>NC_054875.1:32800906-33454656 GCF_018320785.1 Cheilinus undulatus
GCTTGTTTTCCTTCTTTTCTTTGGAAACAAGTAAATCCCAAAACACTGACAACAAAGCACTGAAGCCCAGATGCATGCATCACTAAAGCACACATACACAGAGCCAGATACATCTCAACACTCTCATGCAGTGCATAGAATGCTAGAGAGCTATTACTGTAACCTTGCACATTCCAGTAAACATTCTGTTCACTTTAAGATCTTTCAAGTGTGTAACATTTTCTGATTTTATTAACTCGGGTTACCAGAAGGAGCTGCTTTATTATTTATGGACAATTACTCATTCATTTATTCAACCTTTTGTAATGCATCTCTCTTTAGGTCATTGAGGAACGACTCCATTTACAATGACATTGAGTCAATGACAAGAGTGAATAAAACGGCAACAACAACACAGATACCAGAAACAAACAACAGGCTGAATCACAATATGGATTATTAAAAAAAACAAATTTCCAAATAAAGACATCAATTTGAATGATTACATTAACATTTTTGGTAAAATAAAGTAAGATAAAAAGCCCGAAATCCTTGCAACTGTATATACTGTAGACTAAATGGTTTAAGATTTAATTAATTTTCAAGAAACGCATACATATGTAAGTGCAACAGTGTCAAAGTGCTCTTAAATGATGCAGGTAATGTGCAGATCTTGTTGCATGGCACTGCACTATTAACCTTGTGAAGCAGATAGATTCGTCCGTTTCCTTGTTTCTCACTGGCGAATCCATCTTGCAAAGCTCCTGTCTGAACTGTTTGGGCCTGTTTAGAAAGAGACAGGACCAATCAGCGATGAGGGGCAGTACTTTCAGGCGTGGCAGAGTCGTGACATTTGCAAGCTGCAACAAGAGACCGTTGCAATTATGGTGGAAGAGCTTAGTGTAGATGCTGCTAAAGCACCATTTTAATCAGAACTTGACAACATTTCTTTGTTAAAAGAAGAACGAAGAAGAGCATTAAGTTGTTTTCTTTTCAAAAATGACAAAAGTCGTGACTGACACTGTCAGTCTGACTGTCTATAGTCACCATGGTTTGCGTTATTCCACCTTGGTAGGTGCGCATGCACACCTCAGTCGCGGCTACGTCACTTGTTTTGTTGCATTGATTGTCCCGTAAAGATGTGACAGACAGAACGTTTGTCATGATCCAGGTTCTGATTTATTATGTTTTTGAGATTCTCTAGTATTTTCCTGTGTTTATTCTGTATAGTTCAGTTTAGTTCTTGATCCCTCGTGTTTTCATTGTTTGTTCTGTGATCTCCATGTTTCTAGTTTTACATTGTACTTAGGTTTTCTAGTTTGTATATTTCTGGTGTTTAGTTCTTAGGTGTTTCTTGCAGTCCTTGTGTTTCTGTGTATTTTGTGCCTTATGTTAGTTCATGTTCATGTTTAGTTACTCCTTGTATGTCATGTCTAGTTTATTCCTTGTTTCATGTCTTGTTGTACTCCTCGTGTTTCATGTTTAGTAATTCCCTTCTTCATGTTAGTTTTACATTCCCTGTGTTTCATGTTTAGTTAATTCCTGTGTCTCATGTTTAGTTTTACTCCCTGTGCTTCTTGTTTAGTTATTCCATGTTTAGAATTACTCCCTGTGTTTCATGTTCAGTTTTCCTCCCTGTGTTTCTCCTTGTGTTTGGTTCTTTGTATCCTCCTGTGCTTCTGTGTTCTGTGTTTCAGCTTCTAGTGTTTAGTTTTGTCATTCAGTCCTCGTGTGCTTCTTGTGTTAGGTTCCGTGTTTCCTGTTTTACTTTGTAGTTTGCCTTCCTTTGTGTGTGATTCCAGTTTTGCTTCCTGCCTGAGTTTCCCTCCACTGTGATAACCTTCACCAGTTCCACCTGTGTGTGATTGTCCACACCTGTTCTCTGTTGTTAATCACTCCCTGTGCATTTAAGCTCTCTGTCTCCCTGTGTCTGTGCCAGTTCATTTGATGTCTTCCCCGTTGTTACTCCTGTTACTCCTCGTGCTTCCCCGTGCTTCCCCGTGTTCTTGTGAATTCTGTTTTTTGGACTTTGAGTTTTGATTTGATTCCAGTGTTTTAGTTAAGTAAGTTTTTGTTTGTTTGTTTCATTAAATCAGTTCCTTAGTTTATCTGCATTTGGGTCCTCTGTTTTGAGTTTTTGCCTGAACCTGTGACAGCGTTCATCCAATCACACTCCCAAGTTTTTTTCAAACCTCTGCCCTTTCCCATAGCTTAGTATTAAAGGTTTTCCAGATATCTGGCGTGTCAGGTTACTGCACTGTATCATTTCCTGTCCTTCCAACCGTACCGTATTGTGTCACTCTGTATGGTATCATATTGTAATGTACCCTGGTGCACTGTATTGTATTGTGTCATTGTATCACATCGCACTGAATGGCATCGTTTCATATTGTTTAGTATTGTGTTGTAGTACATCACAATGTATGGTATCATATCCTATGGTTTTGTTCAGTATAACACTTTGGATTGTATTATGCAGCATCACATTGGCACATTTATCATTTTGTATCATATCCTGTCACACTTGAAGATAAGTTGTACAACCCCATTAATTGTGTATATACTATGGTATGGTATGGCATGTTTTTGATCTCAGTGAGTTAATTGTTGAAAAGAGACAAAACTTAAAGTAGTCTCTTAAATTCAGACCCAAAAGATTAAAGTTTTTAAGTAAGAGAAAATGTTTAATTTTGTGTTATAGATTGAGGATGTGCAGTAGTACTTTATTCTGTTGTCAGTACTTAAATGCCTTTCTGTATTCTACCCATGTGTTGGTAGTTGGTTGTGTATTTTGTGTCTGTGTTCCTTTTACTGTAGTATAGTGAGCAGTCAGACCACAGTAGAGAATACCCAGATAGAGATTACCCAGTTTACCCTGGGTAAAATAAAAGCACCTTTTTACTCTGGAAATATAATACTACTACTACTAATAATAATAATAATGAAAAAATGACATAATGAAAGGGAGATGAAAATGGAGTATGTACTGTAACATACATAATCCTTCATTAACCTAAGCTAGCAGACAAAAGTGGCAAAAGTGCTGAATGTTTCATTACAGACTAAAACTACAGCGTGGTGTTTAAATGCCTTTGCAAGGCATGCGATTGCTGGACAGTGAAAGCACAGTGGATGGGGCTTCTTTTGTGGATATTTGAGCAATTGTTGAAGAAAATCCCTCAATGAATTTGTTAGAAATCTCACTCACAATGAGATATGCATTAGGCCCAATGACCTTGACCTTTGACCTAAAGCCTCCATTGTCAGTTCTTCCTTAAGTCAGAGTTCACATCTGTGCAAAGTTTGAAAGAAATCTCTAAAAAAGTTCATGAGATTTGGGATTTGCAAAAAAGGAGTAAAAATGAGGCTCAATGACCTAGACCAGTGATTAAGTCATTTTTTAATGGAAAAACTTAAAGTTAATGCAAGTGATTAGTTGTAGAATTAACAGGAAAAAATATCCACAAGACAAAAACTGAAACTCAGTGTTTTTCTGCTCTTCATTTTTCTACATTGGCAGGGATTTGTAAAAGAAGATGAATTTGGTGACTGATGAGATAAAGCCATTAGCTTCCTGGCCCAAGTCACCCAATTTTCTTTTTTATTTTTGAGGATTCAAATTTAATCACTTTGTGTTTTTAGTTCAAGGATATGACTGTCAAAGCTTATCTTGATTTTGGACAGGACAGATGCCTTCTTTTTTTGAAATGACACATCACACTTAGAGAAATTAAAAGAGAGAATGCCAACAAAGTTTTACACCAAGAGGCCAAACTCTCTTGTGTAGAAAATACCAGCAGAGTGAATGACTTGTTTGAATTTTTTAAGGTCAGCCAAGTCTTTATGGAGATCGCAGAGACAAAAAGAAACACTTATTTTGAATGACACAGCACTTTGTCTTGTTCAACCTCCAAATATCACTTCTGTTTCATTACTCATCTCATTAGGCCTCTACAGCTCCGGTTACTGATTAATCAGTGTCTTTGGCAGCTCAGGGCTGTGTGTGACTCAAATATTGTTATGGCCACTTCCTAAAATGAAAAGTCAATGCTTGAATAATGAGCAGAAGCTATCTAGTTTCACACACACAACAACCACTGCAATAATACAGACTTTACAGACAGCGTTTAAGAGCAAGAAAAAATGTCAACAACAGGCCAGCGTATAAACCAGTAATATGTTTCAAGGATGCATGTTGTTGCTGATGCGTGTATAATAATATAACTAAGGGAAAAATACACAGTCCTATAGTCTCATCACCATGCAAATGACTTCTAACCTTGCAAAGCAGATAGACAAGCCCATTTCTGTGTTTCTCACTGGCAAATTTATCTCGCAAATCTCCCGTCTGAACCGTTTGGGCGTGGTTAGTACTTTCGGGTACAGCAGAGTTGTGACGTAAGCAAGCAGCAGCAAGAGGGTGGTGCAATTATGACGGAAGAGATTAGTGTGTATGCTGCTAAAGCACCAGTTTTATCAGAACTTGATATTTCTTTGTTAAAAAAAGAACAAAGAACAGCTTTGAGTTGTCCTCTTTTCAAAAACAACAAAAGTCATGTGCTGACAAGTCTACAGTCGCCATAGTTCGTGCTATGCCATTATGGAGTTTGCTCCTTTGGTGGGAGCACAGCTTGGTAGTGGCTACGACGTCACGTGTTTTGTTGCTCTGATTGGCCCGTAAAGATGTGACAGAACGTTCATCCAATCACCCTTAGAGTTTTTTTTGTTTTTCAACGGCACTGCCCTTTCCTAAACACTGTGTTCAAGTGGTTTCCTTACATCCATCTGGCGTGCCAGGTTTAAATGAAAAAAGTGGTATTAGATACAGGTAAATACATTTATTCACAATGGGGATTGTGTGTTTGTGGAGATGTGCAGTCAGTGTTTGATGTCTGCCAAACATTGTGTCCTATCTGATGGCCAAAAAGCACAGCTGTGGTCTCATCAGACCAAAGAACTTTCTTCCACTTGACCATGGAGTCTCCCACATGCATTTTGGCGAACTCTGGTCAAGATTTTATTTGAGTTTTCTACAAAAGTGGCTTTCTCTTTGCCACTCCCCCAAAATGCTTTGACTTGTGAAGAACCCAGGCAACAGTTGTGGAGAGTCTCTCCCATCTCAGCTAATACCTCCTTCAGAGTAGTTGTGGTGTCTTGGTGGCCTCTCACTAGTCTCTTTCTTGCATTGTCACTCACTTTGTGAGGATGACCTGATCTAGGCAGATTTACACATGCACTGTATCATATTCCTTCCATTTCTTGATGATGGATTTAACTGAACTCCAGGGATGTTCAATGCCCTTGAAACATTTTTGTGTCCATCTCCTGATTTACACTTTCAATAACCTTTTCTCTGTTTTGCTTGGAGTGTTCTTTTGTCTCCATGGTGTAATGGTAGGCAGGAATGCTGATCAACAAGTGACTGGACTTTCCAGACACAGGTGTCTTTATACTACAATCATTGGAGTCACATTCGCTGCAAACAGGTGATCCCCACTGCTGGGGGGGGGCATTTATGCAAAAACTTATTTTACCTTACATATTTCTATAAAAGAGTAAATCAATCAAGAGGGTGAATGCTTGTTCATAGGCACTGTATTATAAGGCTTACATGGTGAAGAAGTATTAAGTACGTCAGCAAAGTATTGTAGAAACTGCTGCTGACGTGAATGGGAAACAAAAAAAATCACATAATTATAATGCGTCAGGGCAACATTCAAGCCCTATAGAAATGTGTAAGAATATGTCTGTGAGTGTGTTTGTAAGTGAGCACAATATTAGATTGCATTCTTATGTTTACTCGCTATGAAATGATCTATAATCTACTGCTTCTCTCTGTATTATAAAGATAAAGAGACTATTTAATGTAATACATTTATGTCTGCTGCCTACGAGCCCCACAATAGCTCTGTGGTATATAATTCAGCATGTGTACAGTTTTCTATGTACAGTAAAGATCCCAGCGGTGGGATTTTTTTAATGTCTGATGGAGCTCCATTATTTAAAATAAGCTATTAATTCCACCCAGACAAGGATGTCGCTCCCTCCTGGTCCCATGAGAATCAAGATAATCATCTGCAGAAGATTTATGACTTACATGTGAGACCTTTAATTTGCTTTCAATATCTATTACATAAGTGTTCCATCCATGTTAATGTACACAGCAGAAAATCTAATCAGGTTAGTGTAGTTAGTTACCATATCTAATTTAGCAGCAGCATATGGGCTGCTCCAGAATCCAGGAGGTGACTTTGAGATCGAAAGAGTGAGAATCCATACGTATGTATTCATTTTATGTATGAGACTCCTGCTATATAAATATATTCAATCACACCTGCCTAATAAGAAATTATAAAGATTGAGAAGGCTGTGAGACGTGGTACAGAAAAGAGAATGACAAGCAAAAAACCCAGAAAGAGCTGCTTTTAAGTGCTGAAGAGTCATGCTCACATATCTGATTAGTGCTGAGACATGCTTTTCATTAGTAACAAGACGCTCTATTCATGAATCCCAAACTGTGTGTGGAAAATGAAGGACGCATCGATTAATCATGGACTCAGCAGTGACAGAGTGGTGACAGTCTTTAACATCTCTGGAAGTAGGCGTGTCAAAAGTATCAACTCTTTGATTCTTTTTGATCTTGATTTTCACCATATGGACAAAAGTATGCAGCCATCTAACCATTACACCAACAGGGACAGTAATGTTAAATCAAAATACATGTACTTTAATATGGAGTTGGCTAACCTTTTGCAGCTATTCCAGCCTCCACTCTCCCTGGAAGACTTTCAATAAGAATGATTCTGTGGGAATCTGTGTCCATTCGCAATCTCGGTTCAAGTTCATCCCAAAGGTGCTCAATGGGGTCAGAGCTCTGTGCGGGCCACTCAAGTTCTTCCACCCTGAACTCATCAAACCATGTCGTTATATTCTTTGCTTTGTGCACTGGGGTAGAGTCATGTTGGAATAGAAAAGGGCCTTTCCCAAACTGTTGCCACATAGCTGGAAGCATGCTTTGTCCAAAATGCCTTGGTATGCTGAACATTAAGAGCTTCACTGGCGATGAGAGGCTGAGGCAAAACCCTGAAAACAGCCCCACACCATTATCCCTTCATCAACCTTCCCAGCTGGCACAATGCAGTCAGGCAGGTAATGTTCTCCCAGGATCCGCCAAACCCACACTCACCCATCTGGCTAAGATGCGGTTGTTCCTAAATTCTTCCACTTTCTAATAATATGATTTACAGTTGGTTGTGTGATATCAAGACGTACCATGTGACCCAGAAATCCTTGGTACTGTGACCTGGCCCAGGAAAACTGGATGAAGATGGATGGTTGGATAGATTATTTTAGTATTAGATTTATCATATTGTTTCAAACTGTATCTTATCACATTGTATCATAAAGTATTGTGTTGTACTGTGTTGTATCGTATCCAATCATATTGTATCAAATAGTATCATATCATATTGTAGGGTTGCATGATAGAAGTAGAAGGACTAGTTGCATGGAAGAACTAGAATGTGTCAATGATCTGCAAAAGCTGAGGAGTCTGAGAATTGCAGTCTACATATTGCATGTCTTTGTTAGCTCAAAATTATGTGTATATATATATATATATATATATATATATATATATATATATCAGTCCTTGTCCTGCACCAGTTTCTTCAAGCTTGGTGTGAGAATTTCATTTGATACAGCCATGTATTTTGAGTCACATGACTCAGTTGGAAGTTACACTGACTTTCAGTCAGATTGTGCATCTTTTGTTGTTCTGTGTGCTGAGGGATATGACTGCTGACCGAGACCTGACTACAGCCAGACCAACAGATGGATTTCTTACATGTTTGATATTTTGGTTGTGCAACTCCAGACACTCCTACAGTGAGAGCAAAGCCAAGACCAGAATCCTCAACTTTGGGGTATTTCTTCCTTTATAAACTGTCAAACACCAGCTTAAATCATCATGACATCAACGGGAATTATGTTTTAATGCCCACCAAGGCTATACCAAAGCAAAATAAAGAGCAGGAAATATTCCTACCCCCGGACCTTAGTGATGCGGATGGCACATTTTTTGCATGTGTGAGATATATATATATATAGAGAGAGAGAGAGAGAGAGAGTGAGAAAGCAGAAAAGAGAGTGAGAGAGAGAGGATATGATTGGATATGACTTAAATCTCAGTATGTGTTTCAAACAAAAGATTTTTATCTTCTGTTTTTTTATCGTCTGTTTCGACTTTACTTGCACAGTGTGAGCACCCCGTATAGTGTGAAAACATCAATCTTGTGCGATAGTCTTGCTTTGTAGGTTGCACAGTCTGAGCTGACATTCTGCAACGACTGTCATAGAGTCGGCTTGGAATCGCACAGTGTATGCCCGGCTTTACTTGAACTTTTTTCATCCAGCTGTTGAACTTTCTATGCTAATCTCACCTGAGCAGGCTGCTATACCAGTGTTGTCAAGTGAAGCCATTGTCAGTGAAAGGCTTTCTTTCTCTGAGATCCCAGCATGCCAGCTGGGAAAATAAACACTACAGTAAAACAGCACGGCTAACTTTTTTTACACCTTCTCTCTCTCACTTTCTTTTCTTCTGCTGTGCGGGGCTTAAAATCCTCACTACCATTCCCAGCCATAGTTTTTAGATATGTTGTATTGAAATTCTCCACCCTCTCTGCTGATAACCGCTGCTCTGCTGGCTCTTTCTCTGCCCATATTACATACATTTGCATGTTATGGAAATTTGCTTACATAATTGGATTGAAGGACTAAGAACAGTGAAACCATAGCAAACACTCAAGGTTTGGCTTTTTGCCACCACAGCTGCCATCTGGCACAGAGACAGCGCTGCTGATGTAGCTGTAAAGGCCAACAAAAAGCATGTTTGCACTCTCCAAACATTGGAATTGGTCTAGGAGCCAAACAAAATTATAGGCCTTTTCATTTTACAATAAATTTGCTGAACTCTGTTCTTTTAGTTTCACCTCACCTACAGTTTTGTACCAAATGTTTTCCTTGGCTGTGGGAGGTATTTTGCTGTGCAAAAAGCTTTGAAGTTCATCCTAATAAATGGTAGACTTTCTGGCTGAGGTGGCCATGAAAGTGGCAGGTTGGACAGATTTTCAAGCTGAATTTGGATGCTGCTCCAACTGCAGAACAGTAAGCAGTTCTTTTTTTGTAAGTTCAAATGTGGTGTTGTAATTCCACTTCTCTATTGTTTTTTTCCACTCCACTTCTCTAAATGGAGGGTCTAAAGCTTGAGGATGTTACAGCTTTTAGACTGTAAAGCCCTCTGAACCAAACTCGTCGCTACACATTTGAACTGTGACAGCAAAACTGACTTGATTTGACAAAAAAAAAAAAAAAAATGAAGAGGCAAGACTGTTTTAGAAATTCTCAAAGAACTCCTTAAGCTAACCTGGTTTGTAAAGTTGAACTACTTTTTATGCTTCTGAGAGACTCTGCAGACATGTCTTAATAGAAAAAGACTCAGTTTGAACAATGCAAATGAACCAGACAGATTTTTTTTCTACACAACTGGTTTTATTGAACTTCATTGAATTCACATCAGGCCTTGAATAATAAATATCCCTATTAATGCAAAAGTTTTTTTCAGTTAAAAGCCTATCTGCTCTGTCTCAAGGTCTTATTTATAAAGTATACAGCGGTAATACTCAGCTGCAAATGTGCCCAAAAATGTGCTTGTTTCTCTTCTGAACATGGAGAAGCTGTTTACTCCTTTATCTGGATAGAACTGCACTCATGATGATGAGCATAGAGGGGAGGGAAGTTCTTTTTCAAGGTGTGTTCTGCTGTCAAAACTTTAAAAAATATAATTGAGATTCGAATTTATAAACAAAGCTTCTACTCTAAATGGAGCAAGCAAGAGCAAATGAAAAAAACACCTTGCATCCATACCGTGTCACAGCTCCAGCCCAAATCTACACATGTGGATAAAGTGCAGAGCTGCTACCAGCCCTGGGCTCATTTAACCCCTGGTTATTTAAGAAATAGAGACATCAAATTATAACTGACAAGCTGTAAGTACATACGATTTATTTTTAGGCCCCAAAGATGATTCTTTTTTCCTGATCACTGGAAACTTTGTGCATGGCATTTTATGATGCACCCAGCCCTCATGCCTATCCCTACAGGTGGTGGGTCCACACTGTGGAAGCCCCTGTCCGTGAAATCTTCAACTCTCACCTCTGGAAGAACTTCTTGTGTTCAAAGCCTCCATTGTGGAAACACCAGCTGGAAGTTTTTGCCAGAAGGTCATTGGTGCCTATCCTGGCAGCAACCCTAAAACCTGCTGGTGGACATCAGCAGTGAGGGAAGCCATCAGGCTGAAGAGGGAGGCCTTTCAGGCTTGGTTAGTCCAGGGATCTCTGGAGGCAGGAAGCAAAAACCCCTCTGTGGGAGAAGTTAGGGGAGGCGATGGAGAAGGTGTTCCAAAGGTGCTCTGGCAAACTGCCAGAACAACAGGAGGGAAAAGCAGGCTGTTGTAAGCAGGAGTGGAGACTGCTGACTCGGACTGGGGAAGGAACACTGTGAGGAACTCCTGAATCCATCTAACATGTTCTCAGAGGAGACAGAGTCTGAAGATTTGGAGAAGATTCATCTGTATCCTTGGCAGAGGTCACTGAAGTAGTCAAAAAGCTCCCCGGTGGCAAGGCGCCAGGTTAAAATGGGATTCTCCCTGGGATGCTGAAGGCTTTGGACGTTGTTGGGCTGTCATGGCTGACACGCTTTTTCAATGTCACATGGAGGTCTGCGACTTCCCAGGCTCCCAGGGAAAGTTTACTCTAGGGTCCTGGAAAGGAGGCTCCGGCTGATTCTTGAACCTCGGATTCAGGAGGAACAATGCAGGTTATGTCCTGGTCATGGGACAGCTACTCTTGCAGGGCTCCTTGAGGGAGCATGGGAGTTTGCTCATCCAGTCTGTATGTGTTTTGTGGACTAGGAGAAGGCTCTGGGTGTCCCCAGAGTGAGGCAAGAGGGGGATACTGTGGGAATATGGGATCCCGGGGCTGCTGTGGCAGGATGAGAAATGACAGTTAAGCCTGCATCCGCAGCACAAAGTTGGACACGTTCTCTGCATGTGTTGACCATCACCTTTGTTTTAAGGCTGCTGTAGAAGTAAACCTTGCCTGTGCTACCACCTCTTCCTCCTCACATGATGCTGAATTGATGGATTTTTTGCTCTGACCTCTTCTGAGGAAGAAGTGTTTCAGCTTAAAGCCTTGCCAGATGGATCAGCCTTATGGCAGACATTGAATCTGGTAAATCAAACACCTTGCAGGGTTGTAGCAGTGTATTCATCACCAATGCAGGAGTATTTTACCATTTACACATGTGGAGTAGACAGTGTTTTCTTTGTTCTTTTGCACATTATTTGTGGGTGAAAAACTGTGTAGCCCACAGAGATGGACATCCAAAACAAGTAGAGGAGTAAAAACAGACACATTTGTATATTCTATATGATTATGAAAACACCTTCAGACATACTCCCTCCAACTGCTGCATGTAAATATACAGTGAATTTGATTTGTGCCAGCTTGTATCTGTGAGTCAATCCTTCTCTGCCTGGTACTCTGCAGTCTGCAGCAGGCGGGTCCAGGGCAGATAGTCATGGTCTGAGTATTTACTGGATATTTGACAGGGAAATGGCAGGGTTATGGCAGGGCATGGAGGAGACGGATATAGACCTGCATGAAAAACAACTTATTATTCACCTTGAAATGCAAAGAGGAGGGCGCAGGATGACGGACAGTTTATCTTTTTCTGCTATCTGCTTAAAATAGCATTAATGCAGTGTTAAAGTGTGCTGAGCTTGATAGGCATAATCTGACTTGAATGTTGATTGTTATCAAGTATATTAGATCAGGTGGGTAAAATTGGCTTGTGTTAGTAGGCCTGTGAGATTTGTGACATTTTTGAAGAGATCAAACAAAAATCTGATGTTGATTTTCATACTTACCATAAGTGCAAAATTGGATATTTAAAAAAAATCACAGCACATCAGAGATTAGAGTCACACACTTCAGCCAGAGAGTAAAGATATTTGGCAAGATCTGATTAGCAACAAACAACTTTTGCACCTTAATGAGGGGATCTGTATAGAAATGGTAATCGTTTTACTGAGAAGTACAAGAGTGCCTGAGATTATAATACATGTTTTATGCTGTATTTTTATATGTTTGTAAGCACTAATGCATTTAATGTGATTAAAGTTCATGTTTTTAATCAAATGCTTTATTGTCTTATTCAGCCACTTTGATCAATCCACTGAAGCCTCTTCCTGCAGCCACAGTGATGGAAAACAAGTACACTACTGAGTCTGCATGTCTCATTTCTATTTAAATAATCACAGTTTAGTGGACTCTGACTCAGACTTTTAAACTCAACTGAATCGTACAGTCATTCTTCTGCATGCCCATTCTTTCCGAATCCCCCTGACATCCCTCCACGCGCCATGAATTGGGCCATCTCTCTAAGTAATTTCAGATGCCTTTAAGCACTGCTCCTAAACCAAACAAGCGATCCTTTCTTGTCATAGGACAGCCTGTGTCTAGATTAGGATTAAATGTTCAGGGGTAAAAACATTTTTACCATGACGAGAGGAATTTTAACTATCTGATGAGAACTGGAGATAAATACGCCACAGGATTTATGAATAATGTCCCACTTAAATGATGGCGATCAAGACCACAACTTAACTGTACCGCCAGGAGGGCCTCACTTTGAGCATTTTTTTCTTCTCCCTTTCCCTGCACATCAGGCCGATGTTTCTATGATAAATATGACCAAGTTAATGCATACCAGTAAACAACATTGACCAGACATAAACTTTGCCTTGGCGTCACACATTATTAAATCAACTCTCAAGATATCTGCTTTTGGAGGATCAGTGCTAACTGTGATGTGTGCTCTCGCTCTGCCTCTCTCTCTCCTCACTCATACCCGTAAATTCACCCGCTGTTCTGCAACCTCTGCTGTCAGACTTCAACTTCTACCGTTGTTTAGTTTGCTGATTTATGATAAAACTCCCTATAAGTTCCTGCGCTGATTCTGATCAGGAATTAATCAAAGCTGTTGAACTTCCTCGCACAGATCAACTGTTTTAAAATCAGATTGTGGGTGAAAACAATGACAATGTATATTTTAAGGTGATTCAATAAAAGATAAGGTACTGGTGGTAATACTAAAGCAGAAACACAGCTGGGAAGAGGAAGAAGGAAAATGAATGAGCTTCTAGGTGTGAGGGAAGGGCAGGAGTGTGTGGTGGGATGAGGGGGGCAAGTTCAACTGGTTTATGTTAGTTTTATTTTGAGGTGAAGACACCAATAAAACCGCTAGCTAATACAGTGTGATTAATGTTATGACAAAAACAATTGACTAAGACCGGCCACACACTACAGGATTTTAAGCCCGATTTTAGCCAAGATTTGACTCCCCCGACGATTGTGGGAGCGTATACCAACTGCAGCCTCGTTGCAAGCAATTATTTGCCTGAGTAGTCTACATGTGTGTTAACCTGACACGCCAGATGGATGTGATTCACACATCCATCTGGGAAAGCTTCAATATGAAATGTTTGAGAAAAGGCAGAGGCTTTGAAAAAAACTCAGAGTATGATTGGATGAACGTTTTGTCTGTCACATCTCTACGGGCCAATCAGAGCAACAAAACACGTGATGTAGCTGCTATAGCCGCGAAACATGGCGACTATAGACATGTAAGTACTCGACTTTTGTTGTTTTTGAACAGAAAACAACTCACTGCTGTTCTTTGTTCTTCTTTTAACAAAGAAATTTCATCAAGTTCTGATAAAACTGGCACTTTAGCAGCATTCACGCTAATCTCTTCCTCCATAACTGCACCAGCTCCTGCCGCTGCTTGTTAACGTCACGACTCTGCCGCGCCTGAAAGTACTGCCCTTCGTCGCTGATTGGTCCTGTCACTTTCTAACCAGGCCCAAACGGTTCAGATGGGAGCTTTGCAAGATGGATTCGCCAGTGAGAAACAAGGAAATGGGCGTATTCATCTGCTTTGCAAGGTCACGTGTGTGTGGTGTCAACACGATTCATTTACTGCTCCAAATCGCGTTGTAGCCTCCCAGACCCTGAATCGTTTACGATTCTAGGTCGTAGTGCCGCTGATGGAGTACCCACAACAACCAATGAGATCAAGCACACCAGTGGCGTCACCACACGAATCATACTTTCACCGCTCACAACCATAAACACAACTGTACCTTAATTCCAGCCAGGATTTCGTCCTGAGTCTTTCCCTCGTTTTATGAATGTTGATGCACCTGTAACACACGTCAGGACATCCTGTTGTGGAGAGACAGCAAGACGGTATCGACAGACATCCGTGTTTTTTTTTTTTTTTTTTTTTTCTCGGAAGTCACGTGATCACGCAAGGTTGTAGGCAGGACGGCAGGTGTGTGGTGTCCAGTGATCTGACAGTCTGGCTGAATCGTCTAGTGTGTGCATTCAGAGGATTAAAGATGAAAAATCTTTTGAAAATGTCCTGAAGTCTGTGGCCTCTCACGGTTTTAAAATCGTTTCAGATTAAAATATTGCCGGCCTAACAGTGATGACCATACCTTCAAAATAAAAGACAGATGGAAATAAATGATCTTTATTACTACAACAAGGAATGTGTCCATCAAAAGCAATGATCATTTTTATGACTTTTTTCCAGATAAAAGTTAGCTTTGCTGAAAGACAAAGGTGTGTGGTGATTTTGTTTGTTATTTAATGTAGGGGGGCCTCATACCAGGATCTGCTTAGGACCTCACTTTGGCCAGGGGCGGCCCTGGCCCTAAGCCACCTGTTCAGATTTTTACCTTGAAAAACAAGATGATTAATGTATAAAGTATTTTTTGCTAGATGAGATAACGTCTTTTCATCAAAATATTGCAAGTTTAACAACAAAACTAAGGTGGAGCTGGGCTTTTTCAATCAAAACAGTTTTACTTCTACTGCAAGGAAAACACACATTCAAGCAACACTTTTGTCTGTAATGACCATACAGATATTTTCATCCTCCCTGAAAATGTTTAATGTTTTTGCTCCATCATCTTGGTTGGAGCTACCCAAACCTGAGTCTTGCTTGGAAGAATTTAAAACCAAAATCAAGGGTTGCTTGAGCATATTTTTCTTCTAAATGCTGCAGATTTGTTGATTGACGTAATTTTTGTTTTTTATGGTCTATTTATTCTCTGAATGAAACTTTTATGCTGCTGTCTTGGCCCAAATTTTAAAAATATATTTTTGCATCTCAGTGGGAATACTCATGGTTATATAAAGGTTAGATAAACCTTTTTAATTGAACTGTCCTTCATCCATTTTCTCTCTGTGCAGTGCTGATAATTCAGGTTGGATGTTTGCACCCTATCAAACACCTCCATATGCATGCTGTTGTGATGACTGGCTGTAAAATTGCCTATCCAAGTGAGATGTTGTCTCTCCTTTGTCTGCCTGTCATGCAGTTATTAGCATATTTAAATGTAAATAACAATTTACTCACCATGCTTCTAAAAGCTGCAATTAAGCGAGGGGTTTGAGTAAGACAACATGAGGCAGTGATGTAGATGACGGCGATATATGGGGGAGAGAGAACATTTGTTTTTCCCTGAGTTCCACGTCTCTTCATCAAACATGACAGACCGTGGAAGTCCTGAGTGATGAAGCTCGAACCCAGGTTTTCTAAAACTTGTCAAATCAAAAAACTTTTCTGATTCTTTTGATCAATGGCGGCCTGGTGCTGCCGGTGTTGGTTTGCTTGCAGCAGGCAGCCTTGAGTTGAAGTGATGGGAGAGTAAGGGACATGTCAGCCGCTCTTTATATGAATAATTAAGTGGAAGCATCAAGAGATCATGTCAATGTTTGAGCACTTTGCTGTTTACAACATGTTTCTAAAAGGCGGAGAGGTGAGCACATGGATGTATGAATGATGGAGGGACAGGGCATGTGGGAAGTGGAGAAAAACAAGTCTGACACGTGTAATTTGCATAAACATGGGTAAATGTTATGATTACATGGGCAGATAATGTCTAAATAAGTGAAGGACCGGAGGATGGAAGCGACCCCGAAGGAAAATGATGAAAGGATGAGAAGATGAACCAATGAAAGCTGAAGTCACAGGCATCAATTTGCCAAAGTGTGGGCTATTTTGTGTTTTTTCTATTATCTAAATTAGCCCTTTGGTCTCACTTCATATTCCACTGGAAGCTTTTTTCCCAACAACACATTGGAGATGATGGATTGTATGGTGGCTGTGACTGAGCATAACAACCTGCTCACAATATATCACCCAGCTTGCTTGGGTACAACTTAAGGCGGACATCAAATCTCTAGAGCAAAATACTTGTTTGGAAATCAAACAGTCTGTTGTAATCCACAGTTAGAGCTGGGTCAATAACAACAGTTAAATCTGTTGCTAGCTTTTAACACTCACATTAAACAGAACATTTCTACTGGTGATGGAGTGAGACAAATTGCATCAGTGTAAGCTCTGATTGAGCTTAACCGCCCCTTCATTTCCCTGTCTGTTGACATTTTCTTTTCCATTCACCATCATCACTCTATCCCAAGGCACATATCTTTATGTTTGTACTTCCATGCCATTGCCAGTTGTCAGTGACAGTTTTGTGGATTTCTTCATCGTGGTGTTCAGTTTTGGGGTCTTCCTGTCTTGTCTAACACATTATGGCTGCAACCTATTGGATTTTTGTTGATATTCGACGTGCAGATATCTGAAAATCAATTGTAAAAGATATAAATTTTAAAACCAATATTCAAATGTAGTTCAGACTTTTAACATCAGTCCTTAAAACAATTTAAAGCTTGAGGATGAACAAATGAACAAATTGTAGTCCTTAAAGCACACTTAAAAAGTGTAAGGAAGGATGATGAACAAAGACTAAAGCTGACATTGGTCTGTTCATCTAGCCTAAAAATCTGCAAACTTTTTTCTTTGTACAGCCGAAATTCACAGCTTTATAGGCAGATTATTGTTGTCAGAATATTGGTTGTAAATATTGGCAGATATGTTCCCATCTGCCAATACTGACAGGTTGCTTTACAGGCTCATATCTTCCCATATGGATTTCATGCCAATATTTTTGTGCGTCCCTAAAACACATCAACATCAAGTTAGCCAGACTTCTCTACATGGGCTGACATGACAAGTTAATCTTTAGGACCATTAGATCAATAGACATTGGTGGGGGGGGCGCCTTTGAATCAGCATTATCACCTAGTCTGTACCCAGCTTATAGTGGCAGTTTCTCCTCCTAAAGAGTGGTGATCTATTAAGGGCTACTTGACCATTGCTGTGTAACTGGCCAATCAGAATCAAGTGTTCAAAACAGCCTTGCAATGACAAAAGGTATGACACTTTTGAAAGAGTAGATCTCAGGACCAAAGTCATTGGACAGCCAACTATTGCCAGTTAGGCCAAAAAAAAGTAACAAAAGCAAAAGGACAGGAAAATAAGATTTTTTTCCCTGTCTTAATGAGAAGCATAAAATGTACCACCACAAACAACATTTGCTGACATTTCGTGGCCTGAAAGTCACGTGCACAGCTGCTCCAGTGTTTTATGTAATCCTATCATCACCATTTCTCTGTATTTCAAATGAGAATGAACTGCAGCGACACCCTGCTCATGCTCGTGCCTTCAATAATTCAAGGTACATTTGGTCTCGTCATTTTCAACCGCTTCAACCTCAAAGAGGTTTGATTTCTCTTCGTTGGTATTCATGGCATTGACAGAAAGAGCGTTGTCCCTTCTTTTTTGGTGAATAATAGAAGGTATGTGGGTAATTGTAAAATGTGATACAGAGCAGGTGACTGTCAGATTGTCTTCAGAGAAATGGTAATAGGTTGCCACTTGAAAATCTGGATGATGCATGTGTTCAATTTCTAAAATGTCACTTTTCACTTCAAATGACACGCCATTTTCACTCCACCACTGTAAGTAATGATGTATGATTGGCTAAATGTGAAAAACACGTTTTAAAATTATAATTTCAGGAAAAATGTTTCACCTGTTTTAAGACGGAACAGATGAGGCTGAATGATGGGATATTTCTTTGGCACATGAGTTTCTGTTTACATGGAAAATGCTTAACAATTTTTTTCAGTTGCTCTTTTTAAATTGATAATACAGCTACAATAATGGCAGTCATAATGGGCCTTTAGATGTCACACAACATCTGAACAAGGTGCTTTGATTAAACGGATTCAGAGAAATATTCCCACATACATACACAGATGCTTAATGCACCTCAAACATCTGTCTTTGTTTGATCTCACCATCTGTTTTCAAATGCTCTCAGCTGGCCTTGAGCAAGATAGAGCAAGATTACAGTGTAACAGGAGTGGGGTTTCTGTCCAAATGTATCGCAGAATTTAAACATTTATTTTAGAAAAAAGGCAAAAGAAAATGCTTATTTATGTGTGTTTTCATCCACTACCTACTAACACAAAAGAAACCATCACAAATAAGATTCCTTATGTCTGCAGTGATTTGTACTTATAGCCATGGTGTTCATGTCAGATAAATAAACTGCAGAAACAGGCTTCTTTTTTTTTTCAATGTCCATTGCAAAGATACCAATGATTGTGATAGTAGGATGAGATTCAACATTTTAATGCTCATACAGGACAAAATCAGCAAAGAAAAGAGCTTTAAACTAACGATTGAAACTATATAATTATATTAAAATTATATCATTCAATCCACAACACTCACTTTACTTCAGTAGCAACCTTGGTCACTTTATTTTGAATATTAGACCCATCTGCCCGAAACTTGGGTGTACTTTCGATTCCAACTTTTCATTCGAGCCTTATATCAAAACATTTGTCAGATCATGCCGATCAGCATTTACATAACATCGCCAAAATAAAAACAATACTCCCTCAAGTCAGATCTAGAAAAAGTCCATCCATGCTTTCATCGTCTCCAGACTGGACCACTGCAATTCCCTTTTATCACCCACAAATCCCTCTCTTGCATCCAACTTGTCTGAAATGCAGAGGCTAGGCTTCCACTGGTTTTTAACAGTGACTCTAAAAGTATGTAAAGGCCTGGCTCAAAGCTTTATGTCAGAGATATTAACCCCCTATGAATCTGGCCACAGCCTTAGATCCTTTGGTGGGGGCCTTCTTGTTGTCCCAAAGGTGTTACAATCAAAGGTGTGCAAAACAAAAGATTCAGCACTCAAAAAAATGTCCTTTTAAGTAATTTTATTTCTAGGCAAGGCAGTGGCCACAACAGACGCATTCCGACTCGCCGTCTTCTACAGTGTTGGTTGCTCCAAAGTCGAGGCTTAAAACCAAAGGTGACCCTCAACTTTGGAGCAACCTGTCCGAGGAGACGGAGTATGCAGAATCAGCGACATCTTTTAAATCACTTCTTAAAACAAAATTCTCAGACTTGCTTCTATGTGAAATCATCTTTTTATTTGGTTTTAGTCTTCTATCTTCCTGATTTTAAGTATATTTCAGTTCCTCTTAATATTTTAGTTGCTTTTAAATCTTGTTAATTTCGATTTATTTCATCACCCTTATGGCTGTGTTTTTAAATGTTATTGCTACCCTCTCCTAATGCTCGTAACTTTTTTATTACTTTTATTCCTTATATCTTTGCTATTATTTTTTTACTGCTTTTTTATTTATAGACCTATTCTAACTTGATATTTCCCATTTATATTTTATTGTTTATGGAGATCATATCTTTTGCCTTTTACTGTTTTTATCTCTCTTTTCCATTTTAGTTCTCTTTGCTTCTCTTTTTATTTCTCACATCTTCTTAAATGATTGTTCCCTCAGTCTCAACTTGTGTAGCTGGGTCCTGTGTTGCCTGAGTTCCTGTCCTTTTTATGGTAACTATGATGTCAATGGGATGTCTGTGCTCTAATGTCCTGTGATGTCTTATTTTGCATGGGGTCTCATGACATCTGGGTCTTTTAGGTCTTATGAAGCTTTTGGGTTATTATCTTGGTCACTTTTGTTTATGGTTTTGAACTTTTTGGGTTCTGCTGATGTTGTTGGTGTAATTGTTAAGTTATTTTTGTCTTTTGCTACTTTGTTCCTCTGTTTCTTCATGTCAGTAGAGTTCAAGTTAAACTGAGAGGATGAAGCAGTCTATTTTAATGCTGCTGAAACAGTTTACATGTCCCTCCATGCTTCTGCATTTGTTGAAAGGTAATATGTAAGGTGTTTGTTAAAACTCAGCTCAAACAGATTCTGCTGAAGATATGCTACACTTTCACTCTCGTGATAATTTAATCCAAATATTCACATTTGTTAGACAGGGCCGTTGTGGTGGATCCCACAGTGATACCTCAGGGCCCAGAATTCAGAGTGACCCCCCTTACAACAGGCTAGACTGTGAACTGTGCTTTCACAGCAAACAAAAATCTTCCAGGGAGAGGGGAGAGAGGAGAAAAACAAAGTTTATAGGAGAAACAAGATTAAAATGAATGTGGGTTGGCTGAATAAATACCCTTAGGCGGAAGATGAGGATGAAGAATGAGGACATGAAACAGTGGAAGGGAAGTAGAGAGATGGGGTGGATATAAAAGCCTCTCTACATTTGCTCCTTTTGTTGCCTCATTTCCCAAGAAAGGACTCTCAGAAGTGACAGGAGAAACAGGGATGAGGGATGAAGGGAGAGAGCAACAAGGGAGGCCGTTTGGAATGCTTTATATTCCACTTTATCATCAAAAATGGACACAAGTAAGTGATGAAGCGGGCCTTTTTTAGACCTGATTTAGACCCAGCATGAAATCTGACTCACAGCCAACCTTGCAGTATGAACTAGTGCTGACGCTCACTGGCGAGGTTACAAGTTAGAAACGAAGTGACGTGTTACCGTGAGCTATGATGTCTGCTGGAGACATATTTTTTGAGTGTATGACTGGCCTGCTGTGGAGATGAGCTAAGGTCACTCCTGCAAATGGTCAAGAGCGAGACTGAAATCCATCCATTTTTCAGACTTAAAGCTGAACACTCTGGAAATTTCCTTAAAAACGAGGGTGAAAGGAATTCTCCTTTTTTTGCATCTTCCTCATCAGCAATAACTAAAGGAAACAAGATAATCAGTCATGTCCTGTTTACATAATCATGCTTATTTATTATAATTGGCTCCCACTGTTCCAATAGTACGAGTCTGTACTCTGCTCTGCATCTTGAATATGCATCCCCTGCTGGTTATCTCTGCTCTCCTCTTTGCTCATTTGTCTCTCTAGCACTGTGAATAAAATTAATGTGTAGAAATTTTGCTCTCCCCTGTCACAGCTACGGCATGCTAATAAACCAGAGAGACAGTCAGGCTCTGCAGCACCTCAAATAAGCAGAAGGACCGGTCGATTTGCAGGGTAATGTGCGCTCACTCCTCCAGAGGGCTGCACGTTATTTATGCACAGTTTAGGTCACAGATTTTGACTTACTATTCATGAGCCTAAATAGTCTTTAATGACTCACTAAGTGGCCACAACTGGGTAGCTGCTGTAACTCTTGCACAGCTGCATTTGGAGTCTTATGTTTGTAGACCACATTTTACAGTTCAATTTGTCAATCACTTTTTATTCGTCAACCAAAACTTTCCCCTTTTCTACCATAAAAAGTGAAGCAATTTCTTGATTGAATCATAGCTGCAATCAGAGCTCAACATGAGGCTGCCACGCTTTCACAAATTCACATACTTGACTCTGCATGTTTTGTCCTTGTTTGGAGTTTGCCTGCGATGCTTAAAATGGATTTTTAAAATCTTAACCATTACAGTAAAAACTTTATTAGTCCAGGCACAATTTACACTTGGCAGCCTTTACTGAACCTAAGCAAAGCCTTTACTTGAAGGCATTTCATAGCACTTTCATGTCTGTTGGGACTCTCAGATCTAACTTTTTAATAGGTTCCAGTAGGTATCAGCATGGGCGTAGCACAGGGGGGGAAAAGGGCACAGATTACCCACAGTAGAAGTCAGCAATGGGGGGGGGGGGGGGGGCTGATCCCTTAAAAATGTCCAAATGTTGTTGTCCAGCACTCCAAAATAATGTGAGTAAAAATAATTTAACCATAGTAAAGATATTGCTAAATTAATGTTGAAAAATACTTTAAAATGCATAGATATTTGTAAAAATGATGCAAAAGTTGTTGCTTGGCTAACCGGCTAATAGGGGCTCTGAGTAAAAGTCTTCCTGGGGGCCCTAGCTACGCCCTGGGTATCAAACTATGTCAAGCAGCAATCTGATACCAGTGCTAAATTAATAATATGTATTCCTCAATGGAACAATGCGACTGGGAATCATGAATGAGCAAGGTAGCATCAAGATTTCTTCATGTTTTCCAATTCCAATCCAAATGTATTCATAAAGCACATCTATAAGCAAACAAAAAGGTGTTCAAAGTGCCATTCAATATAAAGTAAAGGCAATAAATAACACAATAAAACACAATGCCAATGCAGAGTGATGACAGGGTGTATATAAGTATCAAGACCAATAGATAAGAAGGGAATGAAAGCCATCTCTCAACATTACTCACCCTCTGCTGTCACAAACCCTTGCTGACTCTGATGTTTGCATACAACATATGAAAAGAAGCCTGAGCTGTGACTCCAACGTTGTCTTTGTCTTTTTCATGTTGCTAGCATTGTCTCCAAAGTTGTCATGCACTGAAGGAAAAAGTGATCTTTGTAAGCTGTGACTTGTAGAACTGCACTGTAAAGCAGCATGTCCTGCAAGTCTGCTGGTAAACGTAATGTCAAACAACATTTTTGGCCCATACAAGTGCATCTAAAAAAAAAAAAAAAGAATATCATAAAAACGTTAATTTTCACCAGTGATTTTATTCAAGAATTGGAACTTTCATATGTTCTAGATTCATCATTACTAAGTAAAATATTTCAAAATTTTTTTGTGTTGATGTTGATGATTTCAGCTCACAAAAATCAAATGTCCATTACTTTTACACAAATCATTGCATCTTTGTGACATGGCATGGAGGCGATCAGTCTGTGGCACTGCTGGAGTGTTATGAAGCCCAGGTTGCTCTGATAGCAGCCTTCAGCTTATCTGTATTGTTGAGTCTGGCATCTCTCATCTTCCTTTTGACATTTCCCTAAAGATTCTCTTTGGGGTTCAGGTCAGGCCAGCTGCAGTATCCTTACTCAAATAGAAATATTAAGCAGCTTTCTAAAATGAAGGTTCTGAATAAATGAAAAAAAGACAATCAACCCAAACTGGCCCAGATTGGCTCAATGGTTCAGCCAGTTGTTACCAAGCCCAGTCTAGTCCACTGTGTTTATCTTCTTATCTATTTTTGTGCAACTTTTTCATAGTCTCCACAAAACTTAAGTCCCCCTCCAAAAAATGTTTCCTAAATAACAATATTCTGTTATATACTGTCCACCTATTTGAGACTGCTTATTGAAATGTAAAGATTCATGACAGTGTCAAGATATAAGCAAACTCAAGTCCATAGACAAGCAACCAATCAGAGTGTAAAGCTGTTGGCCATGCCTTTCAAAACAATCTATCATTTACTGTTCTTCCTCACTGCACTCGGTCATACTCAGTTTACAGCATAATGCCTTACTGATGCACATATAGAAGAATCAACAATCAGTTTATGACTGAAGAGGATTGACGTGAAATGTAAACATAAATGTGCCAGTGTAAAGAAACTCCAGATTTCTTCTGACTGGGGTCTTCAATCTGCAATTGCACATGTGTGATCAGTGTTACTGTTATGTGAGTGTGTGATGGAGACTTTGTGCATATGTGTTTGATGTGCTATTTAAGTGTGTTAGTGGGTTTTTTTGTGTTGTTTCTTCTTTTTTTCAATTTTGCTCTGTTTATCCAAGATCAATTACAATTTATCCTAGAAAAAAACTGTAAGACTCACTGAAGCTGTGTCTTTTCATTTGGTTCAGCTTTTCTTGTTTTCTTAATGAGATAAGATGGAAGGAAACAGACTCTAATGTCCCTGGAGATAATTTTTTCCTGCCCTGTGCCCTAAAAGTAAAAGTGAAGCACACTTCATGTTAAAAGAAAAAACAGAAATTCAACAAACAGCTTCCATGAAAGAGATTGCGCTTACATAAACACATCTTCAGGCAAGACTTAAGTGACATGCTGCACAATGCCTTCATCCTACACCCGTTAATTACATTACATTACAACCCCTGTTTGGGCAGCAGCCCACACTACCTGCTCAAGTAAAGAATCTTAGTATTAAAGTTCAGGAATTTATAGTTTTAAAACCTCAGGCTGTTTCAGTCTCCAGCTGTCCAGCCCTGCACAAATAATTACTCTGAACATATTTTAAAATACAAGAAATCTCAGCAACCAATTGCGTTTTTTCCCAGACATTTTCAGTAAGCAGATAAGGAGCACTGTAACTTTATTCCTTGTCAGTGTGGGCATGTTGAGGTTCATGTTGGTGTGTGTGCTTTGAATGTTCTGCTTACCACTCATTTTGAGTAAAGACAGAAAGCAAGCCAAGACAGAGAAATAGTGTCATCTATATTGAAATTTATGGTAATACATTTCCCATGCATGACAGAAAATGGATTACTTTGTCAAATCAGCATTTTAGAGAAACAAATGTACGCATATAATTCTGTTTTCTCACTTTAAAGATCAGGGTGTTTTTCTCTGTTGTGTGTAGAAAATGAGATTTGAATTGTGCAGTTCTTGTTAGATCATCATGTTAAGTAAAAGCTCATAGATGTGATCTTTTTTTATTCATGTGTTTTGTAGAGAGCTGCTGATATCAGGTTGGCATACTAAAACAACTTACAAATATGGCTGGATATTCCATCCATCCATTTTCATCCATAAATAGTCAATAGATTTTTTATGTCATAATTTCAACTTTTATCTCATAACTGACTTTTTATATCAGAATTTCGACTTTTTTATCTCATAATTTTGACTTTTTATCTTATAATTTTGTTTTTATAATCTCAAAACTGTGACTTTTTATCTCTTAATTTCGAAGAAACATCGGGAGTGAGGTTAATTTGAGTACACGAATTGGCTTGTTAGCCCACTAGCTGACTGCTTGTCGTGTCACCAAAATCTACCACTTTTTGATGTTAAAATAAATATGTTTACTACTGCTGTAAAGGAATGGTGATTTTATTAAAGACAATCTGGCTACAGACTATTAATATCTGACGGCCACTCTCACAGACCGTTCATCTGAGACGCCATATATCTCAGAATGGAAATAAATAAAATCAATAAAATCAGATTCAACTTCTGTTTAGGGTTAGGTGAGAAGGTAGGAGCTAAGATACTAAAGGTTAAAAGTGAAAAACCTGACCTGCAAATCCTAATTACAAAACGTTGAATAAAGCAGAGTAAACAGTCTGCTTACAGGAAAACAGCTCATCCTCCATAAAAACGTTCTAATACAGTAATCATAGCTTATGTAGCTCTGTTAGCTGTGTAAGCAACGAAGCTAATGTAGCTACATAGCTAAAGCTAAGTTCACAAAGCAGCTATGTAGGCTACATATCTTACTTCCCTGCTTAGCTAAGTTAGCTTTAGCTACATTTGCTAATGCTCACATTGCTCAAGCCAATTTGGGGTTGATAAAAGAGCAATGTAGCCACATGGCTAAATCTAAACTCACAATGCAGCTATGTAAGCTATGTAGATACATTATCTATGTAGCTTTGTTAGCTTTAGCTATGTTTGCTTAAGCTCTCATTGCTCAAGCTAACTTAGCAGTAGATAATGGAGCTATGTAGCTTTGTTGCTAAAGCTAAGCTCGAGAAGCAGCAATGTTAGCTACGTAAGTACATTATCTTTGTAGCTATGTTTGCTAAAGCTCTTGTTGCCAAAGCTTAATTAGCTACATTGGCTTATGTAATAACTTTAAAGCCAGCGTAGCTATGTTAGCTTTAGTTAAAGTTTGCATAATTTAGTCCTGGATGATGCCTCTGACCCTTTCCTCTGTTTTATTAATGACATTTTTGCTAGCCTGAGATCTTTGCAGTGTAGTTATTTCATGAAAGTAACCGTCAGACTTTGTCTATGAATAAAGTTGAATTAAAAAAATGTGAAACTGGAAATATGTTGTACTGATAAATTACATCAGTTTCTTCTGAGATAAACGGTGTCTCAGATGAACAGTCTGCAGCCAGACCCTCTCTTTTTATTGGCTTTTGTATCAGCAGTGGACCGTCAAAAATTGTTAGATGTTTTCTACCTTTAAATATATTAAAGAGATGTAAGCATCCAAACAGCAGGACATGAATATGTGTTCTCTAACAGCTACAGGTTAATTAGCAGCTACACAGATCTTTTGGTAAGAACAAATGTTTAGGCTCCATTATGTTAGGATTTTATCAATGAAAACAGTTAAAATATATGTTAATTTTTGAAAGCAATGAATCACTTCTTCATGTGGGTCCTTGGAGAGGATGATGGGAAATAAGAGTGAAGTAAAAGTGAATAGGTTGTAGTCATGATCTGTCAGGGAATCATGTGTATAAAAGCACTCAAGGTATCACTGTATGCACTCAACACTACTGTGTATTCCTGTTGTGTTCTATTCAATGGCCCTTTGTTTAGGATGCTTTCAGTAAATGAATCCTGACAATGTCACGTTTTCTTATTCATCTCAGGGGTAATCTCGATCATTCTGTTTTCAATCCAGTACATCTGACAGTTTCACTTACGGGCTTCCTTTTGTCCTTCACTCGTCCTCCTTTATTCCTTTCAGCCTTTTATTGTTGCAACTTCTTCAATCTTCTGCTCCTCCTCCTCCTGACAATTTCACCCTCTCTGACTGTTTGTACTGTATGTGTGTTTCTATGTGTCCCTGTGTGTGCCTGAACCCTAGGTTCTATTCCTGTGACAGTAGGGCTTTGTCTGTTGTCACGGGCGTCCTCTACCATCATTAGCCCCTGGTCAGCCACTCAGCTACTGGCTGACAGACACTTTTGACTTTCCTTCACTCAGTGTGGCACTTTCCCTCTCATCCAGACTGATGGGTGTGAACAAGAGTTCCTCCCCTTTACCCCAGCCCCCTGCTGCACCTTTTTGTCTCTTACTTCAGCCTCTGCCTCCTGACTTCATCCTCTCTGAATGTTAATCCACTCTCCAACTGTTACCGTGGTGCTTCACTGGTCAAAGCTTTATGGGAGACTGGCAAAGAGAAAGCCACTGTTGAAGAAGTCATATTAAATCTGAACTAAAGTGCACCAAAAGGCATGTGGGAGACTCCTTGGTGAAGTGGAAGCAAGTGCTCATGGTGGTGGCAGCGTCATGCTGTGGGGATGCTTCTCAGCAGCTGGGCCCTGAAAGCTTGTAAAGGTAGAGGGTAAAATGAATGCAGTCAAACATAGGAAATCCAGAAGGACAATCATATTCAGCCTACAAGAGAACTTGGGAGCTTGGAGGAAGTTTTATTTTCCAGCAAGACAACGACCCGAAACATACAGCGAAGCTGAACAGAAACGGTTATAAGACAACAAGGGGAATGTAATGGAGTGGCAGAGTCAAAGCCAAGACCTCACTCAGATAGAGAATTTGAGGCTGGACTTGAACAGGGCTGTTCGTGCCGGATCCTGACAGAACTTGAGCAGTTTTGCAAAAAACTGGAGTAAAGTTGCAGTGTCCAGATGTTCAATCTGATAGAGACCTATCCACACAGACACAGTGCTGTGATTGCAGCCTAAGGTGCATCTACCAAATACTGATTCAAAGGGACTGAGTATTTATATTGTCACTTTTATTTAATTTACATTAATTTGCAGAAATCAGTTTTTACTTTGGCATTAAAAAGGTTTGTTGTCAGAAAAAGGGAAATTATGTTGACCATGATTGATTTAAAAATCATTTAAAGGATAAAACATCTAAGGGGGTGAATAACTTCCATAGGCACTGTATATAGTACAAATCAACTGTTAAGTTTCATCCTGCCCCTGTCCCAAATAATAGAACGTGGAAAAAAAGACCGACAGAAGGAAAGGAAATCATCTTGGATCCCAAATGCACTCCATGTGCTCTAATCTACATGTAAAGTGAAGTCTAAAGTTCACTCTGGAGAACTCATTTCCTCCATCATTAATAATAAAAAAGTATTACTACTCATATCTTCGTGTCATTTACAATTTTATTTCCACTGGCTGACAGGGTGATGAACTTTTGTTTTGTTTTGAAATGATGTTAAATCACTGTGAGTTACTGAAAAGTCAAGAAACTTAGTCAGAGGAGATAAAGAGGCAGAAGAACGAAGAATGAAATGGTTTCCCTGCAGGGAATGTAAGTGACAGCTTCAGAGGTTAAACAGAAATGCAGCCTTTACAACAGGTCTGCTGTATTTTGAGTGAGCTATATGTGTGCTTTCTTTCAAGTACCTTAACAGGAAAAATACCAGACTGCTTTATGAAAACAGATACAAGACAGAGAGGCAGAAGGCTTTAGCACTAATGTAAAGACTAGTTATAATGGATGATGGGGCAGGCTCTTCCAGCTGTAATCCATTAATGTCATGGAGTTGATTTTTCATAGTTTCAAGCAATGCTTATTCTTGAACTGTGCTTCATTGTGTTAAGCCAGCCAGAGGGTTTAAGTGAGCTCTTTGATTAATGGAGAGCCCTTAAAAAGCACTTTCTATGATAATTCTAAGAAGACTGGAGTCCTTCAGTATAATTTCAAAGTGGTTGTCATAATAAAGTTATTATCATCTCTCACAACAGCAAGCACTTTAGATTCATCTGTTTTCCATGTGTGACACATGCTGGCATATATCGCTGGCACACAGGACGAAATGCGTAAAATTTAACATGAAAACGTTATGTGACTGAAACGATCACATCCGTTAAGAGAAGGCACTAGGATAAAAGAATGTTTTCAGCAATGATTTAAAAGTGTACACAAGGTTGGCTATTCTGAGATCCTCCAGCGAGAAATTCCAAAGTGAACAGAAAAGACCCGGTCAGCTTTAGTCATAAGTCTAGATTCAGGACAAACAGAAAGTTCTTGCCAGAGGATCTCAAACTCTGATCACATCTATTAAAAGATACAACATCTGAAATATAAGATTATTTTGGTGATACTTTCTATGCCCCCTCTCTATAATGCATCATAACATATTATAAGTATACTTTAATGTGTTATAACACACTTTTAATGATGTATAACCATAGTTATAAGTATAGTTATAATGTGTTAAAATTCATTATAGAGAGGGGGGCATAGAAAGTGTTACCATTATGGTAATACCTTTTCAAAGGTCAGAACTTAACTGGGAAAAGGCTTTTAAGTTTGCTGCTCCCTCTACATTGAAATACAATTAGACCTGAGACTTAATGATCTGGTCTCATTGGATACTTTAAAGGTGATGCTAAATGATCTGGAGGCACACACACCTGGCTGGAGATGTTCAGCCTGATATGGCTGTGGTTGTGGGTGAGCTTGACCAAAACTGACAGTTTTAATGTGTTACATTATGTCTTTGAATGTAGCATATGTTTTATATATTGTTTTATAATTTAATCTGTTTCCCAGAAACTTTGAACTGCACTGCTACCTGCCTTAGTCAGGAAAGTCTTGAAAAAGAGATTTTTTTAAATTCTGACAAGATTTCTTGGTGTTGGAAAGTTGAATCAAAATGTGGAAAAACTGCCTGTGTGTACAAATAAAGGGTCTCTCACTTATTTTAATATTTAATGGTCATAGTCAGATTCTTTTGATCTTTTTTTTATTGCTTTAAAATTGACTAAAACCCACTGACATATGTAAAGGGTGATGAATAGCACTTATACTGTATATGAAAAAAACATAAAAATAATGAAAAAATGGTGATACAAGGTTTTGGCTCAAAAAAAATGTATTTTTTTTGGGGGGGGGGTCTTTTATGATTATAAAGTTATACATTTACAAGAAAAAAATCACAATTTCAGGGTTCGAAAAGTCTCAAATTTTGATTTTCGAGGCTGAAAACTGTCAAGTTTTCAAAATGATAAATCTACAACAGTGTAAGGACAAAATTAACAAAAAAAAAATGGAAACAATGTTGTATTTTTGTCTTTTCTACATTATAATCACAAAAAACTTGAGGTCTTGGTTCACAAAGACTTAAAACTTTTAAAGTCATGTTCTTTTTTTTTCTTTAAAAAAATAACAGATACCTTTTTAATAATTATTATTTCTAGATTTGCCCTAATACACTCTTGTAATAAAAGATAGTTTAAAAATAGATCTAGCTCTAGAACAAGTGTATGTAGGCCTATCATGTGGGATCTTGTCAATGAAAACAACTAAAATTGATTTGTAATTTTTCCAAGTGGGTCTTTGCTTTTCTACATAAAAGTGGGGGGCATAAGGAAAAAAGGCTGGGAACCATTGGTACTCACATGATCACTCCAACAGATTCTTGTTGCACATGTGCAAACTCAAGGTTTTTTCTGGGAGAGATATGATTGTATGAAAGTTTATATCATTTTAGTACAAATCATGGTTCTTCTTTATAATGACAAAATGAATAAGCACTTTTTTTAGAAACCGATTAGTGGCCTGTAACATCTCTGTGTATGAAACCCTGACTATAAACATTCATACATCCCTGCCCTGACACACATTTGCATGGTGAGACATGCTGCACTCGGATTTCCACACAAATTGGTGCAGAATTGCTGCTTACAAGCTTCGCTACATGCACTGAGGCTATTTAAAATGTTAATAGAAAGTCCACACAGAATATGATGAAAATAATTTCCTCACCTCTGGTTCTCTTTGAAGATAATCTCCTGAGTTTATGGTAATGGGGATTTATCCATGAGAAGCTCCTCTCTTAACCTCAGGTGATTTAACTTGTCTCTCCCCTTTGTTGGCTCCCTTTAATCTGTAAGTAGAAGTAAAGTCATTGAGTAAATAGAAAGGCTATGAATACATTTTCATGTTATCTACATCCATAAAATGGTTGCCTCAGCAGCTTGCCATGGCCCATAAAGGATACTGTATTGGCAGGAGGTCAAGCTGATTGATGACATGCTCCACTGATCTTGACGTGAAGGGCAGTATTAAATTTCGAACATGGAAGCAGAATCTTCCCTGCTCTTCTGTGAGGCTGGGTGCAGGAAGAAAATTATAAAAAGACAGGGAGGTGAAGCCTTGGTAAATATTCTCATCATGACATTTTAATGTATGACATTGTATTTTCTTGACTTTAAACCACTAAAAAGAAGATCAACACCCACTGTAAGACCACAAATTGAAAAAAAAAGCTTAAGGTTGTATCAAGAAATATGCTCAGTATTTCCAGGCCTCCTTTGACTTGACAAAATCAACCCAGCTGGATATGATTCATATCAGAAACATCCTTAATAACCTTGGCTCTGAGCTCATTAAAGTAAAATCAGGAGCTTGGTTGCATCATTTGTGTTTCCTTTCTTTGCAGAAAAAAAACATTCTGAGATACTGTCTAGTTTTAGAGAAGAGGAAAGGGACATTTCAGAATGAGGAGAAGAATACAAAACAGTTTATGGATAGAAGATATTGTTCTTGTTGATGATAAGGGCAGAGAGGGGTGCTGCAAGGAAATACCCATTGCGTAATTTTGTTAATTTATTGTGGCACCGATAGTTCAAATATTCCCTCATGAGGGTCGCTTTCCTCTGGATTACCTATTCCTTTGGATACGTGCTGGATTTACCAAAATGCATTCTGCAGTATGTGAATGAATGCAACATCCTAGCTAGTGAATGTTCCCGCCCCAGTCGTGATTTATCCATGATATCAATGCATGTGTTCAGTATCAGTAGCATTGGGGAAAGCATCCTGGTTAACAGTTTATACTGGAGCTGAAAAGTAAATCAAACTATTATTGAGTTCTGATGTTAAAAATATTTTATTCATACCACTTTTATACACTTTGAACCCTTTTCACCACTGTTTCTGATCATTTTTGTCTTTTTTTCTCCGTTTTAGCCCCTTTTTGCCTGTATTGTAACACAATTTTCCACTTTATCTAGCTGTTTTGCCTTTTTGTGCTGTTTTCAGCCCTTTCTGCCAATTTTTGCCACTTTTTAAACTGTTTTTCACAATTTCCTCTCAATGTAAGCATTTTTGGAGGTCACTTTTACCACTTTTGTAACATTATGACATTTAGCCAATTTTTCCATTCTTAACTATTTAATGCCATTTTTTAACCTTTTTTTACAACTTAATCTGGCCATCTTTAAACTTTTCTGGGCATTTTAACCCCTTTATGCCAATTGTCCCCCTTTTTATGCCAATTTAACCCCTTTGTGCTGCTTTTTTAACTGCTCTCACCATTTCCCATTCATTTTTGGATGCCATTTTTGAAACTTCTGTACCATTTTGGCCTCCTTTAACCTCTTATCACCACGTTCTTTTTGCCACTTTTAACCTGTTGTGCACATCATTGCTTAGCTATGCATCCTGACATTTCTTCCCAAGCAGTTTAGTCAAAGTGCCCATCCACTTTGTCACAAAAAAAGTATTTCTGTTGTAAGAAAATAGGTTCATATTTTGAAAAAGGTTATATTGTACTAAGGCATAAATGAATAAAACAATTTTTGCTTTGATAAATGTGGTTATTATTCAGGTTAAATATAAAAAAATGTTTATCACAGATTTTCCTGACTCAGATGGGCCCCTCATATGGCTGTGCCCCAGAAAGCTCCTCCCTTATGGGCAGCCTTGGACGCTGTACTGATCTAAAAAAAAAAAAAAAATCTGCATTATGCATTGGATAAGTCTAACTCAGTGCTTCCCAACCTGGGGTACAGGACCCCCTAGGGGGGATGCCATAGATGTCGGGGGGGCGCGAGGCTTTGTCTGCTCTGACGTTGTCAAAATTAGATTCGCAAATATTTAGTAAAATCATGATAAAGCACTTCATAAACAGTTTATACAATGGTCTTTTTGTTAGAATAGCATGTTTAGAGCCACTTCCTTACAGCTTTAACAGTGAAACAATTAAATGGATATTGATTTTAGGCAACAATATGATGAAAAGAAAATTTGTCAGGGTCTTGGGAGGGCTCAGCTCATCTTTGAAATGAGTAGGGGGCGCTCCAAGGAAAAATGGTTGGGAACTGTTTACCACAATGCAGAGCACCATATGGTCAGACGTGGAAATAATGGACAGCAACAGCATTTACGCTTCTTTGATATTTTCATTTTGATGACAATAGAAATCAATCAATTATGAGCCTCTCAAGGCATCTTTCTGATATTATACAGTATATTATGAGCACATTATATTTCAACCCAGGCTGTATTCTTTTTTTTATTTCTAAAGTGAAGATGAGGATCTTGGGGCCCTGACCATTACCCATATCTGACATTTTCTGTCAGAAGGAATAGAACAAGTAAGAGGTCTGTTAAACCATGAGGATCAGTGGTGTGCACAAGGGGGGGGGGGGCAAGGGGGGCGGTCGCCCCCTCATGGCCCAATTGTTGAAAACCGCGCGCTAAAGTGCCCTCTTGGGAGGCAAAATGCTTGTAAAAGTGCCCTCTTGGGAGGCAAAACACACGCTAAAGTGCCCTCTTGGGAGCCAAAATGTGAACTAAAGTGCCCTATTAGGAGCCAAAACACATGCTAAAGTGCCCTCAAGATCCAAAAAGTGTGCTAAAGTGACCTCCTGGTTGACAAAACACACTAAACTGCCCTCTTGGGTGGAAAAAACACACTAAACTCCAGAAGACCATTAGGACCAAGAAATACTTTGAAACAATACTGTTGCAATGACTTTTATGTTGGGCCCTTTCTTGATCTATATTGAGCGGAGTCAAACCTAATAGGCTGTGTTAGTTTACTTTGGACAGAAAAACAGGCAAAGGCCTGATTTATTATTTTTTTTACATATAGTGGTAGAGAGAGATCATGTCGTCACCAGTGAATGAATAAAAAAAGTTTAACAGTCTGGTCTATGAGTAATATGAAATGGCAAAGATGGTGCCAATCAGTGCCAAAATGGCACAATGGAGATTCTGTGTGCCTATACTAAATGCAACTTTGCACTGCTTAACTTTTGTAAATAAATCCTGGCAAGTATAAGATAATAGTGTATGACATACAACAGAGTTCTTAAGGCTTCTACAGCATTTTACTTGAGCTAATTACTCTACAAGAGTGAAGGTTTTAAAGCAGACACAAATCTTTCAGATATGCCATGTTCCATCTTTATTTAGTTTACATCACTGTAGAAAGCCAGCTTTACTTTGATACCAGCTCTATTCACGTAGACATTGTAGTTAAAGAGATATATGGTACTTTATTAGTTTAGGGCATTTTCAGCTCAAGTCTTAATAAGTGTCCTAGTGAATATTTCAGTTATGTTTTTAATTAATTATTTGAACCTAGCACAGCCAGCTCTGTTTGCATTGCTATATAATATATACCATAGGACTACAACGTGTGATCCACTTTACTTTACCTGTGACTGACCTACTCTTCAGTTCTCATCAGAACAACCAAGGAGAGTAGTGTACAACTAAGAATGAGTCACGCCTACCCCGTCCTAGGAACAACATGCAGCACAAAGCTGTATGATGGCATCAGAAGGGATTAAGAAGTGGGTGTACTGCAGACTTAGAAGTAGTTAACTCTGTATACCTGTGTGTGCCCTGCACTACACCAAGGGTTTAAGGAAATGAACAAGAAACACTTGGTTGTCAAAAAGGAAGTTTGTCTCAGACTCGCATCTTCAATCAACACAATAGTACATTATCCATGAAATGTGCCATGCTCTGCCCTGTGCCATGGTCTCTTTATGTTAGGTTGGTATTTCAGAAAAAAAAAAATCTAAATAAATAAAAAAATGAATAAATAAACCGCTGTATGCACTGACACACTCAAAAAAAGGCAAGCTCTGCGCATGCAGTCCTCTTTAAAATCTCACTCCTAACGTTTTGGAAAGTTGGCAGCCCTGTTACTTCCTTTTTCCAAAATTGGAAACTAGCTCAGCTTGGCTAGGCTTACTAGGCTAGCTTCATTCGAGGAGGACAAAGCAGTAGCGGGGCTAAGTTGTGAATCGTTAGCAATGGCTGTCTCCAGTGTAGCAGCTAGCTTGCCTTGGATGTTGCTGTGGCTGCAGTTTTATCAGAACTGGACACATTTCTTTATTAAATAAAAGCAAAGAACACCACTGATAGCTTTACATGATGGCAAAGATGTTTTTGTTCTTCTGCTGACCTGTATATCATGAGTTTGTGATTGTTAAAGGTGGTGTTAAGTTGTACTATAAGCTGGTGGATACAATGGCTACCATCATGAGAGCAATTAGCTCTAATGTAGCCGTCTAAAATACATCCATGCAATGGTTATATGAAATAGTCTATCTGGCGAGTCGGGTTAGTTTTTTTTGGGCCTTTCAGTCAACAAAAGTGGACGTAGACATTAAGACATGAGGTATCAGCTTAGAGAATACTAAAACCATGGGATCTTTCGCCACTGAATTGGAAATACAAATGAGAAAATATATCTACAGCATACCACACCTGGTTTCTAGATTTTAAAATAATTTAATCTGGTGACTAAATACCTGCACATATTAACTTAACACACTTGTTTCCAAAACAGAGAATCATAAAACTTACCAAGTTGTGTTTGGCCCAGGAACAAAATCACTAATGCCTTCAGAGAATGATCTCTGACTCTATCTTTTTTTTGTTCTAGATGGGAAATGCCTCCGAAACATTTCTGATCGTGTCCAGAATATCAAAAGACAATGACTTCCTCATGGGAACTCTCTACACCATTTTTGGTGAGTGATGTGATAATTCCTGGTATTTATGGCTTTTATTTTGTGAATACACTTTTAATAACACTGTTGCATCTCCCAGGTGTACTCTCAATGCTGGGGAATGGGATCCTGCTGTTTGTGGCCTATAGAAAGAAGTCCTCCCTGAAGCCTGCAGAGTTCTTTGTGGTCAACCTGGCCATCAGTGACCTGAGTATGACCTTAAGCCTGTTTCCAATGGCTATCGCCTCAGCCTACGCTCACATGTGAGTAACCATTTAGATTTTCTTTACATTATGTCATTACAACATCACTGGTTGACAAATGATAAAAGATAAGTATAGTCAGAGAATATGGGATAAATTTTAGATAGTCTGCATTTGTTTGCGCTTGACTGGATGAAATGTAACTTTTATTTTTGCATAATCTCTCCTGTTTGATGCTGGGCAGATTCCGAGTTGTCATTAGAACTGCTGTACATAAACAGTTTTAATTGGCAGAATAAGAGAAAGTTCATGGGATGATTTAATACCATACTGAGAGTGACCTTATTTTATTGTTTAATACAACTTTGCAATCAAAATGTATATCGTAAAGAGGTATGAGAGATTTTTGAGGTGGAGTTGTTTAAAGTAATTGTCAGTGGTAAAAGCATTAGCCACAGGAGATGCCAATAAGTGTGGCTCCTTTAAGAGAGACCAGCCGGATAGCAAGCCCGGAAACTAGGCTGAACTACACTGTCTGCAGTGACAGGACTGTTTGAACCACAAAGTTTACTGAATTTAGAAAGCTGGCACAGTTCATGATCAAAACATTGTATGTACCGGTTTTAAAGAAGGAAAATGAGGCTAGAAAACAAACTTTAAACTTTTCTGTTAGTCAGATAGTGATCAAACGTCACTTACTAAACATTATTTCAAACTGGAATACAGTAACATCAAAATTCACAATATAACTAAGTCTACTTGGCAATAGGGAACTTGGGTTGTCAGTTATTAGTGTGCATTACACTACACAGAAATAGCAAATGAAGGGAAGTGAATGCATTTACAATTGTAGATTTATTATCTGTAGGTAGTAGGTAAGTGGATACATAGAAGTCAGTGATTTGAAATATACATCTCTGATATTCTCTAAGTGTGCATTCACATTTTCTCTCCTCTATCACGGTTCTTTTTGTGAACTGTGAAGTCATTATGAATCAAGCTCTGACCGCCCCCACCCACACTGGTTTTAACTCGTGTTCCTCTAGTTTGCTCTGGTCTTATCTGGCAGCATGCCTGAGGGAACGTGATATTACTGTGAGATATTTCACCATTACGTTCATTGTATGGTCACTGACTCAGTTAAAGTTTTTAACTAGCTAATGCTAAGATAGGTTATCCTAACTTTAGCCTGCTAGCACAAACAGATTAACGTGACTGACACAATGAGGCTCGTCATGACTCATAGACAAGAGGGTTGAGTTAAAACAGGAAACTTATTTTTGTTTATTTCACAAACTAGTTCTAAACTTACCAACTTACTTATGTTCTCTCAACAAATTTGATGCTCAGCCAAGCTGCTCTGGTCTCTTGTTCATTCTGCTGTAGGGAGGTAAATATGGAGCATGTGACATGAGAGGAGTTGGAGCGCCCTCTACTGGATAAATAGTAGAACACAGAAGTCATATTCCCTGCACTTTATAAGTGAAAATACAAGTGTTAACACTGGCGTCTATTTGCAGAGGTTGTTCCAATTAATGCTTATTTTAAATAGGCTATAACTGCAAATTAAATCAGTTGGACAGTCAGCTGTTTGGGCCATACTCTTTTCCACTGTTTTCTTAATTTTACAAAGAAAAAAACTATTGGGATTCCATAATCAGTTTGCATCAGATGACACCAAACCAAACTGGCTTGGACTGAATCGTTCTGCATTTTAATGAATCATCAGAAGCAATTTGTGTCCTGTTAAACAAGGTTCGAATCAAATTGATTTGAGAAAGAGATTCAGTCATGTATGTGGTGTGTTGAAGAAAGGCTAAAACAAAGTGGCTTTCTATTACAAAATCTTGGAAAAAAGTCAAGATAGCTTACATTCATCCCAACATTTTTTAAGCTTAAGTTTAAACTTAAAATCAATCATTACAAGATACAAATGGCCCCATCTACAGCAATATATAACCTAGCTTATTTGGTAGCAATCTGGCTGCTTTCTACTTAAAGGGGCCACATTGCCGGTATCTCCTGTGGCTTATACGTACTACTGATAAGTATGTCATACAGTACCACTTAAAATAACCAAACTGTTCCATTTAACTGACTTTTTATACCCTGAGCCGCTTAAGTCCAACCTTTAACTAACAGTAACTGAAGCCATTTGTACAAATTATCTCACAAAAAAGACACTCCACCTTCTTTATTGCCCAAACAATACACTATTTGATATTCAGTGAAAAATGAAGCACATGGGTCTCTGTAGTGAAGATGCAAATGAAAAAAAATCACAGCACAGTCTCTGCTGATGAAACCTGTCATGTCATAATTTATTTTTTCAAGATTAGTATAAATACAAAAAACATGTTGCAAATTTGGACATACTCACCCACTTAGTTTAATCAGTGGACATTAATGGTACATCTTCTTATAAATGGTTTAAGGATTCATCTGAGTATATGTCAAGCCTTATGCCTGTATAACCTTTATAGTAAGCCCAACTTAATCCTAAACCCTTACCAGTTTTCAGCTCTATTCCTCTGAACACATGCAGCTGTCATCTGTGCTGTGATTGGGTCAAAATGCCTCATTGCAGCTGTAATTGGGCCAGGCGAAGGCCAGGCCGTGTATTCTATGTTTCATCTGTGGGGATGTGAATGCTATAACCCACCACAGGGGTTCTACATAGAAATCCTGGCTTAGGACCAGAATGTCGATCAGTCTGAATGTGATCTATTTTCTCTCTCATCATTCAGGTGGCTGTTCAGTCAGACCACCTGCATGTTCTATGCCTTCTGTGGTGTTTTGTTTGGCCTGTGCAGTCTGACCAACCTCACGGTGCTCTCCTGCGTGTGCTGGCTCAAAGTCTGCTGCCCAAACTATGGTAAGAAAGCCATTTTTGAGATTATTTTCATCATTCTGTCCCCATTTTTAGTATCAATGTATTAAAATTGATCATCTAGCAGGTAGGCCTTACCAATATTGATGAACTAAGCTCCCCCTGAAGGGAGGAATATTTAGGCAGGGAGTCCAAAATCTTTAGCGTTTGTTTCAAAGTTAAAGTTGCCTTGATGCAAAATACATAGATGTGCGAGGTTATGTTGTAGCAACACAGCAGGCTATGTAAATAAGATGATGGTTGGAAGGCATTTAAAAGAACTCCCTTCCCTTTTAATGTATTCCCCCGCAGGGTCTTTCATTTGATAAACATACAAATTCTCCAATTATTGGCATACATGATCCCCAGGCTGCATTTATTAGCTGCAGCCATACTGTCAGTGTTTGCTAATGAATTTCAAAAGGAGTTTTCAGAGAAGCATAGTTGAATCATTATTGAACGTGTACTGCAGAACAATTTCTTCTAAAGCTCAATTCCTTCTAGCCATAGCAATTAATAACCTGACAAGCCAGATAGACTGTTTCTATCAGTTTAGTTTAAAGGGTATAGAAAGGGTAGGACTTTGAAAAAAGTCCTTGTAAGGTGATTGGTCAAACATTCTGTCTGTCACAGTCATTATGGGCAAATCAAAGTGACAAGACAAAATGACTTAGTCCAGCATGCTCAGTTCCGAAAGTATCCTGAGTTTGACAGACAGGCGCTGCTGTAGATTATGAAGGATGAAGCTTTTCAGTGGATAAACTCTTGCCATGGCCCATCAGGGAAGAGTGAAAAAATCCTCTCAGCTGAGAAAAGCTTTCAGCGCTTTTCTTTGCTCTTTATTTAACAAAGAAATGTGAATCAGTTCTGACCAAAAATGCTGCTTTACAATATCTATATCAACACCGTGGCAGCCATTACCACTGGCTTCCAGTACAACTGCCAGGTCTGCTCTCAGACCTGGCAAAGCTGTTTCAGATTGGAGATTTGCTAAAAGGATTTGCCTGATGACAGACATGGAATCTGGCCAATCCATCTGCTTTGCAGGGTTTACATTAGAACCGGGCTGGGATCATACAGGAACTGAATTCCAATTTGTAAGACATGTGGGAGTAAATGGGTGTCTATTTTCCTACATAAAGAAAGCATAAATTAGCCTCAAAATCTCAGTGTTGAACATTTCAGAGTTGATTTTAAGCTCCAAAGTGTAATTTTAACTCCATTCTAAGTCAAATGGTCTTCAGTGTTGGAGTCAGTCAACAGTGGTGATGCATTCAGTGTTAGTCCAACTATACAGAGAGTCAACCGAAGCACTACACTGAAATCTGAGTTTTCCCATCATGCCTTGGTTGTTTACATGTGTTTTGAGGATTTTTAGATGTGTTTAGATGTTGCTTGTTGTACAGTGATCCCTGCTGGGATTCCGTTGCTCATGTTTCATAACACTCTATTCATTCCTTTAACCATTTTATTGCAAAATGGATATACAGTCTTACTTGTCGGAGAAACCCTGCTAAAAAGATGCTCCCTCGGTTAGTTGTGCAGCATGTTTTGACTTTCCAGGGAAGGAATGGCTAGCAGCCCTCAAATGGATGCATAGTGCGTAATGAATACAATAAAACTGGTTCAAAAGCAATTAATCCATAACATCATGAATCTGAAAATGAGGGTGCAACAAGCTTTATACTACAGAGGAAGAGGCTGGGGTGGAGGAGGTTTAGCAGAATGATGTATCTGCATTATTGCAAACAGGAAGTACACCATTTTAAAATACAACAATATGTTGACAGAAAAAGGTGTGGTTGGCTGTAGGAGCAGGGAGTTGGTAATAAGGATCAGCTGATCACGGCTGGACGTATTACTATCACATCCAGCATGAAGTAATGCTGGACTTCATTTCTGCTAGATTATTGTTGCTTTTGATGTTAGACGCCTCTGCACCATGAGTGAAGTTATCCACTGAGTTACTGACTTCCTATTTGTGGCAGTGGGATGGGGGATGGGTTGAACCTAATCAACTGTTGTTTTCCAACTATGTATTTGTCTCGTTGCTCCATCCTTACCATAAAATGTCTAACTTTGCCTAAGGTGTCAAATAAAAAATGGCAATCTTTGGTAACTATAAAAAGTATGTTGCAATATGTCAATTATTACATATTGTGATTAGTGTTGAGGTACCAACTCTCCAAAAAGAGTCAAATCAGCACCCATATAGGCACTGTTAAAGTTTCAGCATCAACTCTGACTGTGTTTATTTGAGTATGAAGGTTTTGCTGTGTACTGCAGGTGTGTCAGGTTTGCATTTGTCCCATGAACAAAGCAAACCTGAAAGAAGACAGCAGTTATTGCAAACAACAAAAATAAAGTGCAACAGGGAATGAGCTGATTCCATCCTATGATAAGATTAAAGAACAAGAAAAAGTTGCATTTCTTTCAGCTGTTATCAACAGCAAGGCCACTCAAGTAACAGTTTTTTGCTGATTCCTGTGTTTCTAATGTCTGTGCTGTATTCCATGTCCTTCTCTGGGTTAATTTCTCCATCTACACACAAAGATCTGCAAGTTAGCAGCTTTGATAGAACTCCCGTGGAGTGAACAGAAAAACAATTAAAGCCCAAGATTGATGAGTTGCATTTGCTAATTGGTAGCAATAAACAGGCCCGGTTTGTGTATCGTCAAAACAACACCAGATGATGAACACAGCTCCACAGAGGCCAAATTGAATGTGCTTGAATAGTAAATGAGGTTCATATAACCTCTGAGTATGACAGAGATGTAGTTCTAAATCTTAAAGCATCTTTAACCAAACTAAAGACAAATTAAAAAAGAAAAAAATATTACAAATTTTAAGTGGTAGTTACTTTTTTCTTTATCAAACGTGTGGTGCTTGCGAAGTAGGCGTGTCTGCCTCAGGGATCCCTGCAGACAGTGATTTGTACCATGTAATTTGGCCAGGTTTTAGAAAAAAATACAGAACAATGAGTGCTAATGAGTGTAATTAACATTTTTGCAACATATGTCAATGATTTTTTGTAACAGGACTGTATCTCTAGCATTGAGAGTTGATGCATAGCCAGAAAAAGATGGTGAAAACTTTACCTCATGTGCACATTTCCATTAGCTCTATGTTTTTACAATGAACTTTATAACTAATTATATGAGGCAAATCAATCTGGGCTTTTTCCACTCCTGATTTTCTCATTAAAGGCTTTTTTCTCTTTCTATAGAAATGCTATCATTTCACAGGGGACCGCTCAGCCATAATTCATCAATTCTAATTAATTTCTAATTATGACAGGATTAGACAGCTTACATTTTATTGGTTAAGAAAAAGACAGCAATGTCTTTGAGCATCCTCAGACAGACAACTCAAGCTGTGCTGATTTCACACTTGACATGCATCATTATCCAATCACCTGACAAATATCCTCTTAATAAGAGGTCTGATTTCTGGTCTCTCCCTGTGTTCTGCCATTGCTGACTCTGTCTTCAGTTAGTACTGCACTCTTGCATTCAACCCACTGCTAACCTGCATCCATCCAAGATAAAATCTGATCAATCCCCAAATTCTGCATGCAAAATAAATCTGCACTGAGCGATGAGGTTGACGTCTATGTGTCAAACACAAACTATCTGTTGCTGCTGCAATGCACACTTTAAAATATTAAAAAATATATAAAGTTGTCTTTCTAAACTTTATATAATTTAACAACATTCTGATAGTTTTCTGTTTTCATCAAGTCTTTTTTTTGTCCATTTGTGTATCAGTCTGGCTGCATGCTTAGAGGGCTGATCCCCCACTCCAGGGATTGTCACATTTATATGCTTCACACAGTCACACTTCCCATACACACTGCAGGGGATATACAGATGTACCCATGCTAAGACTATAGGGTTCATAATACAAGAACACAAGGTACTAGATGCATGAACAAGGATAAAGAGAAAGGAAAATCCAGGCATGTAAAAAATCAGCACAGGCTATAACAGCAGCATGGGGCAACCACTGTCAGAAATATGTGGTTAGCTGTCAGAAAGACTTTTTAGGTAATCAGTCTTCATTTGTCTACATCAAAGATTGTTGTTTTCTGACGCCACATAAATGAAGACAAGACTTTCTTTTGTTTTAGAGGCACTGTAACGTGTAAAACCCCTCAGACTACAAACTTCACACAAGTGTTTGAAATGCAAATGAACATAAATAATAATGTTTCTATTAGACTTCCATGCAAGGAAAGTAGGTGTAGCTTGCAGATGCACAAGTGGGATTTCCATCCACCAGTTTTTAAGCACAGCATTGAAAACCTGACTGGAAACACTGCAGATTAAAAAATGTGCAAGTAAAGAATGATGCCCTGGAATAACATGCTAAAGAAAGCACCAAGGGCTGCTACTACTGCTACTCTATCATCTCGAACCAGTCTGCTCTAAACCTCTGGCGTCAACAAGGCATTGTCGTCTACAGAACTGTCACTGTAACCCCTAGAGATGGTTGTGTGTGAAAGCCCCAGTAGATCAGCAGTTTCTAAAATACTCGGACCTGCCCGTCTGGCACCAACAACCATGCTACAATCAAAGTCCCTGAAATCCCCTTTCTCCACCATTCTGATGCTCAGTTTAAAGTTCAGCAAGTCATCTTGACCATGTCTACATGCCTGAATGAATTCAGTTGCTGCCATGTGACTGGCTGATTAGCCATATGTGTTTACAAGCAATTGAAAAGGTGTACCTAATAAAGTGGCCAGTTAGTGTGAGTGTGTACATTCCCCCGTATAACTATGTCAGATACTTTTCAACTCTATCAGATGTTTGTCAGATGATAGTTTTGTTCATTTTACAAAAAATGCATTGTTCTCTGTTCATGCTAATTTGTATTACATAACATCTCATTTATTTAACAAGATTAGTTTATTATGGTTAATATTAAGAATAAAGTTAGGAAGTCATGAAATTCAGAGATAAGATATTTCAGATGATTATAAGATTTTCTTGTCAAATAAGTGAAAATAAAGCCTTTTATTACTAAATATCAGTACTGAAAATTAGTGTTAGATAACTGGGAACTTTGTCAGACGACGGTTTTGGTCATTGTACAAAAATGCATTACTCAATACGGATGTAAAAAAGTCAAGCTTAAAACCTGTTTTTCCCTTTTCTCAAGAATCATTGATCTATATTGCATGTTCTTTCTTGCGCACATCCACTGGTAAGATACAAACAAAAAAGGGTTAATTTGACAATTTAAGTCTTCTGAATAAGTGCTGGAAATAAACTGATTACAATGGATCATTTACAAGGTCAAAATTTCCCTTTTTAAAGTTTTCTGGGGGAATTATGTTTCCAAGTAAGACTTTAAAGAGCCACAAGTCATCACTATAAAAGTTGGGTTGAGTATCACTGCTCTAAGCATTAGTTTAACCATCAGGTTAACTCATGATCCTGGTCATGTCAGCCAAACTTAACTTTAAATGTCCTCAGAGATGGTTAATAACATTTAAGGAGCACAGTGGTGAGTATATTTGTAAAGTTGATGAAGAAATGAGTCGCCTGGTACACCTGCTCTGTCTCTTCTTATCCTCATCCTCTGTTTTTGTGATCCTCCAAATGCAACTTATAGCAAACATATAGCCCAGATTTTGCGGTAAGAAAAGGAGTCACACTGTTTGCCACAAAACTTACTGAAAACCTCTCAAACATGGCTGAAAAATGTTTTTCAAACCACCATTTCTACAGTAGCCAAACAGATTTTTAGGTTAGGCAAAGCCACCTATGATGAGGAAACGTTTTCAGTTTTAAGAATCCGCAGCGTGCCAAACGTGAACAAGTGGGTTCATAGGGGCAAATAGAGCCTGTTTAATTTTGTGCTTTGCAAATACAGTAGAATAGAAACAAGCTGTGCAGGAATGCTATGTTAATGAAATTACAGGATAATCATGATAACATTCATGCACTGCTGACACAAGGTTCAGTTTCCATGTGTGGAGTTATTATTATGCAGAGGTCATCACATTAAATCCAACATGGGCTACAGTATCGCCTTACAAAGTACAATAAACTGAGGTTTAGCTGCACTAGATGTCTGTGAACTTCAGGACTCACTGAAAACAGAATTTCTTCCGTCTAAGAGACCATTAAAAGTTTCCTTCCTTGGGAGAAATACTGTTGTAATTTAGAAAATTAAGTCTATGCTTTCATCATATTGCGCCTATAAGACATCAAGTCTTTCCACAGATTTCTATTATGAGCTGATACCATTGCCTTTTTGAGGAGTCTGATTGGATTTGAAAACAACAAATAAATGGAGAAAACTGGCTATGCAGAGACAAGAAATATTCAAATACACACAGGACTGACTATAACTGATGAGCAGTGTTCAACAACCCCTCCAAACCTTGTCTATTTTTATAGGAGATCTTAAGATGGCCCGAGTGCATGCAGCTAAAATGTTTTGACTCATTTTTGCAGAAATCTCCTGGAGAGAGGCTCTTAAGAATGTGCAACAAGAGGCACTTGATGACTCACCACGGTGCAGTTAATAGAAGTGATGTTACACTGGGGATCTGAGTGAAAGTAATGGAGGGGGCTTCTTCTTTTCTCTCTTTTATTGTTTTTAGTCACAGCTGGAGTACATTATGTTGTTTTTTCCTACTGATGGCAGAGAAAATTAGCTCTCTCTTGGTGATAATACATAAACACATGAATCTGAAGATTTGTTAAAATTCAGACCACCTCCAACTGCTGATGAGGCTGTGAGCGTTGGATCGAAGGCCATCAAACAGCTGAGCTGGATGAGTCAGACATGTCCTCAGTGAGAGGACTAATGGCAGGAGGGAGGCGGGGTATAAGTAGAAGCAAATGCAAAGGGGAGGTGGGAAATTGCTGTTCAGTTAAAGACAGCTAGCGTACAGTTAACTGACAACAGAATCAATATGGGGTATCTGTCCTGATGTTAAGTGCTATTGGCTGTAAAATAGATGCCTTTCAGGCACCAATGAGCTTAAATGGATCTCAATCAGAGGCAATGTCAACATCAATCACTGAGTGTGGCACAAATAAAGGGAATACATGAAGAGCATGGGGAGAAGAGGAGGGAATGCTTTATCAGAAGTGCAAATAAGGGCCTGTATCACTATCCACTCATGGCACAACCTTATTTTCAGAGCGCTCCTCAAATATCCCAAAAAAGATGAAAGCAATGTGAAGGAATCCTGTACTGGCATTGGCACAGCTTTATATCAGGATGTAAAGATTAGTTCATCCATGTCATTTGTGACATCCACAAGCACAGCAGTGCTCTAAAAGTTAAATAAGAGTAATCTGAGTGCAGAACAAAAAAAGGGTAGTTAAAACAGCAGATGATGATGGTGTTATGATGCTTGGGATATGAGCACTTAAAACATTGAAATGTCATAGTTTTGTATTAGAAAACAGCAGAAAAAGAAGGCTATTATGCCTGTTTCAGACTGGGCGCTTGATTATTGTTTTAATTTATTTAAAGATCCTGTAAAATGAAAATAAAGCTGTATTTAGGTTTGTTGTATGACAGGTCACTGTGTCACTGTGTTATGAAGCCCTAAATAAAATTCAGTGAACACATACACTCTAAAAAATATAACTGCTCTTTACTTAATAAAATCACTGAAAATATTACACTCAAAAATATTGAGTAGATTTCAAGGTCTTGGAATGAAGGAAAACAAATCATCAAAAATGAGTAAATCTAACTTATAGTTTCAACTATGTCTACATAAACTGAGTTAGTAGAATTAACAAATTAAACTGAGTAAATGTAGGGGAGACTGGGGACAGTTGTAACATGGGTCATCTGTAACACTTGCAATTGCTCCAATCAGGAACAAGTTAGGAATCACCTGATCCACTCTGCACATGCTCAGTTTAGTCCTTAGTCCACATGTGAAGAAGTAGTGCCCTGAAGCAGACACAGCAAAATTTGTGAGGGAAAACATAATTTTGAGGTAAAAAAGTAATTTTTTTTTTTTTGCTCAAATTATTTTTGTGATTACATAGCCTACTTTGTAGTTGTACTCATCAAACATATATCAGGTTGATTATACAACATATATACTTACAAAGCAAACTGACTACGTCCCAGGCTACAAAAGAAAACTCTGGGAAATAAAAACCTTGAGCCACAGGAGACAGAGTCCTCTGATGATGATAATTTCTGTATTATCTGCATGGAACACTTCAATAAGTCAAATCCAAAAGAAGCCTGGGTTAAGTGCACGACATGTAATCTGTGGGCCCATGAAGCTTGCACTCTAGGAGTGCCATACACCTGTCACCACTGTCTGTCTGACACTGACACCAAGTAACAAACTAGGCATATACAACCCCCCCCCCCCCCACACACACACACACACACACCCACTCACACCTATGTTCAGTTGTTGAAGCCAGTGTATGATATCACACTTTGTTCATTTTTATTATTTCTAAATTTAAGTGTTAGACAAACACACACTAATGTTTGACTGTTGAAGCTAGTGCACAGTTGCACCTTTTGTACAGTTTTATCATTTATAAATGTTCAGATGTTAGTGTGGTTTAAGTCCTGTACTGTGCAGAACCGCAGCAATTTTGTTTAAAACATTTTGAACAAAAAGCTTTCAGTATCTTAAGTCATTGTCATGGTCCTTATTTCATAATGTTACATTTTACCCCGAGGTATGTTACAACTGACCCGGACCATGGGGTCAATTGTAACATTTCACTCCTTGTATTTGAGATTAAGCCATGCGTTTTCTGTTTGTGTTGCACAGGAATTTTCTAGGCCGTTTATTAGCAGACATTTGAAGCTAGTTTGTATAGCAGTTTGAACACACTGGGTTAAAATAGCTCAACGTTAGAGACAGAAATGTTAAAAATGTTACAACTGTCCGCAGTCTCCCCTACTCAAAATAAATGCAGAAAACAAAGAGGAACCACAAAAAATAAGTACACACTGCTCAAAAATTCTTGTTGAAACTGATTACACCAAACTTTTTAGGTGATAGAAATCAATATTTTTGAGTAATAATTACTCATAGGTTTATGTTGGGTAGTTTCAATAAAGCTACGTGTTCTACATCAACTGTAATTATCCTTTTATTCAATCACATACTTAAATCTTGAATATTACTGCCTCCCAATGTAGTCAGACTTATGTGACTTCAAACCACAATTAGTGAAAAGTGCACTTTGAACCATGGAGTTCTCTTTCATTGTCTTCAGTTTATCATTCAATGTATGTCCTACCCACCCCCTACAGACAGAACTTATCTCCCTGAGTACGTGTCCTCACATGTGGTGCAAATGTGTCTAATGCCCAACGGCATTCTGGGACAAAAAAACAATTACAATGACTGAGTACTGTTAACCTAAAACTAAAAATGTGTTCAACAACTCAAAAAAATTGAGCGAAAATAGCTATTTGGGATTTTTAAGTTAAAACAATTTATTTTTCTAACAACCTCCAGCTAGTTGGCCTTACAGGGTGCTTAGCTGTTGCTTCTGTAACTGCTGTGTATGTAAAGATATAATATTGTTTAAAAGTACTTTGCAGTCTTGTAGTAGTCCTAAGTCTGGTCAGACTGAGAGTAGCTGTTCCCGCAAAAACTGCAACGTTTGAATCAGAACCGTTGGAGAATGACATCGCTCATTCACTTCCTCCCCACTTACTCCATTTTTCTGAGTAGAATAATCAAGTCACTAATAATACTGAGTAGAACTGTCTAACATTTTGTTCGTAAAAATGAGAACTTTTCATAGTGTATACTCAAATATATCAATGAAACACGCAAAAATTATTAAAGATATTTAAACAATTTAATCTATTGGTCAAGTCATTATTTCTTTCAATTAAATTACCTTATTTAAAATATGTAGATTTCACTCAAAGTTTCATGTTTGAGTTTAACTCAAGAATATTGATCACTTCAACCCAAATACTCTGAATAATGATGCCCATTGATTTTATTAAGTAAGAATAACTTAATATGCTGCTCTGCTGACATTCTTTAAAAGACTGTTCTTTTAGAAACTGTCACATGTTGATAAAACTTAGTGAAATGTACGTTTCCTCTACATCACATGACGTTTTGTAACAGCCATCTTGTGGCACTTGTAAATTTCTGCAAACACAGTTTGGTATATGTCATGTAATAAAAAATGTCAAGTTAATGACAGTAAATTCTTTGTTGGAACACAAATTATGTGACAGCTGGCATTTTATTAATCTTTTTCCTTCCTCTTTTCAGACCACATTATATTTGTTTGTAAGCCAAGGCATGCTTCAGTTTGACTACTGGCTATTGTTCTAGGAATGCAGAATACTGTTTAGGTTTCAGTCAGAATTCTGTTTGAAATGCATTAAAATCACTGTAGCAACTCCTCCTGGTTCTGTTACTTCAAAAATAAGCAAACGTAGGAGCCCATGTGAGAGGGCTCCTGTTTGAAATTTAAGAAAAGCTCTCTTAAAAAGAGCTCAGGTTCAATCCTTCACATGCTGCTCAGACAGCTGGAGAGTTTGATCACTGAATGGATGCTTCACATCAGAAAAGAGAAAAATCCATCTGTAAAGGCTCACCAGCCCCCTTCTCCCAGCACTGCAGAGTTCAGCAAGTGCCACAGGGCTTAATCACCCTCTGCTTGAAATGTAAGAAGGGCTGACATCCAGCTGAAGAGGCTGTGTGCTATCGGAGATAAGGCTCTCTGTGTTCTCCTTCTCACTGAGTCCACACTGAAGACGCTCTTGTCTAAATCAATTACAGTCAGTTAGCAGTGAGGGCCAATTCGGTGTTTCCCATGGATCCTCTTATTCACACTCTGGCACATGAGCAATGATAAAATTGGGATCAGCCACTAATGACGCGACTGTGAACAGAATATATTATTCATACTGTAAATGCAGCATGAACACATTCAGTGAAAATGTTTCCCTTTTAAACAAACTAAATCTAAAACTAGGATGTAAAATAGACCATACAAATAAATTACATTACACAAACACAAAACCCTTACAGTACTCTATTCTACATCTTAGAAAAGCACATATTGTTTTTTTTCTGCATCAGATTTTAGTCATATTAATTAATATAAACTTAGCACAAAAAGTACAACTCGTACAACAAGTTGAATCTGGACTCATTGCTGAACATAATGTTCCTCCACATGTTCAGGTTCCAGTGCATGTGTTGCTGACACCAGTGCAAACGGGTCTGACTGTGATGGGCGGTCATGGCAGGCCTCCTGGCAGCCCTATGAGACCAGAGATTGGCTGCAGTCTGTTCTGGATTGTGTGGAAAGAGAGCCGTTGGGCATATCATCCTGCAAACCTTGATTGCAAATCTGTAGAAGACAGCCTACAGTACCTAAGTGCTGACATTGTGAGGAAACAGTATTCTTGGGGTGCCATCTTCTTGCCCACTTTGCGGCCTGTCTCTGACATCCCCGGTTATATTGAATTTGGCCTTCAGTTTGGAGATGGTACTAGGGCTCTCTCCAAACATTGCCACAACTTGGTTTTGTGGATCACCAGCTTGAAGTTGCCCTGTCACATGGGCCCTATCCAGATCAGTGCAGGAAGGAGACTAGTGAGAGAGGTCACAAGACACCTATGACTACTCTGTAGAGTTTACGAGCTATAGCAGCTGACTCTGCATACAGCAACTGTTGCTTGGGTTCTTCGCCAAACAAAGATTTATGGGAGAGTGGCAAAGAGAAAGCCACTGTTGAAGGAAACTCATTAAATCTGTACTGAACACTGTTCACTTATGGGAGACTCCATGGTCAGGTGGAAGAAAGTTCTTTGGTCTGATGAGACCAAAATGATGCTTTTTGGCCATCAGACATGATGCTATGTTTGACACTTAAACACACAATTCCTACGGTGGTGGCGGCATCATGCTGTGCAGATGCATCTCAGCAGCTGACCCTGGAGGGCTTGTAAAGGTAAAGAGTAAAGTGAATGCTGCAAAATATAGGAGGACACATTTATTCAGTCTGCAGGAGAACTGCAGCTCGGGTGAAGATTTTTTCCCAGCAAAACAATGATCTGAAGCATACAGCTAAAGCTACACAGAAAAGGTTTAAAGACAACAAGGTGAATGCTCTGGAGTGACCCAGTCAAAGCCCAGGCCTCAGTCCAATAGAGAATTTGTGATTGGACTTGCTCGAGCAGTTTTGCAAATATTATGTTACTTATGTTTTATTTAATTGAGTTACTTTGTGGAAATCTGTTTCCACTTCAACACTAAAGAGTGTTTTTAGTCAAAAATGCCAAATTATATTGACAATGATTGATTTATAAAATAAGTTAAAGGGTTAAACATGCAAAGCAGTGAATCCTTTTTATAGGCACTGTAATATCCAGATTTACCACAGCAATAACGAAAAGTTTGTCTTTCACAGCAGCTTTAGCATGGCAGCTATAGGACATGTAACTCACCATTACAACAACAAAAAATAAGGGCTTTTGAAAGATTAACATTTTTAACCGCAACTATTCTCATAATTTTTGTAGTTAACCCCTTAAAGCCTGTTTTATCATATTTGATACTTTTATGATACCTCTATCAAATCAATGTGGTCAATAAATTACTAAAAAAACCTTCTTAATACACTCTGATAATTATAAAAATGCCCTCAAGTGGATTATTAGTCACCAAAAACACCTAATGTATCAAATGAAACACAATATATGTATATATGTTAAATTTTATGGAAATTTTGATTTTTTTGGATTTCAGTAAAAAACTAGATAATCATTTCAGTCCCAAAAATTAGAATTTTCTGGCTATAATTTGTGTTTTGGGGTTTTAATGGGTTAATCACAATTAATCACAACCTTTCTATTGCATTTAAAATTCCACCATTTTGCATTCTGAACTGTATGCCAATCATTTTGGATTTTTCTACTGTCTTAAACCAAAGATCGTTGACCTCCTGTTTGGATACAGAGCTGCTTTTAGAGGTAGATCGATGATTTTAACATGAACCTAACCATGCAAAAGGGAACTTGTTCTGGATTTAAAATGAAATAAGAAGTCATTTTACAGGTAAAGAGGACTTTTAACCTGTCCACTGTGAGTTGTGAAGTGAAATGAGACATTAATGAGCAGTTGTGGACTTATTTCACATCACAGAGGCTGCATAGAGATGCTGATGTGTACTAATCTGAGGTTTTTGAAAAGGACCACGAAGAATGAGATTTACCCCTATAAAAAAAATTAGTACACTAATTTTAGACTATGACTAATCGCGATTAACTTGATTAAACTTGATTAATCTTGAAAGCCATCAAGTACATATATAGTAGTACGTAGATATATTGATATAAACAATGGCACTTGGTGAGGAGATTAGCAAGGATGTTGCTAAAGTGGTAGTTCTATCAGAACTGGACATTTGATTGTGACGGATTATCCACTGAGATTTTTTTTAGTGTTTCTGCCCTTTCCAAACACCATGCATGGGGTGTTGCCCAGATGGATATGAAATACTGTCTATCCCACTCAGTGGACATGTGAAACAGTCTTATACCAGAATCCATCAAATCCAGCTGAATACTTGAGGAGATAGAACAAAGAGAGGGCTATTCAGTAGTTTAAGTGTTATTGTGAAGATATAAATATAATGGACCAAAGTCGATGTAATCTAGAGATATTTATAAAGAAAAGAGAACAGCTTATACTGACAAACTGTGATGGCTGTGTTTGCTTATGTGAGGTCTTGTGTGCACAGTGTGAGGGGTACAGGAAGCTCCTCGTTTTTTTTTAATCACACATGAAGGCCTCTGGGTAAACATGCTGTACAGCTACACTCCATACACACAGAATAATGTTTGCATTCGGCTCCGTGTCATTATGTCGGCTTTACATGAGCATTCCCAAGGGCTAGGTGATCTCTTATTGGTGCAAGCCAGAGGTTACACTCTATTTTATGTATTAGCTGATGCACAGGATTAAAAAGTCATCCTCATGGTTTGAAAACAAAAGTCAGTCTGTAATATTTATACATCATACGCCTCATTTAAACATCCTTCTGTAGTAATGGGCACTAAAAAATTGCATCCACCAGAGGGTGTGGTCTGTGCTGTCATCCAACTGACATTCAGTTCTAACCCTACTAGGCTGTTTTCTTGTAGTTATCCATCCCCCTATTCTTTTTCATACTTCCACACCCAATAGTGCAATCTTTGCTTAAAAAGTTCCCCCATTTTCCAAAGTTATAGTGGTATTGCAATGTTTAATCTGTGTTAAATGTATCTTCCCACCTCTTCCTCCTGTCTCCCTCTTCCTCCTCTTCGCTCTCTGTTTGTTTCAGTGTCAGGTAACCAAACTTAATATGCTTCAGCAGCATATTGTTGCTTCTGTGTCCTCCTTTATGTCCTCATCAGTTAGTAATCACCCCCCCACTCTCCCTCTGTCTTTCCCCTGCTCTGCTCCTCCTCAGGTAACAAGTTCTCATACTGCCACGCCTACCTATTGGTGGCTGGGGTCTGGTGCTACGCTGCCATTTTCGCCGTGGGTCCACTGTCGGGTTGGGGGGAGTTTGGCGCCGAGCCTTACGGTACAGCCTGCTGCATTAACTGGCACGCACCCAGCCAGAACTCTGCAGCTATGAGCTACATCATTTGCCTCTTCTTCTGCTGCTACATTGTACCCTGCACCATCATCTTCCTGTCCTACACGTTCATCCTGATGACCGTCCGGGGATCACGACAGGCTGTGCAGCAGCACATGTCCCCGCAGAACAAGATCACCAATGCACATGCACTTATCATAAAGGTAAATGAACAGATTCAATTTAAACGAACCCATAAAGACTTGGGGTGTGATGAGCTCTCCGATTGTGGGCTTCACAATAAAAGCACTTAAGAAATAATAACAACTACGGAATTTTACAATAAAGACAGTGACATCAGCTAACAACAGGCTGCTTAGTGATTTTATATTGCTGTAGCCTTAGGGGGTGGAGTAATTCCCCATTGTTGGCCGGTGACATCGCCAGCCCACATAATTGCCCTGCCCAAATTAAACCCAGCCAGGAGTGGGATGAAAAACTTTCTAATGGTCTAAATCCAAAATTCAGTCACATGTAGATGTCAGTGTTTTCACATGTTTACAGCAACCTTATTCCAACATATCTAGTGTGTTAAGACAAAAACTTTGGGTTTCACTTTACAGGGTCTTTTATTGAACTTTGCCTCAACGCCAACATCGGAAACTTTGTTTAAGCTGAATCACAGCACTGGGCTAAAAACAAGCCAAGATGACCCAGTTTGTGTTTAAGCCCCAGACAGTACAACAGATACACTCTTCAAAGCAAACACATGCTATGCTATGCTGTTAGAACAGCCATCAAACCTGGAGAGTAAAAAGCACAGGTTTTTCCTGTTTACTGTAGTGCTTGCTAAGTAAATGTACTAACAGTACAAATACTTCATGCTTTGTTTCTTTTCAGCTTTCGGTGGCAGTTTGCATCGGTTTCCTGACGGCATGGAGCCCATACGCCATTGTGTCCATGTGGGCAGCTTTTGGAAACCCAGCAACTGTTCCACCCATGGCTTTTGCTGTGGCAGCTATATTAGCAAAGTCCTCTACCCTTTACAACCCCATAGTCTATCTGGTTTTCAAGCCAAACTTCCGCAAGTCCCTGTGCCGGGATGTGGCGTTGTGCAGGAGGTCACTCTGTGGATGTCCGTCCAGCTCGGCACAGAAGGGACCGCATCACAAAGAAGAGTGCAACTCGACAAGGTTGTCAAATGGGCTAGTGGAAAACCACAGGACCTGCAGACACTGTCCTTGCCCTGAAATGGCAGCTGGTGCCGGGGAAAACTTTCTGGACTACAGCCCCCAGCAGACTGCCAGGATACTTAAAGGATCAGCACACAGCGAGGTGGCTGTGAGTCAGCTGTCCAACGAGATGCAGAGCGACTTCCTCTAAAGTCGCAAACAAAGCATGACAATGAATAGGTAAAGGAAAGAGGAGGAATAGAGATGAATATGGCAGGAATGAAGGATTAACGGCAGGTTTGGGAAAAGGGAAAATAAGAGATTATGTGAAAGAAGAAATGTTACAAAGATGAAGGTCGAAGTTGGAGAAGTGTGTTTTTTTCCTCATGCCTCAAATATGTGATACTGCCAAAAAAACAACTGACCACAGAGTTAGACGCCAACCCAGGAGGATAAGCAAGCCAAACAGACAACAGGAAACTGTAGTGGTATACATCTGTGTCTCATTAGGTCAATCTAACCTGCATCCACAACTATCTGATCACTTTGACTGAGATCATGGAGTCCCAATGCAAATCAATTCAAGCTGGATCAATTCAAGCTGGATTTGAAGGAGCAACTAAAATGAAACTTCTACTCCCTAAATGACCTCTTATGTATTTATAAGTACTGTATTTAATAATGTATTTGATTTGATAAGTATTTATTTATGCATGCCTCAAATTGAAGGACCACAGGGTTGGTTTTATTATCTTTAAAGAGAAAATGCATTAAGATTTCAAAGCCTCAATTACTGTCAGCCTCATTTCTATCTACATTAATTAAGACTAAGAAGGAGGTGGAAAACAAAACATTTGAAGGAAGGATTTGGCTTTGTGAGACCATTGTAACTAGAGTTTAAATGAACAAGGACCTCCATCAATAATGCCCAGGAGAGGTTTGCATTGATTCCTCTGCAAAGACAAGTCACCAATATCAATTTTGTTCAATCAGCTGTGTCCAGCATAGAAGGCATGACTGAATAAGGAAAGCAGGAGAGCAGGGGAAGGACTCAGGATAACAAAATCTATAACGTGTTTGTATTAAGTAATGTGTGCAGCTTCCAGACATGAAATCCAGAAAAAAAAAAAAAAAAAATGCTCAGAAGAAAGTAATTATGGGAAGAGAAGGAAAAGGCATATTATGTTGTATCAGAGGTATTAGCTAGTGCTAGCTAGTCTTGTAGAGTTCATAAAACAGACTCTTCTGCTGTGGACAAGGATTAAGAGGAAAATGGAAATTGAGTCACACAATGGCATGTTTAATTTGCAGCAGGCATGTGATCTTAAAATGTGCCAGGGAGTGCTGACAAGTAAGAAATGATTCTGTTTTTGTTTTTACAACCAAAGTAATGCAGAGTGAAAACAAACATACATCAAAATTGGTTTAAAAAATGGCTGACATTTTAGTCTGTATTTAAGCAGAAAGTTTGATGTTTTTTATTGTCTAAGTTCAAGTAAGCCCACTATGCTGCTGAACTGTAAAAACTAGTGACATTAGGAGGAAGATAAACTTGTTTTATAAGTTTTTAAGTAAATGTATGCGTGCGCATGATGGCCGCCATGTCCCAAGTGTCTCTTTGGTGCACGTCCTAAAAAATTAGCATGATGTTGAGGTGAAGTGCAGTATTCATTTGGCAAATTGGAGCAGTGCAGAGGCAGGGAAGAATCGCAGAGTCAACACAGCAGCAGGGATAACAGTGGTGCTGAATGCAGGCAGACCATATATCTGGGACAGAGAGGTTTGTCTTTAAAGTCTTTATGGAAACCTGTATAACGTATAGAAACAATATAAACAACAATTATATTAGTTAAATGAGCAGTCCTATAAGCTGGTGAATTCCAACCTAGTGCATTTGTCATCCATCCATCCAGCCATCCATCCCTCTTCCAAAGTTCATAGTGACAGCAGGCCAAGCAAGTCACCCAGACATCCCTCATCCAAGCAACATTAATGGGATGGGATACATAATCCCTCCAGTGAGTTTTGGGTCAGCTCCAGGATCTCTAACCTGTTGGACATGCCTGGAAGACCTCCAAAAAGAGGTGACCAGGAGGCTTCATGAGAGGCGTCAGAGGCCCAAACTACCTCAACTGGCTCCCTTTATCATAATGGAACAGCAGCTCTACTCCAGGTTCTAGTGCCCTATGATTTCCATGAATCATGGACAGAAATGCAGAATTATCCAGTAAAAAGAGAATCCACTGATAAACCCAGAAAATCACAGAAATTGACATAGTTTGACTTTCCTGAGAGAGAGAAATGTGTATTTGGGGAGACTTCTAGGGGGGAGGACTAATGATTGGCACAACGTGTGCATCACTTCACAAATACTCACCTGCTCCCCTCCAAAACAATGCAAATGTGTCAAAGCGGCCGCCTGAAAGCTGGAAAACACTATGAAGCTCTACTGAGTGCTGTGCAGTGCAACCTAATGTTGAACATACTCTTAGAAAACTGGAGTTATTTTACCTCATCACACCAGTGAGTCAAAGAGTGAGTGAGGTGTGGTACACAGGTACACAACTATGACTCCAGGCTGAAGTACTCGCCCTTCAAAAGCTTCAGACTTGAGTTGGACTCGAGTGTTTCTATGGAGGCCTGTGGGCTACATGATGTGAAATCCATCAGTCACCACGATTGCCCATCCTCATTCATTTAACCTGTTCCTCTCGCTCTGTTTCTCCACCAGATGAATCTCATTTTGATCCCTCGTATCCACAGCCTTATTATTTCGGTTGCTACCCAAACCTTTTTATCAGGGTTGGAACAAAAATTGTCAGTTAAAATGAAAGTTTTGCCTTCTAGCTAAGCTCCTTTTTCACCTCAACAGTTCAATGCAACGCCTACGACACTGCTGATGCTTGCCGATCCCCCTGTCAGTCTCATGGTCCGTTCTGCCCACTCTCAGCCTGAGAAACTTGACCTTCTTTACTTGGGGCAAAGATTCACTCCTCATCCAGTGGAAGCAACCCACGTTTTTCTCACAGAGAACTATAGCCTTGGACTTGAAGGTGCTGACCCTCATCCTGTGTTTCCTCATGAAACTCATACCTGATGAGTTTAGTTTGACATTATAGGGAAAAACTAAGGGAAGAGGCACATGTTAACTCTGTTTTCAGCCTGCTGTCACTAGTTTATGTATGGATGCATTGAGCTGAGGGTCACCAGTTAACAAGGCAACGCATTAAACCAAAACACCAGAGTCATTGCAAATGTGCACGGAGGAACATGTAAGAGAAACAGAGTTGAACAGCATCTTGTCTGCTGGCGAAAAAAGACCATTTTGGTCTCATCAGACCAAATAACTTTCTTCCACTTGACCATGGAGTCTCCCACATGCCTTCTGGCAAACTCTAGTCCTGAGTCCAAACAGTGGCTTTCTCTTTGCCATTCTCCCAAAAAGCTTTGACTGGTGAAGAACCTGGGCAACAGTTGTTGAATGAAGAGTCTCTCCCATCCCAGCTGCTGAAGCTTGTAACTCTTCAGAGTAGTCATAAGTGTCTTGATGGCCTCTCTCACTTGTCTCCTTGCACGGCCAGCCTGATCTAGACAGATTTACTCATGTGCCATAGTCCTTCCATTTCCTGATGGATTTAGCTGAACTCCAGGGCATGTTCACTGCCATGGACATTTTTCTTATCCTTCCCCTGACTTATACTTTTCAATAACCTTGTCTCTGAGTTGCTTGGAGTGTTCTTTTGTCTTCATGGTGTAATAGCAGCCAGGAATAATGGTTAACAAGTGTCTGGAGCTTTCAGACACAGGTATCTTTAAACTACAATCACTTGAGACACATTCACTGCTCTCAGGTGATCCTTATTTCACAAATTGTGAGACTACAAGCACCAATTTTCTGGACCATGATTGATTTGTAAGATCAATAAAGAATAAAACATCCAATGGGGCGAATACCTTTATAGGCACTTCAGTGACTGAGACCAGACTGGCAAGGGTTGGTGCCACTTTTCATCCATCTTTTCATCCTCATGCATTCAAAGAAAACAGCGATATACTAACCTGAAATGCAGCTTCAATCGGAAATGTTTGGGAAAAGGCAGAGGCTTTGAAAAAACTTGGAGTGTGATTGGATGAACATTCTGTCTGTCACATCTCTATGAGCCAATAAGAGCAACAAAACACATGACATACCACTATCGAGCTGCGCATGTGCAGCTACCGAGGAATAACACGAAACATGGCGACTATAGACATGTAGGTACTCCTGCCGTAATTGCACCGGCCTCTTTTGTTGCTGCTTGTTTATGCCACGACTCTGCCGCACCCAAAAGTACTGCCCCTAGTCGCTGATTGGTCTGTTCACTTTCTAACCGGGCCCAAATGGTTCCGATGAGAGCTTTGCAAGATGGATTCGCCAGTGAAAAGCAAGGAAATGAGCGTATCCATCTGCTTTGCAAAGCTAGCGATTTACTGTTACGTACATAAACCTTATGGAGAGCTGGTTTAATGAAAAGACTCTTCAATAATACTTCTTCAAGTGTCCTGATGTCGGCTGTGTACATCGGGTAGTTTCAGAGTAATACCCTCTAGAGGTAGTCGCACATGACACATTTGTTAATTATGTACAGTAGAATTACATTCATGAACCAGCCGGTTAATAAAAGGTTAAACAGCAAGTATTTCTCTGACCTGGCTGTGGGTCACAGCTGCAGGAAGGCCATCTGTAAACTGATGATGTTTACAAAAGACAGTAGTGATGATTAAATTTTCCAGCAATTTTCTCTTGAAAATGTTTTGTTAGTTTTTGTTTCAAACTGGTATGAGGCCAAACTTGCATTCTTGGTCAGATTATTTTTTCTCCGTCGTTTCATTCCCAGACTAAATCAATTAACTTTTGTCAGTATTGTTCTTATTACTGACAGGCATGAAGATGAGATCTGAAATTGTAATAAACTGGAGGGATCCTTCTGAGTGGTTGAATGACCCTAAGCCATCCTGGACGTATGTGTGTATGTAAAAGTGCAAGAGAGGAATTAATCCTGTGGTTTATTTATACTGTATGTGTGAGAAATACATAGTACATTCTCTCCAATCTTCTATCCCGAATCATGTTAATACAAGCATGCAGCTCCTCAGAGAAACAAACAGAGCATCAGCAAATTCTTTTAGCTTCAGCGCACAAAACAGCAACAAATAGAACACTGCAATGTGCATAATAAACTTGATCCTCCAGCCAGAGGAATAATTAATTTGATGTCTATGCATGGATTTAGGCCACATGCCTTTAGGGCTCCTCTTAGTAAAAAGACAATGCATTGCTCAATAAAAAAGATCTGTTACATGAGAGATACAAAGCTTTGCCTCAGCACTTTCAACATTATTCTGATTTTAAAAATGCCCAGCACAGTTGTGTTTAATCCCAGCATTTGTCAAACAAGCACTTTTGTCATCTATTCCTCAATGGGTCATGAAATCAAAGAAAAAAAGCTGCCATGGGAGAGATTAATTAGATCTGCTGGGGAAAATGTTGTGGTCCACTTACAAGACTTTTATGTCATGATTTCTTTTGTCCTACAGACTGAGAGGGGAGATTTGCAGCCATGTGCAGTTTTCATAGAGTACCTGACAATAAAGCGCTTCACTTTGTCATGAAATAATTTGCTTTAAGTCATGCAAAACCCCCGTGTCAGCACCACGCGAGGCATTCTGCTGCCGGTTTCACTCCTCAAAGTAGTGTTTGGAAAATTGGATGTGTCTGCCTGAGAAACTGATACTAAACCACCCTAACCACCTGAGCTAATAGGCCACTTTGGCTTTTCAAAGAGCACTTAGCTCTGAGGTAAGACCCTGCTTAGCTCAGGACTTACCGCTCTGTCAGATGAGAGCGTAGGCCATGTTAAGACTGATTCTGCAGCATAACAAATGCAGGCCCCACCCCCAGCCTGACTCCAGCAAGAGAACTGCTGTGTTAAGGATCATGCCTCATTCATTGTGTGCTATAAAGTACTAAGGAAAATCAAGTAATAGAAACTCAAAAGGGTTTTCTGAGTGAAAGCCCTCGTACTTTAAAGACTAATAAGCAGTATTTACCAGTGTGACCCATTACTGACCTTATTTCACAATCTTAAGGGTCAGACAAGAACTTCAGTGTTGAGCAGTCTTGCACATTTGCGTTCATTGTGACTGATTACAAAAGTCTAACTCATGACGATGGTTATCGGAGAATGAGGGAATGGATAAGACAAGAAGTTTATTATTGTCCCAAATACCATTCCCAGTACCAGCTTTGGGCGTTGAAAGGTTTTCTAGTAGGGTTGGGCAAATGATCAAAATTCAGATTAATGCAGCAATTTTGACACTCCAGAACATGCAATATTGCAGAAATGTGACAAAATACCCGTTCAAAAATGTTAGCAGCAGAGACATCATGTACTACAAATCATGCAATCATTCAGGTGTCATTTTTATAATAGTTCACAAAATTCTACTTTTCTCATTTTTGTAGATTTTTTTTTAAATCAGAATGAGTCATAAAACACTATATTTTAGTATTCCCTCATTAATTAGGTAATTACCTAGTAAATTTAGAGTGATTGCATAGTAATTTTCAAGTCAAGTCAAGTCAAAGTTTATTTATATAGCACATTTAAAAACAACCTTAGTTGACCAAAGTGCTTTACATGGTTTTGACAAAACAGTAAAAGCACAATAAATGACTCACAAAAAACCACATAAAACACATAATCATCTAGCAATATCAAAGAGAATGCATGTCAAAATGTCAAGTTCAACTTGTATTAAAAGCCAGCGCAAATAGGTGAGTTTTCAATAGTAATAGTATAACTATGTGGTAATTTCTCAAGAGTAAGGTGGTAATTACTTTGCAATTGATATATAACTTTACCAAGTAATTCACTGGTTATTAGGCAGTATTTTACCCTAACCCCCCACATATTGTGGCAACTCTCAGTAATTGGGTGGATTTTTACTGAGTAATTTCTTAGAAATAAGATGAAAATTTTCTATATCAGTTGCTTGATAATTCTGTGTAATTTCTTTATTTTCACAGACTAAATTAAAGTGAATCCTTTGTCAGTAATTCCCAATTCATTTCTATGGCATTCAAACTACAGCTTTGTATTGTGCCCTTTATGTAACTTAACATAAGGCTGTTTCATTTTTGATAATATGGACATTACTTGGGAATTATTCGCAAAGGGTTCACTGTAATTTAGTGGCTGATATGCAGAAGTCACCAAAAAATTACAAAGGAATTACAAAGGACGGACTCACTTTGGCCAAAATAAAGAAATGACCTTGGAATTTAAAGCACTGTATGTACATAAATTAGCTTCTTATTTCTAAGTAAATACATTTTTACCAGTTAAATACTTATTTGATATTCTTATATTTCAGAGTTATAACTGACAGATTTTTTTTTTTTTTTCAAAAGTGCTAAGCTGCAGTTTAATCTTATATTGTCTTGATTATAATATTGAATGATTTTTTTTTTTTTTTTTTGCTTGTGTTTGTTGGAAACTGCATAAGATGAGGATGAGGATAAAAGCATTAAATAGCATCTAAATAGCATCATTCAGCCCTATTTTTCTAGTTGCTACATGGACTGGAAAGCACTTTGTTCCCATGAAATATAATGAAATTTCATGAAAATGATCATGATAACAAACACCAACAGTGCAGAGGAAGGCAAAAACTACTGTTGTTAGAAACAAACAAAGTTAAAAATCTGTTTTTCTCCCAATACATGAAATTTTCTTAGACTCCTTTGCACCATTTTGATACTCAGTGTTAACTGACATTGGAGTCCATGTAATAAAAAAACTACTACAGAGAGAAATTGAAACAAACAATAGTGAAGTATGGTTCTGTCTAAACTAGCGGTTCTCAACCGGTAAACTGGGACCCGAAAGTGGGTTCCTAAAGCCCTTTTTTGGTGGGTTTTGAATATGAAACAAAAAATGCTCCAAAAAGTCTGTGAAACTCTCAGCATGTTTTTTTGGTCCTGTTTTATTGATTTATCATGTTTTGTATAATCTGAGGTCCAAATGGTACTTTTTTATACAGAATGAATCTGATAAGTGGGTCTCAAGGCTCAACCAGTTGAGAACCACTGGTCTAAACAGTACAGCCACTAGATTAAGGTAAAAATAAACATATGAGGCTGCCCCTGATTTGCTCGCTGAAGGAACTCCCACTGCCATACAGTACATCCAGTTTTCACTGTCCTGTACTCCATGTGACAAATAAATCCCGTCCAAAATATAAGTGTCACAAGCTTTCCCAAACCCTCATTTGAATTATATTTACCTGGCACTTTTTTTTTTTTTTTGGTGATTCAAGAAGTAAATGAGATTATCGAGAGAATCAGTGAGTGTAAACAGCAGCAGATTTTTTATCTAGTCATACAAATCTTATGCTGTGGAAATTCTGATAGCATTAGGCTGTGTCATTCAAATGTAAATCCTTCACCTGCGGCTAAGTGTGAGGCGAGGTTAAAGTAGCCTGAGGCTGGCCATAGTCTGTGTGGGTTGAAGCCTAAGGCGGTCACACAGGGGTGTCAGAGGGAGGAAAAAAGCACCATTTATAGAGGCAAACAGGCCTTTAAAGGACATGAACAAAAATCTTGTCATCTATATAACAGAGGTCTTTTGTATCCAGCTGTGTGGGTGTACAGGGAAGCAGCTAATTCCATGTCTTGCTTTATTAGGTCCAGCGTGAACACATGGGTCACAAGAATCCCATTTAAGGTTTATGATGCAAATGTTTCCTGCACGGCTGTATCCTGATGTGATGAAGATGCTCCAGTTCAATGATAGTTTAGGAGAACAGTGTTGTTAAAATTGAAGAATTATTTGATTTCATAAAGGATTTTCTGCTGGAACCAAAGGTTGCCCTCACCTTTTCCTCACTCTCTGAGCCAAAATGTTCTTGGCGACATTTTCTAACAATATGCAGGTTACCTTTCAAATAAACATATCAAAGACATGGCTTCCAGCCCTGCGCTGGACAGGCTTTTCTCTTTTCAGCCCATATTCTCTGGGGCAAAGGTGGAAGACTAAACCAGGATACAACTGAACATAACTGTGAAAATGTGATTCTGATGTCTCTTTTCTATTCTAATCTATTGCAAGTACCTGGGTGTATATTCTACATCATTAGCTTTCTCCATCTGTCTCTCTCTCTCTCTACATATATATATATATATATGAATATATCAGACGTCAGGGATTTCATGTAGACATTTGTTTGCATGTATGTATATAATGTGTATGTACAGATGCCAAATCTAAGTCATTTATTATATTGTGATTATTATTTCAGCCAAAAAGTGTTAAAAGGAGATAGAGACTGGAAAAACTCAAATCTAAGGAAGAGTATTTGTCACAAAATGTCTCATTGTACTTAAAATCACATGATGAGTCTGGATGTTTTTAATCTATTCTCAAGATATCAAGAAAAAAAGGCTTGTGAGAAAGATTGGCCAAGAGGAAAAATTTCAGTGGGCCATGAGAATAAGGTGGTAATTACCTAGTAATAAGTTGGCATTTTACCATGTAATAACTGAGTGATAATAAGGAAGTATTTACCTAATAATAATGTATTAATAATCAAGTAATTCCTCATAATAATGGTAATTATGTGGTATTTTACCCCAACCCTAACCACCCTCATACTGTGGCAATCATCTGGTAATTAGGTGGTATTTTACCAAGTAATTTCTAAGAAATAAGAAACTATTTTTTCTATATAGCTTGATAAATCCCACTTAGTTTCTTTATTTTGGTCCAGTAAATTGTAAGGAGTAGGGTTAGGGTTAGGGCTTAGGAGCTGGCTTTAGGGTTAGGGGTTAGGAGCTGGAGTAAAGGTTGGGGTTAGGGTTAGGAACTGGGATGAGAATTAGGAGTTAGTAGTTAGGGTAAGGGGTCAGGGTAAAATACTGCCTAATTACCAGAAAATTGCCACAGTATTACAAGGAATTACTTAATAATTAATACATTACTAGGCTAGGTAAATACTTTCTTAGTATACCATATTTCCAAGTTATTTCTTGGTAAGTAGTCCACTCATTACTCAATTATTACACCTTATTTTCAAGAAATTACTAGGTAATTACAACTTATTAATACAAAATTACTATGCGGTTAGGGCTCATGAAAATAAAATGCATTTTGTCTTTTTATTTTAAACTTAAGTGGCGTTTTGGGTGCCCAAATGTTGAAAGTTTGAAAACTGCTTGAAGAATGTGGCCGGGGGGGGGGGGGGGGTTGACAGTTTTGGCTGTTATGTAAATTGACATTTTGGAGTGTATACAAATGTATATGCAATGTTAGCTACATAGCTACATTACCCATGTAGCTTAGGTAGCTAACATTGCCTCGTTAGCCTTTGATTCAGCTATGCTACATAGCTGAGTTACCTACATAGCCAAAACAGCTTCGTTAGCTTTAGTCTTGTCTAGGTTATCTACATTGGAGTGTTTTCATGGAGGATAAGCGTTTTTTCATGTAAGCAGACTGTTTAGTCTTATTTCCTGTTTAGAATCAGGTTTGCTGGTCAAATTTTTGACTTTTAACTTTCGGTATCCCAGCCCTTAATTTAAACCTAACCCTTACCCTCACTGGAAGTTTAACACAATTTTATTTTTAGACAGAGATGACATCTCCCACTCTCTCTGCACTTTGCAGCCAGACTATCTTGCAAAATGTCATGATGCATTATGAACTATTTGACATAAAAATGATGATTCTGTTTCCAGTGGATGGTTTCTGTGTAAATGTGGCCTTAGTCCGCACAAGGGATGACCCCACCTCAGGATCTGCATAGTTAAATCTGATGGGTCAGATTTTGCCAATAGTTGACTGATCGTCTCATGTCTTTTTTCTGAGAACACAATCAAATCTATGTAAACTATACATTTAACACCCCCATAAAGCAGAAATAGAATAGTCCTTGTTTTTCAACTATGAGACTGGCGGTCATTTGAGGCTCTCTTAAACAAAGTGTCAAATACTCGATTATTTGGGGTCATCCTTAGTACATTTCTTAGCAAGACACTCACTTCATATGCTTGCTGCATTAGCAGATTTTTTGAAAAAATATTCAAACAATGGAGGCCTACTTTATGCTTCCTATATCTTAAATATGGATTATAAGAATAATACGATTTTTGAAGAATTATATCATGTGCTTTTTGCCTTTATTAGATGGAACAGTTTAAGAAAGATAGGACTTATGGGGGGTAAAGACTGGGGAAAGACATGCACAAAACAGCACCAGAATCAGGACTCAAACCTGCAACCACTCCGAGGTCCTCATGTCTGGGCAGTTTCTCCACTAACTGAGCGAAACCAAAGCCCAGTGTAGTGTGATTTTCTTTAAAAAATGAGACAAATACACTTGCTTAGTTTGAGTTTCCACAGTGCTCCCACAGTGTCTAGACATGAGTGTAGTAGGTTTTATTTTTTTATGATATATATCAGCCTCTTACATGGTAGCTTTGAAAATGTTCCCTTAAATGTTTCCTATTAAAAGGTTTTAGTGCCAAACAGCCTGCAGGTTTGTGGATTCCCTCGACACAGCTGGAATCCATTTTCCCTCAACTCTTTAAGTATCTAGAAGGGGGACAAACTTAGCTGAGCTTATATCCTAATTGTAGGATCACCAACCTTACACGGCCATGAAATAATGGCCAAAACTGTTGAGTACTTCAAACTGAGCTCAATTTAACAATAATTCAGTTCTGGGCTCCATAGAGACTCTAAAACTCCAGTGGGAAATTGAATCTATAATGTTCTAGTTGATACAGCTTCTATGAAGGTGACTTTTCTACCTCCTAATTAATAACAGAATGTATTTGTGGCTTTTATGTTTGAGTCTTGAGCATTTGAAACAAGATTAATCTTAGTAGCAGCAGGATTCTGTGTGTATGCAGTTGCTTGGATGAGCAGTTTAAAGCAAGTGAGCTTAATTACATGAAAAATCAAAGTGCTGTTTTGTTAAATGTTTGCATGAAAGACAGTCAGTTGCAATTACAGTTTGCCCTTGCTCCATTTTATCTGCTGTTGTTTCATCTGTTTGAATTTTTCTGTTCATCTTAAATGTCTTGTTAGTTGTCATGAAGATGCCTGTAAACATGACAGAGACTTTATGAGTCCCATTTGAGACATGAGGCCCTGAATCAGCAGAAAATCCATGTGCAGCATTTGTAATGCTTTATGACGGATGCTGGAGCCTAGGCGGGCTCTGAATGATATGGTGAAGTGTGCTGCTCTCTGTATGTCAGTGGTCATTTGCTGTAAATAAAGTTCAGTGTGATGAAGAGGATGCTGCTTGAATCTCCTGTCAGCAGCTGAAGAGCAAAGTCTTTGTCTTTGTTTTCCTTTTTTCTTTGTGAAAAGCAAACATTGTCCTCAGGAGATTTGCTAGTGTACATGAACAATTTAATGCAGCCCCCCAGGAGTACAAGACACAAACAAGGCTGAATGTGAAGTGTTGTACATATAAATGTGTGTTAATGTATGTTTAAAAAGTCTGTCTATGTATCTATAATGGTTTTAAATATAATTATAAAATATTAAAATTACCGTTGTTGTTGTCAGTGAAGTTTTAAATGCATTGTGACAAATGTTTACATCTTTTTTGTTTAAAATATAAAGGATTGTATGAAAAAAACGTCATCCATCCAAGGACTGTGATTTGTTCTGGGGTGTCAATGGAATAAAGATGTTTCAGGTTTCCAGGAAAGAAAACAACGGTGCTCTTTGTTCAGTTTATTGAGCTGTTATATTTCTATTGGTGGAAGTGCGTCATAAGGAGGCTTTATGCACTCCGCCAGCTACAACCTTGACAAGCCACACTGCAGCTTTGTTGTCAAACAAATAGAGAGAATACTAATGACTCTATGTGGCTGTGTTGCAAATTGTAAAGAAGAACAAAATATCTCAAGTATTAGGCAAGACCAGGCAAGTGTATTTATAGAGCAGGCAGAATCACTTTATTCACACACAAAGCAATTCTAAAAGCTTTACAGGGATACAAACTGAACATTTAGAACATTAGACTTGGCAATAGGAAAAATGAGATATTACAATAAAGAGTACAGAGGGGAATTTGGAAAGAAACACAAACATAAGCTTCCTGTCACTCTTCTCTCTGCCCCCATTATAATCTCTGTTGCCTAGTTTGCTCTCACAATCCATAATGTAATGTGAATTCACACTCTGGGACACAGAAATTGCACCATTCAATTGCAATACAGCAGAAAATGCAGGGGCACAACCCAGAGCCCTGGATACACTCCGCCAGGCTGATGTAGTCGATTAAAAAAAACTGAAGATAAAGTTAGATTTTAATAATTTTTAGCAGACATAAAAGTTATCAGGTTATTTTTTACTTTGAGAAATCACTCTATGAATATGAGATAGACACTGTACAATTAACATATTTTGAGTGTTCCTTGATTCATTGTGACAGAGCGCTGACGCAGTGAGCACAAGGTTTGCAGGTTTAACAGCTTCTGCTTGATGTGTGAAACAGGAAAGAAAAAGATAACTGCCAAGCTGGCTAATCTGAGTCCAACAGTGTTATCTCAGCCACTCCTGTAGCCCTGACATGTGGCCATATTTTTGATGAGGCACACATGTTACAGAACAGCCTATGCCAACACTTCAAGACGACCTAACACTCACCAGCCTGTCATGGCAATCCATCCAAGAGATGTCAGGGCATTTGACATTCCTGTAAGCACTAAAAATGTCAAAAGTCAGGGGAATGTAAATGATAGAATTCATCCTCTGGGTACAATAATGAATTGGATGCAACTGAATGGAAGAGATTCAGCAACGTGGAGCAGTGTCCAGTGTTTTTACAAAGAAACAAGAAAAGTTTGAAATCCATACAGAGTAACTGGACCAAATGGGCTTTTACACATGCATAACCTTTGTAGATTGGAGAAAAATACATTCAAACCATGGGCACATGCAAAGGGTAAAACTATGCAAACTGCTTTGCAAAGCAAATAGCATCCTGGGTGTGCCTATAAGTAAGGAAATTACTGGAAAGCCTGTTCATTTCCCTTTTAAATGGTGCCACATTTGTAAGGAACATGCATTTGTGGGATGAGCAGCAGAGCTGAGTATGTGGGATGCACCCATGAGAAATTTTTCCAAACCTTCTCTGCTGATGCCAAACAGCTTATTCTGCTGTTGCTCTTATTTCAAGCTTCCGATACCCCCAGGTTCTGACAATCAGGTTCCTGATTGATAGCTGATTGTCAGCACCTGTGAGCATACGCCCTCTGACAGTGGTCAATAGGTGCCTGCTCCAAGAATCAGCATACCACATTTGACTTATCTGGAGAGGGCCCTTTGCAATAAAGAAACTTCAAAGTGATCTTCTGCCAAACCAAGATGTGTCATCGTTTGGAGTGAGCCCAAGTACCATCTCCAAACTGAAGGCCAAGTTCCTCATAATGGGAGATGTCAGAGACAGGCCATGAAGTGGGCATCACAAGAGGACAACACACCAAGTAGACCGATTCCTCACCCTGTCAGCTCTTAGGAACCGTAGGTTGTCTTCTACAGATTTGCAGTCAAGATTTGCAGGATGGCCGATGGCTCTCTGCCCAGACAATCTGGAACATGCAGCCAATCTCCATTCTCAAAGGGCTGCCAGGAGGCCTGCCAAGACTGCCCTTCACCATCAGGCCTGTTTGCACTGGTGTCAGCAACACATGCTTGATATGAACATGTGGAGGAACATTATACTCAGCAATGAGTCCAGATTCTGGACAGTTGGATCGTAGAGTCAAAGTGTGGAGAAGATGTGGAGAACGCTATGCTGATTGCTACACCAATAGAGTAACATGTTTTGTTGGAGGCAGTGTGATGGTGTGGGGCGGCATCCCCCTCACAGGGAAAATGAGGTTTGTCATCCTTGGAGGCAATCTCAATGCAGAGGGATATGGAGATGAGATTCTGCAACCAGTGGCAAGCCCATATATCCATAGTCTGGGACTGAACTCTATCCTCCAAGATGACAACACTCACCCCACAAAGTGGGATTTATCAGAGACTACCTCCAGAATTTGAGAGTGGAGAGGATGGAATGTCCTGCCAGCAGTCATGACCTCAACACCACTGAACACTCCTGGGATCATCTTGGGTGTGCTATGGGGTGCCAGAGTGACCAACACAACCACATAAGCTGACTTACGACAAATACTGTTGGAAGAATGGGATGCCATCCCACGGCAGTGTGTGACCAGCATGAGGATGAGGTGACAGGCTGTTGTGGCTGTGTATGGTTCTTCCAAAATGCTACTGAGGCTCCTGTTTGTTAAATGAATAAATTGCCAATATGACTTCAGTTATCCAATCCACCGAACAAAACCAAACACGAGTCAACGGCAGAATAAGCTGTTATTGACAGAGAAGATTTGGACATTTTTTCATGGACTCAACCCGCATACTCAGCTCTCCTGTTCATTCTACAAATGTATGTTCCTTACAAATGTGGCACCATTTAAAAGGGAAATGAACAGGCTTTGCAATGGTATAAGAATTATTGCCTTGAAGCGTCTTTACAACAGAGAAATAATCTACCAAACACATATCTTCTCCTCATCCCTAGGCTCGTTTCCTGCATGTCATTTCCACTTTTTCCTTTTTGTTTCAACTCTGTCTCAATATACTGGATCTGACACTAATCTTAATTCATTCTGTTCAATTACAGGCATTACAAGATCCATATAATGTCACTTCAATGTACAATCAAACACCACAGTTATTGTTCCCTGCAAATATACCCTGAATTTTGATCAAAAGCCAGGTTTCAGCAGTCTAACTTGAGCAGATTGAGCGGATAATTTCTAGAGGTACAGTCTATACCAAAATCCCTCGCTGTGTTTCCTCAGACAGTGCTTGTCTCTTCTCACTGTGTGGAAGGAATTTATACTAAACCCTCAAAATACCCACTGTATTTGTGTAATTTAACTTCCTGAAGTCTGGTATTAGTTCAAGATGAATGCTGGAATGTGTTTTTTCTTTAACTTTTAATTGACAACAGCAAGAAAAATCTTCACTGTGTTCTTAATGGAGGGTGATTATTGTTTTAAGATGGCCTTGAGGAAATGCAAACGTTTCTTTAAAGGTGACGCTGAGGTGTTGAGTCAAGTACTGATTGATGTGGGGGGCCGGCCAGTCACAGTCTAAGATTGTTTATCCCACTTAAGCTTAACTAACACGTGTTCTCCTGTGCCTGTCTATGTTTTTCAGGTGAGTAGCCTATATAGCTTCACAAACACACTGCTACTTGATCTCTTAGGAGGCATGATTTTATTTTGAGCTCTAAATGGCTTTGTCATTGTGTTTTGCATTTTTATCTCAAAACTACTGACTGATCTGTGAGAGTTTTCTAGAAAGACGCACAATAATCTAAATGATTGTCAGTATGTTTCTATGGTTTTCCATTATTTGACTTCATGACTGAATCAATAATCTCTTATTAGAAGCTAATCCATCTGCATAATATAATAGGCTTGACTGCAATATGACCTTAAATTAAAACTCACTTTTAATCTGTTAATTCTAAATCCCATTTCAACTAGATCTCTGTCCTTGAACCAACTGGAGAGAAAACATTATAAATTTCCTCTTCAATTTCTGAATACATAATAATAAAAGTGTCTGGTACTGTGCGGCTTCTCCACACACCTGGCTTATTGCATTCACTTAACAGATTGTCAACAAGGGCACTTTAGACTCTACACAAACATATGGACACAATCAGGCTGCCTCACCTTAACAACACATCCCTGCTGAACACCATCTGCCAAAACGTCTGCACTCTGCCAGGTCTGCAGGAGCCCGGAGCGGGATTTTTCAGGATTGAGAGGAAAGCAGCAGCTCAGCATAACTTCATGTCAGTCATGACTTAGTATGATGGGCAGAAGAGCTTCAGTGGTGATTTAATCTATATGAAAAGGTGGCAAAATGTTAAAGCATTGCACAAGCAGTTCTGCCTATCAAGGATGAATCTGCATTTTTCAGCGAGAAAGAAAAACACACCCAGATTTTAGAAAAAGTGCTTAACAAACTCAGATCCTGCAGTGTTACAGTGTTACACTCAAATTGGGCTATTCATCACAATCAGTCTCAGAATTTCTGAACTTGAGCACAATCAATCACATCCTTTTTATTACATTTCAAAATTACACAACTTTGCATTCAAGTGTTTTTGTGCCGTTGTGGATTGCTTTACTGTTTTGACCTAAGGTCAGTTGACTTCTTGTTTGGATACAGACTTGCTTTTACAGGTAGACTGAAGAAAAAGAAACTTGTTATGGATTGAGAAGGAAGTAAGGGAACAGTAAAAAGGTGAATGTGTAACAACACAAACAGATAAGTTTTGACTTGTCCACTGAACTGCCTGTTTATTAAAGTTAAACGAGACATTAAGGAGCAATGGTGGACTTATTTTACATCACTGTGGCTGCAGGGAGATGCTGCAGTGGCTTCACTAAAGTAAGCTGAAAGGAAAAATGAACCCTCTGAATAATTATGATTAAGGTAAAATCAGTGCACAACAATCTAAGAACATGAAGAAATAGAATTTATCAAAGACCTGCCAAAGCATAGAAATCACCACATCACACACTCTACCGTTGCAGCTCTGCGCTCCCTCAGCCCTCCCCTCCAGCTTCCCTATGGAGCGGAGAAACTTCACATTTATTACTTAAAATAGCCTTAAACAGGGTTCCCACAGACTTTTAAAATCAACTGGAAGACCTTTTAAAGATCTGAACTGGGAAAAATTAATACCACTTTTTGAGCAGCAAACGGACAAATGAAAGGCAGATGTGACTTCTCTGCACACATGTTTATGACATGTCAGATGGTTTAGGGGAAAGTAATTTCTTGGCCATAAATGTCCAAATCTGATGATTTCTGGCAAATTTCAAGCCTCTATCTTATCAATAGTGTAATAATTTGTACTATTTGATGCTCATTTGAATGTTGCATGCCTACTTGAATGACATCAATCTGATTAATTGGCTACTAAACAACAGGCACACCTTATTTAAGTGCTATCTCAGATTTAAGACCTCTCACAAGCAAAAACAAGACTTTTTGTGGCCCTAAATTTCAAATGTCCAATGTATGACTTTTTAAGACTTTTCAAGGATCCTTGCTTAGCTTTAACTGACCCATATGGAACTGCCACATGGCTTTTCTAAGCTGTAAGGGTGCAAAAAAGATTTTATGTGCACAAACTTTTTGAAAATCTCAAGAGGCTGTATCTCGAATGGTCCACTGGGAGTCAAACAGGGAAGAGATGTGACACACTACAGTCAGCAGAGGTGAGCGTTGCAGAAGCAGATCTGATCCTGTTGTTGTCATTTCTACAGCCGATATCATTCTGCTCTCTCTGTGTTTAGTGTCATTATTAACAAGACTCTTTGCCTGCCTACTCGGGGCTAACTGTTTGGATAACAGCATAATGAGTGAAACTTAAAAAAAAAAAAAAAAAAAAAAGTTATTTCAAAAAGTTTGGACTCTGTAATCATCGAGTTTAATGCTTTTATTTGCAAATATGCAGCTCAAAGCCATCAAAACTGCAGCTCTGTCTCTCATGCGATTCTGCAGCAGGCTTGTACAAGTGTAATGTCCCAAGTCATTCTTTAATAAACATTTTCAGGACCCCTTTATGAATTAAAATCAAGATTATGTTTAAATTAAAATAACATAACCTATTCACTGCAGGACTACATGTCATAAATTAATCAAATTCTAGGCTCTTTTAATTTGATCATTTTGTCATTTTTACGAGACTAAACTCAAAGCTGAATTTGTGAACAGAGGGTTGTTTTGTATAAATGTACTGCTGTAGTGATTCTGTTTATATAGTTTTTTTAAATAAATATCCCTATGTTGAAACATGCCTGATGAAAACTAAAGTAGATTAAAAACAAAAAAAAGAGTAAACACAAATCGTAATTCTAAAGTGATGGGAAAATCACAAATTGGCTTCATAAATAGATCAGAATTTGGGAAAGAAATGTCAAGTGCTTAAAAAAATATTCAGGAGACCTCCAGACTCTCTTACTTGGCAGTGAAAACACTAAATGCACACTTATGTCAATACTGTATGCACTGACCATCGGTGTGTTGCCAAGGAAAAAAAATGACAGACTTGACTTGTAAATGTAATCTTTGTGCATTTTCAAAATTGTTTAGGAAATATTTTGTTTTGTTTGTTTTTGATCAGTAACTTACAATTAACCTTAATATGAGAAGGAAAAAGGGTCGTGATAAAATCAAAATCGTGATACGGCAATAAAAACATCATGATAATTGATTATTTCCATCTGGCCCACCCCTAATATCAGTAAAATGCTGTGAATGTGTCAACAGTGATATGCTACAGAGGATTTTGTGCATTTACTCAATAAAGTGAAGTCAATATAAATACATTCCCATCATTCTGTTTGTTTGTTTTCTGTGTTTTCTGTTGAAGCCACACCAAAGAAGAGAATTTGTTCCCATGGGCAGATTTCCAGTGACTCTAACTCAACTCCCACGGACCGCCTGCATTAAACAAATCAGCCTTTATAAATAATGTCATTGCTGAATTAAGGTCCAATCATCCACACATGAATGAGCTATCCTTTAACACAGGAAATGACACAATGAATTTTCTGACCTGCACATTTCCTGTACCAATATGACAGTATGTTCTCAAAAACAGCTTCATCCACATGAAAATGCATTTCTTAAAGTGGAACAGAGCATGCCATGTCAAAAAAACAGGTCTTATTCGGCACGGTTTGTGTCTTTAGGGTGCTGTATGAAGCTGTAGCAGCCTCTATAGTTTATTCAGGTTTCTCAGTTGATCAGCACAGTAGGAGAACAAGCCCAACACAAATCAACACTGAACACAGAGTCTGTAATGATCTTCACCCTGGAAAGAGCTCAAATATTTGTGTGTACGAAATGACAAAATGCACAGAAAACCTCATCACTGAGCACCAAGATTTACACTTCTCAAACTTCTGTTGCACATCCTGATAATGATACAGCCTCACCTGCTTCATATTTCTTATTTCAATCGTAATTTACCTAGAGCACATCTGAACTCCCAAATTCAATCTGAAACAGACCTGATGCTTCACATCACTTTGAAATCTTAGAACTACCTGCTACACAGCCTTTTGAAGTCCACCACATCCCACACTGAGACTATGCACAGATATCACTTCAGCTGTCACCTGAAAACCATTCAACTCATCATGATGTTCACTTATCTTATCTTAGAGATGTGCTTTAATCACTTGAGACAAATAAAAGTGATGATGGCTGAATTATTGTCTGAGAGAACTGCAGCTCTTTGCATCAACTCTTGGAGAAGGACCATCACTGACTTATGGATGGGTAATTATTTATGGTTGTTTTAATTACTGTTTATTGGCATTATATCTGGACTGTAAGGTATTAGATCAGATGATAATGACAGGGCACAGCCAGGAAGTGAATTTTAGTCATAAATTGTAATAAGCACACTTGGTTTGCAGTAGTGGACTGTAATTCTCCCTTAACTCCTCTCCCATCCCAAACAAATAAAAGTTAATTCCACCCAAAGGCCGTCCTGGCTCTCTTCAGTCAACTTGGCAAAAAGGAGAAATGCAAGCATTCTTTTTTTATCTTCTTTAGCTCTCAGTTTTTGTAGGTCATAAGAACACACATGGCAGCTCAGTGTATTTAGGCATGTAGATGTGGTCAAGACTTGCTGAAGTTCAAACCGAGCATCAGAACGGGGAAGAAAAGGGATTGAAGTAACTTTGAATATGGCATGGATGTTGGTGCCAGACGGGCTTGTCTGAGTATTTCAGAAACTGCTGATCTATTGGGATGTAAATATTAGGTGGACAAAAAGGCCTTGTTGATGTCAGAGGTCAGAGGAGAATGGTTAGACTGATTCAGGATAATAGACAGGTTCACCAAAAGTGGACAATAGAAGATTGGAAAACGTTGCCTGGTGTGATGAGTCCTGATTTCAGTTGTCATTCAAATGGTAGAGCCAGAGTTTGGCGTAAACAACATGAAAGCATCCTACCTTGGACAATGGTTTAGGCAGGTGGTGGTGGTATAGTGTTTGGGATATTTTCTTGGCACACTTGGTGCCCCTTTGTACCTACTGAGGATCGTTGAAATGCCACAGCCTACCTGTCTATCCCTTTATGACCACAGTGTACCCATCCTCTGATGTTCACTTTCAGCAAGATAATGCACCATGTCACAAAGCTCAAATTATCTCAAACTGGTTTCTTGAACATGACAATGAGTTCACTTTACTCCAATGGCCTCCACAGTCACCAGATCTTAACCGAGTAGAGCACCTTTTGGATGTGGTGGAACAGGAGATTCACATCAATCATGTGCAGCTGACAAATCTACAGCAAATGCATGGGTTAGGACCAAATATGGACCAAAATAATTAATGTTCCAACACCTGTTGAAACTATGCCACGAAGAATTAAGGCAGTTATGAAGTTAAAAGGGGGCCCAACCTGACACTGGCAAGGTGTACCTAATAAAGTGGCCAGTGAGTTTATGTACACATACAATTTGGCTGATGAGTCCAGTACCAGGGTTTCAACCAGGATGTGTAAAATAAGCAGTGCTTTGCAGATGGTGAAACGCAGAATTTTGTGTTAAAAACATATTAGAAACGAGCTGCATTCTTGTTTATTTGAGTTTGAGATGCAGCACTCCTCTAAGTCCTGGGCTACTCTAAACATACAGGTACAACTAACCCAGAATATTCTGGAAATTGAATTCAGAAAGTAAAACTTCCATTTATGCTTCAATCATCACACAAAAAGTGAAATATTTCAGGACCTTTTTGTTTTAATCTTGATGATTACAGCTTACAGCTCACAAAAAGCAAAACTCCACTATCTCAAAATATTAGAATATTACAAAACACCAATAGAGAAAGGATTTATAATACAGAAATGTTGACTTTTTGGGGAAAATTATGTTCGTTTGTGCACTCATGCTGTATCAGCGCGGGTGCAGCTGACTCACTCTTATTCAAATGAGAAGAAAAAGCTCAGTTTGCAGGAGTGTAGGTTTAATGCCTTGGACTTCAGCATATAACTAATTACATTTTGTAGGTCTGCTCAGAATTCATGACTCATCATTAGGGCTTTCATATTTTTTAGAAATGCAAATGTGAAAATGTACCTCTCTCTTTCATGTTTGTCTTTCTGAAGCTCTCCAGTGTTGGCTTTGAATTTGATGTGTTACCCATTTGGTGTAATCAGTATTGGGCATATTGGTCCCTTTATCGATGACGATCTAAAGATCGCACAGCAGTTTGGGTCGTGTCCGTCTACATTTTGCTATCTTGAAAGTGGGCAAACTAGGCGCAAGCTAGACAGAGGTTGGATTAAGTGGATTAATTATACATGGGAATGTTTAACATGATCAAACCAATCCAAGTGTCAGCTCTAATTCTTGTGAAGAAGAAAGTGCACATGCTGGATGTGATGGTATTTAAAGTGCAGATTTTAGTTCACTGAACTCTAGTTGGTTCTCTCCTTTCACTGTGCCACATATATATAAATATGCTGATGAAGGATTTTAAGTTATATTTCACTGAAGCACTATAATCCCCAAAAGAGATGCTGTGAAAACTTCCACAGGAGGAACAAAAGTATAACACTCAGTATAAATAGCCTGTGTGATGAAAGACTGTTTTTGGTAAAGGCTGATTTGACAAACTCACATGATGCATTGTTTTACCTGATTCCTATTGTTTGTGTCCTCATAAACATATTTACTCATCTTAAAACCCCTAACTTTACATCGCCAGCTTTTACTCAAATATTATGAAACAGCCTTTATTCTTGCAGCTCAGCCATGCTGTGAGTGTGATGCTTAAATGCGCCCATTAGCATGCAAATGTATGACAAGTATAGTCTTTTGCTTGCCGATGGCTTCGGATGAAACAGCGGGGGATAATAAAGCAATTGGGATTTATTTGGTGGAGCAAATACATTTATAAAGTTTCATCCAGTATGATTTCAGTGGAGGATTTAAGGACTCAAAAATTAAAAGGCTGGAACTGAAAGTGAGCACATTCCTTCTTCTAGATCCAAACCAACAGCATAAAAATGTTTCCATGTTATCACATGTGGCACTGATATGCTATTATTATATATTCCATGTCCAGTAAAGCATTGTTTTTCTTATTTTGTGAATAACACGTGTTGATTATTGTGAAATTATTCCTGATACAATCTTCCAGGCATCAAAAATGTGTTTGTGGAAATATAGCAGGCATTCTTTAGGAGGCACATGCAGAAATTATATGCGACAGCTTGGTGACCACCATCTGTGTATAAAGCATTTTATTTTATTTTGTGAGTTTACAGTATATCCTCATTTTTGTCAGATATGTCCATCCATCCATTTTCTTCTGCTTATCCAGGGTCGGGTCGCAGTGGCAGCTGGCTAAGCAAGTCAACCCAGACATCTCTCTCCCTAGCAACATTTTCCAACTCCTCCTGGGAGAGGAGGAGAAAATCACTCCGCCCAGCAGCCATGTCTGGAGTGTAGTTCCAGCTTTGAATCTGCCTCTAAAACATATCCACTCTCGTAACGTTCTATGATTATTTCATAGCGTGGTGAATGTGCAGGTCACAACTTGTCCACGAGAGCATTTTGGAATTGTTTGATTGTGTATTTGATGAGTTTGATGAGGGAAAGCCGGAAATACCATATGTCTCCATAGTGTTAGCTGAGCAGCTCACATCTCAGCCTCGCCAATCTAAAAACAGCTTGCACCAACAACTAAAGGTAACGAACCTACTCCTAAAACTATAGGGATTATGGCAATGGGTAAATTTGCCAAAATGTTGAAGTATCCCTTTAAGCTTCATAGTCTCAAAACCTTTGATATATGGAAACACAAAAAGATGTGTGCAGTGCCGTACCAAACTGAACCAGACCGCTCGGTGGAAAGGACCTAAAATTAATCTGTCAAAGAATTCAGATTACTTTTTGTTGAACAGGATGCAATATATCGCATTAGTTTGATTTAAGTAAACCATTACTTTGTTACGTTTTCATTGAATTAATCAGTTAAAGGAAATAAATGCTCTATTTCCCTTAAAAAATAAAAAATAAAAATAACCACAAAGAAAGTCCCCAAAGCATCTGCATCATTTTCATTTATAGTGTTGTGCCTGTGAATGAATGTGTGTATTTAGCACCCAAATTTTGGATGAATGAAGAGCTGATCAGCTAATTTCTTAAATCAGAGGAAACCTAAGTGTTGTTCACTCTGAAGCGTTGCACAAGCGTTCATAAACCTGAAGGTATCAAGAATTTTCAACTAATAGATCATCCAGGGCTGAGCCTGAGTGGGGCTTTCTTCTCTATGCCACTCCTGCCTGCTCATGCTGGATTTCCGACCATTACACCTCGCTCCAGCAGTGCGTGCAGTCGCTACCACCCACACCAAAATATCTATGATCTCCCTGTGAAGACAAAATATAATACAGAATATAGAAATCTGACTTTTTTGACTTTAAGCTTGGAATTCTGAGGGTTTTTTTCTCCAATTAGAAGAACACTGGTCCAAATCCTCTTCTGTACATATTAACAATTGAAAATGAAACATTTACTGCTGAAATGGTAGATCAGATCAGAAATGAGAGACAACTCTTCACATGTCAAAAATATTACATTCTAAAAAAAATTCTAACTGCATGCATTACCACATCAGATAGTTTCATTTGGCATCCATGTAAACAGTGAAGTTGGCATCCCCAGACAGAATGATCCTGTAGAAATCTGATTGTAGAAATATTGCACATGCAGAGCTGGTTTCCTAAAAGGCCTGTACAGAACTCATTTTAGGTCAAAACTCAGCACCTTGATGTATCTGATAGGAGTCAGTTTGCTGGCCCAGCAGGACGCAGGATAGCTGATGGAGAGTGCCCCAAAAAAATCAATACAGAGTCTCTAGAAAAGTTGAAACAGGGCTCACTACGGAGTTAATCATCTGAAAAGTATAAATTTAACTGGATTAAATATTGAAGTCCCAGGGACATCTTAAAATAGACTCCTTCAGACGTGTGTATGCCTGTGAGGGCTCTTAAGATATTTAGGACAGTGCTTTATATATTCACTAAACATTTTAAAAAGGCTTTATGTCAAAGTGAACACTCTCTGGCTTATGGAAATGTCAGTCATGATACAGATGATGCTTTTTCACGTTAAAACTGTTCATACACCAGGTAGCTTTCACAACTGTTAATGATTCTATATTTAGATTGTATTTTTACGTGCTTTCTTCTTGTTCTACTTTCCTCACCCTGCTGTCACCATGCAGTGCTTTCCACTCTCCAAACCTGCTTAACAACTCTTACCTCCATCTACTGTCAACCTTTTTTCACTAAATCCTTCAAGAAGTCAACCGAATCCCTTCCTCCCTTCAATCCTCCACAAGTTTTATCAGCTGTGTCTGGAAGTTACAGCCGTCCACTCTCCAGCTGTCATGTCATTTCCTCTCTCTCTGAACTCGACATCCGACTATTGACAAGAGGATGTCTGCCTTTTTTCTAAGAATTTCATGGCTGTTTTCATTTAGTCCTATTTCATATTCTAGTGCCTTCTTTTACATTTTTTTTATCTAATAACTTTTTCTATTTATTTTTAGATGTTCTACCATTTAAGTATTTTTTTGTCCTAATTTTACTCAGTGCCATTATACTGTCCTCTTTAACACGTAGCAACCCCAATTAGACAGCTAGCTAAACTCCCTCCACAAACGATATTAGAGTTGGGATGTCACATTCTAGCTCTGAATATTTATTGCAGACTTAAGGCGCATGAAGATGTGAATATAGAGTGAAACTTAAGATGTAGTACAACACAGTCACTGTGCTGTTGCTATACAGAGGTAAATGTCAAATGTCAAAGCACGATTAGCTCCATACTAAACTAAAAGTAATACAAGCAAAGATCAATAAACAAGCTAAATGCGAAACAGGCTAATGCTATAATGCTAAATGTTAAATATGCTAATCACTAAATCGTATATTACCTGCTAGCACATCTCTAAAGCAGCCAACAGTGTTAGCATAAACACATTCCCATCATTTATACAATAATATCACAAAATATGCTTTGATACAAATAGTTGAACAGATGATGAACATTTTAGAACTTACAGGCAATGCTCCTTATGTCACATTAACAGGATGGCAACGGATGAACGTCCTGTGCTCTGTTATGGCCGACAGTCTACCTCCTCGGGCCTACATGTGGTGTTTTGCCTCCTACGCTCTGTCCAGACAGGAAGTTGCCTCATAGAACTATACAAGTAAAAAGAAATGCTGCACAGGGCAGAACAGCCATATATTTATGCCCTGAATGTAAAGTGTTTCATTTTTGGCTGACCACATGGGTCTGTATGTGACTGACTGACTGACTATACCTTTAGAGCTGTACGGGGGGCACTACTGGGCGGGGTTTAGTTGTATTCAAAGCCGTTGTAATGGCTGCCTCCAACAAGGTCAATACCTTGGATAAAGCTTTAGCATAGCATCAGTTTTCCTAGAACTCTTTTTAAAAAAAACAAAAGCTTTTCTTGGCAGAGAAGATGTTTTTGCAATCCCCCGACTGGCCTTGGCATCAATGTTATTTATCAAGGAGCTTCACCATTAACAATCTAAGGCAGCAGTAGTCTGTCAGCTCAAGAGTGGCGCATGCGCACAATGCCATTTTGGCTTTGTCGCTCTGATTGGTCCATCATGAATTTGACAGACAGAATGTTCGTCCAATTACCTTCTGAGAAGTTTTTGAAAAGTCCTGCCTTTCCCAGACGCTTTCTATGGGAGCTATCCCAGATTAATGTGAAATATATTCATGCAATGGATATATGAACCAGTCTATGTGTTTAAAATGTACAAGATGTTTTTTCAATCTTATTATTTCATTTAATTTATCTTCATTCCTATTATTGTGATTTTATTTATTTATTTATTTGTCTGGGGGGTTATCTTATTTATTTAAAAAACACACATATCAAAGTGGCCACTTTAAAATCTTCTGAGCTCAAAAAGAACTCAAAAATGAGATCTGTGTACAACATGACAACTTTAACTGGATACATGCTCCTCTGAAAAGTAATACAAAAGCTACAAGCAGTCTGCAATCCAGTTCAAATAGTTGTTTTTTACTACAGTCCTGAATCTGACAAGGCAACAAGCCAAACATCATTCTGTTTTCTCTTGAGAAAATGCCAGTATTTAGAATTTGCATCATCCCATACATAGAGGATAAATCAGAAACAGGATAAATCTAAGCTCTATAAAAGTCTCTCTCAGAGATTATCTTCTCTTTCAGTGAATGACACCAGTCACGGCCTCTTACTCAAAATACACAATCTCAAGGTCCAGATGAAGAGCTGTTTTATGTGACTACCTCAGACCTGTGCTGTGAAGAGTGTGCTGATCAGAGCAGATGCTAGAACACATTATCATTTATATTCAGTGATTTATCATCCACTGGTCACTGGAGGCAGAGGTGTCATTCACAGGGATCTTTTATGCTCTGATAACTTCACACATCCAATTTGATGAGCTTGGATTTGAACAAGACTCAAGTGTGGCAAATGCATCCTGTCTGTTGTATGTGAAGGGCAGTATTTATTCACAATGGAGAATTGTAAAATGTGGCAGAAAGACAGTATAGCATTCTTGTTTATGGTCAGTTTTCAATAAAATGAAAACTATATTGCCCCATAGTAGACACTTACCTCAAGTATATGACTGTCATAGTAAAATAAAGGTTAAAACTGCAATTCATAGAGCAGTATGAAGCTTATATATGCTTTCTATATACATGAAAATCATCTTTAAAATGTCAGAAAAAACTAAAATGTTTTCCTACATTATTCATTCATACTGACTACCTTTTAAAGTCTGCTAAACATGAGCATCACCATGAGTTTACTGAGCCACTAATATACTCTTCAGCCTTTCCATGATGCTGCCAAACTGAGGTGCTTTTTGACCACATGAACCAGGGTCTGAATTAGTTACAGATTAGAAAGTCTATCCCTTAAAGAGTCCTTGCTGAAAGGGTAGTGCTTCCCAAAGGCCCAGGAACTATTGTGGGCTGGGTTGCTGGACATTTCTGGACATTAAACGACTCCGCCAGTGACTCAGACACTATGCTGAAACGCCAGACAAGGAAAGGCAGTTTTAACCCAGGTTTTCTGATTTCCTGTTGGAATCTGTTTATCCTATTTCAAATGGAGTTACAGATACATCCAAATTGACCTTGATTGGTTACAGTTATGTATGTTATGTGTGTGTGATTTGGTACAGGCCTCTCGGTTCAGTACAGACGTGTACTGAATGGATACATGTTGAATGAAGCTCATACACAACAGAAAACGAGAGAACAACTCACTGTCACACTGTCCTGGCAACCACACAACCTCAGCAGACAGCAACAGCCTGAATATTCCCAAATAAAAGTGTCCTGTTTACGAACACTTTGTTTCCCAGTAAAATACAACAGTGGACAAAGACAACAGTAGCGCTGACATTATTCAGCAGGTGTGTCGCTGACAGCAAGTTGTCCGCAGACCAATCAAAGCATTTGAAAAGGCACCACTCAAACAGGAACGTCACTGTAACGAGGAGGAATAACAAAAAGTCTCACCAGCCAGTTATGAATTTTCCATGATTTAAGATCGTTTTATTATAACAATGATGCTCTGGTTTTGTGAATCAAACTAATTCTAAATGCATACCTTCAACCTGTCAGCCTCAGAGGAGGGGGTGAGGGTACGCCATCATGTCTGCAGCTGTGTCATAGGTAAAGTTATCCTCAGATTTCACATGGCTCTAACCTCTTTATCCACCAAGATGGGCTGTGAAAAGTTCTCCCAAACTTTGTAGTAGGTCCCAGTGGTTAAAAAAGTAATCCAGTGCTGAAGTTCATGGTGAAATCAGCAGGATAGATGCTTAAGCTGACTTAGCTGGCTGGGAAATTGTAGCGTTCAAAGAATAGGTGTAAATGTGTCAATACATCAATAAAAATAACCTAGTAATTTAAAGAAAAATTTATTTATCAATATTTTTATTCATTAAAGACCTTTTGAAGGGGATTGCAGCATCATTAATAATTTAAATGTAATTCATTCAGCCTATTTATTTTAATAGAATTTAATTTTTTTTTTTTAAAGTTATTTATTCACTTTAATTACCGAAAGCATACTGAACCGTGACTTCAAAACCAAGGTATGTACTGAACTGAAATTTTTCTGTACCGTTACACCCGTAGTGTGTGGTATATATAGTTATTCCTGGCTTCTACAGGAGCGGTAAATGGGCCAGTATATTTTTTGGCAGATCCATTTCCTGTTTGAAACCAGACTCAAAAAACAGACAAACTCTCATTGCCACTTTTTTGTTTTTGACAGAACATGGAAAAGATGGAAAAACAACAGCCTTCTCATTTGTTTTGTTTTTTTTTCGTGACAAAAACAGATAAACGAATAATACAATTTTTCAATTCAATTATTTAATTTCTTTGTCTTAATGAAATACTTGAGGAAAAGGAAATCATGTGACCCATTGGGAAAGCTGACTCCTGCTGTATACATGGATAAATACCTCAAGCAGTCCAGGCTTATTTATTCCTATGAATTTATTCTCCTCTCAATATTAACATAGTTCATTAAATCACAAGTACTTTTACCACTGACATTGTTTTTAATACATTATATATAGCAAATATGCCTATTATTATACTTTTAAAAAATGTGTTATCTGTTTCTCCATGTTTGTGACTGAAATGATGAAAACAAGAAAATGGATTGTTTACAGTTTTATCTATTTTCTGTCAAATACAAAAAAAAAAAAAAAAAAAGAATGGAATAATGAGAGTTTCATCTGATGTTTTATTCTGGTTCCAAATAGGATTGGATCTGCAAGTCAACTGTATTATAAATCCTCACTGTAAGACTTAACAGTTGAATGATGTTAAAAAGACCTAAATATCTAAAACAAACATTTCATCTCTATTTTATGAGTTAATAAACACATTTTTAGTTTCAAGTAAAAAGTACTTAATCATTTTAAATATGTCTTGTATTTGTTCTCAAATTATTTCACAATCACTTCTTAATCAGAAACGTTTTCCAAGAATGCCTTTGGCCATTACACACCTTAGCACCATTAGTGAAGTTAATGACTCAGAGCAGTCCCGCCTGTGTTGGCCAACTTCAGCATACACTCTAAAAAGAAATTGGGAAAGAAACTTTTAAAAATGGCTTATGTTGTAACAAGCAATCAAATTAAGTTTATTGAACTCATGCTAACTAGTTGAAACTCAAGTTACATTCTTGCAAATTGAGTTGCAGTGTATGAAGAACATGTAGCTTTATGAAAAAAAATACTTAAACATGCTGTTTTGGGTTGGTTTAAATAGAATTTTTAAGTGTAGGAAAGTTTCCAAAGTGTTATTTAAAGTAATAAAGTTGAGTTGAAAACTGAGTTGATACCTTAAAATGGTTAAGTATCTGCCACTAAACAAATACTGTTTTTTCAGTGAGTACTAATTCAAATTTTTATGTAATCGCTTGCCTCTGAAATTTTGAGTTCTACTAACTCCAGTCATGCTCAAAAAATCTGTTCAGCCAATGGACTGACCAGATTCCATGTCTATCTGAATCATTTAGCCTGGTCTGGAAATGAATGGACAAATCAGTGTCATTTGAGAAGCATGGGGCGGAAGCTGCTGGCAGGGTTTCAAATCATAAAAAGAAAAGCAAAAGACTGCACTGTAAGCTTTTTCTTGGAAGAGATTTTTTGCTTCATTAATATTTAACATCGATAACGGCTGCCTGTCAAGCCTGTGTCATGTAGTTTACTCCTTGGCAGTGGTGCACGCCTATGACATATGTTTTGGCCCATAATAAATATGACAGAATGTTCCTGCCTAGAGCTCTGTCATCATCACATTTTAGTACTTTCACACTGATGGCGTAACATTGGTGGTTATATCAGTCCATGATTTCACATTGCATTACACTGTTGCCAAAGTGAGACTTCAGGGTCTCCACATTCACACACTCATGCAGCACAGCTCTCCTTCCCTGACTCCACTCTCCTATAGTGATCCCTTCTCCTCCCTCCACTGCCTCTGATGGCACAAAGGTGGAATCACTTTGTCCCTGCATTACGTCTCCTTGGCCCTCACACTGAAGGTGAGACATCACAGAGACATTATACTGGACCTTGAATCAGTAGTCCAGATAGAGCTGGCCTTAAAGAAGCCATGGAGAGTAATGCTTCAATGACAGAAATATGCTTTACATGACATATAGCTTCAGTCTTATTATGCCCAATTTGGCATGCTGACAAATCATCATAGTTGAGACAAGCTACAGTGATAAAATGAGCAGCATTTTGCAACATATACCTGCAGATATTTGCAAGTTTATCCCCTAAACCTAGACCATCCCATCTATTTCCCTATCTGTTTTGTGTCTACCTGTACCTGACTCTAAGCAAATTTCATACAAAAATCACTCCATGTCTGCATTTACAGTCGCAATGGAAAAACACCTTGCTTGTTTAGTTGACCGACAAAGGTATTTCTGAATAATTTGAAGAATTACTTTTTATGACCAGCAAATAAACCAACTACTGTAGTTTCTCACACTTCTGTTGCAATAGACAGTACTCTCTGCTATTTTTCAGTACTATCAAGCTTAACCAGAATGGCTCACCATTATCAAAGCTTGTTATGCACAGGATCAGTATTATAGGGACCTCTGTTAATTTGTAATAATCACTCAGGACGTCTGTGATTTAAATCCCATATGAATTAACCATGCCAAACATATTTCAGCTGTGGGTCCACCAGTATAGCTAAGCCCATGGGAATTGGCATCTCTGTAATTTAGGGGGGTAATTATGTTTTCTTTTTACAGCTGCGTGGCTTTTTCTGCTCCCTTTCTGATGAAAAATAATAATAGAGAACATTGTTAACAAAATTTTGAAACATACAGGTTATTAATAGCATTTAGGGATTAGTATACAAATTATCAGGGGTCGTCTAATATTAATCCCATGCGAATAATATTTAAGTTTGCATTTAAAGGCCGAAAAGTCATTCACTAAATATTTTATTCCGAGAAGAACCAGCTGATTTTATGTATCAATGATGTAAGGAATCAAGGATACCAGGTTTTTAGCAATCAACCACAAATTACAAATATGTAGCTTGTGCTACCACATATGCTATTTGTCCAAATTTGGAAATAAAGGCCTCATTGGCACGTCAGAGTTTTATGCAAGTGATGTGATACAAACAGCAACTCTTAGTACATGCCCTTCAAGGCAGGCAGAGGCTCTGTTCCTGTCAACCAGAATGCTAGCTAGCAGGCTGACAGGAAGTCGCGCTTAGTGGGCGGGCCGTTAGGTTGATCCAAAGTTTGGTTAAGACCGCGATTTCAATGTGGAAGCCTCCACGGATTGGCTTCAAAAGCCATTTTACTCCACCTATTGTAAGCAGACGACTGACGTCACATGGGGTTTGTCCAATTCTTTCTACAGTCTATGAGAAAATACCAGTAACAGGTTTGCCTTGCTTAAACCTCAAGCCGTTGAAAATATATTAAGGATGATATAATGTAAATTGAATACATTAATTTTTGGACATTTGGAATCTATTCACAACCAGATAAAGGTCAGATATTATGCAAAATATACTCTTTCAGGCTTTTGTAACAAAAATATGTGCCCCTGGCCGTACATAATCACCCCCAAGAATAAAAAAAAATCCATCCCCTCCCCCCACTCTTTCTCCACCTTTCAGAAAATGTTTGCTGAAACAAGCCGTTCTCAGGTTTTCCCTTCATGATGTCATATGGGGAGTTAGCACCACCCCCAGGATCAGTTAGCCCTCAACACTTGGAAGAAAATTCCGCCCTCATCCATTAAGCCACATCCATTTCCTATGAGGGGCTTGGCCAGGGGCGAGGTCAGACAACTCATTAACATTAAAAGCCACAGACATAGAAACAGCTCGTTTTAAGCAGGGCTGAAACGGTGGGGTTTTATACATGCAAAAATCCAATACTGAGTTGTTTCTTCAGCAACAAACTTTACAGACATGTTTTTGGGACCTCTGAGGCCAAAATAAACTTGTCTTAAAAGGGTAAAATATGTGACCTTTGAATGATCTTTGCAATTCTGATATTAATCGACTTTTCTAACATCTCTGTTAGAAATGTTGGAGGTATTTTACATGGGTTTGTAATCCTGTCCAAACATCTTAAACATCTTAAACCAACATGCAGACTTTGTTTTATTGACGTTTTCTGAAATTACTGTCTTCTTTTCTCCTGAGTCCTAAGTAATTTTTTTAAAACTGTTGTCACATGAATACTTTGCAACCTCTTATCCCTCTGCAAAGCTTACCTGACTACATAAGAATGCAATGAAGTTTTCACAAGGAGCAGAATTTGCTATTTGAGGCCTCGAGAAATTCTCTCTCTAGATGCTCAAGGCAAATTTTCAGAAGATCTCTTTTGATTTCCAGCCGCTCCTCTGTGCCATCTCTGCTTGAGCAGGACTAAGACCCTACAGAAGAAAATGAAAGAGTAGCTTCAGGTGGGTGAATAACCACAGCTCTCTACCCACGTGCCTGTACTCTTTCTGTGTCGTGTTCTTTGGCCTGTAGATTCTCATTCACTCTGGGATTGAGGTTCTGAAACAGAAAAGTCTCGGGTGAAGGATCTGACGGTGACTGATTCCTGCTGAATAATGGCACGGGTGAAATGCTGCCCGTCTCCAGGTTATATCCCCGTAGTGTGGCCAAGGGCAACAGATTGATCATAAAATGACAGACATGATGGGCAGCCGTTGGCCCCATCGTGACTGATTCAGAGTGGCGGTATGATGCCTATGATGGGTCCTGCTAGGTTGTGACAATGTCATATTTGCACTGTATGTTTCTGACCAGGGTTGTCAGCCAAACCAAGAACTTATTTTTTCCTCTCCTAAGTGTGAAAAGCAGAGAGAAGAGGCAATGATTGAGCTTACCTTAAGTCTGGTTGGGAGTGTTTCACTCCCTCATAGGGATTTTATTTCACAGACATTATCTGAGCACTTAAATCAAAATATCAGAGATGCTCAAGTGACTCTGCACATAAAAACAGTGCATCAAACTGCAGTCTGGGTTGCAACATCCTTGGGGTATTCTGGGCATGCAGATCAAACAGTTACGCAGAGATCTTAAGACAATGAAAATGTGTCTCCTCTCTAATCTCTGGACTGTTTCCAGCTTCAATCCTTTCTGCTCATTATGTGAAGTTATGTAAAAGTTACAGCAGGTTATGATGTTCTCCATAATGTTATGAGGTTGCAAAAGTTAGAAAGTGGCTGTTCAAGGATGAGTTTTGGTGGGACAGCTTTGGTTATTTAAGGAAGAAGACAATGTGCAATGAAAATCTTAATAATAAAAATATATAAAGTTGACAGATTTTCTCAGTCCAACTCCCACATTTTAATTGTGCAAGTTGTTTGATCATATAGTGGAGTTGTCATAAAAGCATGCCTGCCAACTAGGTCTGTCAGTGTTTCATGCAGTAATTGAGTTTATTTGGTTTGATGTGGAGAATGTAGTTTAACATAATGGCAGTAAAGAGCCTGAAGCAAAAGTGCAGCACATAGTTCACAGCCATTGCTTATTTCCAACTAGTGTCGGTGATTAAGCCTTTATCAGAAATAAAGTTCTAAATCAGTGATACTCAACCTGCGGCTCTCGAGACACATGTTGCTCTTTATAACTAGTTGTGGCTCCTTTAAGCCCTACTTAATTAAAAAAAGTACAATATATAAATGAAAAAATGGAAAAATACTCTACAGAAATAATTTGTTGCAACCCTCAACTGCATCAACCAGCTAACACAATTCATCACAGGTCTCATACTCTGTTTACTGTGCTAAAACAAGCGCAAACTCAACAAGATTTAAACCAACTAAGCATGAAGCTAACATGGCAAAAAGTGCAAGTATGAAGAGGAACATTTAAAGAGGAGTGGGATCTCAAGTTTTACTTTGTGTCAAGGGAAATGTGTCTGCTTTGTGATAATGTCATTTCACTGTTTAAAAGCTCCAGTTTGCAGCGCCGTCATGAAACTAAACACCCAAAGTTCGGAGCAGACTTTCCAAAAACATGGAGAGCTAAGGGTTGAAAAGCTAGCAAAGCTAAAACAAAGCCGAGCTGCAAAGAAAAATGTTTTTCACGTGACTTCAAGTGAGAGATTAACTGAGGAATGAACTGATAGAAATGAAGCCGTATACTGTCGGAGAATTTGTGAAAGACTGCTTATTGCTGGCTTGTTCCACTTTTTTTCCTGAGAAAAAAGACCTGGAAAGAAAGGTGAAAAATGACAACTATCGGACTCTCCTGTGGCTAGAAGAGCATCAGACATTTCAGAAAACATTAGATGTATTTTGAAAGGGGTCAGCTGAGTGATGAGAGTCTGGATACCAATGACACGCCAGTTACTGATTGTTGTCCAGGCAATCAGCAGTGAGTACGAAGTTACAGGAGAGCTGCTGAATGTGGTTCCACTAGAAAATGGAACAATGGGTTCAGAGATAAGAAATGCTGTACTGGGATCATTTGCAAAGCATGAAGTTGGACATGAAAAAATGACCACATTCACAACTGATGGCGCACCTGTGATGCTGGGTAAGAGGAATGGGGCCATGGCGTTGCTGAAAGAGGCGCTGAAAAAGGAAAGTGCTGCTGATATTTTCTCACACCACTGCCTAGTGCATCAACAGGCCTTATTTGCAAGGTTTAAGTGTTTCAATGACATGATGGGAGATGTTATCAAACTGCTATGCGAGGAGTTCAACACTCACTGTGGGGATCTGGTGTGCACACTGACGTAAGATGGTTATCTAAAGCTTGCACATTTCATGGACCTGCTGGAACCACTGAAACCTTTAATCGTCGGTCAAGAGGAAACCTCTCGTTTTTCCTTTTCGGATCGTAAGGAGTGGGTGTGTCCTGCAGCGTTCCTGTGTGACATTACACAGCATTTAAACAAACTTCACACAGCTAATGTAGCTAACATAGCCAAGGCTAAGGTCACAAAGCAGCTATATAAGCTGTGCGTTAACTTTATCTACGATTACTAAAGCTTGCTAAAGCTCACGTTGGTAAAGCTAACTTAACTAAATTGGCTTGTAGTTGCATCAACCACATGGCTAGCATAGCTACGTTAGCTCCATCTAAATTTAACAAACCTAAAGCGAGTCAACATTCATGTAATGTTGACTCCAAATGGGTCTATACATAATTTTTCCTCAGATAAGATTTTGACCTTTGTCTCTGTTTTATTTTTGAAATGTTGCTTATGCTGCATACCATTTACCTTGGATGAGTTGGTGAAGAGTTCATACCCAAGTTTAATGTGTTACATTTGCCTCAAGCTTATAAATGGGGGTCCTGAAGGTCAGTCAGTATTTTGAGTTCAGGGCGCATTTTTGATGATGTGTAGTGGAAATTTCTGAGTTTCTAAGATTAAATGTAACACACCATTAGTCTGTAATGTTTGCAGTTTGGTTATTTCATGAATGTAACAGCCAGACTTGTTTATGAATAGAGCTGAAATTTGAAAGAAAAATTAAAACTGTGAATACGTTCAACCAGTAAGTTATAGCAGATCTGCTCTGAAAGAGCAATATAATTGTGTTCATATTTTTGCACAATTCTTTGGCAATAACATTAAATGTTTGTTCATGCCAATAGAACATGAGAGAGAGAGAGCCATTGCTGATCCGGCATCTTTTCTCACATGGCCACTTCCACATCCCTTCTGTTTCTGGGACAGCACCATATGTCTCCCTCTCTATCTCTCTACTTTCCTCCCTGTCAACTTTCACCCCACAGTCCCAGCACCCATGCTGTTTCATAACACATATTCCCACTGACCTTCCAAATGACCTATTTGGACTTAGGATGTCTACACACATGACAGTATCCCAATAATGAGCCACTTCCCGTTTATATTCAGGGTATGATATTTACAGCGTGGAACGCATACAGCCGTGTTAGTTTCAGTGTTCAGTAAATGTGATCAGCATGTTTGACTTTTTGACATCCCCGCTGACCTTCTGTTCTGACTGAGCTGTATCAGAAACAGATAATTATGAACTTGCTTGGGTTACACAAGAATGACTGCATAATCCAAACCCCCCACTCTTCCTGCCTTCATGTCATCATGTCATTGATACTTGAATCTCATTTACTTCCAGTGGTTGATCCAGAGCCGGGCATGTCGACTTACTGCCATGATCCATTTGTGCAAATGTGATTCTGTGACAGATTCTAAAGCATTTGACAGAGGCACTACATGAATGCAGTCAATATAAGCCAGTAATTGAAGGCAGAAATGATAAATGGTACTGAAATGTCCTATCTGGCTTTCAGGTGTTAAAGGAGCACCAAGAGCTTTATGCTTTACCTTAGCAGTGTCTGAAAGGAAAAGCAGGTAAGGGATCATCTTGGCTGAGCTCTTGGCTTTAACAGGTTGAAGACAGACGTTAATGCCCTTCATTATATGTAGCGTAGTTCAAAAGGAGCAGAAAAGGTGGATTAGGCTATTAAGATGGGCCAGAAACAAGTTAAAGAGGAAAGATATCAGATCCACAACTGCTAAAAATTCTCCAGATAGCTGCAAAGATTGTCTGTGCCAAAAGGCTCATTATGACCCATATTTAGGTTTAGTGTTAGGGGGTAGACATGTTCACATTGTGTTGTCGTTATTGCTGACCTTATAGCCATATCCAAGGTAGTTTAAGAAAGCTTTATAGCCAAGACGGCCACAGATCTATCTTAGTAATTTTGCACTGCATTCTTTCTTTCTTTCTACAACTACCTCCTCTCTCTGTATCTCTCTGTTTTTTCTTTCTATACCCTGTTCTTTCTATTTCTGCCTCCTCTCTCTCTCTCTGCATCTCCTTTTTCTCTTTTTCTGGATCTCATTCTTTTCTATTTGTGTAAACAGTCTAACAAAGGGTATGATCTATTACCTGCCCATTTTGTTAAGTGTCTTGTTTGGTTATGGATTGCTGCATTATAAATAAAGATTGAATCACCTGGTTTTTGAGTTTACTGTGCGTAGTTTGTGAGGACACAATGGCCAACCTCTGCCCAGTCATATAACCATATAATAATCATTGGCTTAACTATATAACACTTTTATAACATCTTGAAAACATTTTTTTATATTTGATGGCATGATAGTCAGCTCCTGCTCCTCGCACTGAAAATGACTGAGAAGTGACAAAAAAAGAACCAGCTGATCATCTGTCCTAACAGTATTTCTCAGTTATCAGTGAATATTGCAAACAGCACTGTGGACTTCTGTGTTTTATCAGACAGTTCCAGTTTTATAGGACTCTAACAGGCACTAACTGCGCATGGATCAGCTGCTCAGCTGCATGGATTTTCACTGCTGTCTTTATTATAAACTCTAAACTTATCAGAGCGACGTATTGAAACCATGGCTGTAAATAAAATCTGTTTATTATAAGCTATTGAGAATAAATTTTGCTCAGCATTGAAATAAACAAATCATAAAATTTACATAGACCGGAATTTTCGCCTGATAAATTCCAAAGATTCTGGATTTTTGAATATTGTTTGCACACCGAGTTTATCAGAAATTACAATAGTACAATCAGCAGAACTCTTATTTCTAGGAAAGCTTGGAACAACTATTAATAAATCTTTCCTTTTTCATGCCAACAATGAGAAGCACCAATATCTGCTAAGCTCGATGCAATAAAGCTGCACAAGAAAAAACTGAGCAATGACAGCAAAAGCAAAATGCAAACAGGCTTTTGAAACAAAGATTCTGGAATCGTCAACATTATTATAGTCTGCACAAGTCAACATGCAGGCCTGTAGCAACTGCATGTACTAAATACATAGAAAAATATATTGCACAATAAGGCTAATAACCTGATTTAAACTTAAACAGCAGGTGTGGGACAACACAGACAGCAGCTCTATGCCATACGCTCACCCCTCAACTTCCAATCAAGCACGGTTTTAGAACATAATTCTAATTTTATCACAGATGATCACAGGTGAAATGAAGCCCTTTAGATGTTTACTCAGCCAGCTTACACACCCTCACAGAGCATCCTTTCAGTTTTCTGAGCCAGTTAGTCCTCTGTAGGCTACAGTTTGTAGGAAGTAGCCTACATTAAGTCTCTTCAGATCCATTTAACTGCCAACATGGTGGTTTTTAAATAAGTCTGAAAGATGAAAATCTGCACTCTTAAGAACAGGTATGATCTTGCTGCTGCAGCCTTTTAGGGGTAAAAAAAATTGGGGTTTTCATGCAGCGTTTCATTTTGAGAGCTCAAGACTTTACTGGACTTGGTGGTGGGGTTTTGAAGAGAAGTTAGCTTCTGGTGTTGTGATGTTGCTTCTCGCTGAGCTTCAGAGGAGACTGATGTTCTATCAGTCTGTGATCATGACATGGGTTTAAAAGTGGCAGCTGCCCGATGTCTAGTTAGCATCTGCAGCTGCGGGGTTTGAGCATCAGGGTTCCTACAAACATTCACTGTAAAAATAAATCTCAGAAACGTCTCTTCGCTTCAGAAGTCCTTCCTCCTGCTGTTTTAGCTAACTTTGTTAACAAACCGGTAAGTTTGGGTCAGTAAACCGGGCTGTCATTGGCTTGTGAGAGTTGAGTTGTGAGAGGGATTGGATGAGGCTGTAAGCGCTGATTGATTGACATGTCTGTCAGGTACTTATTGTGCTGACAAGGGACAGACTGGGTGCCGACCTTCCACCAATAGACAACAACTGGTGCATCATAAAACAAAAAAATCCAGAAGGAGACCCAGGACTGTTGAGACATCTCCAAAAACTCCAGCAACTGGTCTCCTCACTTTGCAGACATTTACATAATGTTGTTAAAAGAAGAGGGATGCTACACAATAGTAAACTTTTATTAAAAGCATGCAATATACAATAAGACTTCTAATATTGCTGCAGTATCCAATTTTCTTTGACAGTAAGGTGTCATAGACCTTTCTTAAACTAGGGATGTAAAAGTGGCTAAGGACTGTTAACCCTGTAGCTCTGCAATGGTCCAGACCATGTAAATCTGAGACTGAGCAGGGGCTTGAAGAAACCCAAAAGCCTGTCTTTGAAATAGTTCAAACAAATTAGCCAAGAGCTATGATGGAAATTAGCTCTTCTTTGTGGTCTCTGATTCCCTCATCTGCAGTCTTCTTTATTCCTCCTCATTTCTATGTCTGAAGGTATCACTGAGTCCATCTAAAACTTCTCTTACCTCTAAAGTACAGTAGTATGATGCAAAGACAGAGTCGTTTAGAGATGAAGACAGAATGGCTGCAGTTTCTCTGAAACACATAGTGCCAATCTGTCTGTCTTTTATAGTCTGGAGAAATGTACCGCTCATTATTATTCGATAATGAACAGATAAGACTTCCAGCTGTCATTGGGCCAAAGCTTATCTACCATACAGGGATATAGTTTCTGCCCCAGGCGGCTATATGTTCAGCTTTGAGGTGGACTCATTTTTGCCCCTAATCTCTCTCCTCACTCATCAAGCTGCAGCTTATCATGACGTTTTCTTACTTTTCCTCGAACACATCCATCCTCACGTTCGTCTTCACTTCTCAGACACACTGGAGACATGAGTCCTGCGTAGATTACACGTGAAGGAGAAGGAAGGTCGTGGATAAGAGAAGCCTGTGGAGCAAAAGGTAATTAATGGGGCTCAGCATGGGGGGTAAAAGATTGTAATGCTGTAATTAAGATTTTTTTTTCTGTTGATTGGTTTAATCAGGACACCTTTTATGTCATTAGAAAAGCTGATTTCATAGAACTGTCACTCTCTTTTCGTAAGCTTCAAGTTCCAAAACATCATGAGTCATAGCCACAGTGTTGTCTGAATTCAAAGTCCACAAGAAAGTCCAGCTCTATGATGTAGCTAAATGCTAACAGATGTGCTCTCAAGTAATATTTCTTTAGTGTGCCCCTTTTTTTTTTGTATTTTGAATGTGCACTACGAAGCAAATGTATGAAAAATATCCTCGTCCCAGATTTCATGTAGGTTTTCTGATTGGCAATAGCTAGGGGTAATGCACAGAAGCATACAAAGTAACCAAAATTAAAAAAAAGTTACTCCCTGTATGATAACAGCAAAGGAAGAACTGTTAAAAGAAAAATCTCTGCTTGTTATGCTGAACCAGCTTACAATGCCACTTTACTACCACATAGTTTGATTGAGATGGTACTGATTGATAAAAGTGCAAGTTTTCAAGCAGGTTGTTTGCAGATGGTGCTATGTTGTATTGAAGTTAAGGGGCAAAAAGTGATCTCTTCACAGAGATGAGCTATGAAAATGCACAGGGCTCGTGTATGGTCATTTTCCACCAAGAGGTCTGGTTTGGTTAAGTACAGTTTGACATGGTAAACCCTGATCCCACTGGTTGCAATAGGAAACCTGTCTCTTTTAAAGGATGGCTCAGCTCAGTAATAAGAGATGGACTTTTACAACCCCTATTCCAAAAAAGTAGGGGCTCTGTGTAAAATGTAATTAAAAGAGATGTGTCTCCACTGGAAATCACACATGGGCTCAGGAGCAATTTTCTGTCAGCATAGTTCATCATGTCATCCACAAGTTGAATGCAAAGAAGAAGCCACATATGAAGACCACACAGAGCTGCTGCCATCTTTTCTGAGTCAGATCCCATTTAAACTGGACTAAAGCAAAATGGACAACTGTTCGGCAGTCAGATGAATCAAAATTTGTGATTCTTCTTGGAAACCACAGATGCTGTGCCCTGCAGACTAAAGAGAGGGACCATCCGGCTTATTATCAGCGCACAGTTCAAAAGCCTGCATCTCTCATGGTCTGGGGTTGCATTAGTGCCTATGGCACAGGTAGCTTCCACCAGTGGTTCCCAACCTGGGGTTGAGGCAACCCTAGGGGGACACCAAAGATCTCTGGGGGGGTGTAGGACCCCCATCCTAAAAGATTGAAAAAAGAAAACAGTCTGAAGAGAATCTGTTCATTTTTGAGCATGGGGGGGATTACATAGTATATTTAACAAACTCAGAATGTCACGGTTTTAAGAGTTGGAAAATAACAAGAAAAACCCCAATTTAAAATCCTGAGTTTAAAAATTATTGAAACTTGAATTTACAACAATGTAAAGTCAAAAGTTTTCAAAAAACCAAACTGAAAAGAGAGGTTGGGTTTTGAATTTTTTAACTTCATAATCTCAAAAATTCTAGGTGTCGGTTCATGTACATTTTCAAATTTTAAATATGTCCTTTTTTTCCATAAATGAACAACTTTTCAAACTTCAGAATTTCAAGTTTTTTTTCTTGAAATTAACAGATCATATTTATTTTCTTTTGTAAATGTGGCCCTTGTACATGTCCTAATAATGGATGGTTTATACATTGATGTTTTGGTAAGAACAAGTACATGTAGACCTATTATGATGGGCATTAAAAGGGATGTTAATTTTGCCTGGGGTTCTGGGTGGGTTCTGGGTGGTTAGCTTTTCTCAGATATGAGTAGGGGAGGCCCTTAGGAAAAAGGTTGGGGACCAGTGGTCTAGAATACTCCTGCACCTCAATAATTAGATCTGCCTAAAATGCTCTCACTGAGCATGACCAGCAGTCACACAGGACTGTTTCTACACTGCAAATCAATGCTGTGGTGAGTCTCTCACTTCAATAAAGGACTTCAGGTCTGTTCCACCAGGCATCTGAGCACAATGGCTGCTCACTGACAGCCAGGCGGCATCAGTGCCAGTGTCATCAATTACAACTGCTCCTCTGAGACAGTTCCACTTAACTTCATCCTTTTACTCTGCTAGAGCATGTGCAGAGGAAAGACAGAGAGGTTTGGATGGGAGGAAACATTTGGATTAAATGATGCTCTTAACCACAGATGAATTCGATTTTTAGGGTCAAAGGTCAAGGTCATAGGGCTCTATGTTCATGTTTCCTTGCTCTTGAATGCCATACCTCAACAACCTTCAAACTTAGCACAAAAGTCCACTCTGACTCCATGATGAACTGGTTCGGATTTTGAGGTCAATGGTTAAAAAAACATCACCACATCCTTTCTGCTTGATCAGCTGCTGTGTACTTTTCTGCCAGGTGGGTAGATCTATTTAAGGAAGTAACCAGACAATTACAATGAAATAAAGTCAGAATCCTACTGGTCTATCTTAAGTAGTTCACACAAGAAAAACAGTGTCCTTGCAATGCCCATTGAAGACTGATAGTATCTGGGCTGCTTTTAATGCTCTCTTCTCAATGCCAAAAACAGAACAGTCATGCCTGATTTATTAAAGATTTTATTCTCCAGAAAGTAGTTCAAGCTCAAAGGTATGCTCTAACTAGGTATACGCTTCTTAATACACTTTCATGTTTACCTGAGACTGTAAACAGCCAGCAACAAATAAAATATGTAATAAAGTAAAGCTGGGAGGGATTTTGAACTATTGCGACAGTGGAGTTTTAATGTGTGGAGCTATAAGGTAACAAAGTAGAATTTGTGCTTTGCAGATCATCAGTCATCCCTATTTTCGAAACTTCATTTACATACAACAAACTTTTACCTGCAGGGTTCAGCTTCTGTTTCCACCTGCAGTGATAATTTTTTTTTTTTTTTCAGGTTTTATCAAAGTTTGAAAAGATTCATCTTTTTAATCACAGTCCTGTCAGGATAAGTTGTTGGAGTTTTTGTTTGATTACAACTGTTTAACTGTTCCAGAAGGCCATGGATTGGTGAGGTGGTTAGTAAACAGCCTTTTCTTTCTCTTAATAATAATAATTATACATTTTATATATAAAGCGCCTTTCATAAAACTCAAAGACACTGTACAATGCGGAAAAACAATACAGACACGTATAAATGCACATTAAAAGTAGATAAAGGCAACATAAGCAAACAGACAGACAAACACAATAGACAGAACATCACAATCACAGATCTAAAAAGGTGAGTTTGGTATGAGGCACTTGTCAGTAGTAAGTGTATGAGGCACATGTTATACCGGTTACCTGCACTGCTAGTCAGCGTTCTGAGAGCATGTCACCTCACACCCCTGCAACTGGAGGAGATAATACACTATATGGTCAAAAGTAATTAGCCCCCCTTTTGCAATTACTTGGCCTCCATTCTTCTTGGAAGTCATTCCACAAGATTTTGGAGCGTTTCTGCAGAAATTTTACCCTATTCATTCTGTACAGCTTTTAAGAGGTTAGGAACTGATGTAGCTGAACTGAAGGGACGTGACTGGGTTGAGGTTAGGGCTCTGTGCTGGCCAGTCAAGTTCTTCAGAATAGAAAAGTGCCTTCCCCAAGCTGTTGCCACAAAGTTGGAAGCATAGCATTGTCCAAAATGTCTTGGTATGCTGAAGCATTAAGATTAGCCTTCACTGAATATTAGAGTTCTAGACCTAACCCTAGTTAGGGCTAGTTAGCCCTAATCCTAGTATGGTTTGGGTCATTGTCTTGCTGGAAAATAAATCTTCTCCCATGCCATAGTTGTCCTCCAGACTGAATGAGAATGTCCCCCAGGTTATCCTAAATTGTGCCAAATTCATTCACCCTCTACTTTTACAAGCCTTCCAGGGCCGGCTGCCGAGAAGCATCCCCACAGCATGATGCTGCCACCACCGTGCTTCACAGTGGGGATGGTGGGTTTGTGGTGATGTGCAGTGTTAACATCTTGTCTGATGTACAAAAAGCTCAGTTTTGGTCTCATAAGACCAAAGAACTTTCTTCCACTTGAACATGGAGTCCCCCACGTGTCTCTTGGCTAACTCTTGACGAGATTTAATGTGGGTTTTCTTCAGCAGTGGCTTTCTCTTTGTCACTCTTTGCCGTTCTCTGTGCCTTTTTGCTCATCCACTCAGTTTGTGAGGAAGGCCTGATCTTGGCAGATTTTTCCATGTGCCATATTCCTTTAATTTCTTGATGATGGATTTAACTTAACTCCAGGAGATGTTCAATGGCTTGGAAATGTTTATGTTTACTTTTCAATAATCTTTTCTTTGAGTTGCTTGAAGTGTTCTTTTGTCCTCATGGTGTAATGGTAGCCAGGTTAATGATTAACCAGGGTTCTTTATACTTCAATCGATTTGGTTAAAAAAAAAAAACAGCTTAGGGTTCATAAAATCAATAAAAAGGGGGTTAACAATATTTATAGGCAATGTATAGTTTAAATAAAGTCAAAATTTAGAATGTGTGCCAATAAAGGAACTAAAGTTGAACAAATTCTCCATTTTATGTTTTTTACTACTTTAACAAAACTCTTTTTTCAAGGTTACTTCCAGTTCATTCGCACTTGGATATATTTTTAAGTACTTAAGTTTTCTGATGGTTTATCATTTCAGTTGCTTTGGTTGCATTTATCTTTATTGTTTGAAACCAGATAAGATAAAATATCGTTCTGTCATGGAGTTATTGTTTAATGTTTATCTACATTACTCAGTTCCATATGACCCCAACTGGAGTCACAGTCACCATATCTACTCTCCGTCCTACCCTCAATCTCTCAGTCACTCTCCCTATCTCCTCCACTCCCTGTCTCCTCTCCTCCCCTGTCACTCCTCTTCTCCCTCTCTGTCGACACATCTGTCCATCTCTGGCTCCATTTCTGCATATCACTCAGCGCTCTTAGCACCTCTGCAGACTGCCTCCATTGATCTTCATCTCCCTCCCTGTGCCACCACCTCTCTTTTTCCTCCTCATTCTCTGGCATGTTTCTAAAAAAATTCCATTTCCCTTTGGTTGCATCGCTGCCCCTTAGCCATCTCATCACTTCTCATCACTTCATTTTATCAGCAAATGTCTCCCTGCTGGCTCCTCACCCGTCATGCGACCACAAAACCAACACACTCCCTGGGTCATGAACATGCACACACGCAGGCACACACAAACATACAGTGGTTCTAGTGTACACATACACACTGATCCTTTAACACCGCAAGGCTTTCCACTCTGGTGTGTCCTCGGAGGGGGACCAACATAAAGAAAGTATGCTCTCCCTTAGCACTTACATAACATACAGCTTATATAACCAATTACAAAACACGTCTGCTTACTTCTCATTTTTTTAACAAGTGTATGTGTTCTTATGATTAAAATTATTTTCTTTTGTCTGAGCCACTGTGGGAAATGTAGATTAAGTCTTACTGTGTGTGTGAATTCTACAAAGCTCAGCTGTTTTCCCTCTAAAACTAGAGCCCACATGGCGCTGCATGCTATGCACAGTGACGCTCCATGACTTCTTCATTATACATGATACATGGATGCAAATTCCCTTCTCCCAGCTCAGGACCAGGGTGAAGGGAACAAGATTTATGGAGATATAAATCTAGCTGTCATCCCACACCATATACATTAAATACAGTGTATATTCTCACACAAGGGCTTTGCCAAAAGAGCAGATAGACCTTTAATTATTCCAGCTCAACATATCTTTCCCCCTCATCTATAAATCAATTGAGCTTCTGAAATCAGACCATCCACTGTGCTTTAATGCATTTTGGTTTTCGTCTTTAAGCTGACTGGTGCCTTTCAGAGCTGTCAGTAAGAGAGATGTGTGGCTGCCGAAGTAAATCAGCAGTGATAGGCTGATCAAACATCTTATCAAACAGGGCAGGGGGGAAATATATTATAAAAAGGACTAACAAGAAGGATAAGATAGCAAGTGAAACTAATTCTATATGTTTTCATGTAATTTTGTCTTAACAGCCATACAATATCATGCAATTTTCAGTTGACATCCTCTGTAGTCAAACTGTATGCCATTAGAAAAAATTACATATGCTCTAAAAATAATCACTCAAACCAAAGCAACAAAAAAGGTTTTTTATTTATTAATGCTGTAGTCCAATATGGCCTTTTTCCAGATGTAAACCCTGTTTCTTAAAACCAGAATTACCCTTTATTAGGTAATGACAACAATGTGGATAAGATGATTGGACCAAACCATTTGAAGAGAAATGTCAGATGTCAGGAAGCCAGAAAACAAAATGGAAGAAAATGAGACAACTTTAGTGGGAAAATATTTAAATAATTGGGAAATGATGCAAAATTGAAAGATTCTACTTAGATGCTTTATTGATCCTGAAGGAAATTCAAGGGTGACAAAATGAGTGACAAGTGGCCAACACTGATACAAGAAGATGCAAAAAAAAAAAAGAGAGAGAGTGTCACAGCTCTGGCTGCTTCCTGTCTGTCTCTGATTGTTTGTGTGCCACACCCTCCAACTGCTTGCAATCAAGCACCTTGCTGGATCACCTGGATGACTCAGCTGGATCCCATCAACTCATCTGCCTCAGTATAAGAAGCCTGGTTTCAGCTCCACTCGTCGCCAGATTATTACATCCACTCTGTGGTATTTATTATCGGCCCCTCTGTGCAAATTTAGTTCAGAATTTCTACTGCTTGACTACTCCTTACCCGTGTTTCTAACAGCCTTTTTCTCTGTGCCCAGATTCTACAAATCCAGCCATCTAAACGACTCCTCCTGCAACACAGCTACGGAAAGCCAACAGGACCAGAATTCACCCGTCTCCTCTGATACCCAAACCAACCAGCCAGCCTACAACTGCAAACATTAAAACTCCTTCTAACTGCTCACCTCATCTGTCTGCTTCTGGGTCCTACAACAAACTTCCTCACTTAACAGAGAGAGAGAAGTTAAGCGGGTTTAAAGTGGGAAAAGGTGGTGGAAATGAGTTAAAAGTGCCGAAAAAAGTGGCGAAAAATGGTTGAAATCAGTGTTGCCAACTTTGTCACTATACTTAGCGAGTTTTCAGGCCCCTCGAGTGACTCTTCTAAAAAGCCACTTGCGACAGTGAAGGACACATTATGAATGGGGGGATGTAAAAGGGTTAATTCTCTGTTGACAGAGCTTTGTAGGAGCTGGCTTTGATTAACAATGTTAAAAAAGCCACGTTAACAACTATGTTTCACATAGGAAAAGATATCCTTAAATGTAATCGTTTCAAGGGAGGATAGTAGCATATGAATTATATAATAGCTTATCAATTTCATGTAAGCATGTCACATCTGTTGCCAGCAGGCTTTTACTAAAAAGTGATAAAAGGTGAGAGGTAAAGACACTCTGCCCAGCTCCACCAGCCTGCAAATTCCACATACTCCACCTGCACCTCATTGTGAATGTGCAGTGATCTACTCTGACTGTTGGCAAGTGCTCACGCCCACTGGATGTATTTCTGGAGCAATGCAACGCACACAGTAGGACTGAACAGTCAAAGGCTACGTAAAAAATGAGGTGTGATCAAACTATTTCTTTGTCATTGTACTCAAATTGTTTGACGATCATCCCTTAATCTGAGGACTTTTCCAACATGCCTTAATTTTGTGTTTTAATTTCAGATATTTAATTTTGCACCTCACAAGTCTGACTTAAACTTATCATTTCGACTTGTTTGATATTTTGACCTTTTAGATTCACAATTTTGAATTTTAATTCATATTTTTGACCTTTAAAACTCATGATTTTGAATTTCAATCACTTTTTGATCTTCACGACTCGTGATTTTTAATTTTCTTTCATTTTTAAAAACATTCTTTTGGTTTTTAATTTTGTGATTTGACCTTTAGAACTAATAAGTTTGACTTTTTATCTCAGATTTTAAGACCAATCATTTTGACTGTTATTTATCTTACGCTCATTTATCATTAGTACTAGTGCTTAAAATGAGTTTGACAGTTTATGGATAAATATTGACCCCGTTAGGCTTTCAGGTTCCACCTAAATTCTGAATCCAGCCCCTGCTGTGATTGGGTTTGACACACCTGGTTTAAGTCATTTCATTAGAGATTTTGTGGCAATAGTCTGAAAACAATGGATTACTTTGCCAATATAAGTAAATTTTCTGTTCACTTCAGTATTGCTCAAGGATTTTTTTTGCTTCTATCATAGGTGAGTACATTAGGTAGTTAGAAAAATTGATTTTCTGAAAAGTAAGTGTGGTATCATGTAAAATTTTTCACATTGTATCTTAAAGGTGAGGCTCAACAAGGCCCAGCTAGAAATACCTCATGCTAAAGATTAGCTTTTAAGTGTAAATGAATCACCATGTGTGTTTGAAAAAGCCTAATAAGTCCTGTTTGCATACAAGAGGAAAATAACAGAGACACAGACTTGCTGTTATTCCACAGCGTTGCCCTGCAGTACATTTTCATCGCCAGCACAAAATAGCCTTTAACCAACACACAATAACTAGGAACAACTCCCTTGAACCTAGAAAACAAGTACGAAAGGCAAAGCGGCTTTTATATCAGTATGAATGCTTCAATTTGGCTTGAAAGAAAAGTGAACTTCAAAACTCTTTTGCCCTCTGCCACTGACTTCTACTCAAATTAATCAGTCCATTTTAACATCTCATTCAAGCACCACTAGCCCCCACAATACAGCAATGTTCTTTCTGATCAATAACTTTGACGACTTCAGAGTTCAAACACGACCTTGCTGAGGCGCATGATGTGGGTTGTGGAAAGAGGTCAGGGCAGGTCAGAGATCAAGGAATTGCTGTGCAACAAAGTCTGCATGACATCTTCGGTCAGCAGCCAATAAGCTTGTTTGAATAAAAGAAAGACAGGCAGAAAGAAGAAAGTATTGGTGTAAGAGAAATAACAGCATTAGCATCTCAGTACAGACAAAAGAAGGTCACCAGTGTTTGTGTGTGAAGTCTAAAATGGTTTGAAGTCACTAAAACCATCTGTCTTTTTTTGTTCTTTCATTGCATCTTCTCTTACACTGCAACAGATATTCTGTTGTTTATCAGATTAAAGACAAAGGGTGGAGAAACTAATTTATTCATGATTTATTTGTTGATGCATTGCACCTTTGATGCAGCAGGATTCATCTATGAAGTGACAATGAAGTGTGAAACATGCCCTCTCGCTGTAGCAAGCTATGAAACATGACTCAAAGAGTAGAATCCACATCAGTGTTTTCTCTTCAAATAATAATAGTAAATCTACTCTCCACAGAGAATTTATTGATAAAGAGAAGATCAAATAAAAATGCTTGTTTCCAAAAAAGTGAACAGAGCTGATGCAAAGACATTAACTCCTTCAACTCCTTCATGATGTTTCAAATGTAATATACAGTGTCCCCTTCCCCTAACAAGCTAACTGTACAATATGGACCACTATAAGCACTTAAAAAGCATCACACTTTGGAGGCATATTACTTCGATGACTGTACTGTATTCAGCTCATTTTATTGCTTTGTTTTTTTAACTGAGCTGTTTTTATGATGATTGTTCCAAGTTATTTTAGGAGTGGTTTTATTTCTGTAATAGAGTTGTTTTTATATGAGAGGCTATTTTATGTGGTTTATTTATGTGCTATCTCCTGTAGTGCTGCTCTGAGACGAGCATTTATTGTTGTTTTAGAATGCAAAAAGAAAATGGCAAAAAAAGGGAATCTTGAATTGACAAACTACAGAATGAGAGGATATCTATCTGTCCATCTATCGATCAATCAATCTATATCTATATATATATATATATGTTCATCCATTTTTCTATCTCACACACTTTTAGGCATGTTAGGGTCAACAACTGAGGCTGAAGTAAGGGGTAGATGTGGCAAGTAAGCCCCCCTGAGGGCACTATCTGGCAGGAAGGATTAACACATCCCCAGTCGTGCTCTGCATATTACCAGGGGCATGGGAAAATAATCTGTTGAAAAAATAACAAAGTCCACATCTTTAGGGGGAAGTAAGGGGTTGACGTGGTGAGTAAGCACAGCCTAGGGCGCCACCCAGGTGGGTTAGGGTAGGGTTAGGGTGCACATGGGTGCATAACCTCACGTACTGGCCGATACCAATGCCTGCATTTTAAGCAGTATCAGACGTATTTCCGTTACTGGTATTAGAATTAGAACAACCCTATTGACCAATTTTTGCCACATTTTCAAACTGTTAGTACCATTTTTTAACATTTTTTGGCATATTGACCACATTTCTACTACTTATAACCTATTTTGCCAATTTCTGCCTCTGTTGACATATCATTGCCACTATTTACCAATTTTTTATCACTTTTTATGCCCAGTTTTGACCATTCAACTGAATGTCATGACTTTTTTTTATGCCTCTTTTGCTCATTACTACCACTTGACACATACTTTTTGTCTCTATAAATACTTTTTTTCTTCTTTTGACATATTAATCAACCACCTTTCCTCCCATTTCAGACATTTTAAGCTATTTTGCCAATTTACACCTGTTGTTGCCTCTGTTATCCCACTGTTGTCCTTATCAACCTCTTTTCACTACTATTTCCCATTTTCAAATTATAGCTACATACACTGCTTGCTTTTCTCGCGTTTGACTCTTTCAACAAATTTCTGCCACTTTCTGCCTATTTGTTGCCTCTGTTAACACATTTCTGCTGCTTTGAAAAAATCTTTTCCACTTGTAACCCATTTCTGATACTTTTAAAATCCATTTCACCACTTTTTCTATGCATTTCTGACCCTCTCAGCCATTTTTGCCTCCTTATAGCCATTTCCACCATGTTTTCAGCCTGCTTTTGCAACTCTCAACCCAATTTTTTCTTTCTGCCTACTTGATGCCTCTGTTAACCCATTTCTGCCCTTATACACCTATTTCTGCTACTTTAAAATCTCATTTCCCCACCCTTTCTGCCAAAAATGTTTATGCATTCAGTGCAATGTGCATAATTTCAACTCTTTGCCCCTTACTGGCATTCAGCTATTAACAAACATCCCAGTTTTTGCAGATGTGTAAGGCAAATTTTAAAAGTTTTTTTTGTTCAAAAAATATCAAATATTCTACTAAGATTTTGGTATTAAGCTAAAAAAAAAAAAAAAAAAAAAAAAAGAAAAGAAAAGAGTCTGAGCATAAATGAACTGCATTTGGTTACCAGGTCTTCTTCCCCTCAGCTACCTCGTCCACCGACTGACAAAGGGAGAAACAAAACTGAGAAAACTTTTTATTGGCACAACAAAAACAGACAAAACAATGAAGAAAAGGCAAAGTTATCATTCATTATTCATTTAATAGAAAATATAACAGTAGTCCACATGTGGTAATGGGCTGTCTCTGTATTGTGAATGTTTCAACATCTACAAAATGTTAAAGTTCAAATCTGAGTATAAAAAGTATCTCATATTACAGTTTATAGTAAAGGTAAAAAGGTATTGTTCCAGACTGCAGCTTTATTATCAACATGCAGCAAGGTTTGATGCAGTGCAGTGTATTCATTCCAGCAACAACGTTGAGACATAAAGCCATGGGAGAGAGAGGGGGTAAAGTAAATATCTGAGAAATGACATCTTCTTGGCAAACCACAGACAGGTGAGAAAATGTAGCCACTTACACTAACAGAGTTTTGAATTCTGTCCAAATTGCCACAGGCGGCTTAATGGTCAAGTCCGATGGGAAGAGAGGATAATGGGGACTTAGAGAGAAATGAATCCATTGAGCAAAAGGTAAGCTGTCACATTAAATCATAATGCATTAAAGCCTGCAGTAAGAGGCATGTGGGTGCAAGCTGACCGCTGTAAATGTGACCGCAAAACTTAAAAGGACAGTTTAAAGGGAATGTTAAAAGGAAATTAAAGCTGCAAGCAGCAGTAACGGGCCCTCGCAACCCGTTGCATGTCAAGGTGTTACACGAAAGTGGATATGTAGCAACCGTTGCATGCCAGCAACAACACGCGCTGCATCCATGGGTTATGTGAGCTTTGCAACACTCATACTGTCACAGAAACAGAGGGTGATACCCGTCATTGATTTCCAGAGCTTGCCATTATTTTGACAGTAAAACTAATGGGAGGGAGGCATGCCCCCTAAAAATTTTGAATGCAGCTCCAAATTATGAACAAATAACTGTATTGTCATTTTCACAGCTCCTCTTTCTGCTCTGCTTGGCTCAGCCAATGTTTCTCTATCTTTCTCTCCTGCATGCTTGCAGCCTCACTCCCTCTCCCTCGTGTACGCGCTCACTCCACAGGAGAAAAATGACCAAGTGGCTAAAAGCGTTAACCGGATGTTCCAAAAATTGGTGATGAAGATCGACCAGAGGAGCAAATAGAGAGCTCAAGATGTGTACAAGTTTGTTTCATCATTTTCGTCAATGCTTTAATATCTATCTATATCTCCTCTCAAGTATGAAAATGGTCTTCAGCAGCAAAGATTATCACTCATGGAGATGTGCAACTCAAGTATGAAAATGGTCTTCAGCAGCAAAGATTATCACTCATGGAGATGTGCAACTCAAGATGGGAAAATGGTCTTCAGCAGCAAAGATTATCACTCATGGAGATGTGCAACTCAAGTATGAAAATGGTCTTCAGCAGCAAAGATTATCACTCATGGAGATGTGCAACTCAAGTATGAAAATGGTCTTCAGCAGCAAAGATTATCACTCATGGAGATGTGCAACTCAAGTATGAAAATGGTCTTCAGCAGCAAAGATTGTGGATCGTAGAGATGTTCTACTCCCGATGCGAAGTCTCAGAGAAACTGCAGCTATTTTTAGCTTGTGTGTTAGCTCAGTTGGAAAGGTAACTTCCGTGAAATCATGAGGTTGTTGGTTCAAATCTTCTCTGGATTTTGAGGCTGCTGGTGTAAATCACTGACTCAGGAGTAAAGAGGACTGCCATAGAGGTGGAAGGTTTTTGGTTTGATTCTTGGTGCATGGTCCAGTCCCCAAAAGCAGAGATCAGATCCTCTGAGAAACTGAAACAGTTGCGTGTCTCAGTGGATTAGTGGAAAAGCCAACTGACTGTGAATCAAGAGTTCACAGGTTCAAATCTTACCATGGGTTGAGCTATTTTAAAAGTCTGAGTCCACATATAGACTTCAGGAGACCTGGACAGGAGTTGGCCTTTCAAATCTAACCAATGTCTTTAAGTTTTCAAGATTTGAGTCCAAATAAAGAACAAAAAGCTCCTCTGAAGCCCTACTGCATGTCTGGCTCTGTAGCCTAAAGTGGTAGTGAACTGACTCAGAGTCTGGAGGTTCCAGGTTCGATTCCTATCTTGGTCTCAGAGAATTTTAAAGCCACATCCTGAACAAAGAGGATAAATGCACAAGGAGAAGAGATGGTAGTGTGAAAGGTATGGCGGCGGTGGCACAGAGGACTGGACTAGACCAGTTCTGCAGGGGATGCTGGGGTTCAAACCCCACTGTGGCCGGTACCTGGATCAAGGCATGCCTGATGGTGACGGGGGGGCGTGGCGCAGCGCCCCCCTGGGGAGTCGTCAGAGATGTAAGTAGGGGGTTATGCAACAAAAACACAGACACAGCTGGAGTTTTACAGGATGGAGTCTTTATTTGCATGCATGGATGATCACTGCGCCCCTTATGGGGACTTCATCTCCACCACTGTAGGAACAGGAAATACTTACCACGCTCTCCTCCAGTGTCAGGGTACCAAAGTATCATTTATTTTGAAAAGGCATTTGAACGTACGGAAATCAAGAAAACGGCCAACTTCACTCGTTTTCAGATTCTGGACACAAATCGTAAAACGAGTGAAGTTGGCTGTTTTCTAGATTTCCGTATGTTCAAATGCCCTTTCAAAATAAATGATACTTTGGTACCCTGACCCTCCAGGCCCTTCAGGTCCTCTCTGGCCTCCCTCTGCTCATTCAGCAGCCTGCAAACAAAAACCACATGAACTCACATTCAACATCAATAAACGTACGGATGAGTCCTTTACTTACATGAGTTTCTGCAGCTTGCCATCCCTCTCCTGCTCTTCAGTCTCCAGTTTGTCGTAGTCTGACATCAGCCTCTCCTGCTCCAGCAGCAGACCCTGGTTCAGACTGAGAGGAGACGCTCGCTAAGCTCTGATTGGGTGCTTTTAAATGGCAGAGTAACTGTCTGGAGAAATGTCAACAAACCACATCAACATTTATTCATTTTGTTCATCTGGTTTCTGTAAATTTCTCCAAACAGTTATTTAGCTTCAAAAATGGTACAAGGCAGAACATTTCTGAAATGATAGAGCTTTACATCAGTGGGTCCCAACCCTTTACTTTGGGGTCCCTCTACTCTAAACACTCTAAACCCCCCCAGGACAATCTCTGAGAAATTAAACATCATTTTTAATTGTTTTATTGACAAAATCCCAGAATAACAGGCCTACATAAACGAGTTCTTCATAAATATCTGCGTATAAAGATATCCAGAAGTCCCCACCCTCTGGAACACTCTTCCTGCAGACATCCGTAGCGCTCCATCTCTGGACATTTTCAAAAAATGTCTCAAGCACCACCTGTTCACCACAGCATACAGTCTTCACTAAACCAGCCCTTACACTCATCCCTCTCCTCACATAGTTTGTCCTTGTCTATGTGTTCTTGTAAAGCGTCCTTGGGTTTCTTGACAGGCGCTATATAAATTCAAGATAGTATTATTATTATTATTATTATTATTAAACTATCCATTATTACAATGGCATTCAGAGCCATGATAAGAATACAAAAATGAGAAAGTTCAGTCAATTTTTAAGTAAAATCTCAAAAATGTCTAATTTAACAAGTGATACATTCACCAGAAAACTGGAAATTTATGTCAACTAAAAGGTAGATTTTTTTTGTCATAATAAAATCCAAAAGAGCCGAGGAAAAAGAAAATGACAAGAGAAGATGCTGTTTTCCTTCCATAAGTGCTACAGTTGATCACCTAATCAGGAGATTTTTCTTAGTAGTATTGATCAGTGAGGAAATGATCCAAGAATGATCACATTATCATTATTCCCCAGACTCTGAAGAAACATTTCTATGAACTGTTTTCAGTTTGGATCCTTGTAAATGCACTAGTTTAGAATGTTACAAACTTGAAATTTTGAAGTGCATGATGTAATAATTTAGGACTTTTGAACTAGAAAAATTTGAGTTTGAGTTCAGGTTCTTGAAAAAATTCAACTTTATCATCTCAAAAATGTACTTTTATATGTCACTTTTTTCCAAGAAATGTACAGATCCTCTTTATTTTGTTGGACCTTTTAGAGGGCTCTAATACTTCCTCTTACATTTTCAATCATGACGCTATAAATAAAAGTTAATTATAGGTGCCCCCCCAGGGGTACCCGGATCCCAGGTAGGGAACCTTCACATGACAACAATGTAACAGGTGTGTGTAGACTTTAAGAGCCAGTGTAAAGCCAGACTACAGTCGGATGCAGCTAAACGTTCCTGACTTAGTAAAGAGGAGTGGTATGAGGATTTTACATCCTTCCTCATGAGGATCACACACAGTAGACAGTCATAATGACTGTCACTACTTTGGTTTGAAAAAAAAAAAAAACAATCTATAGGATCATTTCAACCAGCATAAAGTGGTTCAATGAGAACCAATCAAATCTCTGGAAATATCCTAGATCTAAAAAACATCAAACATGAATAGGTTTGTTGATTTTTCTACTGCTTCATTCGTCTCTGTGGACTTGAAGTCAAAATTGTAGGCCCGGTTTAGACAATTTTAGACTAAATTCCTGATCCAGATCAAGTCTTGTCACAAACAGTTATTGGTCTGAATGAGTAAAACTCAACGTGTGGCTTCATTGGGATGGTTTGTGGCTCTTTTATGCCTTCATTTCAAATATTTTTCCCCAGAAAACCTTAAAAAACTTTCACCTTTTAATCAATTTTTGCTGCTTTTTGCCCATTTGTGCCACTTCTTCTTGCCAGTTTTGTAGTTTTTGCCACTTTCATCCTGCTTTTTGCTATGTGCTATTCTTTCCCCTTCTTGACAGTTTTTTGGCTACTTTTCACCCAATTTAAGCTGCTTTTTGACATTAAAAGAAACTTTTTACCTTTTTGTCAATCTTTGCAGCATTTTGCCCATTTAGTCACTTTTCAGCAATAAGTTACCACATTTTCACCACTTTTTGACAATTTAAGTCACTTTTCACATAATTTTTTTAGCCCATTTTGTCACTTTTTGCCCCTTTCAGTCACTTTTAGCCATTATTTTGCCACATTTTTGCCATTTTCTGACCGTTTTTATCATCTGTGACTTTTTTTTACGTTGCTTCTCACCCATTGTTGCTACTGTTCACATGGTTTTTGCCATTTAATGCCTATTTTTGCCTATTCACCAATTTTTCACTATTTTTACCACTATTTTTACCACATTTTTGCAGCTTTTTGACCATTTTTGTCATCTGTAACTCCTTTTTTATGTCGTTTCTCAACCATTTTTTGCCATTTAATTCCAATTTTGCACCTTCTCACCAATTTTTTTTTTTTTTTGCTGCTTTTTGACCTTTTTAGTCACTTCTCACTATTTTTTTACCACATTTTTGCTGCTTTCTGACCATTTTAGTCACTTTGCATTAATTTTTACAACATTTTTGCCATTTTCTGACCATTTTTTTCATCTGTAACTCCTTTTTTGAAGTCACTTCTCACCCATTTTTGCCACTTTACACCTGTTTTTTGCCATTTTATTCCAATTTTGCACCTTTTCACCATTTTTGCTGCTTTTGGTCATTTTAATCACTATTCATTCATTTTTACCATATTACTGCATCTTTTTGACCATTTTAGTCACCATCCACTATTTTTTAACCACATTTTCTGCTTTTTGCCATTTTAGTCACTTTTCACTATTTTATACCACATTTTTGCAGGTTTTTGCCCATTTCGGTCACTTATTACTATTTTTACCACATTTTTGCCACTTTTGACTAATTCTTATCATCCGAAACTCCTTTTTTATGTCACTTTCCCCCTATTTTTGCTACTTGTCTCTTAGTGTTTGCCATTTAATGCCTATTTTTCACCTTTTCAACAATTCTGTTTCCGCTTTTTGGCCATTTTAGTCACTTTTTACTATTTTTAGCACATTTTTTGCTGCTTTCTGACCATTTTTGTTATCTGTAACTCCTTTTTTGACACTTTTCATCAAGTTTTTGCCATTTTATTCCAATTTTGAGCTAAGATGTTTTAATGGTTAATATAAATGTGCGAACCTGCAGCTTAGTGAGCTCCTCAGTCAGAGTGTCCTGGCTCTCCTCCAGCTGTCTCTTCTTCTACTCCATGTTCTGCATGTAGTCCGTCAGAGACTTGATCTTGGCCTGGTGCTACACAGTGGACACAAAAAATATGCTGTTTGTTTGTGCTGCTCATTTCCTGCCAAGGTTTATATGTTCCCATTTTTTAAATATCTATTTATTTTGTGGTTGACTGTCACTAGGAAGCAACCCGACTTCATCCGTCCACAAAAACATTTGTGTCAGCCATGTTTGTCTGTTGACACCACCAGAAGGAAGGAAAGGTGTGCATGCATGTGTTTCATTGTCAGTCACACTGCCATCTACTGGCCTGGCATGCATACTACAGCAGATTCAGGCACATTAGTGGATCTGATTGACATTTAAACACCAAACCTTAAAAAAACAACAAAAAAAAAAACAAAACAAAACAAAACAAAAACAAAGAAGAAAAGGGATTCTGTTCTCAGAGGATAGTTTTTTTTAAAAATGGCTGTAGTGGCATGTTCTCCCCATGCACGCGTGGGTTCTCTCCAGGTACTCCGGCTTCCTCCCACCACCAAAAACATGCTCATTAGGTTAACTTGATCGCTCTAAATTGGCCGTAGGTGTGAATGTGAGCGTGCCTGGTTGTCTGTCTCTATATGTCAGCCCTGCGACTGACTGGCGACCAATCAAGGGTGTACCCCGCCTCTCGCCCAATGACAGCTGGGATAGGCTCCAGTCCTCCCCTGACCCAGAATGGAATAAGGAGTATAGAAAATGGATGGATGGATGGCTGTAGTGATAATCATGCTAAATGTACTGCTTTTTGACCACAAAAATAAAAATAGCAGACTTCCTGTTTGTTTTACAGCATGGGTCCGAAAGGCTTTTTTGTAGAACTTAAAATGATGTATAAGCTCAAGAATTTTCAAAATCTTCGGATGATCCTGCTGCAGGGGCTGAATTTTCAAATTACTGTAGGGGGCGTTACTGAGCCAAAAAGCCATGCCCACCGACAATCATCCTATCAATCATCTTGTTTTGCTACTGGGTGTTTTTCTGCCAAGTTTGATGGCTTTACAAGTTTTGTAAGCACTAGATAATTCTACTTCCTGTTACATGACGAATGAAAAATTGTCACACCATTTTAGGTAAGGACTCTTGACCTTCAAATTTGAGTAATATCAACCTTGAGGGATGTGCCTGGGCTAATTTCAGCAGGATTTGGCCAATCTTGGAATAAATGGAAATTTTTTAGTGAGCACCAGCCACTTTTATCACATGATAACTGTCTTAGGTCTTAGGTCCCAAATAACTTTGGACCTAAGACATCTGTTCTTGCTCTACACCAAAGATCAAGTAGTTTGGATGAACGCCCCCAGACGAGTTCATTCAAATACGACTCCTAAAATATGCCTCATTTTACCAAAAAATTCAAAATGACCGACTTCCTGTTAGACTTACAATATGGGTCCAAGAGGATATTTTTGCGTCCTGACATGACACATCTGCCCACACATGTTCAAAATCCTAGGTTAAACCTGCTGGGGGGGGCTGAATTTTTAAAAAATATTCTAGGGGGCGCCATTGAGCCAATAGGCCACGCCCACCTACAAAATCAATATCAATCATCTCAGCATGCCGAAGAGATTTTTTTTTTTTTTGGCAAGTTTCATTGCGCTAGATGTCTTATAACCATTTGAAAAATCTACTTCCTGTTTCATGGCATACAAAAACATCTCTATGGCCACGCCCGTTAGTGTAGACATTTGACCATTGTATATGTGTAAGGCCGACTCCTTGGGAACTGCCTGAGTGAATTTCAGAATGATTTGTCCAACCATGTAGGTTTTGCGATGTGAAATTCAGGAGTAGTGACTTTCTGTTGCCAGATGGTGGCGCTTTTCAATTTTTCAAAATTTCCAGCATCGATGTGTTCTGGCCTGGATTGCTATCAAGCACATAAAATCTGTCTCAGATATGACCATGTATACTACAGTTATGACTGTTGGAATCTTTTGGCAAGACAAAATGGCAACTCTTGACCCCCCTCCCCCACAGGGGCCACGCCCTCGGACGAAAAGTCAATTTGATTTTTCACAAAGCTAAATCCACTTCTTTAGTCCTTCCTGACACAAATTTGAAGTGGATATCTTGGATAGTTTTTAAACTGTAGCTTGCACCATAAACCTTGACATTTCCTGTCACCACTAGGTGGCGCTTTGATCTGTAGGAAATATGACCATATGAACGGATGCAGACTATAGAGTGTAGTCCCAGGAGGCTTTTTTGTAGATCTCCCCAAGCTGCACCTGCATACAAAATTTAGTGAATCTACGAGAAAGTCAAAGGAGGGGGCTTTAACTTTGAAAACTGTTAGGGGGCGCTATTTTTGCAATCCTGAATTTTCATGTTGGAGACCCAAAAAATATCAAAACTTTCACGAGACCTTTTGTACATGCAAAGTTTCCCACAAATTCAGAAATGTTAAGGTACTCAAAAGTCCATGCAATGACGGCAAATGCATAAGTAAAATAATCTGAGCAATTGCAGTTAGGTCCTCGCACCACTCGGTGCTCTGGCCCTAATTAACTGCATGATTAAATTTAGGTATTGTTCATTTTATCATGCAGGGTTAAAACATTTTTTATATTTCTTATGAGCTTTTATTTTTATTTCATTTTCACTTTCTATTTTCAATTTCATTTTAGTTTTAATTTGTTTTTTCTGCTGGGGGGTATTCCATAAAAGTAGCAAAAGAAGGTGTAGTTTTCCTGAACTTGCCTGACTTGAGCTAGCTACAACTTCCATTTAAGCCTCAGCTCGTTCCACTAATGCGACTTAGCTGCATCTGGGCACAGCTAACTCCAGTCTGGCTTAAACAATCTGCCTGTGGGCTCATGCATGGGATGCTTATGAGGCCCAAATCAATGGAAATTTGAAAAGAGGATACCATGTGAAAAAACTGTACTTTTCTGTGGTCAAACAACGTATATTTATGGAGTCTTAGGAGGAAAATGAACATGTTTAGACCAAAAAAGGCAACACTGTCACTAATAACAAATCCAAAAGGATGTAGTCAAGAATACTGGGGGATTTAAGGCATTTAGTCCAATTAATTATTTTTTATATAAACTGACATTTAGATAACTAGATCAGTGGTTCTCAACAAGTAGGCTGGGACCCAAAAATGGGCCGTAAAGCTCTCCCTAGTGGGTCACAAATGTATGCCAGGGAAAAATGTGACAAACTCTACTCACTGAAGCCCTAACCGGACACACATAAATTTGTAGTTACAGGCTTTTTTTTGTTTTAAGGTTTTCCTATGATTAAATTAGTAAAATTCAGTATTTTCTTCAAGATTTCTACCAATTTATCTTCCTTTTGTGGGGAAAAAAAGCTGATTTACACAAGAAAACAAGGAAATTCTTTGGGGGATTACCGAACTTCCCTGCTATTTCGGGGGAATAGATAGAAATAAGATGTGTTTATGCAAATTCTGTAATGATGTGTGATGTGTTTGTTTTGTCTCGTCTCTTTGTTCAATACGATTTTATTTAAAGTCCAAACATCAACATTTTTCAGGGTGTCTTTGTAGTGTCATTGTAGCCAAGAATACTGATTAGCCAGTGGCTACTGATTAAACGTTCATGAAATAATGAAGAATATTTGTTGAAATTTGGGTCGTCATGTCTCTTCAGAAGGAAGGGTGGTTCCTGATGTCTGACCAGTTAAGAACCACAGAACTAGATAATGATTATGGCTATTGTAGATCTATCTATTCGATTAATAATATCAGTTATTTAAAACTAATTTTAAGTTATCTGATGCAGTTTTCCATGTTTAGTCTCTGTGATCCACTGACCTTTGACCTGCATTTGCTCTAGCAGCAGAAAAGGATGATCCAGCAGGCATAAATACTGAATAACAGTTTTTTTTTTCCTTGAATCCTCAAGTGACGTGCCTTACGTGCAGATGAGTAGATAACACCTTTTTTAAACTTTACATTGATCATTTTATTTGCTTTTTGTTTTCAACTTTCAGGTCTATTTCATGTATGAATGGTACTGTATGAATAAAAAAGAAGTGATTTTTTTTCAGCTGATTTTTAGCGGGTAATAGTGGTGTAAAGACATGACTTGTCTGACTGAATGCCTTAGGAGCATAGATAGCTCTGTTTACTTCAGTCAATCTAGTAAATGGTTAAAGGACAGCTAATTTAAAAACTTCTTTAAATGTTGTATTGTCCTCAAAATGTCCTTTAAAAAACAACTGCCTTCAGCTGCAGTCTACCCGTTATTATGGAATAATGGCTTACTAATTAAATGACTGACAGACAATTTGGTCCTTATTCAGTGGAGGATGGAATAAGTGAAACAAGCAGAGTCAGCATCCAAACATATTTTCTAATTTTTATCATATCGTGAACTAGATGTTGTTGGTCCTTAAAATGCCCACCTAGGGACAAATAGTGTTATGAACTGAACTGACTTGAATTAAGCTTTACATGTCCACCCTGTCAGAGTGAAATTTAACTCATTAAAGAAGAATCCAATGCATATTTTTAAACAGTATGCAGTCATGTAAAAAAAAACACACAAAAAAAAACATTTTAACTGACATTGTTCCCCTTAAAGCCACTGCCCAACCTGTTTTTTGGGTTGTTTTTTTTGTTTGTTTGTTTGTTTTAACAATTTTCACAAGTAAAAAGTATTTCAAATAAACTAAAATATAACTAAATGGACTGTTAATAAAGATACTTGTAAAAAAACATTTGATTTTACAATAATTATGCATTAAAAATGCTATGATGCCATTTTAATGCATCCAGGACAGGTTGGATAAAAGCTTCTTTGTAAATTTCTTGTACTTTATTTGCAGTTCATTTGCACAAAGTGCTGTATCTTAAAAACCATAGTTATTGTCTCAGCTTATTCTTTTAGAAATCACGGCGTTTAAAGTTTATGATGATACTGACCCAGCGCTAAAGCTGTTTTTTCCAATTAGTCTTTAAAACTAAAATAAACCTGAGGAATACGAACTTTTATTGTGAAAAAATTGATTCAATCTGTTTTTCCATATCCATGTAAAACATTGTTATGGTGTTTTAAAATGTAGTTCTGGAATTTGCAGCCTGAATTAATTGAAAAAATGAGGGCAACAATACACTCAGCAGAACCTTATGTGGCATTTCAGGCAGTTGGACATTTTTTGAAGCACAGTTAGACTCAGCTGGGAAGTTGACCTGCTCTGGAGCAGGCTAGTTCTGAACACTTTATCCACTTTCATGGAATACTCCCCAGGTTTTTTCGTTCATTTCAATTTTTATTTTGCAAAAATGCTTCATTTTAGTTTAGTTTTCATTAGTTTTAGTGTTTGCTTAAATATTTTCCTTATACATGTCAAGGCTGAGATAACATACATTTTTAAAAACATATTCAAACAGGCTACTCTTATTTTATTTAAATATGATGTTAGAATACAACTCCAGACATAAAACTACCACTGTGTGAAGTCTTACTCAATCAACTCAGGCAATTTTACACAGACTTTGGTGTAGGCACCAGTCAGAATGGTTGTGTCAAAGACTAACGCTAAGGATATTTTGTCTTTTATTTTAATTGGTTTTGTAAACACACTATACAGTTTTAGTTTGTCTTTTGGTTAAGATTATTTTTTATTTAGTTTCAGTTAACTAAGAGATTTTTAAAAGTTATTTTAGATCGTTTTAGTTAACCAAAATAACCTTGTTATCATTCTAACAGTGTTTTGGATTATGTACAAACGTCGCAATTTGTGTGTATCTACAGAAAATACTTGACATTTATTTGCAGGAGTCACCTTCTGCAGAAACAAAGGTGCTTCACAGAGAGGCTGAGAATTTCTTGTCAGGGTCACAGAAAGCACTTATAAAAGATAGTGCTACACAATTCAGAGGCCCTTTGCACAGAGAGACAAAGCGTGAGGATGTATCTGAACATGTGAATGGAAGGACATGCAGATAAGTGCATCTGTCTGTGTCTTTACACTGTGTATCTAGGCAAGAATCAAGCACTGAAAACTTTCATTCTAAATCAGATACAGCAGGGCTCAAAATTACTGGATTCCCTTAATAACCATTATATCAGGAATTCTCTGCAACTTTTATGACGTACAATCTTTGAGAAACAATTATATTTTCAGACACTGCAGAACCTTTGTAAATGATCGTGTAATGATTTTATGCAGTGTGAACACTGCTAATTAGTGCTAGATTAGGGCCCAAAATTATTCATAGCATTTCTCCAGTTTTTAATTAACAGGAAACAAGTCTTGATGATGAATCTGTTAAAACCAGACTTTCAAACCTTTGTAAATGATTTGTTATAAATTCTGCTAAATGCTTGATTATGCACAAAAAAAGCACTCATTGGAGTACAACTATTAAATACCAGAAAATGAGCTTAATTTAGAAAAGTACTTAACTACATAAAATCTAAAATGTCAAAACCAGGTTTTCAGTCTTTTTAGAATGATTTTATGTTATATTTTGCTACATAATGCTAGACTATACATGAATCATTTTTCACAGCATATCCCCTCTGATTTGTACCAGAGAAGTTTCATTAAAAAGCCAACAATCACAATAAAACAGCCTCAACAAAAATACATGGAAAGTGAGGAATCCATCAAAACCAGACCTACATGTCTCTGAAAAAGGTTTCACCTTAGCCTTGTTAAATGCTGAAACATCCTGCACTCTTTTCCTTTACCTAAATACTGAATGTAACCAGAAACACTATTAAAGACACATAAGGCCTACATTTCTGACTAAAAATCAGATCATTGAGTGTTTCTCCCCAGCTTTTCCTTACCTACACACACCCAGCAGGATTCAGACATAGAAAGGGCACTAACTGCCCATACCTGACCTTATAAAGGCAGGAAACCCTGCCTGACCCTACCTACAGAGGGGAGTGTTTTCATTTTTTGCTTCAGCCCTCACGTGATAATTAAACACAGACTTGTATGCAGGTTTGAATACCTAACTACAGTGTGTGTACATATCTAAATTCTAAGTTTTCTTAGCTTTATATTTTTATATCTAATGTTTAATTCTTGTACATTGAGAGCAAAGCTAAGAGGAGTCAAATTCTTTGTTGCATAAGCATACTTGCCTAATAAAGTTGGTTCTGATTATGAAAACCAGACTTTAGACCTTAAAAATGTGTTTATTATGTTAAATACTGCCTTAAAATATTAGATTACACCCCAAAAGTCATTGTTTAAAGTGTCTTTCCTGGTTTAAATACCAGAAAATAAGCTTAATTTTCTAAAAACTCTATAAAAAACTGTCAAAACCAGACTTTCAAACCTTTGAAAGTTGATTCATAATGTTAAATATGCTCACTAATGCTAGTTTGTGCTCCAAAATACATTGTTCATAGCATATTTCCTTTGTTAATCACCATTCTAAAAATTTAAGTGAGGAATCTGTCTCAGAAGCAGCCTTTCAGACCTTGATATATGCTTTTATAACAGCAGAATAGACTTGTTTTTTTCTGTCTGTGGGCTTTGCTCCAGCCTATTAAGAGAGTTTGTACAAGGACTAAGTAAAAAGAAGCCCACCTGTGCTGAAATCACTGCTGTTAGTACACAGTAGATTTTGCTTCCCTTACTTGTACACAGCACTGAATGGCCTTTTCTTCACAGTGATAGATGTACCTAGACGCTTTGAGCCACCAGGGTCATCCAGCACTGGTCTTCTTGTTAAAGCGAGGGTCATTTCTAAATCTGATGAACCAGCCTTTAGGTGCTGAATGGTCCTCCTGAGTACCTGAGATGGGCTCAGGAGCGCTTCTTTTGACTTTTTCTGTTGAATATATCACAGAAGCAACTAAGAAGTGTTCGTATTTGTCGTGACCACGGAGCAGGAATGTTTTTCTTTCTTTTTAAAGGTAAATGCAAGGTGTACTTGAGCTGTTATGCCCTGTAAATTAAGTGTACGTGATGTCAAATGTGTGGCCGTACAGGATATTCAAGTGTTAGAATCAATCAGTCTGCTCAGATTAATTTTTTCTTTCCTTGAATTGTGACTTTAAGCTGCTGTTAAGGCAACATAAAGCAGAGGACCTGTCAAGGCTGTGTGTAGGTGGCATGAATTCACAATCAAGACTGAACATTTCTACAACTTCAAAAAGAGTTTAAATTTATCCATCAGCTTTACTTTTGTGAAGTGACTTTTGATAACTTTTTTCCCTCCATATTCATATTTCTCCTAATATTGATTCAGTTAGATAAAAAGGGTCATTTCTTTTGAATTAAATAAAAACCAACCGGATACACATAATCTTCTAAAACTCCAGTACCAGCTCCTTAGTCTTGCTGATGCTCAGCTCAAGGTTGCCCAAAAAGGGGGAAAAACAGGAGAGCTTTATAGCCCAGCCATATTGGGGGCCCATGGAGGTCTTCAAATCATGGTCCACTGTAGTGCTACCCATATTTTATTTTAACCTGAATAATAACCGCTCTTATAAAAGAAACATAAAAATGCATTTCATTATTGTGCTGTTCTACAAGATAACCTTTTTCAAAATGTAAACCCCTTTTCTTAAAACAGAATTCCTGTTTTATTGGTGATGTTTACATTGTTGATGGGCACACTGCACAAAACTATTTGAAAAGTATGATGAGCTTCATATCATGATCTACACAAACTTCAGGATGCCAGAAAATAAAGTACAAAAAAACTGGGATAGCTCATATTGATAAAAAGAGGCAAAGAATAGACACAAAATGGCAAAAGTGGGCTAAAACAGTCAAGAAAAGAAGGAAAATGGCAAAAAGCAGCAAAATGGTTTAAAATTGGCAAAAATAAGAGGCAAATATGGTCAAAAGGCAGTAAAAAGGGATAAAAGTGTTCAAGAAATAATGGCAAAAACAGAGGGTGAATGGCAAGAATGGGATAAAAGCAGCAAAACAGTGGCTTAACTGGGCAAAGAGTGGCAAAAATTGGGTTATAGTGTTAAAAAGGGTGAAAAACAGAAATAAAAATTGGTTCAAAGTGGCCAAAAATGGTATGAAGGGATGAAAAACACAAATAATGGGTCAGAATTAGCAAAACACACTAGAATTGGTGAAAAAGTGGCAAAAAAATTGATCTAAATGCGAAAAACATTTTAAAAAATTTACAAAAAGAGGCATAAAACAGAAACAATGGGTTTAAATTGGCAAAACAGTGGTAAAAAAACTGAAAAATTGCAAAGATTGATCAAAAGCAACAAGAAAAGGTGGCAAACAGCAAAAATGGGTTCGAAGTGGCAAAACAGTGGCTAGACTGGGTAAAAAGTGGCAAAAATAAAGAGTAAATATGGCAAAAAAAAAGTCTAAACAGTGGCTAAACAGGGCAAAAAGTGGCAAAAATGGGTGAAAAACAAAAAATGGTTCAGATGTTGCAAATTCCCTCCAACATTCCAATCAAATTTCCTAAAATTTCCATGACAATCATGTAACATACATTTTCCAATTTCCATGAAAGACAATAAATTCAAGAGCACAAATACATATCCTTAAATTACCTTTAAAATACTTGGAAAAATATCTGCAAATTCCCCAAAATATCCAATCAAACCCCCTACAATTTTCAGGAAAATTCCAAAAAATTCCACAGCAAATTCTCCTAACTTTTCAAGTTAATTTCTTAAACTCACATGGACAATTATCTCAAAAATTGTATAGCAATATTGTAGGAAAGCAAAAATGTCAAGTCCTCATATTTGCATGCAGCGTCTAGTGTATTTTATATAACTATGATATACAAAATAATTTAATTATTCTGTTTATATGCTTTCTTTAGGTTTTTATCATAAAACGTCATAACCTGTCTTTCCATTTTTATGCTGATGACACACAGATATACCCCTGCTGAGACCTGGTGATTTTACAAGCCTAGCTGCTGTTTTTAACTGTCTGAAAGATATCAAATGTTGGATGGCCCAAAGTTTTTTACAATTAAATGATTCAAAATCCGAAGTGATTTATTTAACCACCCACAGATTCCTCAGATCCAAAGCTCCCTCGGTCCACTGTCCTCAAACATCACCACCACAGTTAGAAACTTAGGAGTTACCTTTGACACTAACCTCACCTTTGAAAAAGAAATAAAACAGCTGTACAGTCCTGCTTCTTCCAAATTAGAACAATCTTAAAAAATCAAACCCATCCTGCCCCCTGCTGATCTAGAAAAAAAATCATACACGCCCTAATATTCTCCCGCTTGGACTACTGTAACTCCCTTCTCTCTGGCATCTCCAAAAAATCCCCGTCCCGCCTCCAACTGGTCCAGAACACAGCAGCCAGGCTTTTAACTGGTTTTAACAGACGGCATCACATCACACCTATCCTCGCTTCCCTCCACTGGCTTCCTGTCACTTTTAGAATTGATTTTAAGATTTTACTGATCACTTTTAAAGCTCTAAGGGGTTCAGCCCCAGGTTATATTCCTGAGATGCTGGCTCCTTATGAGCCTTCACGCAGCCTTAGATCCTCGGGCGGGGGGCTCCTGGTCATTCCAAAGTCGAGACTCAGAACTAAAGGAGACAGGGCATTTACTATCAGGGGCCCTCGACTTTGGAACGACCTGCCCAAGGAGATAATGCTGGCAGATTCAGTAACATCTTTTAAATCACTCCTTAAAACTCACTTTTATAGAATTGCTTTTATGTGACACTTCCTTTAACCTATTTTTATTTTCACCCTTTTACTCATTTTGCTGTTCTTACCCCTTTTAATCCTTGACCTTTACATACTTTGCAACCTCAGTATCCTCTAATTTCATTATTTTACCCGTTCCTTCTTTTCTATCTGCTTTTAATCTTCTTATTTTTGTTTTATCGCTAATGATGTGATGTCGCCGTCTTAATTGTGTGTACACAGTTTTACGTTCATTTCTTATCATACTGTCTTTTCCTGTATAATTTCATCTTTTATTTTAACTGCCCTCAGGATCATCTACATACCTCCCATTCCTTTCAACTATGCAATTCTCATAGATTTCTATGTTTCAGTTTGTTTTGTTTCCTGTTTGACTACCAAGACTTTTCTGTCAGGTTTATTGCTAATTTGTTCTTTGTTTTTTGTGAATCCCTGAGTTCTTGTTGTTGTCATGTCTGTTAAAGCACTTTGTAAACACCTGTTTTTAAAGGTGTGATATAAATAAAGTTATTATTATTATTAATATTATTATTATTATATATTAAAAGTCACCCCGGTGTTTAAGCTGCAGCCATCTTTGAGATGAAAAACAGGTATTAACATTATTTCACAGTCACTGCAGTATCATTCTTGATGTCAATAGTGGTTTCTTGTAAAGCTCTCCAGGCTGTTTCAAGAATTGCAGTCAGCAGGGCAGCCAATTCAGCCTGGCTCTTTCCTGTTTGAAGCAACTCTAATCAGAGGTGTGAGCAAAACTGCATTTTTCTTATTATGGAGAGCGACATGTAAGTTAATTAAATGAACAAGAGTGAAGTGATGAGTATGCATTAAATTGATTTATGTTCATCAATCAGCGAGATATTAAATCATGGGAAGAGGAAGAGCATGAGAGAAGGGGAGCGGCAGAGAGAGAGAGAGAGGCCCTTCAGCTGACACATAAGGAGAGAGACCATCACTGTTCTCCTTTGACATGTAATTATCCTGTAACTAAGGACGAGCACAAGGTCTTAATCTCCTCTCAAACACACACAGGGATACAGCTTCATACAACACTTGCCACTCACCCCATTTATACTGGATTTATGTCTTGTCAAAAGCATGCATATGTGTGTGTGCAGGTGTGTGTGACACAGGTGCAGTGTTGCATTGTGTTGCTGTACTAATAATAAGTGTGTAACACAGGGAGATGTATCTGACATTGCTATGACGCTGAGGGACTCAGATTCTGCAGAATACTCCCAATCTCCCACGCCTAATGATCCTCCGCTGTGGGATGTGCGCTGTGGGAATTTTTACTGGAATCTCTTCAGCAGTTGTGGTTTACTGTCAGTGTTTTTTTTGTTTTTTTTTTTTTTTTTAAGACCAAAAACACAACAGAATAGAGGCATACACTGAAAATCTGGGGCTGTTGCATTACAATTTAATGCAGCTGAGACTAACACTTTATAACAGAAATGGCATCAGCAGTTACCTACATAAATGACTGTGCTGTAATTATTTCTCTCTCCTCAATGACACCATTTACTGAGATGGCATTAATGCTGCTGCCGGTGGTAGACTTATTCAATGGCTAAGCAGTGTGTCATCAGTCATTATCTTTCTCTCCTGCTGCTTGCTAATGTTCTTCATACAGGCTCTCTAAAGGCTGAAAGTCAGCACAGTTCAGACATGTCCCAAAGAAGAGCATGATAGCATTCTATAAACATTTCAGTCCCGTCCGAGGCCCCATATATGCTTTAATCTCAGCTAACATCGGTTTTCAGGAGGTTGGCTCTGTCCCATCATTATACCAAATATGGAAGTTTATTGAGACAAACGACGACCCCCAGACTCCAGATCTCATTTGATAAAGCAAACTTAAACCTCTGCAAGTTTATCCTGAACAGGTGTCCTTTCCATGGATGCGGCCTAACATGAATAGCTGTCAGATGAGGTTTGGTGTTGATATAGGAAGGGCTTCAATCAATCAATCAATCAATCAATCAAACTTTATTTATAAAGCGCTTTTCATACATGACATGTAACTCAAAGTGCTGTACATGGACAAATTAAAAACATTCCCTCAAACCCACCCACCCCCACCTTTTGCGTAATATAGACAATTAGAGTCATTCCCTCACACCCACACACCCGCAACCACCCTACAGACAACAGTTACATGTGCACCCACTTACACCCACTCACACACACTGTTTCACAAACACACACAAAAATAGTGGACATTAGGCTGAGTACAAGAGGCTGAGTACAGATGAACCAGTTGAGAAAGCGCCATCAGAGGGGCCGTCTGCACCAGGAGCAGCGAGTCACCCACAGCTACAGGACACCGACGCAGGACCCAGAGGAGGGATGAGGCAGAGACACCAAACCTCCACCAGGAACCCACGAGACAGACCCCTGCAGCCATAGCCGACCACCGCTCCCGGTGCAGAGGGCTCCCCCAGAGGAAACACTGGAGATCCTAAAAATGATAAAAGGATAAAAATAAGTAAAACCTCAGTACAAATAAAACCTAAGAACTAAAATATAAAATAGCATAACTAAGAAATTAAGGTAGGAAAATAATAAAATTCATAAATAAATACAGATTGAAGGCCTAAAATAAATAAATATCATAAATGAAATAGATAAATATTAATCAAAAGCTAAGCTAAAAAGGTGTGTCTTGAGCCTGCTCTTAAAAACATGAACGTTCTCTGCGGCCCTGAGCTCCTCTGGCAGGCTGTTCCATAGACGAGGGCCGTAGTGCTGGAAAGACGCCTCGCCATGAGTGTGTGTCCTGACTTTGGGAATGACTAAGAGCCTGCTGCCAGAGGAGCGCAGGGTCCGAGGGTTCATAAGGTAAAAGCAGTTCTGAAAGATAAGAAGGCCCAAGACCATTAAGACATTTAAAAACCAGTAAAAGAGCTTTAAAATTGATCCTAAAACACACGGGGAGCCAATGCAGTGATTCTAAAACCGGTGTAATGTGGGCCCGCCCTCTGGTCCTAGTCAGGACACGTGCTGCTGAATTTTGGAGTAACTGTAGACCTGAAATATTCTTTTTGGGAAGACCAGAGAGCAGGGCATTACAGTAGTCTATACGACTAGTGATAAAAGCATGCATCAGCGTCTCCGTGTTGGCTTGAGAGAGAATGGGGCGGACTCTGGCGATGTTCTTTAGATGATAAAAACCTATTTTTGTTACATTCTTAATGTGTGGAATAAAAGTCAGCTCAGAGTCAAAAATTACACCCAGGTTTTTCACTTGTGATGATGGATTAAAAGACAGTGCTTGTAGTTTGGGTAAAATTTTCTCTCTCAAGGCCTCAGGACCAATGGCTAAAACCTCAGTTTTAGGCAGGCTTCCGCCTGTGCTTTAATTAGAACAGTGGTTCTCAACATGGGGGTCAGGACTCCCTTGGGGATCGCAAAACACTGGGAGGGGGTTGCCAGATCCCTTAAAAAAACTAAGAATACATTTTTTAAATGATATCAAAATGTATATTTTACCCATTTTTATGAAAATATATGCATAAAGTAAGTGAAAAGTAAATGAAAACATGGTCATGTGGTAAGATTTATGCTGAAATCAAAAGAATCAAAAAACTGTAAAAAGTAAGTCTGCACACAGAATTGGCTGGACCCCAGATAAACCCAGTGAGTGGGCCCTCTGTGATTTATTGATGATATCAATGCATGTGTATCCTATCAGTAGCATTGGTGCTAGCGTCCTGAGTAACAGTTTCCTCATTTTGGAGTTAAAGCTTGTCAAACTATTATTTTCATTGTTGTTGAAAGTATGTATTTGTGCCACTTTTTAACCGCTTTTCCCCACCCAATTTTGAAATTATAGTTTGCCACTTTCCATCATTTTTTGTGCAATTTGGATCAATTTTTGCCCCTCTTTACCCAGTTCCACTTACCACCTTTTTTTTTTTAAATTCTAACCCATTTTCATCACCTTCCGACCATGTGTTGCCTGTTTTAACTCACTTTGTGCCATTTTGTCACTTTTAAACCACCTTTTCTGCCTATTGTTCAGTTTTAAACATTTGCCACTTTCCACCTATTGTTGCCTCAGTTGACCCATTATTACCACTATAAACACCTTTTTACCACTTTGTATGCCCACTGTTGCCCATTTTAACCACATTTCACTATTTGTTATGCCCATTTTTTACCAGTTCAACCCATTTCTGACACTTTCTATTTTTATGCCTTAGTAAACCCATGTTTGCCAGTTAAAACCACTTTATGCCACTTTTAATTTCCATTCTACCAAAATTTCTACACATTTTGCCACTTTAAACTCCCTTCAGCTACTTTTAAGTCCCTTTTCATCACTTCTTATGCCTGTTTTTGCTACTTTAACCCATTTTTACCAGTTCAAGTAACTTTTTGCCAATTTGCCACTTCTAACCCATTTATGCTATCTTTAAAATTCCATTTAACCACCTTTTCCACCAATATTTTATCATTGTAAACCCATTTTAGCAAAATGTAACCCATTAAAATAGTTTTTAAGGAAAGAGATTTAAATTTTTCAGAAGGCAGTGTACTACAGCACAATTGGAAGAAAAGATACTTGTTGCTTTAATAATAGTGTTTATTATTCAGGTAAAATATAAAATGTGGCTGTCACTGCTTAACTTGACCATGATTTTACTGACCTCCATGGGCCCCCAGAAAGCTCTCCCCTTTGTACCTCCTTATGGGCAGCCTTGTCTGCGCAGGACTGTTTCTGAATGTGCATGGCTGTGTTCAACCACCTTCAGGTACAGTGGGGGTCCCTGGTCTCTGGCACCTTCATTTTGGGGGTTGCAGGCTGAAAAGGTTGACAACCCCTGAATTAGAAGGCTAAATTTTGCAACCTTAATGGCTGAAAGTGCACTTATGACTAAGTGATTACAGGCAGCAACCAAGGTTCAGCTATAATCCAAATCTCTGTACTACTTTTATCATATAAAGAAGTGATGAGTACTTAGTTTCTGCTTAGCAAAGACTTCAATTATAGTTCTGCAAAAATCCCTTTAACTATTTTTTCCAATGATGATCAGGCTCCATGTGCTAAAACCTCTCAGGTCATTTGGATTTCTGTCTTTGCCATTATTGTGTAGGTCTTTTGTTGTACTGCACTTGAGCAAAGACACTCATGTTATTGAATATCAAATGTACAGTTTTTATTCAATTGTAAGAGCATGGGTCATCCTATTTCATTGCAGCAAGGTCATGTTTTCATTGATGCATAATATCCACTCAAGGGCTGACTCAGCTTATATGAGCTTGAATAAAATTGTACTACATATACTTTATAACTGCATTTGCATTTTTATGTTCTTGTCTCTGCCTTGTTTAATGAACCAAAGTCAAAGTTTTGGCCACCAGAGCCAAAAACGCAAGGGCAATAATATGGCTTTTTACACAGGAATAAAACACGCTAAGTCACCTTATCTTCAAAACGTTTCACCATTTTACAACGTATAAAGGTTACACGTTTATTAACACTAATGTGGACCCAGATAAGTGGTTCAATTGAGTGAGAAATACATTTTCAGTCATAAATCAAGCCATTTTCTTAAAAGGTCAGTAGTTTCACATGGAGCCTTGGTACTGCTATGTGGTGGTTATTTGTCGCCATCTAGTGGTCAAAGAGGAGGAAAAGATGTAAAACTGGAAAAGAATCACCAAAACACTTGAGACACAAAGCATTTTTTTTCAAGAATTTTATTCCTTAAATTATTTTAGAAAATCTCATTTACTTTTATATATATATATATATATATATATATATATATATATATATATATATATATATATATATATATACACACATATATATATACATACATATATATATACATATATATATACATACATATATATATACATATATACGTATATATATATATATATATATTCACTGATTAACAATTTTGGCTATTTTCCCTTTCCACCCCCAGGTATGCCCACATATTGATCATAAGGTCCATACCCCTTCACATAGACATTGTGCAGTGATCCTCAGTGCCAAGGTGGTGGAGGGAATGAGACAGTGGTTGAGGGTGCATGTGGGGCTGAGGGAGAAGAGGTGTAGGTCTAGGCCTTGAACAGAGCATGCCAAGAAAAGGTTTTGGTACAAGGAATGGAAAAGGGGCGGCCTAACTACACAACCACTGTTAACATCAGTAAGATAACCACAAAAAGAGGTAAAGGGAGTATTGACTTCAACAATGATTTGAGTGCGTCTGATGTGGGTTAAACCAATCATGTTCAAATGGCTCAATGTATTCCATGACACAAAATTAAAAAAGCGTTTTTTTTTCCAACATTTGGACTTGATATTTAATCATGAATGTAAAGTAAGCGCCACATCAGAGATTAAGCCACGACAAGTCGCTGTTCACTAAAAGATTGTTAAAACAGTGTCCACAAACTTAGCAGCAGCCCTGAAGACTCTTTAGCCCTTTGTAGTGACCCACACAAACCATCAGTCCACTGATCGGAGTCAAATCCACACCCCATGCTGTGTGAGTACGCTGATGAATCCCTTTCAGACCTTTTTCAAAGGCTAACATCTGCAGACACATGGCTAACCTTCAGCAAAACCAGCTTCCTTACATAAACTGTAGATCAGAGCAAACAACAAGATTCAATTTACTATTCCAATAAGATATTTGTTCTTCATTTGGCAAATATGATCACGCCTGCAACATGGCTCAAAACTTCTTAAAGTTGTTGCTGGTATGACTGACAATGAACAGACTGGATTAACCAAAATACAACTATGTTAAGTTTTCTAACTACTCAGAAAGGCTTCATTAGAAGAAAATAAACAATTGCACACCTCCCCTAAGGTCACTCAAGTCTTTAATTATACCCAAGTCATTTAGTGTTGACCCAAGACAATCTCTCAAAGCTACATCCTCACAAAACATCCCTTCTTTAGGTTCATATGATACAAAACAAACAAACAAACAAAAAAACAACACACACAGAAGGAATGAACTGAAGTGTAAGATCAGTCATCACTCCCTGGAACTAAACATGTATTTCAGATATCTTTAAAATAAAAAAAAATGCACATTGTGTATGTTGGTCTTCAAAAGGTGTAACTTGCTGCATAATTCTGTTACTATGCATGTTCTGATATGCATGTCTATATTTGTGTATTTTCTGAACTGCTCTGAATGCCTTCCTTAGCTGTCAGGGAACAAGCTACTGTATGAATGAAGTTCATAAAGCCTGGCGAAACCATGGTACAGGCTGTTTTTAAACAAAGAACAATGTAAGTGGCATCACCTTTCACTCAAAATACTCAATGATAAGACAGCTGAATTAGCTTAAGGCATTTAAAGGTTATTCCTGACAGAGCATAAAGGCTGCAGTCACCTAAATGGTCAGTCAAAATAACTCAGAGTTTAACTTCTTTAAGAAATGTGACTTGAAACTAGCCCTTAGTGTCTATCAAATGCAATGTACTTCATTTATTATCCTTTGAGTAGAGAACCAAAGCCTAATCAGTGAAAGTAGACCTATTTAAAAGACACTCCTCTACTCCCTTGACATTAGCAGAGTTTATTCACACATGACTTTTTATCTTAAAGATGCTATTAAATCAATAAATCAATCTTTACTAGAATAGTGCCAAATAAATATCTCAAGACACCTTACAAATGGGGCAGGTCTAGTCGGTAATCTGTTAAATTATTTACAAAGACCCAACATCAATCCACCACGTGTTCAGCACTAAGTAAGTTTAGATTTTTGCTGATGTCCGATATGCCGATATGTACAAAGTAATTTTAGCTGATACAGATATAAAAGTGTAGTTCGGACCAAAAACTTCAGTCCTCCGAATACACTTTAAAGTTTAAGGAATGAGGATGGAAGAAGAAAAGACTTTAGCTGACATAGGTCTGTCAGTCCAGCCTGAAACTCCACAAACATAAGGCTGATATTTACAGCCACATTGTAACCAAAAAAAAAAAAAAAAGACCTGCAAGTAAAAAATGTTCATACCTTCAGATATCAATAATTAACTTTTTTTTTTTAGCTCAAATCTATAGATATGCTGAGATTATTGTGCATCCCTAGAGAGAGACTTTGCATTAACCACTAACTAATAGAGATGTAACGGTATCGTCATAGCGTCATGGACATGTAATAGTTTCAAACAACTGGTCTTCAGGGCAAAATTTTTATTTTTAGAGGAACAGAGCGAAGGGAAGTGGGAACTACAGTTGCCACCGACCCTTGCGTACCCAACACCCTTTGCACTCTTCTCACTGGGTGTATCTGAAAAGTAAAAAAAATTTACCCCTTAAGTCCTTTCATATCCACTTTTCCTTACCCCAATGAGAAAAGTCACATGATCGAAGAAAAGTGGGAATAAGAGGATAGGAGAGGAGAACCGCGTGATTAGGGAATCCTGAGTAGTTGTGATGTGGGTAAAAACTACAATTCAACATCGATGGACTACAAAATGCCCATCTATCACTCGGCGCGTTCTCTTACTTCACAGAAAGAGTAGATGAATGATATTTAAGTGCTTATATTTTACAGTGGTGTTTAAGTTTTGTTTTATTCTCTTCCTATCCATTCTATCTTTAATTCTATCTTGTTCTGTTAATTATAAAAGTCTACTCTAGCTCTGTCTTTTTCTCAACTTATGTGAGAAGCACTATAAACTCTCAAATAAAAACCTTCAATGGATACAGATTTTCTTTGGCGTACTTTCATGATTACGATGAAAAACAATGATCACAATATAGCATAAGCCAATTTGAACGTCATTCATTAACTATTTGAGCGGACCCACTGGCTTGATCTAACAAGGTGGATGCTACTTGTGGCAATGGAGAACCAAGTAAGATTGTGGAGTCTCACTTTGAAATGTCACGTGTGGAAGCATTTTGGTCACCCGGTGTCATGAAAGGAGAAAAGGTGGACAAACAAAAAGCACCATGATGACACTGCCAGACTGCAGTGACACACTTGATGGGGAATACAAATAACATAAGGAGCCACTTCATCCCAAAAAGATTTGCAAAGATGCGAGCGGCGGAATCCTGCCAGGCCAGAGGACTCTTAAGGAAGCGTCCACAATCCTACTACCCCACACAAGAGCAGGAGCTCAACAGATCACAACTTGTATCAGTGATCAGTGAATATATCCCTGAAGACCTACAGCTACTTTTAGTGGTGGACAACGCAGGTTTTAGAACGTGTGTAAACACTTCATTTGTAGTTTTGGGGTTTATTTTGATACCACAATAAACATCAAAATGTGGACTTCTTGTTGCAGTATTATCTTACTGTGAGATTATGATACCGTTACATCCCTACTAACTAGTATCGAATGAATACATATTGGTTATCTTATATTCAAGAAAGTCACAACACAATAGAAATTATGTAAAACTAAGCACAACAGGTCAACTTAGCAAAATCGAAAATATTTGGAAATCGTGTTTCTTGTAAGAAAGGCATTGTTCATTTTGTTTTTGTATTGTTTTAAACTAAGGGTGTCTGACTTCCTGTTTGGATACAGACCTGCCCATATTTCGAAATAACATTGAAAACTTTGGGTAGATTGAAGATTATGATTTACAGAAAAGGGACTTGTTATGGATTGTAAAGATAAGGAAAATTAGTGAAATGTTTGAAGTCACAAGGTGCAGATGACTTCTGACTTGTTTACTGAACTGTCTGAGAGGGGTTTTTTTTACGTGAAATGAAACGGTAAGGTGTAGCGGTTTACTTATTTTACATCTGTTTGGCTGCAGGGAAACGCTGCAATGCTTAACCAAGGAAGGGGATAATACAGCATGTGATTAAAGCAATTAAAAAGACTATTAATGCATTAATGCTGACATCCCTAATTAAATTATATGACACACATTTTCCAACTTCTGTAAATACAGTCCCTATTTGTAGTAAAAGACAAATTTATATCAGGGAATAAATAAACTCTGCTAATTCATAAAAATGACAGATATTCAACAAGAGTTAATATAAGAAAAAAAAACTGTAATTCATAGTGTTTTCAGGGCTACTTTAAAACCACATTGTCAAACACGGTGTTTAAGCTTAAGCCATTTGAGGTAGACAGAGACCATGTCAGAGTTTACACTTTCTCACTGTCTAAAAGCAGCCAATAGGCCCACACGCCGCCAAAAAAGCAGTAATCTCTTGATTTGTGTGATCACCGAGAGACTTCCAAAGACTCCACCTGAGACTGACATGGAACCACATGATCTGGTTAGGGTGCACAACAACATCATGAGCAATGGTGGCTTAAGGAGTGAAATGAAAGGGGACAGCTGTGAGGGGGGGCTTGGAACTGACACAACAGGCGTTTTACCAGAAAGAAGTCAACCCCAAAAATCTTCACTGTCTCTAGTCAACAGCAGCTTTTCAACTTCACCAGAAACAAATTCGGGTTAATTTACAAGGCATAATCTTTTGAATAGTATATATGGCATCTGACCATAGTCTCAGTAAGTCCCTTAGAGATATCTCCAATCCCACACCCACTCACATAAATTTATACCCCATAAATCCCAAAGACAGACCTCATGCCCATTTAACAGTCTCACATTGTTCTAGAGAATAGAGATTAAAAATATATACTATTGACTTATTGACTTCCAGTGTATTTTTTCTCTGTTTTCCCTACTATTCTTCAAGTTTAAAAAGATCTCCTTTGTCACAATGCAAGCTCAGAGGTCTTTTCTACACAGAAACACACACCCAAACGCTCTCTCACACGCACACACATATATACTGTATATATATATCTATTTATATTTATATACTAGAGGAATTTTTAGCTGAGGAGGCAAAGTATATATGTCATTTGGACGGAATTCATTCAAAATGAGAAGGATTTAAACTCTTTTCTCCAGTTTCCCTTTTAAGGAGGTCAAAATTTAAGGAATTTGGGAAGCGCTACAACATCACATGACTACTCAAGAGCAGGTAGCAAGGTAAAACGAAAAAGAAATAGATTAAAAGGCCTGAACTTGTACAAGGCAGAGAGATGGGCGGATGATATGGCTCTCTGTGGCATGTGCATTCCAGGGCCCTTCTGACAGCCAGGGAAAAATGTACAAAGTTCAAGGGAGTGTTACAGAGAGCAAAAGACCATCAGATAACGGGGAAAGATAGTGAATAAGCTGTTTAAACGGGAATAGAGCTAAAGCAATAATGCAGGACTACGTAGCAAGGGGGGAATACAAGGAAGAAACAAATATTCCGCCTGCCAGATTTATCGGTACACCAGGTGAGATATGGTGCCAGATTTAAAGTTGAGCTGATGGTTGGGGACAAAGCTGTGCTGGGGATTCTTTCGTGTGCACATATCCTTTGCATACAAGCCCATGCATGAGTCACATGACACCTTAGAGCAGTTCACACATGTGTGTGATGCACCCGGCTTGTTGCAGAACCCGCATCGCGATCCCCCTGAGCTTAATCGCTCACTGCTGCCCCCCTTTGGCGTGGTCAAGGCGACTGACTTGCTTGGAAACAGCTTCGTGGACATGAGGGGCTTCTCCACCATCTGGGGGTGAGGGTGGGGGTGGGAGTGTGAGTGGGTCAGAGTGAGCGGGTGGGGATGGAGATGGGAGTGGGAGTGTGTGTTAGAATAGACAGAGAGCTTTTCCTTGACGGGAATGTATCCATCGAGAGGACGTGGAGATTTGGGGTGGTAGTCCTGGAGGCCGCAACACGGGGAAGGGTCCACGTCATGACAGGAAGAACAGAGGATCATGTCGCACCTTTGGCAGGAGGCCATAGTGGAGCAGCCCATCCCACAGCCCTGACATTTCACACTGCCATGAGCCTTGAGCAGCCATGCCTCCCTTGCATCCCGAGGCTCTCTGGATGGAGGTCGAGAGGGGATCTGCTTCCCTCCTGTTCCTGTGCCGCCTCTCTCGGTGTACAAATCAATCTCATCCAGCGAAGACAGGTGGTAGGAGGAGTAAGGATCCGCTGGAGGAGGTGACTGAATTGGGAAGAAATCCGCAACAGGGCTATAAGAGGGAGGAGCTGCCACAGAGAAGAGCGATGCTGAGGTGCAGGGCCTGATGATCTCATCCTTCATATCCTCCTCTGCATCCACAAACAGAGGTTCCTTTCTCAGACTCAATGAGGCCTTCAAGACAGGCTTGCTAACAGCTGGGTGCCAGTGACCAGCCCCATCTGTGACATCCACAGACTTAGATGGCCGGCTACCTCGCCTCAGGTGGTGGGCATGAGGCCTCTCTATATCCAGGGGCCGCACAGACAGGCGGGCCATATCCGCCCCAAGGCTGTCACGTCTACGGAGCGCCTCCGCACAGCCGGCTGCGTCATCTCTACAGCCTCTGCGGAGTTCCAGAGCCTCCATTTCTGAGGCCGAACCTCGGGCCAGAGCCACTACCTCTCCCAGGAGACGACACTCTGCTTGGGCCAGGAAGAGCTCGAACGCCATTTGACGGAGATGATTTGTGCCACCTGGGTGCTCCTGCAAATGAAACTGTGAGTCGTGGTCACAGGCGTAGCCAATAGTGCGCATTAGAGCTCGGAGTTCAGCATCGGTAATGGCAGACTGCAGATGATACACATACGGGCCAGTGAAGGTCTGAAAGAGAAAAGGGTCAATTAGCATAAGTTTGAGTGATTAAAACAGCTTCTATAAACCTTCAGAATCAACAAAACATAAAATTATTACTGCATAAGAGTTCAAATTAAAGGTTTGTTTTGCTACTATATGTACTTACATTATAAAAGTTATATTCATGAAATTGGAAATAAAATGCAGGTGTCACAAAAAAGCCCATAATACTCTTCTCTTTAATTTTTTACACAGAAGAAAAAATTTAAAGACAAAAATGTTGTATTTATGTAATGAATACACACATAAAAGTATGGTTTTGATGGTATGGTTTTTTATGGTGGCTAATACTCCTTTACCCAACATTTCAATATTATATACAGAGACGGTAAGAGTATAAGACTACTGTGCTTAAGTAAAAGTACAGTTACATGAGCTAAAATTTACTGAGGTAGAGGTAAACTTTCTGGTCTAGAAACCAACTCAATCAAAAGTAAAAAGTAATTCATTTAAATTGTACTCATAGTACTGAAGACTGAGTACCTACATTTGACACCCATGGGGGTTGTACGGTAAAATAAGAGAAGAATATGACGTTCTATCTAGGTTTTCTGGGTCACTGGTTCTCAAGTGGTTGAACAGGACCCAAAAGTGGGCTGGAACTCTTTTCGGTAAGTTGTGAGTAGATGCCTGGAAAAAATTGTGGCATAAAGCCTAATGTATGGATGCCCTATGCAGACACACATCCATACATTTTATCTTCGTTTTCTGTGATGATGAGTTGATTTCAGTCATTTTGTCAAGATTTAAACTCACTTATCTCCTTTTATGGAGATTGCAAAACTGGTTTTCCCAAGAAAGCGAGTTCATTCCTTGAGAAATTACCCAAATTTTCATATTATTCAAGGAAAAGGAGAACAAAAATGTTCAAACTAGAACATTTCCACTCAATAAATTTCACAAGTTGAGTTTTTTTTTAAACTTGGGTCACAATTTCTCTGAAAGGGTATACGCAAAAAATCTGACATTAAATTGAATACTGTTAAAGACCTTTTCAAGACCCTCTCAATATATTTTAAGACCCTACTGTATCTTCAATTTCTAACCAGTTACAATGGTGACACAATTATGGGTATGTTTTGAACAGATTGTAAGATAAAAAAATGTGACAGCACAATCAAGAACATGCAGATGGTATCTGCTATTGTAGTATGAAAATAAAGCTTTCTTTGACATGCTGACAGTATTAAGATGAACAGACTCTATGCCGGTATTATCCTAGGCAAAAGCTTCACTGCAAGACTGCTTTTTTTTTCAAAATCCTGCAAAATATTAACCAGCTTGCATTTACCTATCAGCTGCATACAAACATCACTTGATCAGTCAGTTGATTTGCAAGCTAGGAACAAAGCGGAGTTTTAAGGATGCACTGATAGCTCAATGGGCCAGAACATAAACAAGTGTGCAGACTGGTTGAGTTCTGTCAGAATTTCACTTCTACTTCATACTAAATATAAAAACACTGGTAGGAGAACTGGCCTACAACCTGTTTGGAAGGCTTATAAAATTGAAAACAGCTACAGAATTTCAGACATTATGGTCTTACATTTAAGACTTTTTAATACATTTTAAAAGCATTAGTTTTTGCTAAGTTGATTTATCAACTTTCAATACTTTTTCAGTCCCTGCATGCATCCTATCTTAAGGAGGTAATAGTGGCTCCTGAATACTTCCCCCAAATATATTTAAGTGAAATTTCTAATTTTAAAAACTACTCAAAAGTGCAAATACTCAAAGAACTATTCAGTTACAGTGATTTAAATTATTGTAATTAGCTGCTTTTAACCCCAGATAATAATTGTGTTTATTAAAGTCTTGAACTGTTTAGCTGACAATAACATGGCAGTAACTCACCTTTATACATCTGAACTCTTTCTTCCAGGGGAAGAGCAAGAGATTAGTGCAGATAGTTTCCAATGTGCGAAAGGCTCTTTCCAGACTCCTTAGGTTTCCTCCTCTCTGGCAGCGGAGAGAACTCTCCACCACTTCATAGAAACGCACCATCCGAAAACGCTGTCCCGGATCTGGCTGGTAGGCCCCAAGCAGGGCAGTGGCTGTGGAGAGTAGGGCCTCACTGTCCTTGTATCGCCCCCTGTCCCCTTCAGGTGCATTTCCGCTCCTTGTGTTTTCCCCTCCAACCTCCAGACGCCTCTCCAGTGCGGTCACATACCTCCGAAACAGGTCCTCTTTTAATTTAGCATCCATTTTTGGCAGCAGACTATCAGTCAGCTGTTATGCTTTTCTGAGAGAGCCTCACCCCTTTTACCATACCCTGCACCTGGATGCCACATTCAAGCATCATTTTTGGTCACCATTATGTACTGTACACCCTGCGGCATACACTTAACATCAATTAAGTTTTGGACTGGTGAAAAAGAAATGAAACTTTTTGGCCAATCAGCAGCACATCCTTTGAACAAGAGATGTAATCATCTATTGCTTTCAGTTAGCGTGGCTAGGCTGCAGCCTGTAAGGATGCCTTCTTACAGGCATCTCTGACATTGGCTCAAAGCCTGAGTTGTTTCCAGACAAACAGCCCAATGTTGTACAAGATGAGGTCAGGAGAAGCTTCTTCTTAAGGCTCTGTTAACGCAGAATTGCCTTTATTCCTTTGCCTGGGTTCAGCATGTGCAGGGTTCAAGGCCACTCATCTTGAAGAAACATTTATGATGGTTTGATTCTTCTGCTGTCTCCAAGCTGTAATGACACAGGGGAGCTTAGTGAGAATGGAAACGTCGACACATAAATGAAGACACAAACCATAGCCAGATTTATGTCTCCTGGTTTAATCTGTGTTACTGACACCCAAAAGAAAAATACAGTTGTATAGTTATCACCATACAGAGAGTTTCTAAATGTAACAGCTAAGATATGAAGGACCGTACAAATGCTTAACAACCAGAATCACTGCCGATGCCCTGAGTGGGATGATGTGAGGCTGCATCGTGTGGGCTGCTTCATGACTGCCTTATATATAAAAGGTTAGGCTGTTTATTATTTTCATAATGCTCGCAACTAAGACAAAACATGGAGGTTATAGCTTACATAATCAGGATCAGGACTCACTGTTGCAAGACATTCGACTTTAGTCTTACGTTCCAGTATGCGCCAGTGAACATGTAGCAGCATCGTTCTTACATGCGTGTAAACCATGGAGGTATTTGCCTAACTTTAGCTGTCGTAATATCAATCCATTTGTGACAGATATGAATAAATTAAGCCTAAAAAAGCTATGGAGCTTGAAAAGCCGCAGATGAAGGGTCGTCCCAAGGCAAGCTGCCCGGCTATTTCAGTTTCCTCGCCTTAGCACGCATCCGTTCAGCGCACTAGCAAGTGCCATGCCTTAGCTAACAGATCACCATGCATTACTGCTGCGTACAGTGACGGATCAATCCGCTGCGACTACTGGTAGTAATGAGAAAAAAGCTCAAAGGACAGCCTTAATGTTAAATCTTCTTGTATTTTCAACCTGACAACACCCGATGCTGTCACTGCTATGGGCCCCCAACTGAGTATAAGCTAAGCAGTGAACGCCCATTTCAGCGCAGCTGGCTAGCCTTTAGCTAGCAGGGCGGTCTTCCGCTAAATAGAAATCTTTGGTGATTTTAGTCAAATGTGTAAACCCAGATCGTTATTGTGGCGTGGCATGCGTGCTACTGAGTCTCATCCTTCTTCTTCATAGAAATTAAATCGTTTATTCAACGGAAACACGAGCAATAGCACATCTTACCTTAAACAAGTGCTAGCAGTGACTAGCTACGCCTCCTCAGCTGTTGGAAATTCCCATCTTCACAATGCGCATGCGCTTAAGTCTGACAGTTCACCAGCATCAGGGTCCCACGTGCTGCTGGATAGAGAATGAGCCGGAGGATGCAGAGTACAGCCCTCAAATAACATCATCACTGTTCAATAATTGCGACTTTAATATATGCAGTATATCGAAATAGGAGCGTATGCGCGTAGTTTTTTGTTTCTTTTAGCTATTTGTCAGTAAAATAGTCTTATTGTGGGAATAATTTAGCGATTTATGCATCAAGACTGCAATAGTTTAAGGTTTTTCATTAGTTTTTATTTTTACTTAGTTTTGATCTTTTGTTTAAATTTTAGTTCAGTTTATTTTTTTTCCTGCTGGTTAGTTAGGTTTAGTTTTATTTTGCAAAATGCCTTATTTTTGTTTGGTCTTTATTAGTTTTAATTTTTTTTTTTTTTTTTTTTTTTTTTTTTTTTGGTTTTTGGTTTTTGGTTTTGTTTTTTTCAGGAATAAAAGATACTAAGGGTCAAAAAAGTAAACAGACCCACAAAATACGTGTAAACAGACTAATCTTCACTTTTCATTTCATTCATTCAGATTTGATGAATACAGCTCCAGACCTAAAATTAAACATTGTGATCGGTCTTCAGACGATTTGACACTCTCCAGGTTTGGGTGTTCATGTCAGTCATGCTGTTGTCAAAGACTAAAACGAAGGAGATATTATCCCAGATTTTATTTTATTTCTAGTCAGCTTTCGTTTTTGAAAATCTTAGCTTTTATTTAGTTTCAGTTAACTACAATTCTTTTTACATTTTAGTTTTAGTTTTTTAGTTAGCTTTAGTGGACTACGATGACTATGCATCCACAACATCCTGTAGTTTTGCAGTTATTTAAAGAGCGAGTGTATATTCATTACTTTTGGGTCAAACAGTACGTTTATTTAACCTTATTCACAAGATTACACCATAGAACAATAAGAGCATGTGCTACCTTTTCGACAACATTAAAACGTTTTGATTAGAAAAGAAATAGGTATAATATTACAGCATTTTCCGGTTTTCTAGTATGTGGATTTGCGCCTTTCCCCATTGTATTTCGCAGGTTCAGGCTGTTAGATAAACTAAACATGTAAAATGTAACTGACTCACGGAAAATAATCGAATTGCTAATATTTCCGTCATTTGTGTATTAAAAATCTTACTTGAAGGAAAAATGCAGAAATATTGATTAAGATGAAGTAGTCTGAAAACATTTTAGGCTACTTTAAATGCTACATGTATTGTTTATTTCAATCATATTTAACAGGTCGTCTGCAGTTTACAAGATACTATTTTGTGTTATGCTGTCAGCGTTAACTCCACCCTCGCGCATAAAGAAGAAAAACCTGATGACGTCGATACGGGAACGGTTGTTGGGGGCTGACTCAGTGAAGAAAAGAAATGGCGATGCTCGGAGGACTTAACGCCGCACAGCACAAGAAAAACGCCTCTGAAGGAAGCAGCGACGTTTCAGAGTTTGTCTGCCCGGTGTGTCTCGAAATATTCGACAGTCCCGTAACTACACAATGCGGACATACGTGAGTATTTTGCCTTATTTGTCGATCCCTCCTCCAACCCACGTCTACTAGCAGCGATTACATGGTGTGGTGTATAAATGACATAAAGAAATGCATTATTTAAGGGTTGTTATGCCACCAAGGTCGCCAAACAAAAGCCAAACATGTGACTGCTCTTGCAAGGCCATTTATTTCTAATTTGTTCCATTGCTATTTAGCTAAGACAGCGCCAGCTTACTAAATCAGTTTCAGTTTTGTTTACATCAAAGGGATGCCATCGCTTGGGAGTTGTAGTTTAGAAATGCATTACGTTGAGTCTTCAAACCAGTTAAACGACTACAAGTCCCAGCGTCCCCGTGAGGAAGGGGCTTTCCGTTGGATTTACAGGAAGCTCTAAATGAGACGCTTTGCAAGGGTCTTCTAGCAAATTTTGACACCTGATTTATTTCCTTTAATAACACAAACACAGGTGAAAAGTGTTTTCATTCCTGTCACTAGAGGCAAGATTCAAAGTGGTAGCAGTTTTCAGTGAGTTGTTACCCTTACTTTGTGTTCCATCTGTTACCCATCTTTCATCAGGTTCTGCCAGAGCTGTTTGCAGGAGTGTCTGCGTCCACAGAAGCCTGTTTGTGCTGTATGTCGGGCAGGGCTGGGGCACTGGACTAAAGCTGCAGAGCTTGAGGCTGTCATTCAGTCATCTGTGGCGTCTTGCAAAGGATGTGGAGCCCAGGTATGTGCTTTATCGCTGGGCTTGATCCAGGATAAACATAAAAGTGGCCTATTTCTCCTAATGCAAATACTAATTTCTTGTGTATGCTTTCTCATTATTAAGGTTGGCCTGTCTCAGATGAGAGGACACACAGCTGCATGCTCTAAATACCAGGAGTACATTGAAGAGGGAGTGAGGACCACTGCCCAGAGCCAGCCTGCCATAATCAGGTAAGGATTTCTCTCTGATCACCTTGTTACTTACTTACTCTAACCCATTTAACAAGTAGTAACCCGAAGGTCAGTCATTTCTTAGCCATTATTTAGGCCATTGCTCCCCACAGGGGGGTCTGCACCAGGGGTGTTGTGTGACCGTGAGAAGGAAAAATTTGAAATGATTTTAACTGGCATATGTAAGCAATTATTATGCAAATATTTGTATAACATTAGTTCAGTTTTAACAGGGCCAGTGGGGAGTCCTGTGTCTATAGCACTGTTATTTTGATGGTTGTGAGCTGAAAAGTTTGGGAACCCCTGACTTAGACTATATTCACACTGCAAGCTCAGTTCTTTTGCATTCTCATCACAGTCTTTAAATTATCTGCATGCACAAACAACAAAAACATCATACTCAGCATGATATGTTTCAAAAACAGGTAGTACATAAGATACCATAATACTTTATTGATCCACAGAGGGTAAATTCTGGAGTACATAGTAATACCCTAAAGTTTTGCCTCTACAGAAGTGTTCCAAAAGGCTTATAAGAGGCTGATTTCCTGTACCATTTCAAGGTATGGTAGTTATGTCCCTGTGATATTTCCCTTCACTAAGAATGTCACAAAAGTGACCCTCCTCTCTGCGCCAGCTTTGGAAGTAGTAACAGAAACGTTATAAAGTCACGTCTGTATCAGCTCAGCTGGAGAGACATCACTGTGTTTTTGATTGTCCGACTGTGTATGTGGAGCTCCTGCTGTGTCGTGTTTTCTCACTTTTCCAAAACGTATTTTGTTGGACACTTAATGCCATGCCATCGCAGAATCAATATGAATGTCATAAGCTGTAATGACAGCTGAGCTCTATTATGGTGCTGTCATGAAAATACAAAGTGAAAGTATCTAAAATCGAATACTTCCTGTCTTTCCTCTGACTTCCTCCATCGCACATCGCAGCCGTCTTCCTTATTTTAAGTGAAAGTGTGTGATACAGGCTCCTCCCATCCTGCCAGCACAACACTGACCAGTTATGCTCAGATGTTTTCATGCATTCTCACCTGGCTGGTTAGACTGAGGTTGCACTGCCAAAGATCTAACCTATATCTAATTGAGGATCATGTGTGTAAGTGACACAGTTTCAGTCAAAATACATCTGATGCATTGCAGCTTGAGCTGTTGAATGAGATCTTGGTTAGCTGTTTCCTGCAGAGTGAACACAGCCTGACATTTATAATTACTGATATATTTTTGTAATCACATGTTCACATTGTTTGTATTGTAAGCTGTAAGTAAGTAAATTAGGTGGAAACCACATTCCTGGGGGGGGGGGGGGGGGGGGTTTACTGGAGCTATGAATGTGGTTGAACTTCCCGTACAGTAACAATAATAGCAAAACCCAGTTCTTCCATGGGCTTTCGAAAGTGATTTAGCTTTAACAGTGGCTGTTCTGAAATAAATTTTTGCTGCAATGAATGCTGCTTTAATTTTAGTTAAATCAATATGAGCAAAATTTTTAAATAATATTCTCTGTAATGCTCAGTACCTGTTGCTACATTCGTGGTACTAATGGTGACAAAGCTAAATATGACTCTCAAAGCAGTGTTTTATACATGCCGTTCACCGTCTAAGTGCATCAGGGATGTGATTCTTTCAATATTAATTTATCATTAATTCTTAATACAAAACTTGACATTTACCAAACTGAAGAGCTGGCAACTTGAGTCATGAATAGTTTTATCAATGTAATTCCCACATTTTAAGAGAGATTAGTTGGGGAAATAGGAATTTCAGCAACCCCACAAAGTAGAAATTTATCTGAAGGTGGTGCCCAAACTCCTTTAACAAAATGTGATTGTCTCTTTCTATACTAAAGTGAAGCTAATAAGCTTATTAAGCTAATAAAGTTAGCTAAATATGCTTGTCAAGGTTATCTGAAGTAATGTTGTCACTTTGTACTCTTTAGTAGAGGACAGAGAAATATTAATTTTATCCCATTTGAGGTGAAGCGGTTGAAGTTTACATATTTTTGGTCTCAAAATTGCTCTAATAATCACATTTAGCATCTCGTTTCTATGCGAGTCCCATTTAGATAGAACGGACCAAAGGTTGCGCCCTTATTTCATGCAAAAATCCATGGGGGCTAGGAATAAGGTGGATTACTAGCAGGATTTCTATTAGTTTAGTAGCGCATCTATGCTTAGGTTGATTTTTGAAAGGTTGCCAAGGAGACAGATCTCAGGGTCCAGTGGGAAGGCAGCATCAAGTACACAAGACATAACATCGCAAACCTCTTGCCAGAACCCCTGAGGCTTAGAGCACTGCCATGTTTAATGTAATGTTCCTTCCTCTGTATGGTATATTAGGGTTATATTTGTGCAATTTGTATGGGGTCATATACAACTGATGCAGAAAGTTAAATTGTATCAGTCTATATCTGGAGTTTGAAGTAGAAGTAGCATAACACTGTCTCTGCACAAGCTGCCCCATAAGTTCGGCTCCATTTTTCCCCCAAGGTTTTTCTCCCATCTCAGTCTGGAACTGTCAAAGTTGGGTATTACTAGGTGTGATAGAAGAAGTTCATACATTTTGGAAATACATTTTTGGTAACGGGTTGTTACTATAGAATAGTTGCTCCACAGATGTCAGAGTGGGTATGGTCCATCTGCCCTCGTAGTGAACCCTTATAACATCCCATAACTGCAGATAACCAAGAAAATCTCTATTAGTGAAACAAAATTTAGTTTTAAAGTGTTTGAAAGGCATGAAGACTCCCCATTTCACAGCACTGCTCCATGACTAGAATGCCTTTTCGGACCAACCGTTAAAAGTACTACTCTGAAATATCTTTGCTTATAAATCATTTTTCCATAAAGGAGTTTTGGGGGACAAAGATCCTCCTTGTTCTGAAAATTTGAGAATTTTTCACCAAATTTGGACCATGTGAATAACAAAGGATTATTTGTTTTGATTGACTTTTTGTGCTATTTATACAGCAAGTCAGTTGGTAACTCTTTATTTATCTAAATTTTTTCAGTGTTTATCCATGAAGGGCTTGGGCCTTTATCAAACATCTGTCACAGAAAACTAGATTGCTGGCATAGTGATAAATTTTAATGTTTGGGAGTTTTAGCCTTCCTTCATTATAATTCAAAGTAAATTTATCCAAGCTTTTTCTCTGAGGTTTTCCTTTCACCAAATAAACTGATTATTTTGTTCAAGGAAGAAAAGAAAGTAACTGAAGAGACTGAAACATGTATAGAAATCTGTGTAGAATATTAATTTAAATAACATGAATTCTTCTATCTTAATGTAAGAAGGCTTTTAATTAATTTCTTTTAGAGGGAGTTGTTCACAAATTCAGAAAATGGGATTATTTACTTTATTACAGCCTTTGAATTTACCAAAACCTCACATTGTGTTTTCTAATGCTGTTTCTTAATTCCATTACAATATGCATTATTTTCAGAGAATCCTTGCAAATGTTATCCAGTATTTCTAAAGTTCTTAAGTTTTCTGTTTCTTTCCTACAGTCCTGTGCCAAACCGCTACACTTTCACCTGCCCATATTGCCACTGCCAGAACCTCGACCAGGATGGCCTGGTTGAACACTGCACTTCCCAACATGCTAGAGATACACGCCAAGTGGTAGGAAATCCACACACTGCACTGTTATGAATATGGTGTTAAGAATTCTTTGACTAAGCATGGATGTATTTGTTCAGAGTTAGTTTAAAAGTCCCAATCCTCTTTCTGTCTAGGTGTGTCCCATCTGTGCCTCAATGCCTTGGGGGGACCCTAACTATAGGAGCGCTGACTTTTTCCAGCACCTGAAGATCAGACACACTTTCTCCTATGACACTTTTGTTGTAAGTTGAAGCCTTATCTTCATGAACACTTTCCTTTATTACTTAAAGTAATAAATATATCATTAGAAGTATATTATAAGTATAAGTACAATCGATAATGATGGTACAGTTTTTGGTATTTGATTAGCAGCATCCACATGCATTTCAGCTAAAACTGGCCTTTTGGCCACTTTTTTAAAGCTTCTCTGTCATTGTCACAAGCATCCATTTAAAGAAAGAGGTGATAAATTAGGCTCACCTGACTTTCCAGATATACTGTGTCACTTATACAAGGCATGGGATATTTTTTACACCCATCTGGGTACAATCCTAGAGGGCGTTTAAAGAGTAAAACCTTTACAAAACAAGTTGGAGGGTTACTGGATGAGTCTTCTGATGTAGAAGGTGTGGGCCACCCAGGGAGTAAACTACATAAAATGAGCTCAACAGACAGCTGGTTTCATGTCAATACATGATTCATAACTGTCAGTGGAGCCAGTTGGTAAATCAAGCTTTTGCTAAAGCTGGTCCACAGAAGAGAAAAAACATCTTTCCCACCAAGAAAAGCTTTTAGTGTGATTCTTTGCTTTTAATCAAGAAATGTTGTCCAACTGACCCTTCACTAAGCCCCTCCCTAAAACGGCCACTGTCCAATCCTATGTAAGCAACCTTAACCATGCATGGGAGACCTGTTGGAGGTTTGTTTTTAGCAGATGCTAGTATGCTGAAGCGGTGTGCTTCCAGGACCTGCAAATCTGACAGCCGATGCTCCAAATGTTTAGAGTGTGGTGTTGAATTTTTCATTTTCCTAGAGCTGAAAAACCAAGAAGAGAGATGTCAGATATGAATAAAACAGTGTGGAAGATCACATGAACAGATTTATTAATGTGGACATAAGGTGTTTAAACAAACATAATTTTAAAAAAAGTGAAACAAAAAACATTTGAAGCATACACTACAGCATTTAACATGTGAACAATAGCCCTTATATTAGCTTCATATTAGCTCTCATTTAGCCTGTTAGCACATTAGCCACTACCATATAGCAGAGAATAACAACCTCCACACCAAACGCTAATAAACGATCGCAACATACAGCTAACCAGCGGAGAGATAATAACAAGTCAAAACTCGGCATTTCAACCGTTCAATTTCTCATAAGCTGGTGAACTCAGCTGCTGTTCACTTAGAAATATAAATCCAGCCATTGTGCTTTATTTGGAGTGGAGGAAGAGAGAAAAATGTCTCCTGTGGATAGCTGTCCTCAAGTGGAAGGGTCTTTCTGCAGCTGAAGATGGGCTCACATCTGCTGCTTTGTCCTAATGTTACAAAGCTGTCTCCAGCCCTGGTAAATGCCAGCTAGCATAAGCACTGCACACACTAATCTGTCAACAAATTGTATCGAGCTTTCACAAGCATATTGTTGATGTTTCTTTTTACTTCTCTGATATTTTCAGACACTTTTTTCCTAGAAATTTCCTATCTCCTTGGAATGCTTCCTATTTATACAGTGGCAGCTGCAATAGCTTGACAGGCGTAGCAAACACAACCAAGGGCAGCGAAGGGTCAGTTCTGATTAAACAGCTGTTATAGTTGCGTCCATGCTAATCTCTTCACTAGCCACCATTGTTTACAGGCTTGCAGTCACTTAAACTGAACAACACTCACAGCGACTGCCTCTTGCTCCTCAAATGATGCTGATTGGTCCAATCATTCTCTGACTGGGAACAAGTGTTTCAGATTGAAGCTTTGCGAGATGGATCCACCTGAAGATAAACATGGACTGTGGCAAAACCATCTGCTTTGCAAGGTTAACACTGTTTAGCAAATAACCCTTGCAGCTTGCTAATTTAAAAAGAGTCCTAAATACAAGCCAGTGGAGCAGGGTGGATGTGATAGGCTTTTTTAAAAGCATGTCAGCATGTCAGTATGGTTTGTGTTTTCCATTTATTCTGTTGACATTCTGAACAAGAATTTAGACAGGTTGAAAAAGTTTTACTTTGTCTTCTAAAGTAACACTTGATAATATCATGGTTCATTGTGTGTTTGAAGGTTTACAATGTTAAAAACTGTCCTTTTGTCTATAGTCTCCTACATTTGTTAAACTGCTTAAGATTTGAATATATTCCAGTGAGTAGTCAGCCTCATTTGGACAAAAGAGATAGGACTTTCTTTATCTCAGGGATGGTTACGAGTATTCCAGTTTGTGAGTGCTCAACATGTATTCGAGTAGCATGCATGTTTTGTGTTACTATATTTGAACTCATTTAGTATTGCACGTGTAGTTGTACTTTAAGGGCTTGTCAAACTAAAAGTACTTAAAAGAAATAATAAGAAGTCGGATTACAACTCTACCTGCTTTACAGTAGTTACAGTAATACTCAAGGGAGGTATGACTCAAAAGGAAAACAATTGTTGCTTTGTTAGCACCAGTTAACACCTGATGTTGTGATGATACCTTTCCTGAGAAAGTTAGCCTACTGATGAAACGTACTACTTCAGATATGCTCACACTCAGGAAGAAGATTTCTGTAGGCTGATGTTGAGCCAGAGAAAAAGCCACCACCAAGACGAACAGCAGCTATGAGGGTTGAGCATGTATGAGGAAATAGCAGCAATAGCAGTAAACTGGCTGTTACCGTAGACTTGTCAATAGCTCTTCCCATGGAGTCGGTATGGTTTTGTCCGTGGAGGAGGTGACGGCAAAGACTGTAGTATGAACGAGATGATCCAAACTTTTTTCAGAGCTCTGTGTTGATGGTGTGTTTCTACATCTCAAGTCTTATCTAGACATTCACAGCAATTTTGAAATTTTCAAATCTGGTTTTTAGGGCTTTTTATAACACAGAGTCCACACTTTCAAGGGTTTTAATTGTCTTTTATTGAGAAATGACTCTGGTGACTCAGCTCTTTTAATGCTTTTAGTTTCAACAGCTGCTTTTGACAGAGTTGCTCAGACAATTTTGATTGCTCACCAGGAACACAGTTAGTTAAAGCAGCCCTCACTTGGTTCAGGTAATACCTGACAAAGAGATGTTTTAAAATAGAAATTGGGGACTGAATTTCCTCTGCTGCCCCTCTACACCATGGTTCCCCAAGGTTCTATTCCTGGTCCCATTCTTTTCTCCCTTTACCTCGCCCCTCTTGGGTTGATTTAAAAAAAAAAAAAGTAAGATCTTACCAACTCTATGCCAATTTAGCTGACAATCAAAAGAAGTGAATTAAAAATCTGCTAGACTGTCCAAAAGACATTAAAGACTGGATTTCCATTTATACACAGCCTTGAATTTGAATACTATAAGCCTCAACTATTACTCTATACCTTAACACCACATGCTGCTCGTTTAAAGTAAAGTGGCTGGTAGATATTTTTAACTCACCAGTCCCTGTGGCAGGTAGATTCATCTCCAACTCTGCTAACCAACTATGTTTTTCTCTCTGTCCACCCATGTCTTGCAGGATTACTCCACAGATGAGAACACCATGATTCAAGAGGCTCTACAGCGCTCCCTATTGGACAACTGATGTGTAAAAAAACAATCCACCAGAGGAGGAAGCAAATTAAGTGAAGGGAAGATGGTGGCGTGACGTCTTAAAAAGACATAACACACTGTATCATTCACCTATTATAAGGATTGTGATGCTCTATTATTAGGGGTAATCAGTTTTGCTGGGGGGCAGCCTCGTTACTATGAATCAAAAGGCTTATACTGAAAAAATCAATCACGCAATGTGACTACAGAACACATTGTACTGTCTGATTAAGGAGCGATACATGATTTGAAAACCTTGTATCCTCCCCTTGTTAAGTTCAGTCTGTAGATTTAGAGTTTGATTATTAAAGTTGTTAAGCAGGTTGTTCACTGATGACATGGTGTATTATGGCTGAAAAAACTTCCGAAGTTGTAAAAAAAAATCCCCCATCATTAATACTTGCTATGAAAGGGGTCAACCACTATGGGGCTGACTGTGGCCAGCAAACAAACTTCTGTGTTAGAAGTTGTCAAGTAATATTAACAATAATATATAATAATCAAGTTTGGAGTGACTCTGCATGTTTCGCCCCAAAAAGAGGGAGTTTTTTTAGCATATGAAAGTTTTGTTTTTTATGCTGTCTGTGTGTTTGTGTGGGAGAGTGTGCGATCAATCTGTTTTCAGAGATCTACCGGAAAGAATAAATAATGAGGGTCAAAACAAAGCCAGAAGTGGCTGTTTGCTTTATTTTCACGTTTATCCCTTATGTCTTTGTGCCTGCTGGTAGATCTTGTTTCTGACTTCCAAATGTCATAGGGCTAATAGTTCATCCACTGAACCAAAAGATGCAAATAGAAAACCATCAACTTGTCCCGTCTGTGATCTTATTTTTCCTTTGGTGAGAACTTTTGTGCATGTTTTACAATGGCCATGGGGGGCAGCAGAGTTCTATCACTGGCTGTCAGTTCCAGCTGCAGGCCCTCATTGGCTCTGTTCTGAGACATAATCCAACACAGATTTTGTTCTATAAATGTGCTTTTCTTAATGTGTTCTCCGGCTTTGTTTTAAACTGGATTTCAATCAAATACATCCTATAAAAATGTCTTTAGAAACTGAGGGTATAGTGGGATTATTATTTAGAGTTAAAACAGAAAAATCACAAGTTCACTTTATGGCGGTTGATGATATGACTTGGATTAGATTTAAATGTACCTTATTGTATTGTGCTTTTTCATGCCCAGTGTATCTCTGTTGTCTCATCACATATAAACTCCAGTTTGATTTGCTGGGTTCTTTTATTCGTCTTGATCACTGCCAGTTGTTCTGAAAAATAAAAAAATACACATGGTTATTATTTGTGTGTTTCCTAAACGGACAGCATGTGGAGAAAATAACATTTTTAAGGTGGCACAATATAATCAGCATATTAGTATCGACAGGTATTAGTTAAAAAGGTAATTATCCGTATTAGCAGAAACAAGAATTTCAGTCAGTGTTAAAAAAACAAACTGTAAACTGCGCATATAAACCTGTTTTGGTTTTGAATATCTGACATCGATTATAAATATCAACCTATATTGGCTGTTAATATTGACCTGTATTTGCTTCAATTATCTACTGATATTGGCTGTAAATATTGGGCTATATTGGCTGTTAATATCAGCCTACATTTCCTGTTAATAATGGCCTATATTGTCTTTAATTATCCGCCTATATTGGCTGTTCATATCACTTTCTGTTGGCTGTAAATGTCAGGCTATATTTGATGTTATTTTTGGCCAATATTGGCTGTGTATATTAGCCTATATTGGCTGTAAATTTGGACTATACTGACTTAATATTAGCCTACATTGGTTGTTATATTGGCCAATATTGCCTTTAATTATAAGCCTTTATTAGCTGTCAATACCATCCTCTATTGGCTGTAAATCTCAGCCTATACTTATTGTTAACATCGGCCAATATCTTGTCAATAATGGCTGTTCATATCAGCCTATATTGATTGTAAATAGTGCTGTCGCGATGTATCGGTATTGACGATAATCGTGCTATAAAAAAATACAATTTCAATATCGTGTTAAAAATGTGCATATGATAATATCGTGTAAATGATCCAGTGCCACTTGAACACAGTTTGGAAACAGAATGGAAACAGAAAAAGAAAAATGTGCCAGGGATTGTTCAGTAGACATTGGATTATTCCAAAGTTATTAGTTGTCATTTTTCAGTTGCACACAAATGCTGTGTCCCCTGCTATCCACAAATGATTTTGTTTCAGTTAATATTGTAGTTTTAGCAGATGTTGCACCTTGTGGATTTTCTGTTTATCAGTTCATCTGGTTACCTTTTAACTAGCTATCGAGTGTAATTGCACTTTTTATATGCAGTTGTACAGTTACTGTTTTCATATTGTCTCAGTACGTCCTTAGACAGGTATTTTGAGTGTAATTCATCTGCCAAAAGAGAGAACACAACATAAAAAGGTAAAGATAAATTTGATTGATTGTCCCATTATTATTTACATTTTGATAGATATCGTGAAAATATAGTTATCATGACATTTTTTGCCCACGATAATCGTGAAGTGAAAATCTGATATGACAGCCCTAACTGTAAATATCTGTCTGTTTTCGTTGTTAATATTGGCCAATATTGGCTGTATGTGTCAGCCTGTATTGGTTGTAGAAATCCACCTTTATATAGTAGGCTGTTAATATTGGACTATATTGGCTGTAATTATCAGCCTATATTGGTTGTAAATATCAGCCTACATTAAAATATCAGCCCATATTGTTTGTATACAACAGCCTATATTGGCTGTGCCAATTGGCTTATACTGGTGGTGAATATCAGCTATTAATACTGGCCAACATTGGTTATCCACTGTCCTCCTCTATGAATGAAAGCATAAAAAGGCCCAAAACATGGATATATAAAAAAAGACTAAACATATCAACTTACAATGGCCATGAAAATCATATTTTTTTGGTAAAAATTAGTCTGTATTGGCTGGACATATTGGCATATAGTTACTGTCAATGTGAGCCAATACATGCTGCAAATATCAGTATATTTTGGCTGAACATGTTGGCCTATATTGGCTGTAAATATCAGCATAAATAAGCTGTACATATCAGCCTATATTGGCTGTGAATATCAGCATAAATAAGATGTATATATCAGCCTATATTTGCTGTGAATATTGGCCATAAGTATAAGAAAACATTTTGAAGTTTTAGGCAGGAAATATTTTCTTTGTTCTTTTTTCCCTTTAGCTTTAAAATGTTTTTTTTTTTTTTTTTTTAAGGACTGACATTTTAGTCTGAAATACATTCCTGTATCGATGTGGGTATTGGCTTAAATGTTTATGGAAAGATCAGTAGTGCAAATCTACCAATAAATTTATATTCTATTTGTCTTCTACTAACACTCCAGCAAAAATGTTTAATCATTTCCTATGTGTATCTCATGTATCTTTCTTTTTTGTCTTTCTTAATTTTTCTCTCATTCTCTTATGTCAGCCATACTGTTAGAAGGTGCTAAATCCTGATAAATTAAAGCTCTTTAATTATTTAAACCCTGGCCCCAGAAATCAGGCGCAGTGATTTATACCTGCGTGTATGAGACGTGTGGGGGGAAGAAACAACAATCCCGGCTTTGATGGATGACCACGGTGCATGTGTGAGTGTGAGAGAGAGCAGTTAAAAGGAAGGTAATGTGCATGAAGCATCAATCGTCTTGGATTTGCTCAGCTGTCATAATCAAGCAGGAGTAAAAAGGTGTGTGTTGGCAAAGAGATCTTATTGTAGAATATATTAAATGTGTTTTGCATGTTCTGGTATCTGCACTAAGTTTATGATGAAATTCAGGCCCTTTGGTGTACATTGTCCACAGGGAGAGAAACCCTCTCATCTTTATTCTTTCCTTTGTGTGCCTCTTGTATGTGTAATTACTGTATCCAAATGATATTACATTTCTCACCTACCTCTGTGGAGAATCTCAACCACCAAACTTCTTGATGTAGCCCCCCCTTTTCTTCTCTTTTCTTGTTATTTCCCCTCCCCAATCAGGTTTTTTGCTCCTGGCAGATGGAGGAGAGATGTTCGCTGTGAGAGAACTAACGAGATACTCGAGTGCTTCTGGGCAGGAAGGAAGTCGAGCCGAAAAACATGGCAGAGAGAAGTCTTTCTTGTCTGTTTGGTGGCGGAGCTAAGAAAAAAAAAAGGAGAGGGGAGAGGGGGGCCAAGGTGGGGAATAGGAAAAGGAAGAAAGGGAGGGAAAAAGGAAAAGAAGTGAAAACATTGAATAAAAATTTCATAAAGTTCAGCGTGTGGTTTCTTTGATGCGAGCAATAGATAGTGTGTGCAGTCTGCAGGCTCTGTGGAGGCAGCAATTAATGCTACATGTGCCCAGGGGCACACTGGGAGAGGTGTGGGGACGGCAGCTTGTTTTAGAAGTGTGTCACACCATCACTCCACCCTAGACACCCCTCCACCAGCCTTTTATTGTCTTACAATGTACTGTAAACCTCCTCTCTCACCCTCTTAAAATGCATATACCTTTGTGGGTTTATGCCCAGCTGCCGTCAGTGCTGATTATCATCAAAACATTCAAACAGTCAAAGGTGAACACCAGAAGTTTGTTCAGTATTTTTCCAACCGTTGAAGTTGTGCACTATTAATTTGTGCTTGAAGGCCTTAAACAATCCCCACAGTGTAGGTTTAAGATCTTATCCCTGTGAGAGGGCAACTTACAATACATCATAAAAATGCACCGTAATAAAATAAAGAGTTTAAAGAGTCAATAACAGCAAAGGTAAGTTAGCTTCTTTGGTCTCTTTGTCCCAAGACAGTCTGGCTGCAGACTGTACATCTGAGACAACCAAGCTTTCAGACCGTTCATCTGAGACGCCATCTTTTTCAGAATGTAAGTGGAATATTTAGCTGGTAAAACATATTTCCATTTTTAGATGATTTTCTTTTTAAATTCAGCTTTATTCATACACCAAGTCTGGTGGTTACATTCCTGAAATAACTGCATCGCAAAAATTACAGACTGCAACATTTCACAAATAAAACACAAAAAAAAGATCAGAGGTCTGCTGGATCAAGTAAATAAGTATGCTGACTGCATAGATTAATAAAAGATACTACATAATTATGCCAATGAAGCTAAGTTTTCTTTGGCAATGTGAGCTTTAGCAAACATAGCTAAAGCTAACATAGCAACGTAGAGAATGTAGCGACTGTATGTTGCTTACATAGCTGATTTGTTGGCTTAGATTTAGCTATGCAGCTCTGTTAGCTACATTGCTAACATATTTAGCCATGTTACCTACATAGCAGACAGACCCACATAAACTACGCTTGCTGTGTTAGATTGTAGCTACATAGCTTACATAGCTCATTTTGTAGCTTGGATTTAACTATGTTAGCTACACAGCTACATACCTCTGTATATGCTTTGTTGGCTTAGATTCAGCTAGGTTAGCTACGTAGCTAACAGATCTATAGAAGTTATACTTGCAGCCTTAGAATGTTTTTATTGTGGATGAGCTTTCTTCTGAGCTTTAATCAGGTTTTGCAGGTCAGGTTTTTGACTTTTAACTTTTCAGTTCCCTAACATTACCTGAACATTACCCTAATCCTTAAAGGAACTTTAGTCCAATTTTACTTCTAATGTTCTACTCTTTATTCCCATACTGAAAAAGATGGCTTCACAGATGTACAGTCTGTGAGATTGGCTGTCAGAGTTGTACAGTCTGCAGCCAGACCCCTCTCCTTTGTCTTACATGCTGGCAGTATGAATCTCAGGCGCCACTGAAGCATGGTAAACTCTGCAAACACAGAGTAAAATAATTACTTTGTTTAGGTATCTAGGTCACTGGGGGTTCAGCCTGCGAGTCTCATAGTGCAGGGGTTCAAAACTTTCTGCCTGCCACCCCCAAAATAAAGGTGCCACAGACCGGGGACTCCCACTATACCTTAAGGAGGTTGAAGCATAGTTAAGACGTGCAAATTCAAAAACAGTTGTGTTCAGACTTGTGTTTTTTTAGGATTTTTTCAACATTAATTTGATTTCAGCCAAAATCTCAATAAATTGCCAGGTTTTTGTATTTTACCTTCAACTAATTTTATGCACAGATTCTTATGAAAATGGATAAAATACATATATTATTTGAAATCATTTCAAATTATTGTTTGTTTTTGGAGGACATCTGGTGCCTCCCTCTTAGTGACCACCAAGGGGGTCCTGGCCCCAAGGTGGAGAACCATTGGGCACACACTCACACAAGGCAATCTGTCCTCAAGCAAGCTTAACTCCAAAAGTCCAGTTTCCTTGGCTCCAGCACAGATGGAAGAGGTGTGTTTCATTTTGCTTGCTCATGCATGCACGCAAGAACTTAGTGTAACATGGACGTAGCATGAAACTGGTGTCAGAGGACTGTATCACACCAAAATGACTCAAAATACGCCACAAAGGTATCTAAGTTACTGCCATGTTGTATGTATATTTCTCCATTGTTATATAATGCTGTACAAACACCCAAGAGTGATCCAACAAGAGCAAGGACTGGGCAGTTGTAAGAGCAAACCATCTGGGGACATTGCCCAGACAATGCTGGCCGTCCTTTTCTGGGTGAAAATATTCCATCCTAATGAACAGTGGTAAATGGAAAAGACTGGTTCTTTCTTTGTTGTTGTTGTTGCAGGAAGCTTGTGGTGTTATTTCCTGCTATGGGAGCATTGGCAGCAGGTCTTAAGAAAACACTGGTGACCATACATGAACAGTCCCAGCACCTCTTGCTTGTTTCTTGAAGTGTTCTCTCATCAGCTCACCTCAGCTCTGCCAGGTTGCTGGCAGGAACATTCCCAGGAAGTCGGAGTTTTTTGCATGTGTGAAAGCACCACAGGTGTTGGATCAGTGAGAAAGACATATGTGTTAAAGTGAAACAGTAAAGACTGAGAAGCACCCGGCATGTGGGGAGAGAGTATTTGTGAAAATAAAAGCTAGTTGTGTAACATTTTGTGTGAAACATCAAAAGGGTGATGAGAGATAAGAACCCTGCGAATGCCTAGAAAGTTCTCTGGATCTCCAGTTTTGCTGAGGCAGGTATCTGTGATGAGGTGCGGGGTTTGTGAGAACAGCACTGGGAGTTTGTTCACCGTAAAATTCCTCAAAGTCAGGAGAAACAGGAAGAGCGGGAATCCTGCCACCCGGGCGCTGCAGCTCTGGCAGGTCGGTCCTCCCGAATGTTTGAACACAAAGCGCCAGTGGGCTTCCCTGACATCAATACTGGTTCTACACCAACTCCTCTTCCGCTTTTAAACTCTTAACAACCGACCCCCTACCACAGCCAGACACACATACACACACTTCTCGAGCTGCTCGCCTGAGAGAAACAAGACTTAACTTTGATTTAGTAATAATGCCTGCAACCAGCTTGGCCCTGTATCAGCTCAAGTTTGTGTGCATCCTTGCATCCGACTTCTGCTAACATTACAGCAAGGTAGCACAAAGTCACCAAAGTTTGTCCTCACTCTTCACTCATGCTCTTTAAAAATGCAAAGTGGAAGAAAATAAACATTTCATCTATGTAGCACAAATCAAGGCAAGGATTTCATACCAGTGCTACTTAATGTACCTTCCTGAATTGCTGGGGTAAAAAAAAATCACAGCTATCAGTTTTAGCTCCTCTTAAAGCTTGGAAAGTTCTCAGAATCACTGTTTCTGCAGAAATATTCTCCTGGAAGTGAAAATGAATATGAAACACATCGATAGAACTATCAGGAGAATTGCTAATCATTTCTCCCTCTTTTATTTATTTATTTATTTGAAATCCGCACAGCCACTGTACTAATATTTGAAAGTTTAGCCCTCTAAGGTATAACCAAAGGGGGGGGGGGTCTTTCTGGTGTATGTGTGTATTTGTGTGTGTGCTCGTGCACCATGTCACAATGGAACAGCAGGCCAAGTGAGGCGAATGGATCTAAAATTTTACTTCCCCCTCTGTGTACCCCGGTAGACCGACTGAGATGTGTGTGTGTGGAAGAGAGCGAGGCCCAGGGCTATTATTCTCCCATTAATTTTTCCATTTGAAATCAACCCTCAGCGGGCGTGCATGAGGGAATCAGAGGAGGGAGAGAGGACTTGAGTGGGGATAACCTCATCACAGCGGGGGGGGGGGGGGCAAATGTTGGTTGTAGCAGCGTTACTGTCCAATAGGGGAGGCAATTTCACTTTCAAAGCAGTGTTCATTATTTGTCTCCAGCCTCCCTCTTTAGTCATCCAGCCTCCTGCAGGCTTTGCATTAGAACTGTCTGCCTAACATTAACACGATGTTTATTTTGCTTTTCTATTATTACTAAAAACATAAGGGAATAAAGGATGACTTCATCTATTTTTATCTTCTTCTGGTTAGGAGCCTTTTTTCTGCCAGTTGAACTCTCACTGACACAGAAATTGCCTTGATATCTCGAGTGATGTTGCACTTAATATCATCACTCTGTGATTTTATGTTCCTGAGGCCACCTGCCAAGTGTGAGGGCTAATCACAGTAGTAAGGGTGTAACGGTATTTGTACCATGAGTAGTTACATGAAAAATACATCTGAATAGGGGGAAAAAACACAACTTTACCTGACATTTTTTCATCCAGCCCCTGGATAAGATTCCTACAAGAATTCTGGTGAGTGGATGTGTGAACACAGCTAGAAATATTCAAGGTGAGTGAGCAGGCAGGGGGGCACAATTTTGCTGCTTCTTCTGCTTCTGCTGCTTTTTATGCCATTGCTATACCAACAATCACACAGGGCTGGCTCAGGCTCTGAGGTGTAAATGTGTACCAGCAAAGCAGACATTTTCAGAGTCAGCCCGTCCTGGAATTTAGTTTTCAGGGGTGCACATGAGGACAAATAGACTTGTATAGCAACAAGAGTAGAAATATTTCTTCAGCGTTCATATTTCACCTGTTTCTCTGGTTACCTTTCCAAATACGCAAAGTATAATTCACACTTTATTTTCCCAAGCACACATGCATTTAAGAAACCCTGCCAAACTTTCTTCTCCTGCCTTACCTACCCACACAAACGCCCACCCTCTCCATCTCACATTCCCTCTTTCAGGTCTCCTCTAGTTTCAATCACTTCTCTCCCCCTCTGTTTTTCTTTGAAAAAACGCCAGCGCTTGCTTATCTGTCAATCACATGTTGTCCTGTTGTGGCGATGATGGGGGTCCGTGACGGTTGGGCCCATACACCTCCAGCAGCTCGCAGCTCGGAGCGGCTCGATGATTAACCAGGCAGGTAGTGAGTCAAAGTGCTGACAGCAGAAACACACTGACAGCTGATTTGGAAGACAATAGTCCCTGCTCCTGCTACTTAACTTGTCAGGGCAGTCAAAGCACCTTCTCCATTACCTTCTGACACATCTGGAAAGATGGAGGGAAACACTCAGTTATTGCATTGCACTTCTTTAAATTTGTTAGCAGAGGCACATGAATAAAATAATTTTTAGACATCCCAGCTAAACATGTCTTGTTATGAAGAGGTTATATGCTTTAAACAGTCTCTTTAGGCCTCAAACATGACAAATCATGGTTCAACAGGAACAACAGCTTTAAATTTAGGGCTGTCAGCAATAATCACATTAATTTAGATACATAATTAGTGAACTATTTCTTATTCAATGACTATAAATTGCCGACTCTAATTGTTTCTTTTTAGCACACTTTAGTAAAGTAACTGCAACATCACTCTGCAGTCACAGTGATGTCAAATACCACTCCTCATGTTTCTAAACATTTGCCTTTTTCCTGTCCCCTTATTCCCTTTTCAATCCATAACAATATTTTTTTCCATGATTACATTCATGTTTAAACCTTCAATCCAACTAAACTTAGCACAAAAAGTAAGGAAATTTGTGTTTGGTAGATTATTTATTTGTTGTTACAATGCTTCTATAAAAGTAGGTCTGTTTCCAAACAGAAAGTCACTTATCTTCATTTTAAATGCAGTAGTTTAATTTGGGAAAAAATCTGATTAAAGAATGGGAATGAATCTGACTAACTCTAGATTTCTGATAATACTTTATCTGAAAAGTCAGTTGCTTTTCAGTACTGGTTTGATGCTGGTCAGTGCTGGTCATCATGTTGTTTTTTCAGCAGGGTAGCTATACTAGCTGGTAGTTAATGTTACAAAATAAGCCATGGTAGCTATGTTAAATTAACGTAAGCCTTAGCAAATATATTTATGCTATAATGCATGTTCTGTAGCTAATGTAGCTTATTTCACTTTAGCAAATGTAGCATATGCTATTGTGGCTAACATAGCTTCATTAGGCTTAGCTAAATCTGATGTGACCACACTAGCTGTGTAGTTCATGTTTCTACGTAAGCCAAGGTACCTACATTAGCTTTAGAAGCATGAGCATTTGCAAAAAAAGCTATGTTAGCAATGAAGCTAACATAGCTTGTGTAGCTTAGTTAGCTTTAGAGGATGTAGCATAAGCTATCGTGGCTAGCATAGCTCCATTAGGCTAACCTAATGCTAGTTATGTTGTTGATGTAACTACATAGGCCGATGTAGCTACTTTAGCTTTGGTAACATGAGCTTTAGCAAACATAGCCATGTTAGCTACATAGGTAACATAGCTAATTAGGCTTAGTCAGCTTTAGCAAATGTAGCATAAGCTATTAAGGTACATCATTTACATAGCCATTTCATGTGAATAAAATATGAGTTTATGAGATTTGCGAAACTGTAAAAGATGTACAGTTTTAGCCAAATTTTTTGTTAGCTAACATCACTTTGTTAGCTTTAGCCTTATGTTAGCTGTGTGAGATTGTTTTTTCTTGTAAGCAGACTTTTTAGTCAGATTTATTAAACATTTTGTAATCCGGTTTTGTAGATCAGGTTTTTCACTTTTAACTTTTGGTATCCTAACCTGAAATTGTTTCTGATTTTATTTTAAAAAGTTTAGCATGTTTTTGCATCTTGATGGTGGTGGCATCTCACAGTAGTGGTCTGCTAGAGGACGTTTCTGAAAACTGCAGTCTGCAGCCAGACTGTCTTGGAAAATGTTGGTGCAGGACTGTTAGACTTTAAAAATCTATGATATTTCTCCACTGTTCATATAATCAGTCAAAACACAAGCAGAGGTAAAGTAAGAGAGAATGTAAGGTATGCCATTATTTTCTTAAGTGTATTTGAAAGTAATTAATTGGTAGTGCATTATTACAAATGTTTCACAGTCGAATTATTACAGTTTGGCGACTCAAATTAAATTTAAAGAGAATAAACATTTTCTCTTAAAGCAACGACTACAATGTAAGAATTGACTGAATCTGGACTAAAATGCTTGTGAGTTTAACTGGACTAAACTTGTAAGAGTTAAAAAGACTGGTTCTAAAAATGTAAAATGTTTTGATTAACATGGATTTATGGATTTTTCATAGAAGTATATTAGAGCTTAAAAGAGTTAGACAGTATGTTTGCATTATGAAAGGACTTAATGTCAATGTAAAGATATAACATTACAGTTGGCTGACTGGAAGTGTCATTATATCTATTAACTACTGTATATACTGGGAGAAAAGGCCCAAACCAACATCTCCTTGTATTAATAGTCCAGCACTTCCCAATTATTAACCGCCCCTGCAGTGTAGCATTCATATTCAAAGCTGTTTACCTCCCTCCACTTCCTGTGCTTTGTGTCTTCTGTCTTACAGGGGGGAATGGACAACGCAAGCAGATCTGTCAATCGAGAAAAAAATCAAAATAAAGCAGCCCCCGACAACCGGCGGCTGCCCATAGACAGCCGTCCATACACCTCCACAGGCTCTGGTTCCTCCTCGGCTCAATGAGTAACCAACCTGCAGGTACTGAATCAAACTGCTGACAAGCACGTGAAGGGGAGTGGAGGGGGGGGGGGGGGGGGGTTGTGTAGGTGGACGGATAGGAAGATATAAAGGAAAGGGGAGGATGGAGATGACAAAAGCATCATTTTATAGCCCACCTTGGTGACGTAACCTTTAACTCCACAGAGAAAGATGGGTCTCCCCTGTCTGTCCTGCATTACATTTTCTTTTTTTACTCCCTCTCACTTCTCCTTCTCACTCTCTAAGTGGCATCGTTTGATGGGCTGTCCCTCTCTCTCATCTTGTCTCCTAAGACAGATGAGTCCTGTCAGTGCTGCCATCACTGCCCAGCTAAACATTAATGACTCTCTTGCTTGACAAGTGTTGGCGGGGCAGAGGAGAGGTGAAAGGGGGACGCCTCTGGACAAAACGTGCAGAGATGAAAAGGAGAAGTGATGGCTTTATCTGGCTGACAGATTCTCCTTTGTCTCTGTGAACTTGTGTATATGTATGTGTGCCATCAGCAGATTCTTCGGCTTGACTTGATGGTTTTATTGCCCTGTTTTTCCTCCCCTCTGAGGAGATGGACCTCTTTGTATTCCCATTACCCCTCATCCTTCCTTCTGGCATTTCTGACATTCCTTCGAGTATCTGCACATAAGCAGGCATGTGTGTACGCAGGCACTGAGGGGGAACTTATTTGTACTTCCAGGTGTGTTTCCTTCATATGTGTGTTTCTTGGCAAGAGCATCCTGGACTTTGATGCCGGCAGCAGTGATGGTGTGATGGCAGGTCACAGGGAAAAGTCATCCCAGAGGGACGGAGAGCGAAAGGAGAAGAGGATGGAGAGGAGGGGGTGAAGGGAAAAGAGTCGGTGTAACATGGGCTGATTTACAAACACAGCTTTATTTCACATTTATTTCTCTCCAGTTTGATGAATTTGAAATACATTTCTAGGTCAGTGTTTCCAAAAGTGTGGGCTGTGGCTTCCTGGCAGGCCGTGGAGATACTGCAGGTGGGCCACAAACATCAATTTAATTTTGAAAAAATGAAATGACATTATGAGTGATCATATAAGACCTGATGACATGCTTATATTAAAAACATCCTCGAACTAAGCAGGACTTTAACTTAGATGTAGACTTTTTAAAAGTCAAATCAAAATTCAACAACCTTCAATAGTATGGGAAACATCAGTTTGCATTGGCAAAGCAGTTTACAAATTCAAAATAATAAAAGCATAAAATGCTCTAACAGCAATCTTGACTGAAAGGCTGTTAGAGCAATTTAATCTGAGTAACAATCTGGTGGGCTGGATCCTTCACTTTTTAACTGACGGGACACAAAGGGTTGTTATTATTTCATAGTGTGGTGAATGTGCAGGTCACAACTTGTCCACAAGAGCGTTTTGGAGTTGTTTGATTGTGTATTTGATGAGTTTGATGAGGGAAAGCTGGAATACCGTAAGACTCCATAGAGTTGGCACAGCAGCTCCCAACTTGGCAGCGCCAATCTAAAAATAGCTTGCACAGACAACTAAAGGTGACGAACCTCTTACTAAGACTATAGGAATTATAACAATGGGCAAATTTGCCAAAATGTTGAAGTATCCCTTTAAGTTTGGAAAAGGCTGCTCTAGTGTTTCTCCATGTTTTTTCCATCCAGTTACAGTCTCTTTTCACATCCTCGTTCTCTGTGTTGTCACTCCAGCCCATGGCCTCTTACCCCATCTCTCTTTTGAATTATTAACTCCCCAGCTCAGGGGATTGAATGGGTACTGCTGAGTAGACACTGCACAGATCCGGCTTCACATTGCATACATTTCGGAAGTCCGTCCATTTAAGGGGATTACATTCCCAGTCCCATCAGCCCACACCACATAGATACAGTCTCTCTCTCTGTCCCACACGCACAACCAAGCATATAAACCTGTGCAGAACCTCTTGTAATCATGTACAACTGATACTTGGACATTGCAATAAGCACACAAGTGGTTATGTTTCCCTTCTAGCATTCCTCTACTGTAGAGCAGCAGGCCTCCCACGGTGATGCCGCCCACTCTCAGGGCTTACTGCTCCCCAGGCAGCCTCCTTCTCCTCTGGGTTCCCGGAGCAATGATTAACCCCGGTTCTGATCAATGCTTCTGCTGACTCTGATACATCACCGGAGCCTTGCAGCTGCCATGTAAAGGAAGCGTCAACTCTGCGCTGCTCAAGACGGAGCTTACCCACTCCATCACTTAGACCAGGGTGCATGCACGCAGATGCACTCAACTCCAGGAACACCTAACCATGCCCTCCACTTTAGTATAATTGCATTGCTATAAATACTATTCTTAAGTGTTTGATTATAAGTTTTTGCAGAGTGTTGGCAGGTGTGTAATTATGCAGGTTTGGGCTGGAATTTAAAAGAGGTTCACCACATGCATAATGTATTTATGTTTCAGACTGTGTTTAACATTAAATAAAATGCTTAAAAATGGGTGAATTTTACCCTTATATTTAAATGAAAATTTTTACTAATTGACTTATTTATGGTTCCTCTGCCTGATCTAGGGTTTTGGACAGCTGTTGGTAGTTGTTGTGGACATTTTTCATGAGTAAGCTTCTGCTTTTTTAGAACGACATAAAGAGAGGTTGAGAGATCGAGATAAACATAGAAACAGAAGACAAAAAGGAAAGATTGGCATCGCTCATCACCCGGCGGTGCTTTACCTCGACAGCAGGGGGAAGCCCTGATTTCCTGAAGATGACAGGAAGCACAATAGCAGAGTGTTCTGTCAGCACATCCTCCTCACAGAGCCAGGTTAATGATTCTGCAGCCACAGCTGAGCTGGAGAGAGGGATGAGATGAGGGAGGGACAGAGAGGGAAGAAAGAGGCGGGAGGGGAGCAGGCATTCAGCAACACTTAGGCCATCATTACAGCCGCATTAGGAATGATGGTGTGTTTTTGTCATTTTAATTACCTTTAATCTGATCTCTTCATACTCGGGTCGTTTGTTAATGAGGCAGAACAAAAACTACATGTCAAACATGTTCAGCATGCAACCACGTTATCAGTCATGCAGCTAACATGGCAGAGAAGATACAGTGAGGAAATCCCTCCAAAGAGAGTCCTGCATCTTAAAGCTCCTGTGTGGAGTCTTAATATATATATGAAAAAGACTCAGATTAATACTGATGTGATTTCTTGTGTTTGTGAATGGGAGTAATGGGCTAGGGAGTTAACTTTCATAAGTGTTTCATTTTTTTCTGTATTTAATTTTTCAAGGAATATATGTATGTAACCTACACGGACCCTTTACAACAACACTTGAATTTAGCTCTGGTGCTTCCATTTCTCTTGATTGGAGCCCATCTGTAGTAAATTAAATTGACATATCAGAGCAAAAACCAAGCTATGAAATCAAAGGATCTACCTGCAGAGCTCAAAGACCAGATTGTTGCAGAGCACAGATCTGGGGAAGGTCACACTGCTTTACTGAAGCTTCCCAAGAGCCCAGTGGCCTCCATAAGTTTGGCACAACCGGGACTCTTCCAAGAGCTGGTCGTCTGACCAATCTGAGCAATCAGGGGAGAAGGGCCTTAGTAAGAGAGGTGGATTTCCCTGTGTGGAAATGGGACGAAGTTCCAGAAAGACAAACGTCACTGCTGCCCTTCACTGATGTGGGCTTTAAGAAAGAGTGGAAGCCTCTCCTAACTGCAAAACACATAAAAGCCCACTAGGAGTTTGCAAAAAAGCACCAGAAGGACTCTCAGACTGTGACAAACAAGATTCCTTGGTCTAATAAAACCAAGATTGAACTGCTTGGCCTCAAATCTGATCATGCCTCCTTACAGTGAAGCTTGGTGGTGGTAGCATCATGCTGTGGGGGTGTTTTTGGCAGCAGGGACTGGGAGACTGGTCAGGGTTGAGGGAAAGCTAAAAGGTGCACAGTACACAAATATTCTAAACGAAAACCTGTTTAGCAGCGCTCAGGACCTCAGACTGGGTCGAAGGTTCACCTTCCAACATGACTGTGACCTTAAGCACACAGTCAAGACAACATAGGAGAGGCTTGGGGAGAACTGTGTGAATGTCCTAGAGTTGCCCACCCAGAGCCCTGACTTGGGCCCTGTTGAACTTCTTTGGAGGGACGTGAAAATGGCCGTCCACTGATGGTCCCCAGCCAACTTGATTGAGTTTGAGAGGGATGCAAAGAAGAATGGCAGAAAATCCCCCAATCTAGATGTGAAAAAAGACTTGAGGCTGTTGCCGAAGGTGCTTCAATTAAATATTGAGTCAAGAGTCTGAATGAGTGATCTTTCAATTATTTATTGTCAATAAATTAGCAAAAAATTTGAATGTTCTGTTTTCACTTTGTCATTATTGGGTACTGTGTGTTGATTAATGAGAGAAAAAATGAATTTAAATGATTGTAGCATGAGGCTGACTCAACAAAACTGAAAAAATTGGAGTACTTTCTGAGACTACCTGTTTATGATGGCAAGAAAATATATTTTATTTGCTAGTTCTTAATGTAACAGGCTTATCATTTACTCAATTCCCAATTTATTTCATTCAATATGTTTTTGTGAGCGCAATGTAAACCAATGACCGTGCCGCTCTGCTGAATTCTTAAACTGGATTAGTAACAAGTTTAAGTCATACAGTAGCCAGAAAGGAAATTCAAGATCTATCATTCTGTCAGAGTGGGGGTGTGGGGGGGTTGAGAGTCCTTAGTCTCTGTCCCAGGCCTCGGTTAAAGTATTAACCAACTGCTGCTTAACAATATTGCTGACTGGTGTGTGGAAACAGGAGGGATCAAAGTTATCATGTCGAGGAGAAAGGCGCCTTTCACTGCCTGTCCACTCCATCTTATCAGCCCCATTCAGAGCAGCACTCAAGACCCTCCCATCCTCCCACTCCTCACCTTCCTCATTCTACTCTCATTTTTTATTCCTCATCCTTTAAGTCCAACACTTCCTCTTCGTCCTTTTCCGCACTCATCGTTCCCTCATGTAGAAAAAATATGAAATAATTATTTATCTCCAGCCTCTTCCCTGCCATCGCTTCTTGTCCATCCATCTCTCCATCTGTCACCTGGCGGAGTAATCACATCCACATTTGATAAGGCTGGTTAGGTGGGTCATAAAAAGTTTATGCTTGTGATGCTGGAGTCTCATTTATTATCCCTGCTAATGTAGCAGTTTGGAGAGGGAGGAGAAGACAGAAAGAGAGGCCACCACATTAAGGGATCATTACTCCTCTATAGGCTCTGTCCCTAGCTTTCAGTGTGAGATAAGTCCTCTTTATGCTTTATAGCCTTGATGAAGCCAGTGCTCTCTGTATTTAAGTGTCCACAGCCACTAAGAGTTCAAGAAGCTTATGGCACAGGAGGTAGTTACTGTTCTCTAACCACAGAACTATTGGCTTAAGCCCTAATGCGTGGATCTATTTCCCCTGCTTTTACTTCACCAGTAAATGTGTTCCCTTTTAATCGACGTTGTTTAGCTAACGGCACCTAGTTCAATTCTAAAGTGTCTGAAAAAAAATCAAAAAATGTTCTGGGCATTGTAAATCAGAAGGGAAAGGTTTTGCTGTTAACAGAAATGACATTTCTAGGCAGGTTTTCACATGATGCTGTGGCATTACAAGGCTACATGTGAAAACAGCTCTGTGAATGACATGTGAAAACAGGGCACTGAGTACACCAGGCTTCTGCATTATCGTTACAAGAAGGGGCTATTCAAAAAAATGCGAAATGGAAAGAGGCGCTGCAATGACCCGAGGGGTATGATTCTCACTTGGGGTGCAAGACGTTCCGGATTTATATCCCCAACGAGCCCCCATTTGTCAAGGCCAGCTCAAAGCAAACAAAAGGGCGAATTTATTAACAAAGGTGTTAAATATAAGAACAATGATAATGGAAAGTCTCATGTTGCAAAGCAATGTAATACAACAGAACTGAGCTGGGGAGCGGGGTTAAACAAGGAGCAGGGTCTGTCCACCTGTTCTTCTTCTTATCTCCCACTGAGATAGGCAGGCAGATTGGTGTAGCGTTGGCAGTATTGTAGACGTTGACAGTTGTGGTGAAGACGAAGACTAAGTTCTCAATTTACCGGTCAATCTTCATTCCAACCCTCACCTGTGGTCATGAGCTTTGGGTAATGACAGGAAGAAGACAATCGGAGGTTCAAGCAGTCAAAATGAAATTCCTCAGGAGTGTCACTGGGTAAGACATCTGGAGGGGCCTCAAGTAGAGTTGCTGCTCCTTCGTCTCAAAAGGGGCCAGTTGAGGTGGCTCGGGCATCCGATCAGGATGCCTCCTAGTCGCCTCCCCATGGAGGTCTACTAGGGGTTTTCAACTGACCCTGTGGTGGATCCAGGACTCACTGGAGAGATTATGTATCTCATCTGGTCTGGGAACACCTTGGAATCCCCAAGGAAGAGATGGAAAATGTCACTGGGGAGAGAGATGGGCTGATTTGATGGATGGATGGATGGATGGATGGATGGATGGAAGCTAATAATAAGCAAAACCCGAATAAGATACAGCAGCTTCAGCAGCAGTTCTTGTTTCCTGTAAGTCTCAGTCTTCGATGTTATTTCCAGCATTTCTGTGCCAGTAAGAAACATTTCATGTCTGTCACTGTGGTTAACAAATAGACAACTGCAACCAAAAATGATGGATTGGTCTGGCTTTTATTTGTCCAAGGTTAATTTCAAAGTCATTTTAACATTAATATAGACATTTAAGTGCAAGGATTCTACTTATTGCACCTGTAAACACTCAGAAATGTGCAAGTAGATAATCAACTTTACACTTTTTACTTTCCTTGATCATTGTGTGTCTAAAGACAATCCTCACTGGAAACTAACAGGTACATAGTTTTAATTCCAGGGAAAGGGTTTAAATTGAAGTTTGAACATGAGAGAGAATAAATGTTTAATGTTGCCTTATCACTGGTAGAATATGACTGGAATTCTCCTTTGAGAATAAATACACCTGATCTAAAGTGGATATACTGTGTTTTTATTATAAATGGTTTTAACATACAGGAAATTCAAACAGTAGCAGAAATGAAAAAAGAGCATGATGGGAACGTGCAGATGGGACGGTGAGGGAGTCGGGGCATATATGAGTGTGTTAGTGTTGGGGGGGGGGGGGTTACCCAGAGGCATAGATAGTGATAGATTGGCCTGGGAGAACTGTGATGCAGATCCACTCATCAAGATTGATGTTCTGCCATTCTGCTTTAAGTGCAATTAAATTGGCCCCTGTGTTAAAAAGCCCAGCCGATATCGTGGCTGAGGCTGAGATTACGCTACATTTCCCCTGCGCTTTTTCCTCCACCTGCATCTCCCCTTCTCAGCCACTCACAGATCTACTTTACGCTTTCCATCTCTATTGGAGGGGATCTTTCCCGGCATCCTGACCAGCCCGTCTGCTCTGATTTACAACTTTTACGTGAAGCTCCTTTATTTTCACAAAGCCCGCAAAGTAGTTTTTAAATCAATGCTCACTAAAAGTTTTTAATCACTTTCTGGTTGTTGTCTCACCACAGAATTGATGACTAGTACATTAGTGCATGTTTAATGTGTAATAATGCACGATGATTACTAAGTGGAAGGAAGTTTAATGTCTTCATGAAGTATTACAACATAACTCATCTCTGGCGGCAATTTTGACAAGCTTGTCTATTTGGACCTAAAGTATTACTCTGAAGTAAGAACAAGATCACAAGGAGAAGCTAGTTTTTCCTTTCTGCTGCATTTAACAGCATAGGAAAGGCAAACAGTTTGTTTGCTTTTTCATCTGTTCTGTGTTGAACACTCTGAAAATCACTTACTTGTCCAGCAGTTTCATAATGTGCTCAATTTTCTGCTAAATGGAAATATTTGCAATAATTCAAATTGAATGTCGATCACAGTCCAATCCATCTCTCTCTCTGTCTCGGCCTCCGTCCCACTGCAGGCCTCACCCACCTCTGTCAGTGTCAAGTTGTTAACCCCATGTCAACAGTGGCGCAGGGCGTATTTGGACCTGTGTGATGGATGGGTCTTGGTGGACTTGTCCCACGCAAACATATTCTCAGAGTCAGCTGAGAGAGGTGCAACGCGTGTGTGTGACAAGCCCTCCACCCACTCACATACATGCACATTCAACATTCAAACACACGTCCATCCACATTTAAAAAAAAAAAAAAGTCCTAGAACTCGAGCAGCTGGGGGCCCCTGACACCCCTACGTCTTCTGTTTGGACTCAGATGGGTGGAGCTTTGACCCCACTGTCACAGATTAAAAGAAAACAGAGTCAAGATTTTTTTCCCCGCAAATTGTCAACTTGACCCATATCCTTTACATGGCTCCACTACTTTTGACATCATGCTTCCTTAACAGACCAGAAAAACTAACTCGCCAGCTTATCCCAAGGGAAATGTATAATAATCAAGGGGAGGACCATTACAAATTGGTAAAATTCCTTTCTTTTTTACAAGACAGTCTGGCTGCAAACCGTTCAATCCTGATTGCCACTCTCACAGACATTCATCTGAGATGCTGTATATCTCAGAATGAAAATACATGCTTAAACTTTTTTAATAAAATCAGATTAAACTTTAGTTTAGGGTAAGAGTTACGATAGTTAGGATACCAAAGTTAAAAGTCAAAACCTGACCTGAAAAAAACCCTTTTTACAAAACAGTATGCTTACAGGAAAAAACACTCATCCTCCATGAAAACATTCAAACACAGCCAGGGTAGCTTATGTAGCTCCATTAGTTGGCAAAGCTAAACATAGATAGAGGAGCTACATAGCTAATGTAGGTAAAGCTAAGCTCACAAAGCAGCTACTAAGCTACTTATCCACATAGCTAGGTTAGCCTAAGCAATGTTTGCTAAAGTTCACATTAACTATAGCTAAAGCTACCTTAACTATAGATAACATAGCTATGTAGCAAAAGCTAAGCTTACAAAGCAGCTATGTAAGCTACTTAGGTATGTTATCTACATAGCTAAGGTAGTTTTAGATCATTTTGCTAAAGCTCACATTGTTAAAGCTACCTTAACTATAGATAAGGGAGCTACATAGCTAAAGCTAAGCTCACAAAGCAGCTTTGTAAGCTATATAGATATATTATCTACATAGCTTAGGTAGCTTGAGCTCTGTTTGCTCAAGCTTATGTTGTTATCGCTACCTTAACTGTAGATAGCTGAGCTACATAGCAAAAGCTAAGCTCATGAAGCAGCTATGTAAGCTACATAGTTATGTTATCTACATAGCTAAAGTAGCTTTAGCTTTTTTTTGCTGAAGATTACGTTGTAAAAGCTACCTTATCTATAAATGATGAAGCTACATAGCAAAAGCTCACAAAGCCATTATGTAAGCAATATAGGTATGTTATCTACATAGCTACGTTAGCTTTATATATGTTTAATTAAACTCACATTGCTAGAGCAAACTTAGCTACACTGTCTAAAGTAGTAACGTTAATTGCGTAGCCAACTTAGCTATGTTAGCCTCAGCTAAAACTAATGAAGCTAAAGTAAGCCACCGTTGGTGTCCCAAATCTTCGAACAGGTCTATGCATAATTTATTTGAAGGTTAGACCAATGATTTTTTTTCTGTTTTATTTGTGAAATGCTGTTAAGTGTGTAAAGTTTGCAATGTGGTTATTTCCTGCATTTAACCACAAGACTTTGTTTATTATTAATGTTGAAATTGTAAAAAACCTCACAATGGAAATACCGTTCACTGTTTATTTATATGAAAAATAAATATTTTTTCTATTTAAGGCCACAGTGAATGATCATACTCAGCATCTTTTTGACACTTTTTGTTTCTAAAAATGTGTTAAAACCCACTGAAAGATGTAACGGTTGACCAATAGCAGTCATTAATGAAAAAAAAAAATCCTAAAAATCAAGATGCAAGGATTTGGCCCGACACCACTGATATGTTGACAAACAAAGGGTGGTAAAGTCTTCAAGGTAATGAGAAGCCGAAGATCCGCATTGAGCAACAAGATATTACCAGATTTTGCACATATGACTTTGCTAGTATCTACAGGCCATTGTTTGCAAACTGTAGGAATGTAGACTATGCCAACTGTTGCTGTAATTCCTGCTGTCTGTTGCAAAATGACAACATTGAAGGGGGGTAATTTACTACATGCTAGCTGAGATAGGTTTGAAAGATTCCAAGCTTATAGTGAACTTGAAAATCAACAGGACAAAGACTCAATTTTAAAGAGACTGGCTGCAGATGTAGATCTCAGAGAGCATTACTGTGAGATGCCGTCTCTGTCAGAACAGAAATGCTGTCACAATGTGTTTCCATTTTTGGATTCTCTTGTAATTCAACTTTGCTCATAATGCTCAAAAAAGTTAACGTGCATATCCGTTAATGCATCGGTCCACAGTCAGACCCGTCTCTTTCTTGGTGCAGGACAGATGTATAATTTTTTATATGTAAGCCAGAGTCAAAACTTGGGATTAAAATATAACAATGCAGCCTTACACTGTGTCACAATCATTGCAAATAATTAATGTTCGAATGTAAACGCTACCTCAGATTTTGTCAGGCTTCTCCCACAGTCACTCTCTTTTTCCTATCTCTGCTTCATCTGTCACCATTCTCTTCTGTGTCTTATCCGCAGCCCTTGTATTAAACAGTATACACACAGGCTAACTGGCTTCTTTTTAGCTGACGGCTGGTGTGTGAACTAGAGCTTTAAAGCTATAAGCACTTCTTATTGGAAAAGTGTGGTCTGTTGCCGTGACACTGTGCTGAAAGCAGGTGACAGTTATGGGATAAGCACCATTTCAGCAGTTGAAAAGGTTTGTAAAACTACTTTTTTAAGGGGGGACATTTAAATAATTTAATGCTATTTGAGAATATTCTGCTGCTGACTGCTGATGGTCTCTGTTTTGCTTTTGTAGGTCATAAAAAGGCATTACTTTTTCAAATTGCATCATAACCAGAAAAAAAACTCCTTGTGCCCCATTCTTTGTTTTCATCTTGAGTTTTTTCATGTGCCATTAAGCTCCTTCCTAACATGAAAAATACTCATTTTTGTACATGACACCAGATTGATGGATCTTTTTCTTATAATCAAGAGAGAAGAAAACTGTGTAAGTGAACACATGGTTTTGGGGCAGAGATGGCACCAGTGCATGACTGATCACTCGTCAATATCACGAGTTCATCCCGCTCTATTAGTCATCCGCACGGTGTCCTGTCACTCCACACAGCTGCTCGCCGTCTCTCTCCTCCACCTCTCATTTTTCTCTTTCTGCCCAACTTTCTCTGTTCTTTTTATACTCTACACCAAACACCCCTGGCTTCTAACACATTCCTGTCATGGTTTATGGGGGCTGGGGGAGAAAATAGGCTGAATAAAAAAAAAAAGGAAGAAGGCTCACATGTGGGCGGGTGAGTTTAGTTACATGCCATGTGTTCTCTCTCTCTCTTTTTTTTTTTTTTTTTTTTTTTTGGAGTTGGGGGGTTGTCATAATGTGTTGTCCACTCTGGCTTGGGAGGTCAGATTAACAAGGACTGCCGGTCCCTCTTTGCAGTGCAGCGGCACAATGACAGGGGCGATCCATCACTTCTGTCCCTAACAGGGTGGGGGTCAGTGGGGGTGGAGGCTGTGGGGTGCTAGGGGGCCCCGGCTCTGGCTGGCTGATGAAGGGTTGAGGAGAACAGGATGGGGCTGGTTAAACTTTAACCAGCTCTCTTCCTACACACTGAACGCCACATTCAGTGACCATTCTCCGCTGTGGGAGATTCTGAACACCGAGATCCATGACCCGCCGCCCACTGGGACCCCCTGTCTCGCCCACTCATGGCCCCCCGCGCCCACCTGCTACCATATGTATCGCTTACGCAGAGCGGCAAACTTTTGGCTTGAGCGTGGGAAGAAAGTGACTCGGAGGTCTCTTCTCCATCTGTGCAGGGAGCAAGTGGCTATATTAACCCGGCCCTCTGCACGCGCCATACAGCCTCTGATATACTAACATGACTTCATATTCAAAACTATTTGTCGGTGGTGCAGTCATGTCTGGCGAGCACACTTTCTCATAGCAGATCAATAGCAATAACCTTCTTTGTGATCCTAGAATGGCAAGTCCTGGGGGCATGCCATGGTTACAGCATGAAAAATGATGGCTGGCCTTTTGATAGTCATTTAATACACAGTTGCACACTTTGATAGAATTTGGCAAAAGACTCTCCCCGGTGAGTTAACAATGCGTACTGAAAATCATATTTCCATGGCGGCCCATTCAATCTTACCTCACCCCGTTCCAGAAAAAACTGCAGTGACAAATGGGACGTGAGGCGCAATCTGGGTGGCTGTGGGTCACATCAGGTGCAGAGCAGGTTGGAGGTGTTAACCCAATGTGTTCCTGTTCACTGGTCCAATCATCTTCATTGATTGAGCCGATGATTGAGAGGGTGCTACCTTTTCTTTACGATGTTGGCGGGAGGAGGTGAAGGCTGAAGAAAGAGAGCAAAAGAAAACGGCGTACGAAAAATGCAAAAATAATCCCAGTGACTTTTGTCATTTGCGTTTCTATGTCTGCATGTCCTGTCCTTAGGAGCTGAGTTTATGTGACAGGCTGATTTAATCAAATTTGATTAGGCTCATCCTTCCACACGCACTTAATAATGTAGTAATTTATGCCCATTTGACATAAGAGAGAGAGAAGGAGTGACACTATAAGGGGAAAGGGTGAGGGCAAGACATTTGGAGGGAGGCTGAGTGAGTGGGGGAGAAGATGTTTAAAAAAAGTAGGAAAGTAGGTGCAGAGAGGAATAAGGTGGCAGGGGAGAAAGGGGTGGGGGGTGAGAATGAACAGAGGAGGGGAGCTGTCCATTTTTACAAACTTAAGAATCTGTCATGTGTCGAGTCGCGTTTTCTTCCCCTCAGCGTTGAGGTGCTTTTGACAGCCAGGGACTTTCTCTCCTTCGTCGGCGCTGCAAATGACATTACGGAAATTGTGTTTGTGGCGTTGCCTAGGCCAGGGACTCCTGGGAAACTGAGGGGGGCCACGGGGTCAGGTGGAAGCAAGAAGAAGGAAAAACAGACAGAATAAACAGTTGATTTAAAGCCAAAGAAAACTTACTTTGAGCGTAATGAAGCTTACAATCAAATAACTGGTTATCTCAGATAACATTAAATCATTCCAAAATACACATGTGCCATAATGCTGGCTGTAATTTGTTTTAACAGCGACAAGGCTCACCCAGACTCGCAGGGATTACTCCTTCCAGCAAATATACAGGGCTGTGTCTAAGATTTGCTACTTTCAGTCTCTTGATGCTCAGACTTGTAAATATTTCAGCAGGAGAAACGAACTGCTCTCTCAGGGGGGCAATCCTGCACCTGATTGCCCTGTCCCGGCATTTATAGCCTGGGTAGGTCCGGGACCGACCTGGTCCGGGCCGTTCTCCCCTTACCATGCAGGTCTACACATCCTGTAACCTTCACTAACAAGGACCAGGGGAGCAGCAGGACCAAAGCTGCTCCATAAAGCACAATTACAAAGCTAAAAGACAGGATTTTATGCCCTTATATGTGTGTGATTTCCCCCTTTACTGCTCACAATCAATCTTTAATGAGCCATTGAATATTAACTGGATTTGTAGGAGCTGAGTGTCAACTCCCATGAGTGTAAGCTGGAGGCCCAAAGGTTTAGCAGACACTGAAGATGAGGGGGGAAAAGGGGGAAAGGGGGCATTTGCAGGGTGGGGGATGAGTGTTTTACACAGGGTTTATATGCAAAAAGTGGTTATAGTCAATTACAATTACAATCATTCACCATGGGAAGGACAACCAGGGTAATTGTGGTCGCAGTACCCCCCTTGGAGCAACTACAGTATCTGCATTACAAAAGAGCAAACACTGGTCCAAGAAGGACAAATCTAATGGGATAAAAGATTTTTAAAAATGTTAGACTTTGTGGGAGATTTGAATCACATCAGAGTCACAAAAATCATTGATTTATAACCCAGAGCACAAAAGAACCTCTTGTCTGGTCCCTTCACAGGCCTGCAGCAGGTCCAGGCTAATTCCTGGACTCTACCCCCCCTGCCAGGCAGCCTCTTTGTCACTGTGCTGCCTGCTACTGATTAATGGACGTCGTCTTGTGATCAGAAGGCGCGGACGTGGCCGAGGTCCTGATCTCTCTGTGTCTGCGTCCCACAGAAGGATGGAGTGGACTGAGATAGATTAGGCCTTGATGCTGACCCCTGCGGAGAGACCTCTAGGGGTAGAGGAGCAGGCCAGGGGGCTCAGGGGATAATGGGACCCCTCACACACCTTTTAAAAGAGAACATGTTTATGGCTACTTAGAGGAAATTGATTTGATTGTGCCAGAAACGCATGTGTGAACACCCTTGGCACTTTTATTGGCTATTTGTCTTTTAAGTCACAGCTGGAGAAATTTATGCCCACATTGGGGTTTCACAGAGTGGGTGCAAGGCTGTGTGTGTTTGTGTGTTTAAGAGAGTAAATATTAATATGTGCATGTGTGTGCAGGAGCGGGTCATGATGAGCGATGCACTGAGGGTGCACTTTAACTGGGTGTCAATCATTAAGTATCAGCCCTAATGACTAAAAGTGCATAATGGAGGCACTGGCGGAAATAAAACAACAAGATTTGTTGGGACACATTAATTCTCTGAATTGATGTCAACAGGCAGCTACTTTCCCCGGCCTGTGTTTCCCTGCTCATGCATCTTGACTCTATTAAATGACAAATGTTTGAACATGAATTTAAGCTCATGATTTCATTGGAAAATCGGAATAAGGCAAAGTGTTTCCTGTACCGCTGTAGGGATTTCCCAGAATTTTAAGTTTATCAACTGCATGAAGGATTTGAATCTATGAGCTGCCTGGTGTTCCAGTACAACTGACCATATCAGGAGTCTTTCAGCTGAGTGCATACGTGGCTGTTATGTATTTGTTACGTTTTTCATATATACTTCTCGATAAGCATTATTCGTTTTCATGAAAAAACAAAGAGATATTCACAGGACTCTTTATGGGTCCAACAGCTTTTGCAATGACAACATCTGTAAATACAATTCACTGGAAGCCACCAGTTAACACAGTCTCTAATCCAACCAAAACACTGACCGCTGCATCAGTGCACAGATGAATATGTTCATAAAATGGAATCCTGCTGGCCAGTGGTCATCTCTCAAAGCTGATCTGATGTTGCTATTGAATATTAATGCAACTATAAAGTGAGTTCTGATCTCAAACTTGCTATTATAGCTGCCTTGAGTGTTACCATACTTGTAGTTTACATCCCACACATCAGGTAGTTTTACAGCCTGAGCTCTCTGGTGTTTCGTTTAGGGTTATCCTCCACTAACATGTGTCATGTTTAGTCAAGTATATTTACAAGAACACTCATAAAAGCTGAATGCATTAAAAAAGTTTTCAGACTCCCTTCACTTTTTCCAATTTTGTTATGTTGCAGCCTGTTATTCTGAATTAATAAATTCTCTCATCTATGATTACAAACTGAAGAAATTTTTTATTTTTTTTATTTTATTTTTTTTTGCAAATTTATTAAAAAGAAACAAATTGGAATTTCACATTGACATAAGTATTCAGACCCTTTACTCAGTACTTACTTGAAGCACCTTTGGCAGGAATTATAGCCTTGAGAATTTTGAACTTGATACCACAAGCTTTGCAAACCTGGATTGGGGGATTTTCTGTCATTCTTCTTTGCAATTCCTCTCAAGTGTGGTGTTCAAGGCAGAGCTCTAGCTGGGCCACTCTAGGATATTTACTCTAACAGTTCTCCCTAGGCCTCTCCTGTGTTGTTTTTGCTGTGTGTTTAGAGTCATTGTCATGTTGGAAGGTGGATCTTCAACCCATTCAGAGTTCATGTGCTGCTGAACAGGTTTTCATTGATGCTGCCACCATCAAGCTTCACTGGTGGGGTGGTACTGGGCAAGTGATGAGCAGTGCCTGGTTTCCTCTCGACACTTTGTTCAGAACTGAGGCCAAGCAGTTCAAACTTAGTTTCATCAGACCAGAGAATCTTGTTCTCAGTCTGAATGTCCTTCAGGTGCTATTTTGCAAACTCCAAGAGGGCTTTCATGTGCTTTGTACTGAAGAGAAGCTTCCGTCTAGCCACTCTGCTGCATGCCTTTGAGATGGTTGTCCCTCTTGTCCCATCTCCACACGGGATCTCAAGAGCTCAGTCAGAGTGACCATCACATTCTTGGTCACCTTTCTTAATAAGGCTCTTCTCCTCTGATTGCTCACTTTGGCCGGATGTCCAGCTTTTGGAAAAGTTCTGGTCATGCCAAACTTCTTCCATTTGAGAGTTATGGAGGCCACTGTGCTCTTGAGAGCCCTCAGTACAGTAGAATTTTTCTTTCAATTCATTTTGGAAAAAAAGAAAAACTGAAAACAAAAAAGCAGGAAACAGGAAAAATGAAGTTGTTCATTTTTTCGTGTTTTGATTCTCAATTTAAAGTGAACTGCCTTAAACACCAAGGTGAATGTTATTTCCGTGTTTGTTTTCATATTTTTAAAAAAATAATTGGGAAACAGCTTGTTTCTTGATTTTGGATTTCTCATTTCAATTTCAAAATCTGTTGGCCATAAAATACACTGATGTAAATATTTTACAGCCATTTTTTTGTGAAACTCTTTGATGGAATGTTCAAACTCGGCTCTATGAATTGCTTCTGTTTGACACAGACCTGCCTGAAGGAAAGACGAAAAGACAAAACTGTTTATAGTCTGTTTAGTTACCAGCTAAAATGCCCCCTTTTACTTTAATAAACTCATATCTCACTTAATTTGATGTACATCCCTGTAAGAGTTCAAGCCACTTCATTGTAATATTTTGAATAATGCAAAGTACCCTCTCAGTATATAATGCATTTTTTTTCTACAGAAACTTCAATTTTCTAACTGTTGTTTATGCTTTAAATTAATCTGAGAATGTGCAAGCAGAGGCTTATTTATTTAAACTTGTGTAATATTGAGTATGTAGAGTAGTACTGTGGACATGAAGATGCCTGAAGATCCCCGGCGCATGTGTTATGATTTCTCAAGTAATGTCCCATAAAGGTCAGGGTGCTCATGAGGAGACAAGGCGGGTGGGGGGACTGAAAGAGTGAAGATGAAGGTGAAGAGCATGCTCTTCCTGTCTCACACGCAGGAAACAAATGGGAGGGGGGAGACCTTACTGCTCAAAACAGTCTGATTTATGCAAATTGAAGAATCTTATCGATTGATAATTGATTTACTCTGATACAAGGTTTCATGGCTGTGGTAGTAATGCACCGACATCAGGGCCTCGCCATCACGCTGCTCGCTCGCTTTAAGACAAATCAAATTCATCTGTCCATCTTTTTTGTCTCTGCTGCCATCCATCAGCCTCATCGGATCAGTGCTGACAAAACCAGCATACGTGTGTATGTGTTGTTTCTGTGTGAGTGTTTATGTGTGGTGGAGTGAGCAAACTTGACCTTTTCCGACGATGTCTAAACAGCAGATCCAGAACAAAGAGTAATCAAAGCAAAGGTAGAGTTGTTGATTCATTAATTCTTCTTCGTATAACGTCTTCAGCTACTTTATTATGGATCTACTTAGCTGCCTTTTATTTACATGCAGTATTGATCCCATTATCCTGCCGGTAAAATGGCTTCATAGAAGTCTGTGATCATGCTAATGATGGAGCATGTTAGCGTGTGCACATGAGCCTGGAAGCTCAAATCTATTTAAGCCTGAGAGTGTATGTTAATGTTTCTATGCGTGTGTTTGTGTGTTAGAGTGAGATAGTTATTTGGTCATCCCCAGGGGGACGGTGCTTCTCCTCCTCTCTCTCTTAGGTAATGGAAGCAATGTGTCCATAATCCCAGTGAATGACTAATAAAAGAGAGTAGCGCCTTGGGCCTGTTCCCTCAGCGATATTATGGCTGGGTATTAAACTGAGTGCCTGTGTAATACTGTCAAGTCACTGTTTTTTCAAACACATTCCACACACACTTCATTTATTTATTTATTTATGTTGCACATCTTCATATCCGCAAATGAAATCCGAGGCGTTCTTTATGAGCAGAGATTGTTCTCATCGGCATTAGAGCTGTTTTATAAAGTCTCAGATGCATGAATCATCACATCACCGCTGTTAGGATCCATCGAGGCACCTGAGGCGCTCATGAACGCTATCTTAATGGAAACCAAACGCTTCTTGAATACTAATAAGCCATGACACCATAACCCGCAAGCCTCCACCTGATACCCCTGTCCTCTCTTTAAACGCTCTTTAATGGCCATGTTAGTGTTATACAAGACGCTCATTAGACACTTTAATTGGTTAGGCCAATGTTGACAGGCGTGTTGATTGGCTGAGCTAGACAGTGGAGTTAGTGTGGTGGTTTGTGGGGGTCAGTGGTGGGGTGCTGTCAGTGACTAATGTAGTGATAGCGGACTGTGGAGCTGATTAGGACGTGGGGTGGTGGGGCAGGGGGTCTCCCTGTGGCTGCATGAGGTCATACTGTCCTGCCCCAAACTAGTGGGGTCTATTAAAAACAAGCCTGGGAGCAGGTCTGTGCGCTAATGAGAGGACAGAAGAGTTTTAAAATGATCAGCCTCCTGTTTATTATTGATTAGAAAAGGTTTGTGGGGATGATGTCACTCTGCTTGATTCTACTATCAGAGCTGATACAGTGCCTATACTGTAAAAAGTATTTACCCGCCTGGATGTTTTAGCCTTTTATTGATTTTATAAACAAATTATGGTCAATATAGCTGCCAAAAAACCTCTTTAACGTCTAAGTAAAAACAGATTTCTACAAAGAAATGAAATAAGTGCATACATTTTCACCACCTTTAAGTCAGTCAGTCACTGCAATTGTTCTCTATTCTTCTTTGCAGAACTGCTTAACCTCTGTCAGGTTGCACAGGGCTTAGGCATGAACATCCATTTTTATTTCCAGCAATAAATCCTCTAAAGGATTGAGGTCTGAGCTTTGACTCAGCCACTCCAAAAAATTCACCTTGTTGTCTGTAAAACATTCCAGGCCATTGTCATGCTGGAAAATAAATCTTCTCCAAAACTGTAGTTTTCTTGCAGACTGAATGAGATTGTCCTCCAGGACTTTCCAATATTCGACCACATTCATTTTACCCTCCACCTTTATAAGCCTTTCAGAACTGGGTGCTGAGAAGCAACCCCACAGCATGATGCTGCCACCACCATGCTTTACAGTGGGGATGGTGCGTATGTGAAGTGTTCCTTGTCTGATGGCCAAAAAGCACAACTTTCTTCCACTTGACCATGGAGTCACCCACATGCCTTTTGGTGAACTCTTGTCAAGGTTTAATATCAGTTTTCTTCAACAGTGGTGTTCTCTTTGTCACTCCCAAATAAAGCTTGACTAGTGATGAACTTATGCAACAGTTGCTGTATGCAGAGTCTGTTCCATCTCAGCTGCTGAAGCTTCAGAGTGGTCATGGGGGATTTTATTTTTGCATTGTTGTAAACTGCTCGTGTTTCTCCATGCAGAAATCAGTACTTGCACCCCAAGAGGATTTCTCTACCACTGTGTGACATCATCTGCAAAGAACATAGAAGTTTTTTGATTTTGGCATCTCCATGCAGCCTTTTATATGTGCTAAAAATATTGAAAACAAATTGACAGATGGTGTCTCTACCCTCTGGGATACTGCTGCCGCTGTTAATTTTATAAGAACCACCTTTGCTTTTATTGTAATGACTAGACAAACCGTGTTGTGAAAGGCCTTTGACCATCCCGGGTTCTTATAAGAACAGAGTGGAGGCTCCTCTGTGCTTCCCTTCAGTGGACATCTGATATGCAATTTTCCTTTTACTATTCATCTTTGATCAAACTATAAAAATGGAGAATGGGGACCAGTCTCGTCCACACACCACACTGTCCCGGCCTGCACCCTCTGTAATCGTGATTGATTGTGATCCAGGACACATATATCGCTCGGCCGGGCCTACACTGACTGTACTTCATCACCAGGCATAGCTAAATGCTTTAAAAGCATTGATTTGCCTGAATTACAACATGGCATCAGACCTCTCACCTGTCTGAGGGAGGCTGTGTGTGTGTGAATGTGCGAGAGAGTAAAGATAGATCTCACCTCCACATATCATAACACTCGGCGCTCCTCTCCCTTTATCCCCATCATCCTCCCCCCTCTATCATCTCCATGCCATCGATTTGCCCCATAAAAGGTGTTTAATTCAATCAAGAGGAAAGTGAGTGCCTGTTTTTCTGGGTCCCTGTCGATAGTGGTATAATCAATTAGAGTGGGCCGACACCTCCCCACGTCCCTTCCTTCAGACACACAAATGCACACAGACAAGCTCTGGTACTACAAACTCTTGTGTGCTATTTCTGTTCTGCATGTCCCACATGAGATCCTTTAGCATCATTTAACACACAAAGACAAGCACGCAGATTTGTGTAGGATATAAATTAGATTGGTAGTTTAATATCTACCCTGTAAAACTGCTAAGGCGGGTTCAATTTAAACTGCAAATGAGAGATACCTAAACTGAAATTACATTTGTGTAGCTTTATTATGTTCTGAGTAGAAGCAACTGAGCTTACCAAGCTTGAGGTTATCATTTCATTGAAGTTCAAACAAGTCCAATAAGAGACAGATCCACTACAGAATTACACAGTTTTTGCACCCATGCTGCTTTGCCAAGCAAATAGAGTCCTGGGTGCACCTGTCCCATTTGTATGTACGCACTTGAAATTTGGCACAAAACGGTTCCCTTCCTATGCAAATAAGCTAGTTGCAAATAACAACTACTCACAAAGGCCATCACCAATTGCCACTTGCATTAACGGTGATTTTACATACAGGTGCTCAGTGTGCTCAACTACCATTAAGCCAAATTCTTCAGTGGTCAAGGTGCAAAAACATGGCAAAAAGCAGGTCCTAAGTCAGAGCACATTCGGATGCAATTAGAGGGTGCAACGTCTGCTTTGTGGGTTCAGACACAATGTTTCAAATCCCATCAGATGAGCTGAGTGTATACAGCCAATTTCACATAAAGTTGAAAAGTACATCAAATAGATTTAGGCAGGCTCTTACTCTGGCTCAATTATCAACCCTAAGCCAGTGCTTTCATCAACTACTTATTTATCAATTATTTTGTTTGTAGTTAATTTTTTTAAATGTTATACACTTTATGGATCCCAAGAGGAAAATTCATGTTTAAACTCTATTATCACTCCATTAGAGAGATGACAGAGTAAGGGGTTGCATGCAGGAGCAGTGTGGGTTTTTGCACCTTGCCTAAGGCACCTCAGTGACCCTCTGCTTCCTAAACCAAGTCTCTACTGACTGAGCGACCATGTTCTGGCTTTTCACTTGGCGGCCTGATCTGTTGTCACTGACACGTGAGAGTAAATGTCTGAATGCTTTTGGGACAGTGAGGTTTCTCTGACAAAAGTCAGCAAAGGCCTCATCATTGGTTGGTAAAGATAATTTTAACCGATTTTTGGTAGCATGTCTCTAATCTGCTTTAAAGATGACTGGAGTTGCTCCATCTTGGGGTCGGAAATATTAATGCTTAATGTTTATGATCAGAAATCCTGTTGGACAGCAAACAGGAGCAGAATTGTTACATGAACCCGAACAATAGCCAATCAGGAAACAAGCTGAATGAAAGAGGAAGCACAACAAGCACAGCCACATCAATGGTAAATGTTAAGCATAAAGATAGGCTGACATCAGAAATGGAGGTCCAATTTGGATAACATACCACAGCCAAACTGGCAAGGGAAGGAGAAGGGCTGAAACTACTACCACAATGGATGTTAGGAAGCTAACAGCTAGCCATGTCTTACTTATTTACTCTAAAGCTTTTGGAGTATAAAAAGAGGAAACTCGTCAATGAATGAATTTGTCGATATGTGGTGTGCTGGTCATCTTGCCTTGTCACCATGTGAGGGATCTCACATTTCAAAATTGGTGAAAAATATAAAATCTTTTAGCGTATGCCAGGCCTTAGTTTCCTTTGTGTTTATTTGTTTCTGTATGACTGACGCATACCTTGCCACAGTCACATGACAATGCGTCCTTTTGCAAGACATCCCTAATTTGCCAGCAGTGCTGCGTTGGGGGCATGTAAACATGTATGGATGCATTTCAATGGGATTAGTCCATACAGATGGCCTACTCTCCATAACAACCTTTGCCATCAGTGTGTGAATGTAAAGTGAGTTGGTGTGAATGGGTAGGTGTGACCTGCTGTGTAAAAGCGATTTGAATAGTCAGATTACTATAGAAAAGCACTCCTTGCTGTATTATCTCTTCAGATAACGATGGATCATCATAGTACAACATCAGTCTTTTTAAAACAAGACAATTATTTCATAATAACAAGAAACTGGTGCAATATTTTTGTCATGCATGCAGAAATATAATTGAACTGAATTTCTTCCTCATATTTGTCACAAGCCCAGGCTCTCCTAGCACATTCAAGTCGCTTCACTGAACTTCTATGTATCTAATGTTTCCACACATTTTTATCTGTGTGGTTTGAACACTGGTTGTTGTACTTCTATCCACTTGGGTACCGACGCTAAACACACTTGAGCGCACAAACACGCGACACCTAACCACTAGACAATAAAGGGAATGAAGAAATAAAAGGTCCGATTCATCAAAATCACACAAGACTATACCACCCAGTAAATTAAACAATATTTCATAATCACTCTGACAATGAGACAAGAGACAGCAATTTGGGCTAGGCGCTTCCTCTCAGCGGACAAACACACACAAATACACACGCTCAAACGTAATTATCAGAGCGGACATGCTCTGGAGACCCCAGACACTCCCCTCGTACCTGCCCAATCAAGTGTCCAACAACAGACACCCACCCAGGCTTCATTTATCTTGTCTGTGAGTGTGTGTATCTGTGTGTATCAAGCTAATTACCAACATGAACCATCCCACACACAGACCTAACCCAGACATCGTGGCGCTATCCAGGGACATGGGAGGTGGGTAATTAGCCTTCCATTATTACAACACACAAGCACACCTACACACAGACACATATTTATACCACACACACATAAGAGTCAGTGGAAGGGCAGCGGGAGCATCGGGAGGTTGTGATTCAGGACTTGTTTTGAGTCATAGAGCTCTGTAGGAGGTCAAAATTAACTATCTGTGGTCATATTAGTTTCCATGAAACAAACCATGGGATTTTTCCCCTCTGTCTTACAAAAACACCTGCACCAACTGAATGTTCTAAGTTTTCTATACACCTTCAACCCGCCTGACACTAACTGAGGCATGAAAATGGCTGGCACAATATGCAGTAAACACACCTTTTAGAGATCAAGTAGAGGCAGAGAAGGGCTGACAGTCAACACAGCAGCAAAGTCAATAACAGCTGGAAAATTTAAATACTAAATGTTAAACCAGTTCAACAATTTACCACGCAGACAATGGGTTATTGTCATAGCACAGAGACAAATAAGCCATCAAACTAGCTGTCAGACATTTCTGTTTAAGAAGGAAAATGAGACCAGTCTTTCAGGTCAACCAGTGACTGAGAAACTCAGCTGATAGAGCTAGAGATAACAATTATTATTACAGTAAAATAATAAAAAAAAATATTCATCCTCTTGTATGTTTTACCCTTAAATTGAATTTATAAACCAATCATGGTTAATATAATTTGGCTTTTTGGACAAAAAGAAAAATAAAAAAACTCAATTTTTTACTAAGTATTGTCAAATAAAATGTTGAATGCAAATTAAATTACTGCATAAATATTTATCCCCTTAATATCAGTGTTTAGTAGATGCACTTTTGGCTGCAAACACAGCATCAAGTGTGAAGAGGTATCAATCAGGCTTGCACATCTAGACACTGCTATTTTACTCCATTCTTCTTTGCAAAACTGCTCAAGCTCTCTTAGGTCAAGCATGGATCTAGCCGCCAAGAATCCCACAGCAATGATGCTGCCACCACCTTGCTTAACAATGGGATGGTGTGTTTTTGGTGATGTGCAGTGATTGGTGTCTGCCACACATAGCATCTTGTTTGATGGCCAAAAAAACACCATTTTGGTCTCATTAGACCAAAGACCTCTCTCTCTCACTCAGCCATGAAGTCTCCCACACACACTTTGGTGAACTCCGGTCAAGATTTAATCTGAGTTTTCTTCAACAACGTCTTTCTCTTTGCAACTCTCCTTTGACCGATGAAGAACCTGGGCATCAGTTGTTGTATGCATGGTCTCTCCAATCTCAGCTGCTGAAGCTTGTAACTCCATCAGATTAGTCTTAGGTGTCTTGGTGGCCTCTTTCACTAGTCTCCTTCATGCACAGTCAGTCAGTCTGTGAGGATGGCCTGATCAAGGCAGGTTTACACGTGTGCCATATTCCTTCCATTTATTGATGATGGATTTAAAAACATTTAAAGTGGCGGAAAAGTTGTGAAAATGAGTTAAAAGTGGCAATATTTGGCATAAATGGCCTAAATGTGGCCAAAAGTGGCAAAAAATTGGTTAAAAGTGGCAAAAAGTAGCAAAATGGGCTAAAAGTGGCAATTAATGGGTTAAAAATGGCCATAAATACTGAAAAAAAGAGGTTAAAATGGCAATAAGTGGCAAAAATGTGATAAATGTGACATAAAGTTGTCGAAAGTAGCAAAAGAGTGTGGTAAAATTGGTTAAAGGGGCAAAAAGTGATGTAAATGGTTAAAAGTTCCACAAATTGGTAAATGAAGTGGTGAAAATGTGTTAAAATCTCAGAAAATGTTTAAATGTGAAATTTTTAAAATGGACAGTAAATGCCCATCAAATGTGAATTTGATCAATCAAATTCAATTTTTAATTGTTTTTTAATTTTAATCAATTTAAATTTGAATTTCCCTTCAGGGATTAATAAAGTATGACTTTAATTTTACTTTACTTTAAAAAAATGGCACAATTAAACAGTTTTAACATCAGACCCCATAGTAGGTTGACATACTTTTTGGCTCCAAAATGAGGCAACTGTTAGCCAGGATGATAGCACCAATGTTACTGGCCTAACACACATCCACTGACTTCATAAATAAATCACAAATAGGGAGTCCCATTCACTGCGGGTTTCAAGGGCCCAGCCAATAGTGAGGGAAGGCTTGTCTTTGGATAACAACACTGGTTTTCCTGTCCAGCATAATTTTCTAAAGATCTTGGAAAAAAATTACCCGGCTATCTTGGGGATCCAGTGTTGTTATCGAGAAATTTGCAAAAGTAAGGCATGACATTCAACTTTAATTTTTTTCCTTATTGCAGGAAAAGGGAAAAAACCAAATGCCTTGAGACATGACTTTTTTGGGCTTCTGTACTTCCATATTGCTCAATGGTTTATGTTTTCTCCCTGTTGTTTTATAATAGCCCAGAGTTTGACTTCAATTACCAGAAATTAAGTGTTGCTGTCAACTCACTTAAATCCCATTTCCATTGTTTGTATAAAGATTTCATTGGAAAACAGATGACTCATAATGTCATTAAATCAGTCACACAAATAGTCACTTATTAGCTGCTTCTCACACATTGTTTGCTCTACATTGGTTGGTTGTTAATGCTATAATTGTCCTAATTGTGTCCCTGACATTGTTACTTTTCATCTGTCTAACTGGAGAGCAAATAAAGATGGATGTAATGAAACGAACATTAGTCATCCACAACAACACAGCCAACACTGCTCTTCTGCTCTCCAGGAAATCTCAACACTGCCAAAGCTAACACCATCCTGGGGCCATATGTAGCGAGAAGGGTAGAGGTGCAGGTGGGTTGAAGGTGTTAAAAAAAAAAAAAAAAATCTCATAACTCCAAGCTGGCCCAAAAAGTCCTCCTTCCCATCACTGGCCCAGCTGTTATCTGGGGGGTGTGTAATTGTGTCAAAACCTTCTCTTCCCCTTCAAGAGCGCCCCCCTAAAGCAGTTAGACGCCTCCCCACACATGGTCCTGGGCATCATCATTTTCCAGCTACCATCCATCTTCGGCCTGCGATTAATTCTCTTCATTTCCTAGCACAGGCCATAAATCCTGGCACACTTAATTAATTTCACGGCCAACGCGGGGCTCCCGTAAAGCGGGGATTGTTCTCGCAAAAGCCCATATTAATTATGCTATTTTACAGCCATCTCATTGAAGGCTGTGTTTCATCTTTCATAATTACATTTTCAACAACAACAGGGGCAACAAAAGGAGTCTAATTATGGATTTGGCGGTGTACTCCATTGTAATAAGTCAATGTTAGAATCAAGCACAGGAAGTGGTGCTAAGGCATTACGATACGGGATCCAATAGCGTGGAAGAATCAATATGAGCATCCTTGTGTTACTGTTGTGTACTGTAGCAGTGATTTTAGCTGAGAGGACGATCATAAAGCAGAGCATATTGAAAGCATTTGGTGGCCTGCTGGTGTAAATTGTGTTGATGAAGTTAGAGGAGATTATTGTCACATTGAGGCTCTGGTGATCATTACTCTTGTGATGGAGCTCGTCAGCTGCTGTCCTGATGTTCAGGCAGCGGCATGTCCCCCAAGTCAACACCTCATTCAGCACACCAGTACCTCTCATGTGCAAGGCCGCCCATAAGGGGGGGTAAAGGGAGACTTTTGGGGGGCCAGGCCAAATGAGGGGCCCATGGAGGTCAGGGAAATCCTTGTATCAGAGTAACAAAAAAGGAATCTTATTTATTGATATTGTAGTTTAACATAGCATTTTTCCAGCTGTAAACCCATTTTCTTAAAACAAATGTGCCTTTTTTAGGTATAGTGATAACAATGTGGATGAGCACACTTAACCATTTGGAAAGTAATGGCAGGCTTCAGGATGTCAGAAACAAGTAGAAGAAACTCGACAATCTTTGGAAAGAAAAGGAAAAAAAGACTGACATTGTGAAATGACAGAATGATGGGCAGTAAGTGGCAAAAATAGGTCTAAAGTGGTCAAAATAAACTTAGTTTACAGTGGCAAAAATGTTGTGAAAATGGGTTAAAAGAAGTTAAAAGTAGGAAAGATGTGGCTGTAATTATTTAAAAGTGGAAATAAGTGGCAAACAAAGGTTTGAAATTGGAAAAAGTGGAAAAAATGGGCTAAATGTGGCAATAATTTTCTGCCATAGAAAACGGGTTTATGTGGCAAAAAAGGTGGTGAAAATAGATTAAATGTTGCGAAAATTCCTAGAAATAGTAGTGAAAATGTGTTAAAAAGTTGCACAGCAAATTATTTATAATTTATTTATTCATTTGTACAGTAGTGCATAGCCTTCTTAGAAGCATAAACTCCTATTCTTAAAAACTCTTTCTTTTTGACAGGGGGAAGATGGTGAAATGGGATAATCAAATTGGCAAAAATGTGTTAAAAGTGGCAAAAATGGGCATAAGAAATAGTGAATGCAGTGCAATTTGAAAAAAAATGGGTATAAAATTTAGTGAAAAGTGGTTAATAGTGGCATTATGGGGGCAACAGTGGCAAAAGGTGGTAAAAGGCAAAATGTGTTAAAAGTGGCAAAAACTGGCAGGAAAAGTGATGGATAGGGTTAAAATGAAGCAAAAATGGCTGAAAGTGTCAGAAAAACTGGTGCAAAGGGTTAAAAAGTGGCAAAAGTGGCAGAAATGGGTGGAAAAGGTGGGGAAAATGGGTCAAAAGTGGCAAAAATGTGCTCAAAGTGTCAAAAGTGGGTAGAAAATTGTGATGAAAAATGATTAAAATCTGCTAAAAAATATTTTGTAAAGTGGCAAAAATGGGGGGGGGGGTGTAAGTGCCACTGATCCAACAAGCATACATTCTTATCATAAATAAATTCCATGGGGGGGGGGGGGGGGGTCAGTGCCACTGATCCAACAAGCATACATTCTTATCATAAATAAATTCCATGGGGGGGGGGGATTCTCTGGGTTTGTGATGGGCAGGCCTGCTCATGAGTCCTGAATGTGCTCATAAACCCACAGAGAAGCACCACTAATTAAATGTGGCCAAAATAAAGTAGTAACTCCCTTTTTCACACCATGTAGCTCACTTATTCACACCTGAAAATGTTCAACAGCAAAATTAACTTCCTCACATGTTGTCACATTCTCCGCTGTTGCCCTCTCTCACTGGTCGGTGCCACAGGTCAGCACCCAGTCATGACGGGTGACGGAGCCTGTGTTAACAGCCACCTACACACTTCACCCAGTGTCAAGCTTTCCACCCACTCACTCCTGGAACAGCAGTTATAATATACTTGCACACGGATGCGCATGCAACACAGAGCTGCCGTAAGTATCTTGTGATGCATTGGCTGTCATGGCCGCCTGGCTGGTGGTAATGTTGAGGGCAACCTGCAGTGATGATGGACTGTCTACTTTGACAGGAATCTGTTTTTTGACTTTTACAAGACAGACGGTTGATCCACAAGACAAGTGACACAAAACTACAAATTTCAGAATCACTTAATCACTTAAAGGAATACTTTAACACATTCACAAGCCCTCACTTTAACAATGAATTCATGCTGAGATTCTGTTTCATATCACTGCAGATTTTTATTTGTTGGTCAGATTAAAAAAAAGCAATTTGAGGCCATTGCATCAGACAATATTTACGCAACAACTTCAGCTGGAAACAGGTAATTGGAGCATTTTGAGTACTTGAAATACAAAGTTAGAAAAGTGGATCTAGAGTGCAAACTTTGAGAAGCCGCACTATCTCCAGCAGCATCTAATTTCCACAGAGTAATGTCAATTTAATTAAAATTAATAATCAAAAATAAGTGAATGCATACATTTTCACCCCTTTTAAAGCGACTAGCCCAATTCAACAGACAAATGGTGCTAATAGTCTCACAATTAGTGAAACTGGGATCACCTGAGTGCAGTCAATGTGCCTTAAATGACTGTAATATAAAGACACCTATGTCTGAAAGGTCCAGTCCCTGTTTAATCAGTATTCCTGGCTATCATTACACCATGAAGACAAAAGAACACTCCAAGCAACTCAGAGAAAAGGTTATTAAAAAGTAGAGGCCAGGGGATGGACACAAAAAAGCACAGCCGAGCACAGCACATCACCACAAACACACCATCCCTAATGTAAAGCATGGTGGTGGCAGCATCATGCTGTGGAAATGCTTCTTGGCATCCGGCTCGGGAGGGGTTGTAAAGGTAAAGGGTAAGATGAATGCGGTAAAATCTGGGGAAATCTTGGAGGACTATCAGGTTGGTGGAAGATTTATTTTCCAGCAAGGCTATGACCTGAAGCATACAAGGAAAGCTAAACAGAAAAGGTATAAAGACAGCAGAGTACATGTTCTGGAGTGGCCAAGTCAAAGGCTGGACCCAATCAAATAGAGAATTTGTGGCCTGACTTGAAAAGGCTGTTTATGCCCAAGCCCAAGCAACCGGACAGAGCTTGAGCAGTTCTGACCTATCCATACGGACTCAAGGTTGTGATTGCAACCAAACATGCATGTACTAAATACAGACTTATATTGACCGTGATTTATTTATATGGTCATAAAAGCATCTGATGTTTTCAAAGGCCATTTAAAAACCATAAACTTATTCTTCAATACATGGAACTTCAACATTTCTTATAAACAAACACTTTAAAGGAAGTAGATGTCTACAGAGGTACACATGACATAAAGAGTTACCTTCTCTTCTTCTAGAGCAAATGGAGAAAATATCAAGTAGTAAACACTGACCACCAAAATGTGTTGTGCCTATTATGTGAAGGCAGACAATAACCCTAAAAGTGAATTTGTGACGGCGACGGTGGTAATAATGGCCGCCCTGCTGACCTGAGAGTGCAGCTATGTCACCTCTGATCAGTGGTGTTACAGTCCACTGCCGGACGCTCCTTTCACTTCCTATTAGGCTCCTCACTCTGAGAGTCTGCAAGCACGGGACGGGGCCATAAGTCCTTTGACAGCGACCTTGAACATATATGTGACTGTGGGTTCATCCATGTGCAACAATTACCAGCATCTCCCCTTACGTCTGTGTGTGTTTATGTGTGTGAGAGATCTCTTCCACTTCTCTGTACTCCTTTCTTGTCAAGGCCATCGGTGATCATTGGAGGTTAAAAGTTACAAATCACCCCCTCTTCCCCCTGCTCTGCCCTCAAAACCACCCCCTACCCCAGTCTCCACCTCCTCCCCTCCCCACCTGTCCCTACGCTCCCTCTCTCTCTCTCTCTTGCCCAGGCCTCCAGGGGCCTTGGGTCTCATTCGTATTTGGGGCCACGGCTCCTGTTGAGGGTCTGCAGGGGATCAGAGGCAGTGGAGGGCAATTACTCCTCTGCTTTAATTGGCATTATCATTTTAGCTGGCTGACAGAGATGGATCACCTGGCAGGACCCGGCTACTGTCGGTACTGGGAGAAGGGAGAAGGGGAGAAGGGGGGAGGCAGAGAAGAAAGAACAAGAAATAAAGGGTGGAAAATAAATCTGGTAAGATCAGAACAAATAACCCCCATTATACACAAGGAAAGCTGTGTGGAGGGATTGTGTGGGCTTTCAAGCTCCTACAAATGTGCATGTAAGGCTGATTTTTACATCTGTGTATATGTGCGTGTGGGGAAAAGGGCAGAGAAGGAGGAAAGAGAGAAGGGGGTGTTAGTGTAACCCAGTGTGAAGCCTGGCAAGGCCCTAACGAGCAGCATGGCCGCCGCTACATAACTCAGGTCCTGTAAAGCTGTCAGTGGAATTAAGAGGCAGCCATTATAGGTGCCTATTCGAGTGCCTCAATGCAAAACACCCGTCTTCTCCCTGGGGCGAGCAGCGGCAGATAATTTTAGCTACTTAGTGAATCATCTTCAAAGCTGGAGTCGAGTTTTCTCAGCCTCTCCTGTAAGTACACATTATTATATCCTGTTCATTTGAGATTCTTCAGTTCATGCTTGCTTTGCTTCTTTCGTCACAGGTCCCCCCATCTAAGAATACCCCAAAGTCCCCAGAGGCTGAACCCGACAGCACACCAGAGAAACGCAGTGATGGATCGATGAAAAATTATTATGAAGCTGTCCAATCTGAATTATTGTGCTGCCTGTAGATAATCCCTTATTTGTCTCTTCCTGGCATCCAACAAAATCTGTCAGTCGTGCTAAAAAAAGAGAGGGACGGTTGATGGAAGATGATGAAGTGAATGGAAAGAGGGGGGCCCGCTTCCCGCCTCTTTTAGGAAAAGAACGTACTTGAAGGGAATGCTATGTGCTCTCTCCCTCTCTCTCTCTCTCTCTTCCAGATATGAAAAATGGAAACTATAAGGGAGACAATAATAAAAATAGCAGAATGAGTGGACAGGCCAGAGCAGTCCATTACTCACAGCTGCTTTGGGCTGCGTGGTAAAAATGTGCTGCTTGCTGCAAAAGCATGCATCACCAGCGGCACAAAACAAATGGGCTGTCTCCAACGTATTTACCTCCAATTGTTCAAGCGTTTGTGGGGAGAGCTACGGCCTGTCCAGACAACTCAGGCCTGTCCGTCTGAGGGACAAGAGAGCGGGTTACTGGGAGATACGATGAGAGAGAGGCCGGATGCCGAGGATGACAAGGAACACAGGAGAAGAGAGTGTGAGATGAAGGAGGCAAGAAAAAGAGAAAGATTGGACTCTTAAGAGTTGAAAACACAGGACTGAAACTGACAGTAAGAGAGGAAGTAGTCATGTGCAGAAAGAAGTCACTGATCAGCCACTGGATGGAAAATTACAAACTCAAACTGAACTCAATTGTCATTTATGAGGCAAGAAGGGACGGTGTTTGGGTTCTAGCCTCTAGAATGGGAAGATTTTGCTCATTTTTGCCTGAAAAAGACATTTTAGAGTAGAAATCCTTCAAGTTTTATTGAATAAATATGAATCAAAGTTCCTGCGGACTTTGACATTAACACAATAGGAAGTATTGAAAAAGAGGATTAAGACATGGGAATCAAACAAAGATCTGATGATGAAATAGAGAATGAAAGGAACTGTAGTTGAACACAGAGATTTAGCCTTGAATTCAGCTCTTAAAGCCCCAAATTTTTGAGGGGGTTTGGAATATAAATTATCACGTTAAGTTTTAATCTGGTAGGGAAATTTTAAACTGTTTGCAAAAGGTTATTTCGGTCAGGACCATTTTGTCAAGAAACACACATGATTGCGGCTGTGGCTGTGCTGGAATCCCCTGCTCTTTCACGAGCCTACATTGGAAGCATCAAGTAGGAAAACCACACCTTCCTATGCCGATAAGGAAAGCCCAAGACAGGGAGAGAAGCAGCAGAAAACCCAAAGTAGAGCAGGCATCAATGACAACAGAATGACACTGATCAAATCAGAAGCAGAATAGAGGAGGAGCTGGGGTGGAGGAGGGATAGCTACCATGCTGACACTGCTGGGCCAACATCTCATATGGCTCATACATTTCCTATTGACAAGTACTCACAGGCAAAATTTAAAAACACTGATCTGTTCCTTTAAAAGGGGTCAAGTTTGGAAATGACAATGATAGGTAATGAGTTTAAAGTCTTTCTTCCTCCAGCGTGAAGCTATTCCTCTCTGCATATCTGTCTAAATGTTTGGCTCAGTGATCTGGAAAGACAAGCAAACCCTCCTTTAAGCTGCCATGTATCTATGTTCAGAGTGTTTATAGTCTGCTTGTGTGTTAATCCGTCTCTCTGCAGCCACTGTCTGCTTTGCCAAGAAAGAGTTAGATGGTTTAAAAAAGGCAGATTATTTTTAAAAGGGAGTGTTGTGTACAAATAGAGCAAATGAGACAGGGTGAAGAAGTGAGAGAGCAGAACTCACATTAAAAACAACAAATCCAACTCATCTCACCCCCTCCCCTCCCTCATGCTATTGACTTTAGTTTGTGAGCATCCCTGGGAGGCTCAGACTAGAAACCTTCAATGGTGGGTAATAATTTAACTTGGCGGGATGTTTCAGGCACTTATCTTTCTATTCTCTATCATAATGGATATAAAGTGGCGATCAGACAAACACTGAAGCCCTGCAGAGCTCCAGGCTGAGGCCTGAGCTGGCTCCACGGTGCAGCTTTACCGCTCAACATCTCCCATTTCCTGGTGTGATGCAGCTGTGCGTAATGACAGAGCTCCACTCTTAAACAGCCCTCCTGATGGGGATGGCTCTCCAGCATCGGCCTTGTTTATCTCCAGCGCGGTCGTTAGCCGGGATGGGCCCAGCTAATGATGAGTAGTTTACAATATGGCGCTCTGGCATAATCGTCCTCCTGTCATCGCCACGTGACGGAGAGGAGCCCGCCCAGCTCCAGCCTGTAGCTCTTAACTCAGCGTCCATCTAAAAGGCGGCAGATTTAGAGAGAAACACAGTGATTAACAGCAACGGGTAAACATAATTTCAAATACAATTAGCACCTGAAGTACGTCAAATGATTAGAGCATTAACTAATGTGCTGGAGGCAGAGAGGATATCAACCAACTTTATCGTCTCCATCACATCACATGGAAAACTGCAATTGAGACGTATGTAAAAACATTATTACATTAATGCTGACTGCTGTAGGTTTGACTTGTTTGTAAAAGAGGTAAAATGCAATTAAAAAGCTAAAAGAAGTGACGAAACAGGGGCTATAGATGAGAGAAAAAGTGAGAAGTAGTAAAGAGAAAGTGAGATGGAGAGAAAGAGAGATGGTTGTTTATTTTATGTGCCGGGTAGGGGAGAGTGGCAGTGATACATGGGTTTGTTAGTCAATTGATAAAGGAGAGGAAATTTCTGAAAACATTCAGCACCAAGAGTTATGGCCACCATATATCACCTATTTGCAAACAACTGGGAGGGACCGACTGACCCTCAGATACCCACAAATGTGACTCACAGCTCATCATGACCTAATTAAGCCACAAGAAAAGACCTTAATTGGAAAACAGAACTGTTATGAACACCAAAAATGGCAAAAATCTTGTTCCTTTATCATAAGCATGTATGCCTTTGTGTTTTTTTCTGTTATTTACTTGTTAAACAGACATTGCCTATTAAAAATCCACATATGGCCCCCCACCCCCCTCAAATTTTTACCATTTTATTGATTTTATAAATCAATCATGGTCAATCTTATTGGGCATTTTGGACAACAAGAAAAAAAACTCTTTTATGTTAAAGTGGAAAAAGATTTAAAAAAAAAAACATGTCAATTAAATGGAAATATGTCATGTAAAATAACTGCATTAATATTCACCCCCTTTAAAGTGACTGACCAAATTCAACAAAGGTCCAGCCAATTAGCTCTAGTAGTCTCACAATTAGTGAAATGGGGATCACCTGAGTGCAGTGAATGTGTCTAAAGTCATTGTAGTATAAAAACACCTGCGTCTGGAAGGTAAAGTAGTAATTCCTGGCTACCATTACACCATGAAGACAAAAGAACAATCCAAGCAACTTAGAGAAAATGTACATCTGAGAAATTGAGAAATATACATCAGGGGATGGATACAAAAAAAAAAACATTCCATGCACTGAACATCCCCCGGAGTTCAGTTAAGTCCATCATCAAGAAATGGAAGCAATATGGCACGTGTGTAAATCTGCGTAGATCAGGCCCTCCTCACAAACTGAGTAACCGTGCAAGAAGGAGACTAGTGAGGGAAGCCACCAAGACACCTACGACTACTCTGAAGGAGTTAAAAGCTTCAGCAGCTGAGATGTGAGAGACACTGCATACAACTACTGGCCAGGTTCTTCATCAGTCAAAGTTTTATGGAGAGTTGCAAGGAATAAAGCCATTGTTGAAAAAAAAAACTCAAATTAAATCTGGTGTAGAGTTCACCAAAAGGGGTGTGGGAGACTCCATGGTCAAGTGGAAGAAAGCTGAGACCAAAATTGTGCATTTTTGGCCATCAGACAAGACGCCATGTTTGGAATATATCACCTCAAATACACCATCCCCACTGTGAAGCATTGCAGGGGCAGCATCCTGCTGTGGGGGTGCTTTTTGGCAGCTGGCCCTGGAAGGCTTGTAAAGGTAAAGAGTAAAATGAAAGTGGCAAATTATAGGAAAATTCTGGAAGACAATCTAAGAGAGCTTCAGCTTGGAGGATGGTTTATCTTCCAGCAGGACAAAGCTACATAGAAATGGTTCAATGACAACAACGTGAATGTTCTGAAGTGGCCGAGTCAAAGCCCAGTCCTCAATCCAACAGAAAATTTGTGGCTGGACTTGAAAAGGGCTGTTTATGCCTGGTCCCTGTGCAACCTGGCAGAGCTTGAGAAGTTTTGCAAGAATGCAGTAAAAATGTCTCAGACTCAGTGCTGTGATTGCAGCCAAAGGTGCGTCTACTAAATACTGAGTTGAAGGGATGAATATTAATGTAGTCACTGATTTTACTTTACATAAATTCATTTGATAATACTTTGTAAAAATCGGTTTTCACTTTGACATTTATGAGGAGTATTGTTTTTAAGTCAAAAAGCCAAATTTCTATCAACCCTGATTGATTTATAAAACCAATAAAAGGGTAAAACATCCAAAGGGGGTGAATACTTATCATAGGCACTGAATGTGTGAGCTTTTATTGCTGCATGCTTATCTCTTAGAAGTGTCTGGAAGAGCAGGCTCACATAAGGAAAGTGAAGATGAATCTGTTGGGCCTGCATGTTTAGTTGAATGTACTTATAGAGTCTATATGTCAGAGAAAAGACAGTAGAAAGGGAGGGTGCTTAAACTCTCTCTCTCGCCCTCCTTGTAATGTATTAGATGTTGAATCTTTCTGATACATTGCTGCAGGCTGAATCTTTCATCTTTCCCTCCTTCCTCATTCAGTCGCCCGTGTGTGTGGGGAGACTTTTAAATTGTCAAGGCTGAAATTTAATTATTTAATCCCCTGTGATCGATCATTAGTTAAAACGCCCGATCTGCAAACCCTACACCCAATCCACCCAACACACCCCCTCCAAGCCACCCATTAGGACACAGACATTTCACTTTAAGACGGTTTGTGGGGGTAGAAAAATCATGTCTCATTCATAAAAAAACTTAATAAATAGACTTCCAATCTCCTACTAGCAGCTTCCATTTAATTCAACAAACATACAAACAAATAAATAAATATGGCCGCTGTGTGGGATGGTTGTCGGGTGGATATGTGTTTGTGTGTTGGGGATGTATTGGGGGCGTCTTTGTTGCGACTCATAGTCCAGATGGATGACTTGTACGGGGGAGTGTATTTATTTTGCGGCGAGGCGACATCAGGAGATTTGTTATTCCCTGGCGTTGCCGAGTTTTTCACATTGCTCCACATCCCGGGGACCATATTTCATCCCTGCACCCCCAATCCCCAAACAGATTTATTTACAGGCTCTCTTTCTGTACATATGCCCCCCACCCCCCTTTTCCAACACATGCATACATACTGCTACAGACACATATACTCATGCATATAAGCTATAAACAGTAGGCATGTTCAAGCACTGAGGAACACACCTTTTCTGATAATAAATGTATGAACACATACAAACCATTTTTTTAATCTCTTTGCTGCACTGAGGAGGTTCAACATCACTGCAAATTTACCATTCAGGCTCCACTTTCTTCGTATGATGGGGTTAAAACGCTTTGATATTTTCCACAAAGCAAGAGCTTCTTCTTAACCTAGAGAGACACAAAATACAGAAAAAATAAAGCTACAAGTGGGACAGATTACAGAAGTCCAAACAAAGTACTGTAAAATTTGTATTGTTAAAAATTATGCCGTACTTAATACCATACCATTCATTTATGTTGACTTTTATTATTAGCATTAATTCTCTCATGCAGCTCAGCACTATCAACTTTTACAGAAATAAAAGATGCTTGTGACTGCTTAAATAAATGAAACAGCATATAATAACAAATCTGGAAGTTTGAGAGCATTTATAGGATGCTGCTGAAATCTACCTTGGTTGCCCATTCACACATGCAGCCCAGAGCAGGAGATTTTCCTTGGTATGTAAAAAAGGATGTCACAGAACTATCAGACTGATGGCAAAAAGTTTGCATTTATATCAATGCTACATATTAATGAAGTGTCAGCAGTGTTCATGTTGTTGACCAAAGCATGGCAAAATCACTGTTTTTCCACAAGATTAGACTATGACTGGCAAGAAAGATCTCTGATGATAAAAACTCTAATGGAAAATAGGTTACATTTTCAGACACTGAAGTGGACTAAAATGTTGACAGAGATTCAAAATTAATTTTATTTCTCTTGAAACCAAGAGAGCAGGATGAGCAAATGTGTCTGTGTGTGTGTTCCTGTTTGAGAGAGGGAGCACGAGCTGTTAGGTAGGATGAACTCTTCTGTGTATGGATGTATTTGCATCAGATTAAACCAATGTGACCCCTGGTTGAAAACAGCTGAGCTCTGGTGCTGCTGGTAGTAACATTCAGACACATAACACTGACTGCAGTTGTAGGAGAGTCCTTTTCATCATTCTCACTCAGATGAGCCATGACAAGCTAAACCAAACTTTGCTTCTGCTATGTAAAAATATCATTCCAGTGTTGGAATCTGTGTTGAAACTGGCAAGTAAACTTAATTAGCTAACCAATGGAGGTGGCATGCTATGTTGTAATGCGTTCAAGGTCAGCTCTGAAAAACTGGGCAAAGATAAATAAAATATCATCATGATTTGTTCAAATGTAACTCTAAAACAATCTAACCTTGCAAAGCAGATGGATTCGCCCGTTTCCATGTTTCTCACTGGCGAGTCCAACTTGCAAAGGTCCCATCTGAACGGTTTGGGCCCGGTTAGAAAGTGACAGGACCAATCAGCATCGAGGGGCAGTACTTTCGGGCACAGCGGAGTCGTGACCTAAGCAAACAGCAACAAGAGGCCGGTGCAATTATGGCAGAAGAGCTTAGCGTGGTTGCCGCTAAGCATCAGTTTTATCAGAACTTGATGACATTTCTTTGTTAAAAGAAGAACAAAGAACAGCAGTGAGTTGTTTTCTTTTCAAAAATCCCAAAAGTCGTGTACTGGCATGTCTACAGTCGCCATGGTTCACTTTCCTAAACGCTGTCTATGGAAGGTTTTCCAGATGGATGTGTGAAAAAAAATCCATCTGGCGTAACCTGACACACCAGAAGGATGTGTCACACATCCATCTGTGAAAGCTTCAATAGGAAACGTTTTAGACAAGGCAGAGCCTTTGAAAAAAAACTTCAAGTGTGATTGGGTGAACGTTCAGTCTGTCACATCTCTACGTGACATAGCTGCTTTAAGCTGCACATGCGCACCTACTGAGGATTAACTCGAAACATGGCAACTATAGACATGTAAGTACTCGACTTTTTTCATTTTTGAAAAGAAAACAACTCACTGCTGTTCTTTGTTCTACTTTTAACGAAGAAATGTTGTCAAGTTCTGATAAAACTGGTGCTTTAGCAGCATCCACCCTAATCTCTTCCTCCATAACTGCACCAGCTCTTGCTGCTGCTTGTTTACGTCACGACTCTGCTGCGCCTGAAAGTACTGCCCCTGATCGCTGATTGGTCCTGTCACTTTCTAACCGGGCCCAAACAGTTCAGATGGAAGCTTTGCAAGATGGATTTGCCAGTGAGAAACAAGGAAACGGGTGTATCCATCTGCTTTGCAAGGTTACATCTGGCGTGCCAGGTTAAAAGAAGAAAAAAAAAAAGAACATCAGGTTACGGTGAGAAAAATGAATAATTTCAGATGTTTGGAGAAGAGACACGATTGTTTTACAGATAATTGAGTTCTGTTGAATACAGATTGATATCTCATCTTTCCATCAAATAATAGTAGAGTATTGATATTATTGATCAAGACTTTGATTCTTAAGGAGCATTAATAAGTGCAAATATAAAAAAGTCAATGATTCTATCCCTGCTGTGAAGGTACTAACACATTAAAGTCCTTCATTCAAGCTGTCACTATTTTCATCAGTTTATTTTAAATTTGTCAGTGCAGTAATGGTTACACTTTGCATTTATATCAATTTTATATTTTGCCCAGTTAAAGCCATTTAAAGAGAATTTATTGATTTTGACTAAAAGACAAAAATGTAAGGACCTTATATTGGCTTAAACTGGACTAAAATGTTGAGTCTTCTTTGATTAAATATGGACTGAAACTATAATTGTTAAACATGACCAAAAAGTGAATAAAACTTTCAGAAATTGTAAATTATAGATTAAAAAGCAGCCATAATGAACAGGGGGTCTGGCCACAGACCAAGCTCTCAGACACCCCCTCTCGCTTACTGTTACGGTCAGATCAGAAATAACTAAAACTTCCAGAATAAAATCGGATTAAACTTTCAGTTAGTTTGGCGTAAGTGTTAAGGTAAGGGCTAGGATACCAATAGTTAAAAGTTGAAAATCTGATCTGCAGAACCCATGGGACTAAAATGTCAGTTAATTACAAAATGTTCAAAAAGCTCATCCTCCATAAAAAACATTCTAAAGTAGCAAATGTAGCTCACATTGCTCCATTAGCTGCATAAGCTACATAGATAACCAAGCTATGTAGCTAACATAGCTAAAGCCAAAGCTCACAGCTCATGGATATACATACTAACAAAGCTTGTGTAGCTACACTAGCTCTTGCTACTTTAACTTTAGCTATGTTTGCTAAAACTCACACTGTTAAAGCTAACTTAGCTACATTGGCTTGTGTGGTAATGTTAACTGCGTGGATAGTGTAGCTAGCTATGTTAGCTTTAGCTAAAGCTGACAAAGTCAAAGTGAGCCACCGATCTATCTACTTCTAAAGCAAGTCTATACATAATTTAGACCTTTGCCCTTTATCTCTGTTTTTTAAGAGATGTTGCTTCGTCTGTAATGTTTGCAATTTGGTTTTTCATAAATGTTACTGCCAGATTTTGTTTATGAATAAAAATGAATTCAAGACAAATGTAAAACTGGAAATACTTGATACTGGCAGACCATGTCACTTCCATCCTGACAGAGACAGCGTTTCATAGTAACAGTCTGCAGAGGGGCTGTCTGAGAGCTACAGTTTGTAGCCAGACTGTCTGGAAATAAACACTGAGCAGATTCTCTACATGCCAACATCATCACCTCTGCCTGCCTACTTGCAATGAATTTTCCTGAATATTTCCTGCAATGTTCACACATATGCTTGCACTGACTTTGCAAAAAAATGTAACTATAGGAGGCTGATCATTGTGGTGGTGGGAAATGTGGTCACTTGCATTCACACATGCAGCTCACCCTGACATTTTTTGAAACTTTCATGACTTTTGTGCATGTGTGACCATACCACACCTCTACATTTGTAGAAATATTTTTACATTCTTTTACATTCTCAAGACTAAGAGATCAGGCAAAAAAGAAGGATGCAAACAAAGAGTATACGACCCAATCAGAAATCTGGCCCCTCCCCTTTCTTCAAGAGGGAACCCAGAGCTTCAGTCTCTTAATAAAAGGGGGAGGGAGGTGGATGTGGTGAAATGCCAGGCACTCTGCTTAGAAATGAATAACCTGGGGATATGTGTGTGTCTACGTATGTGTGTGTGTGTGTGTGAGTGTAGTGAGGAGGAGGATGTTAGGGCTTCCTTGGCCCTGGGTCTCTCCCTATCTTTGTGAGTAATGATTCAGGCTGCCAGTATCGTGGTGTCGCCCCATCTATAACCATTTACACATACAGGCGCACATACAAACAAACACACACACACACAGGGAAGATTAATCAGACAGGAAACAGGGCAGGTGGATGGACATGGCGGCAGGCTGGGTTCATCCATTCAGTCCTAAAAGAGACACACTGTAAACACACAGGGGGAGCTTTAGGAGAGAGCAGACGCTGAACGACCAGCAGCCTCGCAGACAGCTTCTGTAACACACAAGAAACAGGATGGTTTTATTTTTACACATGTGATAAAACAGTTTTTGTCACAGCTTCCCAATATGCTTATTAATGAGACCATTTTCTGGAGAGTTTGAAACAGTTAAAGCACATATTTGAGTTTTCATTTAAACCTAACTTGCTCTCTGTCAGGCTGGCAAGTTAAAAAAAATTACTTCATCTGTTAACACACAGTTGAATGAAGTTTTCCCGACTCAAATTAACAAATATCAACACAGTTTGTTTGAATAAAATGTATTAACATGAATGTTATATCGACTCAGTTGTACTCATACATTTATTTAGGTTGGGTTAATGGAACATTTTTAAGAAAAACTACACTGTGGAAACTTTCCTACACTGAAAGACTCTGTTTAAATCCAACCCAAAATAACATGTTTCAGTTCTTTCTATAAAGCTACATATTTCTCATCTGCAATTTCCCATTTATTCTATCAGGTACTGTAATCTTAAACATTTATACCAGTCAAAGTAGGCCAGCTTAAGTGAATACAAGTGACAACAAGCAACTAGGGCTCCTTGAGCCTCTTACATCAGTAGACCATCTGTTGTACATTGTGATTGCTCCCCACAAGCAGGACTTCTCTAAGTGAGTCAGTAATTTTACCCATGGTGCAAAAGTCCCTAATGCCCAAGGGCATTCTGGGAAAACTCTGCAGCTTAAGGGATGATTGTCAAATAATTTGAGTACAATAACAAATAATACTCTAAGTGATTGAGTACTGTTCACTTAAATCTAAAAATTATCTCAGGAAAATAAAGCTGAAATGGCTGATTTGGAGTTTTATTTTAAATACCCTTTAACACCTGGGAGTAAAAATGTCTGCCTGGACTCTTTTTCTTATTTTAACCACAAAAGGCCCATACTTAGACCTTTTCTATATCTGGAAGTTAATTTATAATTTACTTCATGTTAAAAAAGTGTTTTAACAGAAGAAAAATAAAGAAAACAACAACAAACCATTTGGTAATTATAGTAATGCAACGTATGCTTTTCCAAACGTGTCACCACCGGTGACACACTGGGTAAAAAAGGGTTAACACAGCTCAATTTATTAACAGCCTTCTACTGTTCAGTCTTACAATGAAAGACTGAAAGGTACAGAGAGTCCAGTATGTCTTCCTTCTGACGGTTTAGTTGCTCCCCACAGGTGGGACTTTTCTAACTGAGTCAGTAACTTCACTCATGGTGCCAAAGTGTCAAATACCCAAAGGCATTCTGGGAAAACTGCAGGTCAAGGTTAACAGCCAGACAACCCTGATGCACTTTACCTAAGCTCATAGTACTACATTAAAGGAACAACTTACAATTTCAAGTTGAAACAGGCAACACAAGTACACTACCACCACTAAAACACACAGCTGGATTAGATTCATACAAAATATTACATAACTTCAAGACTCCAATACACTTTTTAGAGCATACAAGACCACACACCTGCCATTTGTAGTTATAAGATTGTAGATTCCATCAAGACAAGATCTCACAGAAGCACGGGATCAAATGTGACTTTAGAAGAAAACAAATGCGGTGGATGAGCAGCACGTTCACTGTTGGTTTGTGAGTGGTAAAAGTGCAACACTGGGTTGGTGATGCTTTCTTGTACACTCATTCTCATTAGGAGGCAGCCCAAATTTGAATCAGAAATATCTAACATGCTTTATATATACAATCAGGAGTGGTAAAATGATCACATTGACACCATACTTGAGAAATATTTGGACAAATAACTGCTGGTTGTGACAAGACTCAAACTGGTCTTTGCCACTCCTCGTCCAACCAGCTGGTAGACAGAATAAATCAGACCCAAAAGCAGGCCTAAAACCATCTTTAATATAATGTGGAGTACATCAGTTCAACACTGAGCTGTTTTATGTTTATAAGCATGTGAAATGATTACTTTCATACACTGGGCAACATTTTTACAGCTGGGAGCAACGTTTAATTTCCATGTGTAGTATCACTTCTTCCTGACATGTTTTATAAATCCATTACCATCTGCAATGCTCCTTTCACATCAGTATCATTTCCATGTGAGGACTGGGTTGTCTGTTTACATTTCACATTAACAGTGGCACAGATGGTCTTACACTGTGAAGAAAAACTGCTCAAGTTCAAAAGAAAGACAACATCTCTGGATATAAGGACTTCAAATGGCTCACTCAGAGCCAGACTGTGTTTTCGGTAAATGTCCGGCCGGTTAATAAAACAAGCATTACATTAGGTGATGTAAGTGAACATGAGTCCTGCGTAAACACTGCTCCTCCTGTGGCTTTTGAGTAGGTCGGGGTGTGGTCCAGTGGTCAGGGAAATGGCTGGATGACCTGAACTGTGCTGAGTCATGTCCCAGGTGAGAGATAGAGCTGCTTCGGCCAGGCTCCGGGACGTGCACTTAACCTGCAGTAATTACTGGAAACAACACTGAGAACATGGCAACATGGAAGTCGTGGAAAGTGGCTCCAAGATTTCAAATTACTTCGAGCCTCCCGGGGCCACGCTGCAGGGAAGCCTGCCAGGATTGTAATGTGGATGCTGGAGCTTTTATTTCTTAACATCCTCTGGATTTATCAGGCTGAAACAAAATGAAATAACGTATATGGCGCCTGCAATTTAACTCCTTTGTGATACAGACATTTATTATGAATGTATATGGGAGGAACATTCAGAGTAATCCCTTTTACATGGGTAATGACCTTACAAAGAGGCAGCATTGATTGGGGTAGGAATGAAAAGGAGGAGGAGAAGAGGAAACTGGAGAGCAAAAAGCAAGAAATCAGAGGGAAGACGTAGAGAGAAGAAATAGGTTTTAGAAAAAAAGGAAGGAACGAGTGGAGAAAAGAGGAAAAAGGGGCAAAGAGAGAGAAGGACCCTGCGAATGAGACCCAAATGGCTGCTAAAAATCATTAATCTTGTGGGGATCTGTGTCAGCGAGCAGCGGCGACACAAAGAGCTCTCGGAGCAGCACAGAGAGCAGCTCAGTGACCCGAGCCCAATTGGCTGAGAAAGGCCCACCAGGCTTTAATAGACTTTTGCTGATCCGACACTTGTTTGCTGGGAGCCACAAAGAGGCGATTGCAGGGGCTGACAGGGGCCTGCAGGCCCAGGGGCTCCCCTCCTGGCCCATGATAAATGACCCAGGGTGGGCAGGGCCAGGGCCGGGGCCAGAGGAGAGAGGGGTGAGAGAGCCAGGAGGCGAGGGGGTCACCCAGCGAAGGGAGGGTGGACGAAGGAGGAGAGAAGTAGAAGAAAAGGGAAGGGGAGGGATGTTTGATAAAAGTGAGTGTTTTCTGATCCATGGTGAGTTACAACAGGTTTATCCTGACATGGAAGGAAGGAGTCATGATCTACCAGATGAACTGATGAAAAGAGAACAGGAGAGATGAGAGAAGAGTGGATATAAAGGGAAACATGAAGAAGAGAAGAGAGGAAGAGGAATCTGAGGCAGAGAGAATATGAATGACGCAAAAGACTGCAGTACTAAAATAAAGAATACACCCGCTGCAGCCATCCCGCCCATCTCCAGCTCAATCATGGCCCCACACTCACTCGCTGGCACCAAACTGACCTGGGGTCAGTCAGCTAGTGGTGCTCTCTGGTGAACACGTCTCTTATCATGAACATTTACACATTTACCCGGCTGACAGGAAAATAAAAAGTCATCTATGATATTACAGCACCATTAGAGGCCTATTAAAACCCTTTCTTTACTCTCAGCTTAATAACACACCAGTGCTGTGTATGCTCTACTTTACATGACATGCTTTTTCCAGACTATTGTATGAAGTGGAAATTTAATATAAGCCAGAGCAAAGCTCTGACAGCTCCATTTGCAAGGCCGCCCACAAGGGTGGATAAAGGAGAGAGATTTCTCGGGTCCAGCCAGACAGGGGACCTGTGGAGGTCAGTAACATCATTTTTTACCTGAATATTAACCACTCTTAGCAAAGCAACAATATTTTGATATGAACATGCGGTAGTATATAGCTTTCATATAATGTAAAGCCTTTTTCTTATAACAGAATAAAAATGGGTTTAAAGTGGCAAAAACAGGCAGGAAAAGTAGTGAAATGGAATTTTCAAAGTAGAAAAAAATTGTTAAAAACGGCAAAAAGGGGGGTGTAAACAGTGGTACAAACAGTGGTAAATAGGGCAAATAACTCAACAAAGGCAACAATAGGGAGAGAGTGGCAAAAATGTGTTAAAAATAGCAAAAACTAGCAGAAAACATGTAGGAGAGGGTTTCAATATAGCAAAATAGCTTTAAAGTGGCACAAATGGGTAGAAAAGATGGCAAAAATGTGTTGAAGTGGGCAGAAATAGGCTGAAATGCAGTAAAATTGGATTTTAAAAGCATCAAAAAATTGGTTTAAAATGGCAAAATTGATTATAAAATTGGTGTAAAAGTAATGCATAAAGAAGTTCATGTTGGCAAAATGGGTCAACAGAGGCAACAGTAGGAAGGAGGAGGAAAAATTGGTTAAAAGTTGCAAAAAATGGCAGAAAAAGTGGTGGAGAGGGTTTAAAAGTGGCAGAAATGAGCAGAGAAGGTGGCAAAAAATGGTTAGATGAGGGCAATGGGCAAAAATGGCTTAAGATAAAGAAAAAATGGGTTTAAAGATGGGTGGTAAAGGAAGTGGAATGGGATTTTAAAAGTTTGGAAAAGTTGGTTTAAGATGGCAAAATATGTAAAAACAGGTAAAAATGGGAAAATGTGTGCCAAATAATAGTAGCAAAAAGTGGTCAAAAGAAGTTAAAATGTGGCACAAGTAAATAATCGCAACATCAGAACCCAATAATGGCTTAATAATAAGAATAATAATGCATTTTATGTGTAGGCACTTTTCAAAGCACTTAAGGTCACCTTACAAGAAAAGTTTAAAACAAGACAAATAATTAAGTCCACAAAATACACACAAGGTAGCATTAAGTTAAACCAATGAATTAAACAGTGAAGGTCAACTGAAAGGCATCAGTCAGACAGAATATGCCAGTTTGAAAAGATGAGTTTTAAGGCAGGATTTGAAAATGGAGAGAGAGTTAATATTACGGATGTCTGGTGGGAGGAAGCTCCAAAGTCTCACACACTTTTCAGCTCCAAAATGATGCAACTGTTAGCCAGGATGCTAGCAGCAATGCTACTGATCAAACACACACATTGATACTATCAATGACTCACAACTGGGCAGGGCTCGCTCTCTGGGTTTTTTCAGAGGCCAGACAAGTCTGTGGGCAGGTCTGTCTATATGTAGATGATTATAGATGACCATGAGGGGCGAAGATGCTCTTCAGACTGATTGGATAATACCAGACAGAGACAGGGCAGACTCTCTGATCAGTTCCATTGATAAAATGTAAATGTTTGTCATTTTTCGCAGGTGAATTGTGCTTCACAATAATTATGCTATACAGGATGAGAGCTGAGCATCTTGTATGTTCAGAGTTACAGTAGCCTGTTATTGGCTGAGAAAACACAAATGTAAACGGTGGTTATGACCAGAGAATACGGCCTTTAATTAGATTACGCCTGCACTCTGATATCAGGACCATGTGGTGTCGCCTACAGAGGGTGGTTACACGGACCCGGTTTATGATGAGACCTGATGTTATGCATACGCCTCTGCACAGAGCCAACTGGAAGAAAGCCAAACTATTGTACATAGCATTCCAATTTACATTAATGAAATGACCACAGCAAAAAGGCAGATTTACTGTTCCCTTTTTTCTGGTTTAATGCCAGAACAGTGCACACTGACATTTATTTGTTGTTATATTTACAGCATGCCAATCAGGGACATCTGATTATTCCCTCAACCATCCTGCTGTTATATCCTCCCTGCCTCTGAGTCATGTCAAAAATATATCATGAGAAGTTTTTAAAACTGAAGCTGTGTGCCAAATAAAAAGCCTCCATGTCACTGATGATACACATCAAGCTATTAGCAATGAGTAAACGCGCCACCAGAGGCGCCCTGTCACAAGAAATAAGCCTTAATTTTCTCTGCGAGCACAACTACCTTCATGAGAATGTGAGAGTGGCTGCAGTGATAACAGCTGAAGAGTTAGGAGTTTGGAATGAAGGATTGTGCACGAGGAGGAAAGCATGCAGAGGTTTTTTTTTTTAAACAAATAATCAGATGATGCTCAGTGTAAAATCAATGCTTTTTAATGAGACTGCCAGATTTTTGCACATATCTCCCCTCTTGTTTTTCCTGAAAAAGCTCCAGAGTCAATTAAGCCTGATGGGGATGTTAGCTTTCTCCAGAGGCTGGCTGACCAGCGCATGTTAACACAGACGACACATCTTAATAATACATGTTCTGACCGAGATAATCGATCAGTCTGGAGTAAACAAGAATGCCTGAGTATCTTTACGCAGAGGATGTAAGATCAAGGGTGTAAAAGAAAAGTCCAAGTTTGAGAACAAATTTAGGATATTTTTGGGGGGTGAAATCTATGTTGGCATTATTTTATTTCAATACCAAAACGGAATACTTTTTACAAAGTGATCCACCTGTTTACAAATTGCAATCTTAAAATGGGAAATGGATCCAACAAAATGCGTAAAAGGTTGGAGAAATATCAATTCTGCAAGTTATTGCACGGATTTCCAAATAAAGGCAAACTGGCTCTTATTCTAGAAGTTTACAATCCTAAAAGTGCGACCCAATCATGTGGAATTTTGTTGAAATTGGAGTGGAAAACACGCAGATAAGATGTACATTTTTCCCAAAAGCCCTATGACTCAGACTCACTATGAGATGTTTTAAATCTGAAGTTGCTGCAAAGGAAAACGGCAAAACCTTCAAGCTTCTGGAGCTCTGTGCGTCTCTCCTCTCGCTCCTGCGTCAAATCCCATCAAAGCAGCACTTCCGAAAACCCTCGTCTCTCCATCTCCATCCCTCACTCCGCCTGTCAGGGGCCTTCCAGCTCGGCTACCTCCCGTTTTGTTCTGCAACATTTCCAGGAAAGGTCTGGGGGACCATTACAGTTAATCATTACGCACGCCAAACGGCCCAAAGACGAGCAAATAAAAACAATAGTTTACCTAAGAGTGAGACACACAGTCTGGTTCTGGCTGTAAAAAAAAAAAACAGAAATCCTTATAGTGAGAGCGTCCTCCCATACAAAAGAAGTTTGAGTTGATCCAAGCTTTCTTGGCACGGGTGCAGCCCGGCTTTCGGGCAGCAGGTGCGCGTGCATGGACAGGTCCTGGAGCAGAGTAGAGATCCATATTTGTGAGGGAAATCATGGCTCTTCATACAGCCATGCCGGGGGCCTCGAGTGTGAAAGCATCGGGCCTGCTGCAGGTGTGAGATGAGAGCTGTGGGGAGCTGTGCAGCCGCTGCAGCCTCCATGCGTCAACTGTTAAATGTAACATTTTAAAGGTGATTTTATTTCTGTTATTCATTCCTAAAATCCGTAGGATGGGACTCTCATTAGGGGCGAATAAGCAAGCATCAACACTTTTTTTCGCTGTCCATAAGCACTCGGATCACTTAATAGATCATTAACCAGCGATATGCTGCTGACATGGACGCTTTTTTACATCTCGTCTCTCCATTACGGCGCGTTATGGCCGAGGGGGGAGAGCCGCCGGCAGGCCTGCCGCGATCTATTAGACTGGACTCGGGCTATATTAGAGAGCATTACGACCTAATGGGGCTGCCGTCGGGTCGGCCTCGCTGGGAAAGGGGCTGTAGAGCAGTTCGGCACGGCACAGCACGGCATGACTGGCTCGGGGCGCTTTTTGAAGTTGGAGCTGAGAAAGGGGAAGCTCGCCTGCAGCTTGAGGGAATAAAAACAGGATGGCTGTGACTTAAATGCTACCTGCAAGTTTTTTTTAATATGTTGAAGAAGAAAACTGTGCTCTGGTGTGTCAGCACGCGCATGCAATCAGAGCTTAGTTTGTTAGAAGGCTTCAAAGGTGAAGACTCGAAATTATCTCGAAAAAATGAATAAGATCCCAGTCAATTATCTGGATGTAGTATGTTCAAAAATAATCATTTTGCACGTGCAGCCTTTAAAAAAAATAAACTTAGGTTTACAGGTAAAATAATGATTAACAGGAGAAGGTAACCATGGTAAGTGATCATCATAAATCATTACGCACGCAGTGCCTTTCTGGTGTTTGTTAAAAGTCGCCTCTTTAATTGTAAAACTTCAGGAAACTGTTGAAATATAATTGTCTTTTTGTTTTATTGTTTAATATTTGTAGATATTTTAACTTTAGAGTATTGTCATTTTTGTGCCAGACTTTGAGTGTAGCGGGAAAAAAATCCCTAAATTACCCAAACTATAATTGAAACTGCGTTAAAGGAAATCTAAACTTCATTAAATCAGGAAATTAAGTGAGTATTTATTATGATTTATGGCAGTTCGGATTCAGAGTTGAACACTGCTGCAAACTGATTAAGAAATTAACCCAAACAAATAGGCCCTTCATTATCGGCTCTCATCTCTGGCAGCCTGCCTGATCAATAGGCTCCTGTGTTCGCGGCTGAACTGAAGCGTGGATATGAGCTGGAAACGAAATGATAATCCAATCGATCCTTCCAATTGACTCATTTACAAGCAGTTTCTTTTAGCAGGGAAGCGAGACATTTACTCACACTAATTCTTTTCTCTCTCTCTCTTTTGGCAGGCAATTAAAAATACAGATCAGATCAATGGTGCACTTTGGAGCATCTGATCCCTTTTCTTTCCAAACTACCTGTTTGGCAGTGTCAGAGAGGTGATAAAAAAAAATGTGGCACGTGGCTCAAATGACGCTGATTAATTGCTGTCATTCATAATTGCGGGATGTGACATTTAAAATGAGCAATTAGCGTGGAGATGGAAAATCCAAAAGCGGAGTAAAAAGGAGATCTATAGGAGCAGAGGCACCTCAGCAGCGTCACAGGTGCACGTGACGTCCACGCAGGGGCAGCCTTGAGCCTGTTTTCTGCTCCATCCCACTGTTTGGGATACTGGTCTCTGTTGAAACAAGGGTCCGTGCCAAGAGGAGCCTGATGAGGGAATCTGGGAGTCATAACAGGCTCTGAACAAACTTTACTTTTTCCAGAAAAATGCGCTAAAGCTGAAAGGATTGAATTACAGGCTTACAGAAATACGTATCCAATCAGAATCTGAAATTCAGAGCAAATAGGTCACCGTAAAAGTTATTAATTGGGCTAAAATGTCTTATTTAGATTGATGAGGTTTTATTTTCTACAATTTATTTGATATGATGTACTTAAAAGTTCAGCATCTGCTTGTGAGTCAAGTGTTTCCATAAAGCACAGCGTAAAAACGCAACAAAGTTGCAATAAAGTTGTGAATCCTTGTCTGTGGAAGGTTGTTAAAGTTAAAAAATTGTTAAATAAATTCTAAAATAGTACCTATACTTTTATCTGCAGGAAAATTAAGCAGAACTTTTGGTAGAATGCAATAAAAGCCGTGCGTAAAATGCAATCATGCGTAAAAAGTAACTAAACAGGCCTACTAAGTTCATTTAATGGATCAGAAGTAAATGTCACAGGATAATAGTTTCCCTGATAAATAAATAAAACTTTTTGAAGGGTTTAAATATTATATTAAGTGGTGCTTTTCAATAAAAGTGTCAGTAAAATTGATCATTTAAGATAGAAGTCCATGGAAACTGTTTTGTTACGCCATATGACCCCTGTTATGTAAACGCTTATATTAAGCATTGCATATGTGTTTGATTCTCGAGCTTTCTCGTGGAACTGTTGAGAACTTTAAATGATAAAAGCGCATGTTTAGTCTTTTAGAGCTGTATCCTATAGATCACATTATTCTAATTGAAAACAATCATTGGTGGAGACGCGGAGCAGTGCGTAACACCGCGCATAGTGTCCATAATGTGAAGGCATTTCTCTCCACTTTCCTCCCACCTTCTGCTTTTAGGGAAGTCGGTCAGCTGACTGTCTGTAACTGTCAAGACTGAACTGAGCGCCCTCCTCTCCTCTCCTCTGCTCTCCTCCTCCTCCTTCTCTTCCTCTGTTTCAGTGCAGAGTCCTGCTCCCATTGGAGAGCTGAGCGCTCCGGATCCAGCCCTTTCAGCGCGACGTCACGGTGCGCTATAAGGATAAAGCGCTGGCAGGCTCCGAGCGCAGTCTGCTGGATACCAGAGAGTGGGAGAGAGCGAGAGAGGCGAGCCTTTGAATCTCTGCGGTGCAGAGCTGGAAAAGCTGCTTCTCAGCGAAATTCAGACGCCCTATTTACTCCGCTTATTCGTTCCTTTTCTGTATTTTTTTTTTTCCTGGAGAAAAAAAGGGACTTACTACGAAGACGTTGCAACGAGGACTGGTTCCCGTCTCAGCGATCAGACGTGGTATTTCCTTCATTATTAATATTATTATTTATGTTGTTGTTTTTGTGAATGCGCTTCTACTGAAGGGACTGAGGTTTTACTTTTGCACTGAGACGCATTGCTTTCTACCTCCTGCCTGGTCTCGCTGCCAGATTATCCCAGCAGAAGTAGGCTATATGACGCAAACCGTGCGCAGAGCATTAGTCTGAAAGTTTTTCCTCCACTACTTTTTTCTTTTTTTCTTTTTTCCTCCACCAATCACACGGTGTTTCATGCTACAGCAAGTCAGTGTGCAGCGGTGGAGGATCCCAAAGAACGATTGCATGAAACAAGAAAGGAGAGAAGAGACACTGATTAATAAGTCAGTTTTTGCGACGCTCGCATATCTGCAGAAAAGTCGCGACAACAACATGAGTGCAGAGCTGAACATGGGCCCGGAGCTACCCAGTAGCCCCCTGGCTCTGGAATATGTCAATGACTTTGACTTGATGAAGTTTGACGTGAAGAAGGAAGCCCTGGCCGGGCTGGAGCGCAACGCTGTGCGCCAATGTAACCGTCTCCAACCCCAAGGCTCTGTGTCCTCCACCCCCATCAGCACACCGTGCAGCTCGGTGCCCTCTTCACCCAGCTTCAGCCCCACGGAGCAGAAAAACCACCTGGAGGAGCTGTACTGGATGCCGAACAGCGGGTACCACCAGCAGCTGGACCCGCAGACCCTGTCCCTGACCCCAGAGGACGCGGTGGAGGCCCTGATTGGAGCCACAGCTCACGGCCACCCTCCGCCTCCGCACGTCCAGCAGCAACTGCAGCAGCAAGGCGCCTTTGAGGGCTACAGGGGCCCGCATCACCACCACAGCCACCACGGCCACGGCCAGCAGCACCACCACCCATACGCTGGGGGCATCTCTCACCACGCCGAGGAGCTGTCCGGGCACCCGGGCGCGCACAACCACCCACACAGCCAGCACCACCATCACCACAGCCAGGACCCCGACAGCCCGTCCCCGGTGTCCCCAGAGTCCCACCAGCCGCTCCATCACCACCGCCACCATCACCACCACCATCCGCACGGCCACCTGAGTCAGTCCGGGGGGCACCACGGCTCCGGGGGCGGCCTGAACGTGGAGGACCGCTTCTCCGACGACCAGCTGGTGTCCATGTCGGTGAGGGAGCTCAACAGACACCTACGGGGCTTCACCAAGGACGAGGTCATCCGCCTCAAGCAGAAGAGGCGAACCCTGAAGAACCGGGGCTACGCGCAGTCGTGCAGGTTCAAGCGCGTGCAGCAGAAGCACGTGCTGGAGAATGAGAAGACGCAGCTGATGAACCAGGTGGAGCAGCTGAAGGCGGAGATCAGCAGGCTGGCGCGGGAGAGGGACGCCTACAAACTCAAGTGCGAGAAACTGACGGGCTCAGGGGCCAATAACGGGTTCCGCGAGGCCGGCTCGACCAGTGACAACCCTTCATCACCAGAGTTTTTCATGTGAGTCTTCATCGCCTTTTTCTTGTGAACAAACTTTCCCCCAAAACTCTTTTCTTTCTCCACAACTGACTGATGCGCAAAACTACACCTCCCACCCTGTTTATGATTCTACTAATAACAGTATCAATTATATTCATATTAGAAGAATAACCATCAAATAGTATTCTCATATATACTCATCTCTCCATCCACGTGTCAGCTGAGATACAAAGAGCAACGTAGAGAGTCTGATCAGCAGCATCTTTGTAGATTAGTTGCTTGTAGTGAAGAGACTTTTTCCTTCTTCAGAGAAGAGGATCGGCTGATGAACTTTTTTTTTTTTCTTTTCCTATGAGGCTTTGAAATATCTGTAAGTAGTGTGGGGATGTTGCGAGGCATTTGTCTTGTAATTTTTGTGTCTTCAAAAATACATGGCATTGTTCTAAAACGAGTAGGCCTCGCAGCCTGCAACACATTCAAACAAGTGGGGCCTGGAATCTGAGGGGGGGATGGGGAGGGGGGGGGTAACGTCTCCAAAAAGTCCACTTTATGCAAATTTCACTTCTGTCACAGCAGGGGGAGGGAAAAGGGTGAGGACATTTTATGCAACATCTCATTGATTTATTGCCTGCTTGGTTATATTCGAATATATATTGAAACAAAAAAAAAATCTGCATTAAATATTAATCCTGCATGCTGGACATGTACGGTAATTCTATTTTGTACTTTCATCTTCTCGTGTATATTAAGAGCATGTTGTTGATCTGCGCTTCTCTTTAGTTATTTTGGGGGGTTATTAGAGAAATGCAGCGGGGACAGAACAGCAGGACTGCCGGTGCAGTATCATATGGTATTTTTGTTTCCTTTTTTAGGGGCTTGTAAATATTATGCAACCGCAAAACTGCACAACAAGATAGAAGAGGCTGGTTTGAACTTCTTTCTTTCTTTGAGTTGTGTTTTATTCCATTTATTTTTATGTTCTGTTTTTTTTATCATTTTGGGGGTATTTGATCGAGAGAGGAGTGCTTTTTTTTTTATTTTGCATTTAAATACAGTAAAACTTTGTGTGTTAAGTGCACTTTTGTTTGGATCATGATTTGAAAAGTTTTCATTTTGATGTTTGTGCACACCTCCCTCCAGGAAGACATACTATGATTCTATAATGTTCAATATGACATACAACACACAGGCCTGAGTGCACGGCTTCTCTGTAATATTTGGACACGTGTAGCGCGAGCCTGAGGAGACGCACATGTGGCCACAATATTATTGGAGCCAGATTGCACAGAATAATAGGCTTTTAGGCATTAAGGCGAGGTTTCTGCACCCTGCAGAACACACAATGTGGCTTAATGCTCTGTCTTTTTGACTCAATGTGGCTTTTGGTGCTGTGATTTATTTTTTAAAAAGCAGAAAACCCAAGAAAAGCTCATTTGAATCGGCACCCACCTGTAGCATTTCTTACATCTGGGCCTGACATTGATGAAAATGTTTATATTTTTAATATTAAAGGAGCATTTCACTCTTCAGGGGTTTGTGTAGAGTTCATTTTAGATAACGCGAGCATTTTGACAAAAAAGTGGAACTTTTAATGCTCTATGTTTTCCTGATTTTTTTCCTGCCGGTCAGTAAAAAAAGGGGACTCAGGTTGTGCAAATGTTCAAAATGAAAACACGTGTTTATGTTATGTAATACGTTTGTTTATTTTCTGTCTATTATTATTCGATGATTCTGGTTCTGCTGGCCAGATGCATAGTTAAAAGTTTTTATTTTAATGATTTAAATTAACAAACTGTCAGATCATATCGAATAAGCATGGTGCTTGCATTTGAAACTATTGTTGAGAAGTCATGCATTTAACAATCTTTTTTTTTTTTTTTTTTTTTGTTACTGATTCAACTGTGTTGAAATCGAACTGAAACTGCAGCAGCGGGTTGTTGTTTTGTTTTCACCTGTTCCATGTATTTTGCGATTGATGGGGATCAATTTTCAATCCTGTTTATATAAAAATGATAGTTAAACACTTAAATTTGAACTGTTCCATTCAGGCTGGTTTCTGTTATGTCTTATTTTTTGGTTGTTTTTGGAAGAAATTGTTTCCTATTTTGCTTATTAAAGTCATTGAAATGGCAAGGATAACCTCTCAGACTTTTATTTTGAAAAGTGTGTTACATGATGACTCACGAGCTGCAAAAAGAAGTTTCTCCACACTTACTTTGTGCCAACAAAAGAGCCACGATGCGCAAAACTTTCAGGCTTTGATTTAATTTTTGTTTAACATGTGCGCTCTGAGCGCGTTAAGATGCCCACTTGTCCTTGGCCTTTACTTGATTTCCAGACTTGAGAATCATGTGGAAACTTTGGATGAGAGCCCACTGGCCCTGCTGTGATTAGATCACCGGCTCTGGCCGTTTATGTGGCGCTGCAGGGAGATTCCTATATGTGCAGCTCTCTGCTGGCATGCTGACTCCTGCAGAAACCCCGCCGTCACGACAGCGCACGGTAAACGGAGATCTTTGACCTTGCAACACAGCGGAGGAGGAAACATCACATTTACATTAAATGGTAACGAGTGCAAATTTTTGTTTTGATCCTGCACGCTTTGAACACTTTTTTTTTTCCATAACCTGACTCATTCATGCCCAATTTGAGTTTCAAATTTTAATGCGTAATGCGAGTTTAATGCGCAAAGCCAGACCCAGTTAAACAGTAGTCCCTTGCGCGCGCAGAGGTTTTATTTTTATGGTTAATGAAACTCATGTTTGCCACGTGTCAACACGCTTGCAACAACTCATACTGTGAGTTAATATTTGCACAATTTTAACTAACGTGTCCATGAGTCAAACAAAATCATGACTTTTACGCACCGACACAAACACTTTCTTTTCAATCCGCATACCCGGATAGTGTGACAATAAAAGAAGAGACGTATTAGAAGAAGAAGGGAGTAAGTGTTGATCTAGTCCCGGTCTAGAGTTTCTGGTGTCAGAACATTATCTGCCCCGTGTCTGCACATTCTCAAGGACAAAACCGCTACGCACAGATTCAACCAATGAGGCCCGAGGAAGGCGAGGCTAGTTTGCATTCTCTCTCTCTCTCTCTCCCACTCTCTCTCTCTCCCTGGGCAGCTTCTGCAGCCTGAGGGCATGAGTGCAGCTGGGGTGAACAAGGAGAAAGAGGCCCATATTTACAGTTGGGAAAATAGCACAAAACTCATATAAAAGCTGCAGTTTTAGTTGAGATCGTTCCCCCCCCTTTGTCTTCTTCTTTTTTTTAGTTCTTGTGCAGAAGCTGTTTAGTGTGAAAGTGAGCAAGGCAGTGCAAATAGGAGCCCAGGCTTTGTGTATAATATCATATGGTTTGTTTTGACTTCAGAGCTCAGCACACATGTTGATGCTCAGCTGGAAACAAGTGGAGAGGCAGGAGATCATCAGCAGTGGCATTAAGCACTTACCAAGCGGTCATGGTTGTTAAGTGTGTAGAAAAACATCCAAATGTTTCCAGAAAGAGCCTTTACGCCTTTTTTCTTCATCTTGGATTAAAAAGTAAAACCTCATAATTCATAGCTATAAAACAAAACACACAAATGGATCCAGGAAAGGGCATAGTAGGGCTGCTCGATTATGCCAAAAATCAATATCACTCTTATTTAGATTCATGAGATCACTTGTTGACTTGCATATTTACTGAGCTTAAACACTTTAATTCTGAGCCCGCTGCAGGTAGTAGGGATGAACTAAAACCTAACAAACCCTGTGGACAAAACAAGAGCAACACTGCATGTAGCACAGTAATTTGGTTATCTTGCTTTCATAATCATAAGAAGACAAAACTGTAGCTTCATTAATTTAGCAGGAGAGCAAATGAGATCAGTTTTGCGTCATCATGAATGATTTGGTCTATTTAAGGTGAAATACGCATGTACAATTGAAGAAATAACAGTCAGTAGACCATTTTAGCACATTCTCACATGAAATGTTTTATTCGGTGCATTTTTTTTCTTAGCAAATATTTGGTGGTTTGACAGTCACGTAAAGAAACTTGAAGACACCGTAAGGCAGAAAAAGGCACCATGCAGGAGGGGAGGGGGGGCAGAGGAAAGCATCAGGCTCTGCTCAGCGGAAGAGCCAAGGACACAGTGACCAGGCATACTGTAATGATTTTAGTCTCCGATCACACATTCACGCCCCCCACAGAGATCCTATCTGCATTCAGCCCGCTCTGCCAGCCTCCACCTCCAGCCTCCAGCTCCTGCATCGGCAGCAGTGAAGAGCGGAGTCACAGGAACCCTGGCCTGCTTCTCTTCACTGCAATGGACCCCGTTTAGCCCCGCTGCAGGTAATCCCTAAACAAACCAAACTTACAGTATGTGCATGTGACATTAGAAAAAAGAGTGCATGTTTGCAAATTTGCAGCACTTCATCCATTCACAGCACCATGTATGGCTATCTTATTAAACAAATAGCCTCTATAAAACTCATCAGTGCCATCAAGTAAACTTAACTACATGTAGATAAAACTCCATATGGATCTAGCAAGCATAAACTGACTTTCTCTCAGATTCGCACACTCATGTGCAGTCCAGCACACTGCTACACCAGCGCTCCATTGACTTTCATTGGAAGTGACTTCCCTGTTACTCTAAATCACAATGATTTCCCAGGGAATTAAAGCAGGCTTTCCCCATGGGACAGGCACAACACTCTTAGCGAACATTAACCAGTTGCTGAGAGGGGTCTTGCAGCATGTGTACAGTTCCAAATGCAAACACAATGAGAATAGGTGATGAAGGAAATTTGTTGCTCTAATTAGTCTGTCTATTTGTGTTTTATTTTATGCTGTTAACTGTGTCTTACTCTTCTGTCTGTGTTCGGCTAAGTGTGTGTTTTGTGCAAGTGTGTGTTAAATCTGCTTGAATCTCACACCTTTCAGTGCTCCGGACAGGAGTCAATGGCAATCAATCTTCTTTCTTCCATCGTCCAGCTCTCCATCCTCCTCTCCTGCATCTTCTTTCACCCACAGATGCTGAAAAACACAACAAACAAACACAGATGAAATACTTGTTTTAAAGTTTTAAGTTAAAGCTTTAACTTGGATGTTTTCTCCAGCAGTACACAAACTTTCTCAACTTAACTTCAACATTTCAGTGCTTTTTGTTCCTGGCATATCATAAGTACTTTAACATAAACGATACAATCTCAAAGGCTCCTTTTCCACATGGTTGCAGACGAGAAGAAGCCGCAGATTTCCACTGACCTCGTCCACCCGCAGCCTCTCGCTGTGATGAATCTCCGCCTTCATGGTCACAACCAGTCAATGGTCTGTATGATGGATACCTATGACCATGGCCGCAGTGAGTCGATGAAAGTGACCCATGTGTACATCTCCGCTTCCGGGATGTGAAACCCAATTCCGGGTGGGATTGATCCATGTCTGGCCACTGCGGGGATAAGGCCAGAGAAGAGGAGATAAGAGCAGACACCGAGCGGTCAATGATACATTTGAACCATCAACCTCTAATGCAAACAGGACGCTATAATGCCCCCGCCACAACAGAGTTTTAAAGATATACAAACCATAATTCACAGAGGCATTGAAAATAAAACTTCTGTTGTCTGACTTTCACTGGGAAAAAGGTGTGGAAAGTATTTGAATTGTAATGTGATCCATAGAGTTAGAATCAGGGTATATACAGTAGACCTGACTTCAAATCAAATCTGAATTAAATACTCTATTACCTTCCGTTTGTAGGGTAAAAATGTGACAACATAGAAAAGAAAATCTCACTGACTTAGCAACTTCACTCATGGTGCAAAAGTGCCTTATGCCTAAAGCCATTTCGTGCTGATTGTCAGGTTAAATATGAAAACATAGAAAAAAAGGTAGGTAGTGTTTCTTATTGAGTATGCAAATCAAGCTTCTTTGAAGTATTTTGAAATTACAGTATGAGAGATAAGACCTCGATTTGATACCCTAAGATAGCTGACAATGGAAGGTTTTTTTTTTAATGCAGTGACCAGACTCAAAGGTACAAAAAACATTCAGCAATGCTGCAATCATTCTTGATAAAAACTGAAGCCTCCTGTGAGGAGTTTTTAGCTGGCTGTGACAAATGAACACTGATGCCTCTTTAAGCTGCAAAAGCAAATGAGACCATCAAAGACTGATCACTTCTATCAAGTTACTTTAAATGTTTGAAACTGCTGCCAGGATGTAGGCATCAGTCATTTACAGCACAATGCAGAAAAAAAAGCTAAATATTTAACATGTTCTCTACTTCAAAAATGACTGTTTGAAGAAAACAGCATGGGACTTGGCATGCACAGGACAAAATCAGCAAAGAGAAAAGAGGTACCACTTTGACCACAGGGGGCGCCAAAATTGACATGAACCAAGGTTTCTCACAGGAGCTTTAAGTAGTAATAATATTCATATTGAAGAGAATTTTAACTATGAATGTTAAACTTTCAATATTCTTATACTTTAATCCATGGATTTAATCTTGAATGGGGTTGTTTAGCAATTATTTTTCAAATCTTAGCTTACTGCTGAATATTAACAGTTAATTTAGGTTGGTCAAATTTAAATCAAAAGTGTATAATTTATTTGGCATTACAAAAGTCCACACTGACAATGTGAAGCAGTGTTAATTTTAAAAGTACGACTGAAACTGTTCACTGACTACCTGTTTTTCATGACGAAGACTCGACTAAGATTAACTAAAAAAAGCTTTCATGATAAAACACTGAGTAAGTTAGTTTTTATCAAGGAGACAAAAACGAGACTAAAATGCAAATCAGCTCTTTCAGATTCCACGTTATTTCTCCACTGTGGGTAAATCTTTCCAAACACAACATATGTAGCTCTTCTGCTTCTCAACTGTAGAAAGCACGGATGTCAGGTTTTGCAGTGTGCATTGAACACATAAGTATGATTTGGCACCAGATTCAAAAAAGAGAATAAATGTTCTGACTAAAGTGTAAGGACTTTTTATGGACAAAAACTGGAATAAAATGTTTTTGAGTTTATGTTGTCTAAAACTCGACTAAAACTTTAAAGCAGCGTATCCCAAAAGGGAAAGTGGCCCATGTTGAGACCTGAAAATCCTCCAGTACCCACCAAAAACCCTTTTACAACCATATCATGAGACTCAAATATTTACCTTTTACTAATATATATGTTTTTCATAAACAGAGAATTTCAATGCAATGCTTTAGAGACATTAACATTATTTCTAAAAGTGTTTGTGCGGTCACAAAGTACACATAATGAGCCACTTATATTTTTGTTTGTTTGTTTTAATCAGACATCTGCAAAGTCACTTAAATTTTCTCTTTAATCATAAGTTCAGGCTCTAAAAATTCTTCCCAAGTAGCATTAATGACTCAGAAGAAAGTGAGAAATTCTAAAAATTGGAAGGCGAGTGGCGTTGTGGAATGTCGAACGCTAACAGTCACAAGTTGATCCAGCACCAGTTAAACTGTGACACCACCTGTATGACAAAATGAATGATAGAAGAGTGACTGGAGCTCAACTTATGGATGTGTTTATTATTTCTGAGTGTTAAAATAATAACGTAATGAAGTATTCCATGATGACTTGACATATCATTTCATTAGTATTGCTGTATACATTTTTATGATTTTTGGTTATTGCAAATTTCCTTCCGGACTTGCCCACTGAGCTGTCTGTGAGGTTTTTCTTTTTACATAAATAAGACATTAAAGAGCGGTGGTGACTTATTTTACATTACTGTGACTGGGGGGAGGGATTGCAAAGGCTCAACCAAAGGGGACAATCAGCCGTGCAATTAATGCCATTTTAAAAGAATGTACTAACTATGGACCCTAATTATACCAGAATTAATGCATTAATGCTGACAGCCCTATTTTTCATGCTTTTAATTTTCAGTGTGTGCTGTCCAAAGTTAAGAGTACTCATTTCCCTGTTCGTATTAAAAAAAAAACCTGCCTTTATCTTGAAAGAAAATAATGAACTTCTAGTAGATTAAAGTCATTATAAAGCTATAAAAAAAATGTTTATTTTAGATTTGTTGTATTACAGGCTGGTGTTTTAACCACCAGGCCAAATTTCAATCATAAAAAAGATCTCTAGGTATATAGAAGGAAGTTTCAAAATCATGAAAAATGAGGCAGTAAACTCTGCTCTATAATAGTGGGCGTGTCTGTTGAATGAGCTGAAGCCACGCCTACTCACAAGAAACACAATCCTCTCAATCTTATGAATTGCTTCTGATCATAGCGCAGCTGTCTGGCTCAGTGCCAGAGCAGAGTGACAGAAATTGGGGATTAAATTTACTGTTTTCTGGCACAAATCCCTCTGTTATGATACTGTAATGACCTGTAGGCCACCTTGGCTGATAGATTTGAGAAATTTACCCACAATGAACAAAAGCACAGCATGTAGCTGGCTGTTAACTTTAAATGAAGGCAGTGACATCTACTAACAGACTGTACAGAGATTAACTGCTCTGTGATTTTATATCATTATAAAGTTAAGGGGGCGGGGTTACTCCCCATCAAGACCGGTGATGTCATGGGCGCATATATTTGCCCTGCTCAATAAAACAAAGCCAGGAAAGAGGTGAACAACCATCGGTCTATATAAAAAAATTCAGTCACACACAGATCTCATTGTTTTCATATGTTTACAAAAACCTTATTCCAACATATTTAGTGTGTTAAAACACAAAGTTTGGATTTCACTTACAGGGATGTCAAAGTTTAAAGCATTAGCTTAAGCACAAAAAAGAGCTTGCTATGGATAGAAAAGTCAATAACAACATCCAAAGAGAAGAGCAAAAAAAAGCAGATTAATTTTCATTTGTCTACTGAACCATCTGTGAATTTAAGAGAAATTAGGCAAATTAATGTCTTAATTTTTCATCACTGTTGGAACAGGAGGACAATACAGTGAGTAGGCTTTGTATTCAGCAGAACTACTATTGTAAATTAACTAAAAGTACAAAACAGCATGATTAATGTGATTTAAAAAAAATGAATTAATTTCTGACCTTAATCTCATCATAATCAGCGTGTTGGCAGGCAGCTCTAGTTGCTAGCACTTACAACTGTTGCAAGAGGTCAGATGGGGCTAAATCTCATTATTCTATAAATGGTTAAGTGTTTTATTGTTAACAGAAAATTATTACTTTCCTCAAGCTCATTATGGTAGTCGAAGGAAACGATCTACTGATCTGTAAAGACAGGAAATTATAGTTTTTCAGGTAGTGAATGTAAAAGCACAGTTCTTAAATGGGACTCAGTTTTTGGTGTATCCAAATGTTAACCAATTTCAATTTCACAATAGACAAGCAGTTCAAGTCATTTGGGAACAAATAAATGAAAGCATCTGTTTGTTCTTTCTCAACAAAAATAAAATTCAGACACATTTCTCACATTTATTTGTCAGTAAAGAGAATACCTTCAGGCATTTGATTGTTTTAAGATACATAATCAATAAGTGATTTGGGGTGAAAGATCTTAAGATTAGAAACTCCAAACCTTTAAATCTTTCTCGAAATGTCTATAATTATGATTTTCCATTCAGCAGTGCACCAAAGCGTACATCCTACCAGTCGATTAACTAACCGAGTACCCAGACTGTCTTCCCTGAGTGCTGTCGGTGTGCTGTATCATCTCAACCCTGTGTACGATGCTCTGGCCCGTTGTCGCCCTAAGAAGTGAAGTAAATAATTGAATGGATCCATTAATAAATAAAGTGCAGAGGGTGGGTGGGAGGGAGGCTTTGAAGAGGAGGGATGGAGAGGAGAGATGAGAGAGACAGGTCACTCATCTTTACAATCACCGTGCAGGGAGTGGCATGGCTGCAAACACGCCGCCACTTCTTCTTTCTCTGAGCTCTTTTTTCTCCCTCGGAGGTGTCTGGACATAATAAGCATTAGCTGTGGTGAACTCTGACTCTGAGCTTGGAGCAGGATGTGGAATTTAAACACATTTCCTTTCTGATCCACCGGGACGAGGCGACTTCCTGTAAAACAGGTGGAAGGAGGTAGCATGGAGCTACCGCCAAAGTCTACCTTCAGTGTGGCCCAACAGTTTTCCAGTAGGCCTTGGTAAATTCCAACTGGTTGGTGTTATTTCTATATGCTCTAGCTCCCAATTTAATATAAAATCCTGCCAAGGGAGCTGTGACTGGAAAAGTGAATATGAAGCTGTGGTTTTGAACCATATAGAAGTTTAAGAGGATTCATCATCAGCTACTAAACACTGCTGAAAACATGTTTCCTGTTACAATATTGTTGCTTTTTTCAGATATTTTTTATCTTTCCCTTCAAATGCAGAAAAACTGCTCTATATTTGTCTTCATTAATGCCTGTAATAATGTGTTGCATGGTTAATAAATCACCAAAGACATTAAATCAAAACCCAAATCTTTCCCTGCATTGCTGCTCTCACATGCCAACAAAGTTAGTATTTTTCTCTCTGGACAAATTGTATACCAATACTCACATCTCCCTGCTCATTCTCTCAACCCATTTTCGCATTTGCTCCCATATTCCCCCCCTTGTTTTCTCTTTCTCCCTGCCCTTTTTTTTTATTTTACTGCCTGATCTCTATTTAGATTTCCTCGTTTGGAGTTGCCACAACGCTCCCCGCTGCCAACATCTGCAAGTGGTTTGGAGGCAAGAGACACTATGGAAAAACATTGAGAAACAAAAAAAAAGGGAGAGAGAGAGAGCAGGGCTGCGCTCTACTAGCAGCATTCGACAGAACAGAGGCTGTGAAAAAGGAGACTAACTGCTCTGGGATCAGAGGCACATGCAGGCAGCAGGCTGACTGAAAACACAGTGTAAAATTGGCCATGGAAGGAGATACAACATAAATACAACACCTGCAAGTAATGTACTTGAGTTAAGATGGGTGGGGGTGGTGTGTTGGAGTTGTTAGGACCCCACAGTTTGGGCTTTTTGTGCGGATTGACCTCAATCACGTGTCAGGTTTTAGGCAGATTGGACTTAAGCTGCAGCACTTTTAAAGAGATTATGTTATTGTAAGAGATTAGAGGAAGTAGATACATTGAAGGGAGCTAATGAGGGGTTTCTCCCCTCCCCAGCTGCCAGCTCTAATTCAGTGCTCACTGTCCTGTTGATAATACACACTACAATAGTATTACTGTGGCATTAGAGGCTTTACAGTGAGACCCACTCTGTTGACAGTGTGGCAGAGGTTCAGATGTTTGTGTTTTGCCATCCTGCATGTGGCTGCTTTTTAAACACATGTGAAAAGGGAGGGAGCAAGCGAGAGAGAATGGGGGAGTTTGTGTGTACAGTAGGGTCTCATTAGGTAATGAGGATGATTACGCTGCATTAGGTGGTGGAGAAGAAGAGAGGCAGCAGCCACAGGGTGGGAGCGGGGAAAAGAGAACATGTGTCTATGATTTGCGGCATAAGCACATACCATTTAATTGACACAAGCTCTCTCCGGCTCCCGATTGGTGCAGAGCTGTCCTCTGCGTGTCTGCTTGGCCTGCGCTGTCCTTGACTCGGAGGGCAGAGAGACAGATGTGGTGTGAAAAGGGGAATATAAAGAAAAGTGTGGAAAGGTACTGAGCGGAGAGAGCAGAAGGAGGCGGAGAGTGGAACATTGGAGAGTTTTGTAGGTCAGACAGTCACTGGTTTTTGATGGAAAGGTTTTGTCTGGGAGTCCCCGTGGCAGATGAGTTAGGTAATGCTGTTTAAAGGAGGAACGGAGAAGCAGCATGGGCATCACCCTACATGGAGGAGCATTTGGCTGGATGTGTGAAGACAGGTTTCCCCTTTGCATGGAGCTGCCCTCTCTTTTCCCCTTCTATAAGTAGGCAGGTATTTTTACCCAGCATAAAGTGCTGACCCAGTCTCAGGTAATTACACCCCTGTTGGGCTTTGGCACAGACATGTCAGGGCGGTGCTGAGTGCACCTTACACCCTAGCTCTGGGTAAACCACACTTATCTTGCTATTTACAAGGGAATATAGAGCCCTGCTCCACATGAGGCAGAGGGAGGGAGGGCATACCTTGGCAAAGCAAGGAAACCTTTCCCTGGCACAGGCCCACTGACACCCCATCCCCCATCAAAGAACACAAAAGGACACAAAAGAAATGAAACTATACTCCAAATTTATGCAGCGCAGGTTATCAAAGAGAGGGAAAAAAGCAGCATAAACACTGAACTGAGGGTTTCTGTCAATGTTGTGCTCGTGTGTGGTACTTTTCCTGGCAGGAATTCAATCCAATAATCCCTAAGAGGGTTAGGCATGTTCTAATCACTTCTAACACAATAATGGTGAATGATCATGAATGATGCATATCTTTCTTGAAAGCGCTTTTCGAACAAAACAATGGCTCTATTTACAAGTCAGGACATGTTGGCGCTTCCAAATTATTTTTATGGAGCATCGCTCTGACTTTCAGAGGTGTTAATAACTTAACAATACAGCACCAGCATAAAATACAATCCAAACATACAGTTCATGAAGGTATTCGAGGTCTGGGTACAAGGCCAACATAACCTAAGGGTGTTTGGACTGAGTTAGGTTTCATTTCCAGGCTCAAGACTAAAATATGAATCACACTGCTGATTATGTTTTATTATTATTAAATATAAGGTTCATTGTTTAATTTACAGAGACAGAGTTCACACGGCTCATTCTTCTGGTTTTGTGTCAAACACTAGAAGTAATGGTTGAAACTTTCTCAATTGCCATTGGATGATGGATGATCAGGAATTAAACAAGTCCAATATTTATCCTAAAAAGCCTCATTTCAGGACACTTCTGAGCTCTCCTTCTGTCATTGTCTGGTTGCACAAAAAGATATTAACTAGGGTTTCAATACTGTGATTACATGAGTCTCAAATTTCCTGGAGTTAATTACAACTGATGCCCCTTTTGTTGAATTTTGAAATTCCACTTTATGCATTCAGAATCATTTGTGTTCCATTATTGATTGTTACACCACCTTCATCTAAAGCTGGGTTTACATTCCACTATTTCAAGCTGACTCAGTTACAGTCGTGGTGGAATGTCAGCTCACACTGGGCGACTGAGATGTTTTCGGCTCACAACTATCACGTACGATTTATGTGCTTGCACTATATGGTTTGATGGTTACGCACAGTCTGAGCGCTCTCTCTGCTCAAGTAAGGTCAGGACAGACTATGAAAAATGTCAACAGAGTTTCATCTGCTGTCTTGTTTTCATGCTTCAAATAGCTATGAATAGCAACAAAATTGCTCTCGCCTTCGCATACATACAAACAGTATTCTCAGTAAACACAACTAGCAGCTAAATAATAACAAATAACAGCTGGATAGGCCTGTATTCTGCTTGTTTTTCCTGTATTATAAGGAAGGCACATCAAAAAGGCAATCCTGCTCTTTCCGTAATGATTTAAGATGCTGTCGGAGAGTTCACAAAGGTAAGAATGCCCCAAAGTTGAGGAATCTGCTTGTGGCAGTCATATGACCAAAATATCAAATATGCCAAATATTCATCCAACCACTCAGGAACAGCTGGTCAGGCTGCAGTCGGCTCTGGTGCCCCCCTGTACACTGCACACTAAACAGTGCAAATCAGGATGAAAGTTGGCTTGACTTCAAAGTGAGTCATTTGACTCAAAATTTGCAACTCAGTCGTTTGAAAATCACATATTGTACATCCAGCTTAAAGGTGACTAACTTCCTGTGGTTACAAACCTGCTTTTATTTTGAAAGAAACTAAGGAGCTTTAGACAGATGAAAGGTTATGAAGTGAACTCAACCATGAAAAAAGGAACTTGTTATGGATTGAAAAAGAAATAACTGAAGGTGCAGATGACTGTTCCTTGTCTTCTGAGCTGTCTGTGAGGTTTTAAAGTGAAATGAGACATTAAGACAGTATTGTACTCATTTTCATTACTGTGATTGAAGGTAGGCACTGCAGTGGCTCAACCAAAGTGTGCTAAAAACCTAATATTAAGGGTGCTTTCACACCTACATCGTTTCATCTGGACTTTTGGCCTTGTCAGTTTGATCCGAAGCTAAATGACAGGTATGAAACTTCCGCTGGACGATGGTCCAGACAAAAAAGCTGGACCTTGGTCCATCCAAATGAGATGGTCTCAAACTGGACTGAACTGGACCACAGTCCAATTCATGCCCAGTATGAATGCATTATTTTGAAAGGTTTGGACCTTCGTATTGATGTCAGGAAATTACAACATGAGAACCAGAAAAAGGAAGTCCAACACCGTAACAAAATGAGCCATGGGAACACACAGGGGGAAGATGAGACCAAATGTCTTTCCAACTGTATGAAGAGAGAGTACACAAGAGGATTGAACAACAGTCCCGCCTGAAGATAAAGAAACTGCGGCAGCAGTATACAGAGGTGCGTAATTCTCTGTGAAAAAAACCTTGGTGCCTTCTGTCCTGAGCTGGTGTCGTCACGGCTTGCGGGATTGCGTACTGCATACTTCTACTGTCCTGTCTACGACGATAACATTGCCGTCTAATGAGGAAGCTCATAAGGTGAACTCGGGTAAGCCATATGTACAGCTCTTCAGGTTGGCTCTGTGGGTAGTAGTCAATCAACAATAATATGATGGTGGAAATTACTACTTCATTTATTTTTTTTCTACATACAAGCTATGCGTATTATCTGACATTTCATGTCAGATGCCCCCCAGCCAACTTATTAACCAAATACATACAATGTAAGAATGTAAGAAAAAGAAGGACCTTGGTCCGGACTCTCAGAATGCCCTAATTACGAACCTCAATCGCATCGCCATTAATGCAGACAGCCTCATTTTTGTATTTGCTTTTTCTTGTTTCGATGTGAAAACAATTGGCTTCAGGGTTAAAAGGTTTGTGTGTCTGCTGAGGCAGGCCCAGCTCTGGTCTTCATTAAACCAGTACTAGAACAGTCTGTGGCTAAGAGAACCGTCTAACTAGTTTAGAAGTATGGACGGTTCAAATTATGATCACTTTGAATCTTTCTCTTTTTTACTATGATTTCTTTTTGTGTAAAGGCTGGACCAAAAACCAGAACTTTAAAAACATTACTCACCACCACAAGGCAAAGCCATTATACTGGTGTTTCATTTATCATAACCATACTCTGTAGTTAATGTTGTTGTCAGCCTCAGTTCCATGTATAGTCCTCTCAAACATTCCTCAAAGAGAAAAGACTTCACTAAAGCCACTGAACATGTGTTTTTCTGACTTTGTCCGAGGGAAATCTTTGGACTTAGTAGTCTTTACAAGAGACTCTCTCTAGTATCTATATATCTTCTCTCCCATTAAATTCATCTTGTATGGAAACTATGCGCAGTGTGTTGCTAGGGAAATGGCTGTGGTCAGACCATAGTCCTTGAAAGGGAGAAGCAGAGGAAAGAAACAGGAAGACAGAAGAGGAATGGAAGAAAAAAAACAGAAAAGTGAAGCACTTTCTGAATTTGAATAATTTACCTTTGCATGCATGCACACATATGTGCCTGCACACACAAACACATAAAGACACACACATGCAAAAACATGCGTTAGGCCTGTTCCAGCTGAGGTGCTGTGTGCAATAATATGCTGGTGGGAATGTGCCACTGCACGTTAATTCTCCCTTCACGCTTGCGTTGAGGAACACAGAGCCTCTAATTGATGCTAAACAAACTGCTGACCCAGACTCAGGATGAAGGTCTGTCACTGATGCACAAACACACACTGCTGCACGGATCATAAAATGCACTATTTGCCCCAAATTCACAAAAAAGGAGAATATGCACAACTCTAGCTGAACAAATTGAAGGTTTCCTAAACTGTCACACTTTTGTGTGTTCTCTAAGAGGCTTAAAGGTGCAGAGCTGCACATGCTCGAGAATGAGACACCTAGGTGGCCAATCTGCAGTGCCCTTGGCTTTTTGGAGGTACACGCCTGCGCTAGAGAAGGAGAACTTTCTGCAGACCTGGGGGGGGTGGGGGCGTGAAAAGGTAAACTCCTACTCATCCTTGTCTCACACAAATACAAGCATACATACACCGGCCTCTAAAGGAAGCTCCAGGGAGGCACAACGGCGCCTTTGTGCGGGCCAGATTTCCCATGTCTCCTTGCTCCAGCACACAGATAGATCATCTCAGTATAGCCTGCTGCATGAAGGGCAAGTGCATGCACGCCGTGCAAGGAGAGAGAAAAAGAGGTAGGGAGAAGGAGAGTGGGAAAGAAGTTATAACCCAAACCACTTCTTTCCTTTTTCTTTTCACACTTTCCCCTTGTCTCATGTCTCCCTCTCTCTCTTTGACTCCCCCTTTTCTCTCCCCCTCTCTCCGCAGAGGAATCCAGCCTCTCTCCATTGGGATCGGAGCGCTTTGAAGGTGATCCAGAACTGCACTCGCTTGCCTCTGCTCCCTCCCCCCCCTCTACCCTCCACCTTCCTCTCCCACCCCTCAGCCCTCAGGGGGCCTGGATCCCGCTCAACCGAGAGCAGCCATGCTCCAAATCCAGGCCCGGGCTTAGCGTTCCTGCCGCAGGCCTTCGTAGGCTGTCCCACTGCAGCACAGAGAGGTGGGAGGCCTGCGAGAAGAGGAGCAAAGGGGGAAATGACAGAGAAGTGGGGGGTAAGAGGTGTTTTTGGTAACATTTATTTCAGAGATAAGAAGGATCTTTCTCTCCTTTGTTTATTGTCTATTTCATTCCCTCCCTTTTTCCATCCTACTTCCCTTCCTCTTTCCTCCATCCCAAGGGCAAGCTCCTCACACACTCGTCAGACTGGTTTCTTTGGCACATCTCAAACACACAAACACACACTGGGATGCCAACGTACACTCAGACGTCTTTGCTTTAAAAAAGGGTCCTTCATTCAATGCCTCAGAGTGGAGCAGGAAAAGAGAGAGAATGACAAACAGAGAGAGAGAAAAAGAAGCAGATAAAGAGAGGGAGTGAACCAGGGAGATGTGCATTCCTTTGGCTTGCCTGGCTCGGGAGCACAGGAGACGTGTTGCTGGCTGTTTGGTTTATTATCCCCGAGCCATATGGGTTGGCAGGCTTTTGGGGCGTGGTGGGATTCATTTGTGTGTGTGTCGGGGTAAGGCAGAGGGTGAGATTATACTGACATTAGTTCTTTTATCACCTACACAGAACGTTTCTGTGTGTGTTCCAGGCCACTATAACCTGTGGAACCACACGTTCAGATTACTGCTTCCTATAAAACATAAAGAGCTTCCAGGACCGCTTCTACCACATATTTATACACAGGCACACACAAGCAAATACACACATGTGGGTAATTTCAGCTGGTTGTGATGTGACTGCAAAGTTGCTCAGTTAATTGTTATCATGTGATGCAATGGTGCAATGCGAGTTTATATCCAAATTTAAGGGTAAAACAGGTTTATGTTGCAGCATAAGAGTAATTTTATAGGTTGAGTTATCATTGAGAGCAGGTTTTATGTTGTTGGCACACAATTGATTCTTATGTACAAGTTCAGCTAAGCCGGTACATGTCCAGAGTAAGGCGGAGTCCAACAAAAGGTTTGAAATCTGACTGGCCGCTCAGTTATGATGCATGATGAATGCCTTACTCTTCATAAAAGGCAATTTTAAGTTCATATTTAAGGAGAGCTTATATTCCATGTGTGTTCTGCCAGTGTGCGGTGACTGTTACAGTTTAAAAATCAGATTCTTATCCCAGGAATATTGAATACAGGTAGATAATATATCGTCATTAAACAGTCAAGAAGAATTTTGTGGTGGGCAGGCCAGAAATTGCAAAGTGGGGCTGCTGTGTTGGGAATGTGGCTGCATTCCTTTCCTGCAAAACTGTTCAAGCTCTGTCAGGGTTGCATGGCAGTCAAGCCCTTTTCAAGTCCAGCTACATATTCTTTATTGGATTGAGGTCTTGGCTTTGACTCCGCCACTCCAGAACATTCATTCTGTGTAGCTTTTGCTGTATGCTTCGGGTCATTGGCTTGCTAGAAAATAAATCCTCCTAAGCTGTAGCCCTCTTGCACACTGAATGAGATTGTCGTTGGAGATTTTCCTATACTGTATTTTGACACATTCATTCTACCCTCTACCTTTACTTGCTTTCCAGGGCTGGCTGCTAAGAAGCATCCCCACGGCATGATGCTGCCACCACCATGGTCCACAGAGGGGATGGTGTGTCAGTGGAGATGTGAAGTTTTTGGTGTGCACCAAACATTGCATCTTGTCTTATGGCCAAAAAGCACCATTTTGGTAACATCAGACCAAAGAACTTTCTTCGTCTACCACATGCCTTTTGGTCAACTCCAGTCCAGATTCAATTTGAGTTTCCTTCAACAGTGCCTTTCTCTTTGCCACTCTCACAGTTGTCATATGCAGAGTCTCTTCCATCCCAGTTGCTGAAGCTTGTAACTCCTTCAGAGTACTCATAGGTGTCTTGGGGTCCTCTCTCACTAGTTTCCTTCTTGTACAGTCAGTCAGTTTTTAAGGACAGCCTGATCTAGGCAGATTTACATATGTGCTATTCCTTACATTTCTTGATGATGGATTTAACTGAACTCTGGGGGATAGTCAGAGCATTGTAAATGTTTTTGTATCCATCAGTAATCTTTTCTCTGAGTTCCTGACACAGGTGTCTTTATACAACAGACACTTGAAACACATTCACTGTACTCAGGTGATCCCCTTTTCACTAACTGCAAGACCAATTAGCACTAATTGGCTGGACCTCAGTTGAAGTAGGTCAGTCACTTTAAAGGAGGTGAATATTTATGCAGTTACTCATTTTATCTTACATATTTTTATCTAATTGACATTACTTTGTAAAAATCTGTTTCACTTTGACATTAAAGGGTTTTTTTGTAAATTTGTGTTTGCAAAGAAGCCCAATAGTTATGATTGCTAAAGCTAAAGAACAAGGGTAATGTTAAAGATCAGAGTTATTCTTTGAATTTAACAGCCAATCCTCAGCTCCATAAGCATATTTTTTATGCATTCCTCAGATTTTTCTCCCCATCCATTGAAATTCTTCTGACTCTGTTACTTTGGTCTTAATCACCTCTTTCTGGTTTCTCCCTGTTCTGCCCCGTCAACGTCACAGGGGTCATCGGCTGTGTGAGTCTGAGTGTGACTGCTGCTGAAGGTGTGTGTGCCTTATGTGTGTGTAAGGAGCAAGCTATCTATAGCCTGTGTATCCCCGGGGATTTGAGTCTTAAACTCCATATTCATGACACATCACTGTGGGGATTAGAAGGGCATCATCAGATAGAGGGGCTTACGTCAGCGGGCACACACACACACGCACAGATAATAACTGACACACACATTCGCAGTGGCAGTCTCACCCTGGAAAGCACAGAATATACACTTTCTAGGAAGTTTGTTCTTTATTTGTGAAATACTGTAAGGGCCTTTCTTTGGTATGTGTTCACTGTTCTGCCCCTCCAGAACTTTTCAGACATTTTCCACAATTTTCGCAACCTTAAATCTCTAATTTTAGTGCAGCTTCTTTCAGTTCAATTCAGTTAGAGGCTTTGTAGTGTAAAATATTACACATTAACGGTACACAACTGGGGTAACACTTAAGTAAATCAAACAGTGTTCTGCTGACCAGAGCCAAAGTGGTGCCAAAGTACGAAATCTGCTGGATCAGAATCTGAATAATATTCCTTTAAGTGTTTCAATGAAATGCTCATTTGGGACAGTGCAAGTGTACTGCAAGACTTGTTGATTTCCTGTGTTGTATTTTCTTTATTTGATTCTCTGTGTTTATATTGTTTTTGTGTTGGAAAAGTGTGTGTGTCTCTCTCTGACTGCAGGCTGGTTGGCGAGGGCAGAGGCACTGGACAGTCATGGCTGCAGCTCGTTAGATGTTGCAACTGCAAGTAATCCTTGGCATTATCTTTTTTATCTACTGTTGAACCGTCAGATGCCAGAGTATACTACAGCTTCTTGTGTGGTAACCCAGCTCTCTAAAACTGCAAGACATTTTTTTTAAGACCTTTTTTATCCTCCTCGTTTGCAGTGCCTCCGACTCTGTGCCAGCGCACACAACACACACAACATGGTGTTTGTTAAACGCAAAAGTGCAAGGTGCAATGGTATGTTCAGAGAGACATTTGCTGCTAACATGTAAAACTGATAAACATTTGAAGACGTTGAGTATCCATAGCTTTTAGTCAAGTGACTGCACCAAGGCCTGGGGGGAGGTGGTTCCATGTGGCGCTGTGGCAACAGGCATTTTATTCTCCATCTCCTCAAAACAATGCATGTTTAGATTATCTTACAACCACAGAGAAACAAAGACAGTAATTTAAACTGAGTTTTTGTCACTTTGGGCCCTTATGCATCACCTAGAACACTACTTAAATCACTAAATCACAAATGTCTGAGCCAGAACTTCACTTGAAAAATGTTAGCATACCAGAATATCTACAGCAGAGTTTCAGTAGCTGGCATTTGGCGGCCTTTGGCCGTTTTCACAGGCATATATCCTGCATATAAAATTCTTAAGAGCCTGCAGTGCCATGAAAAAGTATTTGCCCCCTTTCTGTTTCCTGATGTTTTTACATATTTATCACACTTAAATTTTTCATATCATCAAACCAATTTTCATATTTCACAAAAACAACCCAAGTAAATACAAAATGCAGTGTCTGCATAATTATTCAACTTTATAAAGGGGGAGCGTTTGCGATAATGGTGATGAGTCTTTTGCATTGCTGTGGAGGAATTTTGTTTTAACTCAGCCATACTGGAGGGTTTTCCATTATGAACTGCCTGTTTAAGGTCACACCACAGCATCTCAATTGGATTTAAGTCTGGACTTTGACTTGGCCACTCGAAAACCTTAATTCTGTTTATTTTGAGCCATTCAGAGGTGGACTTGCTGTTATGTTTCGGGCCGTTGTCCTACAAAAAACTCAGGAAGGGGGCAAATACTTTTTCACGGCACTGTACATGTTCGTATTTGTCGCTCTAAAGCAAATGTCTGGTAGCTTTTCTAAATGGCTGGAATTCTTGAGGACTCCTGGCCATTTTGGCCAGAGACAAAAAAGTCTAGCTGACACTCTGATCTTCAGTAGAGGAGAATGCTTCAACTAAAGTCACCATCAGGGTGAAAAGTCTACTCAAATAAAGACAGTTGTATGTATTTTGTTGTGCATTTGGGTCAATGGTTTTGTTTGTGAAGTAAAGGCTGAAAAACTCTTCGTCATTGACGTATAGGTAATTGCTATTTAGCTGGATGTGTTTTCCCTCTGATGGGATTCCTTAGAAGTTTAACCCGCGTTTGTCTTCTCATTGGTTAGTGCATCCAGTTGAACGACAACTGTGTTTTTTTCTTTATAAATAAAAAACAGCTTAGACCATGTAGGGGGTGACCGAGGCTGTCAATTTCTTCATAGTGTAGAGCAGGAAGCCAAAGTTGCCTGCCAGGGTGAGGTTCCATGAGTATGTGACATTGTGTGAAAGCTATGAAGTGGTTTCTAAGTACTATGGTGCAACTACAAAATTCACAACAAAAAAAATCAATGTATCAAAAATCTGGCTGAGAAACCATCTAAGAGTGAAAAACTTTGCAGCCAGTGTTTTATAAAATGCTGCCAACCTAACAAGCTTCATGTTTTAAATAAAAGAGAGCTGACTGGTGATGCATGTGAAGCAGGGAGACGAGGTTTATGTGTCAGATTTCTTAAGAAATTTATAGAATTGGAGGAAATTACAAGGTAGCCCAGAATGAACAGGAACAGCATTAATTTACTCTAATCGCTGTTACTAAAGCAGCCAGGATGACAGAAAGGTTCAGTGTCCATTTAATAAGTGATTATTTGCCTTCATGTTATTATTTGATTATCTGACACTAACAGCTTCTAGTGCTCCGTCCAACATCGCCAATACAAGCAGTTTTGTTTGGACAGAGGAGTGAAAATTGTTGAGATAGGAGCAAAAAAAATGTGTGAGGTGTAGGTGGGGTACACAGGGGGTTGACTAAGGCCAAACCACGTGGAAGCTGATCTGCAGGGGAGGTGTAGAGGGAGGGGGTGTTAGCGCAGCCAGCATGGATCTGTGTTGTGATTGTTTGTCCATAGCTGTGTGTGCATCCATGTGTGTCTCCATGAGTGTGTGTGTGCTCTTATCTCCTCTGGTCCACAGCAGCAGGAGCATCAGAGGAAGCGTGGCCTTTCCTTCCTGTGCCTTTCACACTGTCACAACACACACGAGCCATAAAAAATCCCTCCAACCTATAGAGAAACAGGAGGAGGTTTGCTTGTGAGTGCAGAACGTGTGTGTGATTTGTGGCAAACAACACATACCGTTTAATCGACACAGTCTCCCTCTTCTGTGTGGCAAGGAGTCATTTTCCACTGGGAGGGAAAAAAGGAGCAGTTGGAGGCGAGGTGCAGACACAGCTGAGGTGACAGAGGGGAGAAGAGGCCCTGCAGGAGCAGCAGAGGAGGGGATGACTGGTACCTCCACTGGGGGAGCTGAGGAAGGGCACTTCTCTACCCTGCATCTCTACACCTGGTGCTGAGCTCTGACGGGAAGTTACCCTGCTTACCTGTTTCACTCTGTGCTATCCATCCACCACTCTACTCCACCTTAAGGCCAGATCAGACTACACAGATTTCTATGTCTTTCATGATGACGCCATGCCAGACTACACTGGTGGACTCAGAGTGTGTGTGCAGGAGGCGTACAAAATTGACCCCCTCGGGCTCACAAGACACTAGGAGGGGTCACCAGATGGCTTCCAAAAAACAGGGAATAGTATTAAATAATTTAAAATAGTACATTTTTCCCATTTTAATAAGAATCTGTGTATAAAATTAGTTAAATGTGAAATAAAAAGATGGTCACTTAGTGAGATTTATACTGAACTGAGTAATGTTTTGAAAATCTTCAAAATGTTGGCCTGCACACAACTATTCTTGAATATGCACAGCTGTGTTCATCTCCTGGTACAAAGGGAGTCCCAGACTCTGGCACATTTATTTGGGGGGTTGGTAGCTGAAAAGTTTGAGAGCCTAAATAAACAAAATTTGATAATTTTCTCTCAGGTGTGTTCTAAGTGGACAAAGTTTGATGATTTGCCCTCTTTGGTGCACTCTAAATGAACATAGTATGAAATATTGCCCTCTTTGGTGTCCTCAAAATGGACATATTTTGAAGTTTTGCTCTCTTTGGTGACAATTTGCCCTCTAAATGAATACAATATGACGCATTTCCCTCTTTGGTGCCTCTAATAGACACATTTGACAATTTACCCTGTTTTATGCTCTCTAACTGATCAAATACGAGAGATCACCCTCTTTGGTGCCCTCTAACTGAACAATGTTAGATCATTTGCCCTCTCTGGCACCGTCTAAATGGACAAATTTGACAGTTTGCCCTCTGGCATCCTCTACATAGAAAAAGGTGATAATTTACACTCTTTGGTGTCCTATGAACAGACAAGATTTGACAAATTGCCCTCTTTGGTACCTTCAAAATTGACAAAATTTGAAGATTCACCCACTTTGGTGCCCTATAAATGTACAAATTTAACATATTGCCCTCTTTGGTGCCCTCTTAATGGACAAAATAAAATAAATTGCAAATGACATGTCTAATATTGGAAAAAAAAAATTAATTGACACATTTCCTGAAATTAAGTTAATATTAAGTTAACTATATTATAAACGCGGTACAACTTTTGTGTGCTGGTGTCCCACCAGGAAGTGCACTTTTTAGTTTTTTCACCTCTGCCCCTCAAACATCCTGGATCCACCACTGCCAGACTAAGCAACAGAAGTCTTGTTTTGGCCTGCATTACAAGTGTGATCCTAGCCAGGCATTGTATGCTGTTGTCATCACGTTATCTGTTGTCTTCACAACTGTGCATTAGTTCATAGGTTGGTGTGGAGGTGGGTCAAATAGTGTCAGTCACAGCTACAACAAAACTACTATCTGTGATGTTAGTGGTTTTGTGCTCCATCCCTGGACAGAAGAGAACAACATAGACAGCTATCATTCAGATAAAACTACCATCCTGTTAGTCAGCATCAGGATGGGCATCAGTCATGGATGAAAATACACCATTTCTCCAGAAATTGTTGCAGTCACAAATGTTTTTGGTACACTTGTTTATTTCCTTTATGTGCATTGGAACAACACAAAAAGCAGAAGAAAAAAGCCAAAATTGACAAAATTTTACACAAAACTCAAAATATGGGCCGAATAAATTGTTGGCACCCTCAACTTAATATTTGGCTGCATACCCTTGGGAAAAAATAACTGAACCAATTGCTTCCTGTAACCATCAAGCTTCTTACACCTCTCAACTGGAATTCTGGGCCACTCTTCTTTTGCAAATTGTTCCAGGTCTCTCAGATTTGAAGGGTGCTTCTTGCAACAGCAGTTTTGAGATCTCTCCATAGGTGTTCAATGGGATTTAGATCCGGACTCATTGCTTGCCACTTCACAACTCTCCATTATTTGTCTCCAACCATTCCTTGGTGCTTTTTGGGTCATTGTGCGGCTGGAACACACATGATCTCTGACCTGGCTGACCAGCTTTCTGACACTAGGCCTACATTGTGGACCAAAATCTTTTGATAGTCTCCACATTTAATGATTCCTTGCACACAGTCAAGGCACCCAGTGCCAGAGGCAGCAAAACAATCCCTAAACATTGAACCTCCACCATGTTTGGCTGTAGGTTCTTTGTTCTTTTCTTTGTAGGCCTCATTCTGTTTTCTGTAAACAGTAGAATGATGTGCTTTTCCAAAAAGTTCTACCTTAGTCTCATCTGTCCACAAAATGTTCTCCCAGAAGGACTGAGGCTTACTCAGGTACATTTTTGCAAACTCCAGTCTGGCTTTTTTATGTCTCTTTGTCAGCACTAGGGTTCTCCTCGTTCTCCTGCCATAGCGCTTCATCTCATTCAGATAATGGTGTATGGTCCCAGCTGACACTTTTGCACCCTGAGTCTGCAGGACAGCCTGAATTTGTGTAGAAGTTGACTGAGGATGTTTATCCACCATTCTAACTATCCTGCGTTGCATTCTTCTGTCAATTTTTCTCTTCTGTCCACGTCCAGGGAGATCAGCCACAGTTTCATGGGTTATAAACTTTTCAAGATCTCTGGAGATGGTCTTTAACCTTGAAATTGTTCATATTTTTCTACAATTTTGCTTCTTAAGTCCTCAGACAATTCTTGGCTCTTCTTTCTCTTCTCCATGCTTGGTGTGACACACAGGCACACAACACAAAGGCTGAGTCAACTTTTATACATTCTAACTGGCTTCAGGTGTGATTTCTAGATTGCCAGCATCTGTTACTGCCACTGGTGATTTTAAATTAGCATCACATGCTTGAAATAAAATGATTTATCCACAGTTTTAAGAGGGTGGCAATGATTTTGTCCGTCCCATTTTTGAGTTTTGTGTAAAATTATGTCAATTTTGGCTTTTCTCTGTTGTTTGTGTGTGTGTGTGTGTGTGGGGGTGCGTGTGTGTGTGTGTTGTTCCAATGCACATAAATGAAATAAACGTGTAGACCATGTAGGAGATGTTCACCCCTCCACGTCCAGACTGCAATTTAGCCGCACCATGAAGCCACCTTGACAGTTTTTTCAGTTGTCTCTTTTTGGTCCATTTGGATTTTTAATGTAAGTTTGTATATATAAAACAATGTTAAGAATGTTACGGTTAAAAATTATCATGTTTTACTGTGACTTGTTGTAGGCTCTTAAGTGGACAGTGACATTTAAAACTAAACCAAACTTAAGAAGAGTAAATTTATTAAAAAAAAAAAAAGTAGAATAATAAATAAATAAAAATATACAGAATTTAAAGTAAGTCTGCCAGAGTATCTCTTTTGAGTCCTTTTTGACGTTATAAAAACAAGGATTGACAAGAAAGTCCATTTATAGTTCTAAACATATTCTGGGCGTTTTTACTTACTGTTTGTCGCTCTCATAACGTTATTCCTTTCTCCCACAGGGTCCATGACAATTAAATCCATATGGCCAATTATGCAAATTAGGCGATGACTTCATTTAGTGACTTCTGGTGAGTTTTGGAGACAGGCAATAGCTACTTTCCTTACTGACTTGGCAACAGTGTGCCAGCCTTGTGAAATTAGTGAAACTGAATTCGTGTACTATGTCACATAACAAGAGCATTCACTTTGCCAAAATCCGTCTGAATTAGTGCAGACTGATCAAACCTCAAGTCTTGCTGAGTCATTCCTCTTTGTTAGTTGCCCACACCGGTTTAAGCAGCCAGGCCAACTTGAAGATATTAAGTAGCGGGAAAAATGTTAAAATTGTGACAGTCTATTTAATTTGGTTATGAAATTCATACAAATATGTTTGTGTTTATAGTTTTAAAGTAATTATTTAAGCATGCTCTTGTTGCAACAGAGCATTATAAAGCAGATCAGATTGAAGCAGAATCTGTCTGCCTTTCATTTACCAGATTATGAAACTAGCTTGAATGATTAAAATGTTTTAAAGAGCAAAGAAACTTCAAATTTCACAAAGGGGTTGTGAAACAGGTTGTGAGAATGTGGAGTGATTTGTATAAACTTGAACTGTCTGTTTTGAGTTTGAAAGGATGAGTCCATGGGAGAAGAACAGCGGTGAAAGTTTTTAATGGAGACAGCTGAAAACTAGCTTTGTTATTACCACATTAAGAGTTTAGGGTCTAGAGCGCTGCCTCCTCTATTTCCATTTCCTTGTTTGTTTGTTTTTAGTATTTCAGAAGTTTTAGTGTCTAGTGTTTAATGTGTTTTTTTTTTCAATCCATTTTCTAGTGGGTTTTTCTTTTGTAATTATTCTCTTGTGGAGTTTTTCTTGTTTCCTGTTTTATTTTGTAGTTGTAATCCTTTTTTGTGAGTTTCCACTTTTCTTCCTGTCTTGTTTTCCTCCACTTTGATTGCCCTCACCTGTATCACCTGTCCTGTTTCTCACACCTGTCTTTAATCACCCCTTGTCTATCCATTTTCTGTACTGCAGTCCTTCTTCGTCAGTTCATCACCTCAAACTTTGACCTTTTTTTTTCTTTTACCAAAATCGAACCCGACCATTCATCAGTCAGAGCACATATCTGTGAAAAAATATGAAGGAAATTTCTCAAAGTGTTGAAAAAGGGCCAAAAAGCCTTGACTTCTGACATCTGAGATGTAGGAAATTCATCCTTGAGCCAGAATCTGCATCGCCACCAGGTGATCCAGTTTGACTGGTTTAGTATGGTTCAATGCAGTAAACCCCAAAATTCAGAAGTGTGCGTCTCCACAGGTGCCTGTATCCTCCCTTGGTGGGTGTGTAGCTCCTTGGGGTAAGCTTAGCACCCTTACAGAGGGGTGCCAAAAAAGTAGGACGGGTCAGTTACCTGGGACCCTTTCCAACCTTTGATAATGGAAAAGAAAATAAATGCCTGCCATACCGTGCCAAACTGAACCAGACTGCACAGTGGGAATGACCCAAGAGTGGACAACGGTGCAATGTTTGAAGAAAATCCCTTAAAGCTATCTTCAGATATTGCATTCACAAGCAAGGGACGAACATGAGGCCTTATGATCTGACCTTTGACCTCCAAAATCCAATCAGGTCATCTTTGAATCAGAGGGAACATTCATGTTAAAGACCCTGTAAAGTGAAATCCAAAGTTTTTTGTCTTAACACACTCGATATGTTGAAATATGGTTGACGTAAACATGTGAAAACACTGAGATCTACATGTGACTGAATTCTGGCTTTACACATTTTTCACCTCTTTCCTAGCTAGGTGTAATGTGGGCGGGGCAAATATGTGAGCTCATGATGTCACTGAAATCTGATTTAGGGGTTCATAACACAATGACCTGTCATACAACAAACCTAAATACAGATTCATTTTCACTCCTCAGGGTCTTTAAGTTTAGAGAAGATCCCTCAAAAGGTTATTTAGTATCTCATTCACAAGCGTGGTCTAGACACATATCACTGACAACCTGAACATATAATACTTCAGGCAGCAGCAATCGCTGAAACTGAGGCATAAAAAAAATTATTATTTACCAAACACACCTGAGTAACATTGCCAAAAACACAGTGCAAAAAAAAAAAACCTCTGGGAAACGTCTGATTTATGTTCATGCAGGTGGAGTTGTGCAGCACTCACACATGTGCACACAAACACTCTCTTTCCATGGAGTACTGCGGTGGGAACCGTGCCAAACCAACACTTCATTTCAATTTCAAATCCGAGGCCTGACTTTGACCTTTCAACACAAAACTAGTTATAGACTCACTCTCGGCTCCTCTCCCTCTACACGCAAGCCTGTTATGCTGCTTGTCAACACACTCCTTGCTTTCATCTTCCCTAGAATTTCAATCAGATTTTCTTTTTCTCCCTCTCTGTCAATTCTGCATTTGCTTACACTCTGAAACCTCTTCTTTTTTCCCAAGGCTCCTCATGAGTAACCATATGTGACTAGTCCGGCTCATCCTCATGTACTTCCTGTGGCCTTTGAGAGTCGCTTCCTGTCTCTGGCGGTTCTGCAGAATGTCACCTTTCATCATTATGGGACATTGACACATCTGTCGCAGACAAAATGTGAGAGCGTTTCTCTCTGCTGTTTAACTGTCAACGCTGATTGTGTGAACAAGAGAAAAAAAAAAGAGGTAAGAGAGAAAGTGAGAAAAAGGGGTGTGGGTGGAGGAATGACACCTTTTAATTATATTTGTTTACTCCATCTCTTGATGATTAATATCAAACATTAAGGGAAACTTTATTTACTTAAGGGTGCTCGTGACATAACTGATGATGTAAGACAATCAGTAGTATCACAGAAAGAGGTTTACAATCATTTCTCACTTCATCCTCCAAAGTTTTCTCATCACCAAATGGCAGTTATACAACGCCAGCGATTGGGAGGGAGTGTGTGTCGCTCTTATTCATGGAAAGGGTGTGTGTGAGAGTAAAATAACACCAAAAACTACACCAAAGGAAGAGAAGAGATGGAGAGAAAAAAGAGTGGGAGGAAAGTGGGGGTACCCGAGCGGGTGTTCCAAAAACCTGTCAAAGTATTTCCTTCTGCAAACACTGAATATGTGGGACTGTACAGAGAACTGTGCCGACACAAACGCTAAAAATACACAGCGGTGGTCAACGGTACGACTTTGATTTAACACATTCTTTGATTCGGTAGGTCTCAGGCCAACTCCTGGTCTCCTCTCTCGTACACAACTGTATGAACACACACTTAATGAGCCATCCAATACACCCAAAAACTTCACATTTTGTGAGCCTTCTTACCAAATCCTTCTGTGCCTTTAAAGGGATATTTCAGTATTTTTAAAGTACGGTCATCTGAGATGCTTATAGTTGCACTAGCCTCTGGTGATTCAACAGGGAAGCTAGGCTACCCAGCCTAACGGATGGGTACAGGTTCTCCATGTAATTTAGCCAGTTTAAGAAAAAGAATAAGTCAAAACACGATGCTGGCTCAAACAAACAATGCTTAACAAATTTATTAGACCACCACCCAAAGTAAAGTTTATGCCACAGCTGCCCTAAATTAACAGCATTAGTAATTACCAAAATCATTTTTTATGTTTCTGCAATGGTTAATACACCAATATGTAGAAGCTCTTTAACTGAAATGATATTTTTAATGCTAAGATATAATTATTATTGTTATCCATGAATATCCTGATTTACAAAAAAACTGAAAAATAGTAAAGCACATTATTATTTCTTGATTAATATGTCAAACGATAGTTATTTACTTGTATTCCTGAACAGAAAAATGAGTTTTAGTGGTTGAATGTTATGCTTGATTAATTTCTGACTTCTCAGAGAAGCCCAGTGAGCCTGCTCAAATTTGGGTATAAAAAGGTAAATTCAGTTTGAAATTCCCCATTCCTGTTCAAAATGGTAAAACATAGAGAGCTCACTGAAAATGAAAGAGTCCGCATTAAAGCACTTCATGATGCTGGATGGTCTCTGAGACAAATATGACAGGTGGTCTAATAAATTTGTTAAGCACTGTACACTCTATCAAAAGGTTTATGAAGCACTTTATTTTTTCACAGTAAGCCTCTGTGTTTGGCAGTATTTCGCAATGCCAGCTTCGGCTACTGTGCTCTTCCACCACAGTGTATTGTCATCTCCTGATCAGCTGTTTGAGCATGCAAGCTTCAACAAGTGACATATCGAGAGATGATAACATGCTGTTTACTGTAGATATGGCGGGATAATTTTATCACCCTGAGACTAAACCTGCTGTTTGCAATGTTCTCCATCCAGAGTTCTGTGCCTTGCCAAATACTGGTAACCTTGCAAAGCAGATGGATACACCCGTTTCTTTGTTTTTCACTGGCAAATCCATCTTGCAAAGTTCCCATCTGAACCGTTTGGGCCCAGTTAGAAAGTGACAGGACCAATCAGCGACAAGGGGCAGTACTTTCAGGCGCAGCAGAGTTGTGACTTAAACAAGCAGCAGCAAGAGCTGGTGCAGTTGTGGAGGAAGAGCTTAGTGTGGATGCTGCTAAAGCACTAGTTTTATCAGAACTTGATGACATTTCTTTGTTAAAAGAAGAACAAAGATAAGCAGTGAGTTGTTTTCTTTTCAAAAACAACAAAAGCCGAGTACTTACATGTCTATAGTTACCATGTTTCACGTTACTCCTCAGTAGCTGCCCACGCGCAGCTTGATAGTGGCTACGTCACGTATTTTGTTGCTCTGATTGGCCCGTAGAGATGTGACAGACAGAACATTCATCTAATCACACTCTGAGTTTTTTTAAAAGCCTCTGCCTTTTCTCAAATGTTTCCTATGGAAGCTTTCCCAGATGCATGTGTGAAACAAATCCATCTGGCATGTCAGGTTAAAATGCTGGTGTTTTAGAGGCCTTCTTCAACCCCAACCAGAAGCTATGAATGGGAAATTTGTGATCCAGGTAAGTAGCTGTTGCTTTATTCCTCTAATGCAGTGGTTTCCAACCTGTTTTCCTTAGGGTTCTCCCCTACTCATATCTGAGGAAAGCTAAGCCCTCCCAGGACTCATGAGAAAAAAATTAAAATCAGTTTAGATCATTGTGAACACCCCTATCATAACAGGCCAACATATACTTGTCCTTACCAAAACATCAATTTACAAACTGTCCATTATTACAACAGAACACAGGTCCCTTATTTAAATAAAAAAATACAGTTTTTGGTTTGGTTTCTTATACATTTTTGACTCTACACTGTTGTAAATGTGTGCTTTAATTGTCAAAATTCAAAAATTTTTAAACTCAGGTATTTTGATTTTCTTTTCTTATAATTTTCTTTTGTAAACTGTGAAATTTGAGTCTGTTTTCCTCTAAATATATGTCTTTATAATCCAAAAAATTTTTTTTTCCTTCCAAAGTTTTGACTTTTTTGCTGCAAAATAAACAGATTCTCTTTTTTGTTTGTTTGTTTCTTCTTTTTTATCTTTTAGGGTGGCTGTGACATGCTGTCGTACATTATATTTCTGATCATGAATTATAAAAACTATATGCACATATCATTTTGACAACATCAGAGCAGACAGAGATCCTTGGTGCCCCCCTATCGGTGCCCAGACCCCAGGTTGGGAACCACTGTTCTAATGGTAGACAAGCTGCAGTCGGCACAATATTTTTAACTTACAAAAACTTGAGTCAGCGATTGAAGTGGAAAACTGAGCTGAAATTGCTCATTTTAGTTTAGTATGTTGTTGTTGTCACTGTCCAAGCCTGCATGCCTAAGCGTCTAATCAGGAGCCGATGATATGCTGTGCAGAAGAACACGTAGCTGGTTGAAAAATAAAATGCTTCAAATATTTTCAATAGAGTGTAGGTTTGTGTTTTTGGCCCAATTTGCCTAAAACTCACTAAATAATGTGTAGAAGCTGTACCATATAGCCTAGCTTCCCTGGCAATACAACCAGCGAGTCCTTCTTAAAGGGCCAGCGCACACTGAAGTAGCTGGAGGCTAGCGCCACGGCTAGTACCTCATAAGACCCAACTTCAAAAATACTGAAATATCCCTTTAACAGCCTGAATCTGGAGATACTCAAGCATGCAGACTCGCTATTCCTTCATTTGGTCAATGTCGCCTCACTCCAAATTCTACCACGCATGCACTCACATAGATATGTACACACCTACGCAGAGTCAAACACACTACGTCCCACTGCTCTCCTTATACACCCGCTGTAGTCCGCCCAATGTGTTTACATAGCCCACTCAACCAAGACAGACAGAGAGAGAGAGACTGAGAGAAGAGAGAGAGAGAGAGAGTGTTTATTGGATGGATGGAGTAGGGCTGCTCGTCTGAGGGGACTTTCCTGTTCTCACAGGAAACAGTTAAAGAGGGGGAAACCAGAAGCAGAAGAAGGGAAAGCAGGATGAAAATAAACCAGACAACAAACCAAACCACAGGAGAATGATACCATGCAGGAGAGAGGACGCTTCTTATGAGGAGAAGGAGATGCTAGCGATGGTGGGAGATAAAAAAAAAAAGGTCATGGCTGTTCATGGAAACATCCGCCCTGCTGTTAAGATAAGCCATGAGACAGCAAGTGCCGGACTGGAAATCAGTATATCCTCTTCCCTCGCTGCAGGTTAGATCACAGATTAGACTGTGATGTATACCCGCAGGGTATTATAACAGAGATTTAGCGTTTTACATTTTGACTCTAGCAGTTGTGGTTGTTGACTCACAGGTTAAAGCTCAGGATGGATTGTGGTCTTATTGTGGCAAATATTTTAACCTTTCTGGCCATTTCCTAAAGTTCCTGTGAGGATTTGTCTGCTGGTTATGAAAGGCTGAGATTTAATTTGATACTCCTGTATGGCTTTCTAAAGGTAATGTTCATATCTGCCAATATTAACATTTTTAGCTAATGTCTACCAATACCCATATTATACCAATAATACTGTAATAGCACCCCAAACAACTTCACATGTACAGAATGAGATCATCTAAAAGAAAACCTACAATGCTCTCCATAGTCCATAGGGGGATACTTGAATTGATAAAAACCCAAATGTTTTTACAGAAGTTTTAAAATCAAATCATCACATAGCTGTGAATGGATGTAAAGACTCGCCTTCAATGGCTGTGTATGGTATGTTGCTGAGTTTACGCCCTCAGGTCATGGATGGGGTTAACACAGCGTCTGCCCTGGCTGTCTGTCTAGACTCCAGCGAGTGTGTGTCTGTATATTTTGTCTGATGATGGTGCTGGTGGTAAAGGAGGTGTAAACAGCCATGAATCACTAAATATCGATTTAAAGCTGCTAATTACTCCTCAGTATCCTCAGGTGAGGGCAGCAAGAGTGAAAAACTAGCTTTCAGATGGTTTCAGGCCTTCTTCCTCTGCTCGGTTCTTTGACTTTTTCATCAGTTCTTCCCCAAGAGTGGGTACATGCAGGCTCTGCATTAGCCAAGTTTATATGGCATCATGGTAAATGTCATTGGTCCCTCCAATACCAAACTAAAAAAAATTAACAGACAGAAAGTAAAATAGAATACGATAGTATATGAAATACAGACAGAACATCTAGGTGTGTAGTTTGATAGTAACTTAACCCTTGAACAGCATATACTAACCTTATCCAATCCTGTTTTAATCATCTGAGAAACAAAAATGAGATCAAGTTAAATTTCACAGATACAGGGATACTTTTACATACTTTATATCTTCACATCAAGATTTCTGTAGCAGCCTGTTTACCTGCCTGGGTAAACAGGCATTTGGTTCAAAACTCAGCAGGCCTCCAAAACAAGGAGGTCTGAGAAAATTACTCTGTTTTGTCCTATTAACATTGATTCCCAGTATGTTTTACAATTGATTTTACTGATTCCTTTTAAAGCTCTCTCATGACCTGAATCCAACCTACATTTCAGAGCTTTTAAAAAGATCCTCAGGGGGCCTGGCTGAAAACTAAAGGCGGCAGAGCGTTTTCAGTCCAGGCATTGAGTCTGAGGAAATAAGATTAGCCAAGTCAGTGACCTCTTTTGAATCTCTTCTTAAAACATAGTTTTGTACTTCCTGATTTTACTTGAGTTTTAACTCTTTTTTCCTTGCTTGACCTGTATTTACTTCTTTGTAGTCTTTGCTGCTTTTGGCACTCTCTTTAATGTGGTTTTGAAAAGGGCTTTAGTAATAAAATTATAACTATCATTATTGTATCTTTATCATATATCTATCATTACACAATGCAATACGACCCAATCTGACATGTGTTACAATACAGTAGGATATGACATGATAGATGGACAAGAGGACGTGATGCAATAAAATGCCATGTGATGCATTGGGCTACATTGCACTACAATAAAATATAATACAATACCATATGACGACTTGTTAGACTGAATTTGAATCCTCAGAAATGATAATGGGATTCGATGCGCTAATATATGATACTATATGGTATAATACAACAATATGATACGCAGTGCTATAATAGGATTGATGCAGTAGAATATCTCAAGGTACAGTAAGACAGGATACGTTACAGAAGAATGCGATGCAGTGCAACACGTTGCAATTACAGCTGTCAAAAGATTAGACTTTTCATCACAATCAATCATGGCCATTTTTAAAGGGGACATATACAAAAATCACTTTTTTAGGCTTTTTTAACAGAAATGTGTGCATCTGGCCTGTCCACAATCCTCCATTCCCTTCTCCTCTCTCTTTCTCCACCTTTCAGAAAATGTGTGCTGAAACAAGCCATTCTCAGATTTTCCCCTCATGATGTCATGTGGGAAGTTAGCACCGCCCCCTGGTTTGGTCGGCCCTCCCCGCTTGGAAGAAAGTTTTGCCCTCCTCTCCCGATCCTCCTTTCAGCTGGCAGCTGAGAGGAAGATCAGGAGAGCCACATCCATTTTCTGAGAGGGGCGTAGTCAGAGCTCATTTAAAGTAACATTTAAAGCCACAGACACAGAAACAGCTCCTTCTGAGCAGGAGCGAAACAGAGGAGTTTTTAGAAATACAAAAATCCTGTACTGGAGTGGATTTTCAGCAACAAACTTCACAGACATGTTTTGGGGACCTCTGAGACAAATATAAACTTGTCTTAAAGGGGTAAAATATGTCCTCTTTAAAATTCTATTATTTTGCATTTAAAACTATTTTTGTATCCTTTATTGTCTTAAAACTCTTTGGATACAGAGCTGCTTTTATGTGTATATTGAACATTAAAACATGAATTTAAATACCAAAAAAGGAGCCTGTCATGGATTGAAAATAATATAATAGAACATTTAAAAAGGTCCAGATGACTTTTGACTCTCTGAGCTCTTTTTTTAAAGTGAAATGAGACATTAAGGAGCAGAGGTGGACCCATTGGACATCATTGTGGCGCTGACAGGCCTTAACTGAGGTGTTTTGAAAGCATAGGTTTTATGGCAATAAAAAAAAATTTGTGCACTAATTGTTTACTTGATAAATCTTGACAGCCCTAGTTGCAGTACATAATAATACACTATAATACATCTGGAGAGGGTATGCTACAAAATGATACATTACAAAATGTTAGATTCCATACAATATGATGAGATATAAAGCTTTAATATTATACTACAGGCTACAGTACCTTAGAATAAGAAATGATACATTTAGATACGATACAATAGAATATGAAATGCATTTCAGTTGGACAGGATGGGATAGAAAAGGCTTTACTGTACCCTGAAGAAGCTTTGTTCTGACTCCAGAGCTGCACACATTTATTAACATCCTAAGTATAATTTTAAATACAAACAACAGGAACAAACAAGAATCAAACTGATAATCTATTTAACTTTTGAAAATTGTAATTTATAGTCTTATACCTGAAGCCATTTCCTGTTAAACCACCAATTTAATACTTTTTTTATTTGACAAAGCTGTTCTCCCTAAACCTTAAAGTGAGTGAGTGTACATTTTCAAACGAATTTCACAGGCTTGTTTTGGTTCTAAGCTATGTGAGTTCATGGCAGGTGCAAGTTTTTAAAGACTTGACCTGAGTAAGACACTGTACATCCCCTGCCTACTTTGTGGAGTCATTTCCTTTGTGGTGTTATAGAGAGGGGAGCCTGAGGACAAGAGCTGTCCACCTCTTACTGGAAGGCACTCCTCTTTTTCTCCCCCAGTCATCTGAGACATATTCCCTCCTCAGTAAAGGTCCTGCTACTTCCCCTCATCTGTACCACTTCCATAATATTTTTATACATATAATATTCTACTTGCCCCCTCTTTTTCTGTTTTCTGTATATATAGCTAATTAAAGGGCCCCTCTGTAGCTTGTGTAACCTGTGATGAGGATACGGGGCCATGGGCACTCACTGTTCTCTTCTAATCCATCTGAGGGCAAATAAGGCAAAGGCACATACACAAGGCAGACGGAGAGGGCCGGGGAAAGTCAGAGAGAGTGTGAGAGTGAGAGGTGGCGAGGGCGAGGGATGCGACGTATAATTGTGCTCTAATGAAACATAAACAGTGCCGTCTGAGGGAGTGTGTCTGGGCAGGGCCCCCGGCTGGCCTAAAGGGCCTAAAGGCTCTGCTCTCTTAGGCTCTTAATTATGACTGAGGAGGTCAGTCATGCCTCCTGTAACCCGTCGCCAAATACTCTAAGTATTGTAAATATTGTGTTTGTGTGTTTGCGTATCCCTCTGCGAGTCTGTGTGTTTATGTGAGCCGTGTGCGTCAGAGAAAAATACAGAGGATGTCGACTTCGCGGGAACCAACTGCTCCCAGTATTCTCCCACACGTTTTCACTCCCAACTGTACAATGAAGAAGCTAAATGTAGAGGCCCACCTGTCCTTCTTACACAGCAGTGGCCACATTCAGCTGCACTACTGTCTCTTTTATAACCTGTTCTTTCTCTTCAGAACAGTTGTCCCTTACCACTGTTTCAGGGGTCACACTTTGAGGGTGTCCTTTTGTTTCGCAGCATGTTTGCAGCACACTTTAAAAAATTCTGTCACGCACATTCCAGCGGTCTCGATAACAGTGAGTGTTTTAGTTGGTTCTGTTGTCGTTTATGTGCAGCAGGCCTGCGTCCACAAAGCATGCACGTGTGGGATTGGGACTTGCGGCCAAGCTAGGTTTAAGTCACACACGGGTATTCCCAGCCAAATAGTCTGGCCACAGAACCCAGACTAACTAACCTCAGTGTCTGGGTGGCTGGTCTGAACCTTGCCGTCAAAGTCCTAATCAGCCAGCACATTACACACTATTATAGCTACCGCAAGAGAGAGGGAGGGAGAGCATGAGAAAGAAGGAATAGAATTGTTGGAATAGGTTCAGTTTTAATAGCTTAGGTAAATGTTTTTTGTCCAGGAAACATATCTAAAGACAACTGTTTGCCCACGTGTCTTCACTTTCTCACACTCACCTTCTCTCCTCTCTTTCTCTTGTTCCTCTTCTATGTGAACAGACAGGTGATACACAAGCTCCAGCCAGGGAGTCCTGACCCCAGACCTCTCCTCTTTAACCTTGGATCATCAGCTGGGCTGCTCCAGGGGGGCTAAATGAGTCGACCTGACCTCAACCCTCACTGTGACCCCAGGTCACTGACAGTTGTTGTTTGATTGCAACAGTTCACAGCAAGCCCGGGAAAAAGAACAAGGAGAGGTGAAACCAAAAGACCTGCTTTTTTTCCTCACATGCAATAGTAGCAGTCAGTGAGTCATCCAGCATGTAATACCTTAAAGCAGTATTCTTATTCCTATGACATTATTGTGTCAAATGACAATAAAAAAGGTTAAAATGGACAACCAACAAAATGATCAGATACAGAAACTGGCCACTGGTCTGGACAAATAACAAAAACAAAAGAGGGAATTTTGGACATGAGTGCAAGGACAAGTTTTGCCACATTGACTTAGAATGAACAGAACCGGAAGGGTATAACTTCAAGTAAAAATCAAATTATATCAATGCCTGTTTTGATACCAAGGCAACAAACTCACAAGACTTATGCACAGAACTGGGTTGTTTCTTGTTTCAATTACAGATAATTCAGACTCCACCATGAGTGCCCCAAATACTGGCAATATTGCCAAGGTTTCCATAAAAAAAAAACAAATCTGAGGCTGACATTCATGAGCAAGTTAGACGGTGTGAAGGAGTCAGACGGTAATTTTGGATGGACTCATTCCTGTCTTGTGAAATAGCGTTTAAGCTTTGGTATTTTTGATATTAGCAATAATCAAATTAACAGAAATTTCACTGTTTTTAAGTGTCACACATTTGGCAACCTCAAAATGTTCAGTACAGAACATAGACTAAAAAGGTTTAACATTTTTTCGGGTTTCAAAAGAGAAGCATCTGAAATCATTGTACTAAATCTGCAGACAAAAATTGCCACTGTAGACACCAAAAGAGTATTTTTCCGTTGAAAAGATGTCCAACAGACGCCTATGCCCAAGAAAGACCTCTAAAAGTGGTTTAACATTTTTTTTCACCATCTATTTAAAGATGTTAGAATAATGCCTTTGTCTTACTGTATGACCTTGCAAAGCAGATGGATTCACCTGTTTCTGTTTTTCTCACTGGCAAATCCATCTTGCAAAGCTCCAATCTGAAGAGATTGGGCCCTGTGAGAAAGTGAGGCCGGTGTAATAATGGCGGAAGAGATTAGCGTGGATGCTGCTGAAGCGTCAATTTTATCAGAACTTGACGACATTTCTTTGTTAAAAGAAGAACAAAGAACAGCAGTGAGTTATTTTTTCTTTGCAGGAACAATGTTTTTGACCTTCTCCCCGAATGGGCAAGAGTCTAATCGTCACGTGTTTTGTTGCTCTGATTGGCCCATAAAGATGTGACTGACAGAATGTTCATCCACTCACCCTCCATGATGCTACTGGTTTTTTTACTATGGGTATTCCATCTGAGGTATTATAGCCCAGAATTGTTACATTTCGAAGTCTGGGACGCTACAGCATAATATGAAGCCATAAAATAATCACGTTGACACCCCACATTTGGGAATCATTCAAATATTCATTTGCGATGAGCCTCCACTCAAGATATGCCCCCACAGTCATCAGGGGGCAAATCTGGCCTAAAACCTGGCTGAAAATCATGTAGTGTGGCCAGCCTTAGTGAAAAACTGATGTTTTTTCTATAGCCTAGCCAAATGAAAATGTTTGTTTGGTGTCTAGATCTGATTTTAGCCTGTTTTCAATCAAATTTCAGCATCTAAGAGACATCTTAGTATTATATTTTAGTGTATAGCAAAAAAAAAACTTAGTTCAGTGGTTCACAACCAAAAGATCAGGTTCTCTTCTGTTGTTAGACAGGGAAAAGGTTCACTAATGGAATAAAGGTTATATGATAGCTTCCAGAAAAGTTCATCTAAACAACTAGCTTGTTTTTGTGAAAAGAGGTAGCTCCCAAGCTTTCTGACAAATGAAAGTTGAATCTTGAAAAAGCCTGTTGAGCTCAACAGTCGAAAGATGTCGAAAAAAACCTTTGAAAATAACATTTCTTTAAGAGGAATACCCTATATATTTCAGAAATAAGAAAAGGTAAATGAAGTGTACAGAATTTAAGAATTTTAATAAAGCGGTTTAGAGGGAGGCGAGATAAACAAACTTCCACAACACTCCAACTAAAAAGTGTGCAAACTGCCTCCTCTACATCTGTAATTGCATGTTTTCTCCCCACATACCTGTAATTACAATCTGCCTACCACTCTTCCCTCTCTCTGAGGCAACACTTGCGCTAACCATAATGAAGCATGGCTCTAATGATTTACAACTGCTTAGCATTAACACACACAGTCACAGCTACAGACATTACCAACAACAGTCAAATTATATCTCTATCAAGCCAAATCAAATTATATGAGATGAAGAAAAACACATTTAACATATGGTTAGTTAGGCAAAAAATTTGTCTAGCACTTAGATTTGAGATACTTTAAGATATTCTAGGAGAGTATTAGGTGAGAGTGTTAGACCGGTGCAGGTAGACCTGCAAAGGCCTGCGCAGGTGTCACCTCAAAACGACAATACATGATAAAAGAGTATTTGTCCTTTGATGTATTTACATTTGTCCTGTCTGACTGTGTGCATGTGCCTCCCAAGGACAAAACTTCGGAGACAGAAAAGAGTGCGTATGTGGACTCATTTGCATAAGTAGGCCATTGGTTCCTAATGGAGGCGTTTTGTTCAGGCGTTAACAAGATGTCTCACTGGGGCTCTCGTTCATTCTCTCGTTCATTCGTTCCTTCCTGTCGTCCGCCGACTCTGACGTCCAGGCAATCAGCGCTGCATTTGGGCTCTCTCTTTGTGTGATTTACGACCTCCCAGATTCATTTAAAAGCCATTGTTCTCCTCTGACGGATACCGCGGCCCCCTCTGCTTCCACACTCTGGCACACATACACATTTTCACACAGTCGCCGCTTACTTTATCTCTCACTCACTCACCCACTTGCTCAATCACTCAAGGCATACACACACAGCGCCCATCTATCATGGAAGCGATGCAGGGGGAGATTGTTATCCCGGTAACCGTATTAACCCACGGATCCCCAACACGGGGCCCGCTCTGAGAGTGAATTAAGACACGGGACGGAGAGAGAGAGAGGAGTGATGGAGAGGAGGAGGAGAGGAAAATTAAGAAACAAAGTAAAAGAAAAGCAATATGTGACACATTTGTTCTAATTTAGATGTTCATTCATATCTGTCAAACGCTGCCTTCGCTCAAAGATGATAAAAAGATGCCTGAATGTCTCCTGCCTATTGTTTCGGCGTGGAAGATTATCTGTCAGCAAGGCGTCTGTAAATGCATCGGGACACACCTGCCCTTGATTAAGTGTGTTTAAACTGCAGATGGAAGGAGGAGAGGAAAGGAGAGGCAATTTAGAGAGCAGAGGTTTTATGAGAGTAATCATCTCCAATAAGGCCTGCTTAGGAATCTCATACCCCCGCCCTGCACACATGCTACACCCCAATGTACACCACATGCACCTTCTAACCCTGGCACAAGGAGATCCTTAATGCCTCTGTGTTTATTCTGGAGTTTAATAAGAGCCAACTACATTTTAATCTCATTCCTCATAAGTGGACAACTTGTATTAATTCTCTGAGATGAGGACAAGTTGGCCTCCCACAAAGCAGCCTGTATTGAGTTACAGCCTCTGCTCTGCATTTGTGTGGGAGAATAACTTCTCTCTACGAGTTCATATTTTCATCTGGGCTTGACTGTGGCCACAGGGAGAGCGGGTAAGTAAAAATACAGCAAGGGGGAGGGGCAGGCTTTCGAAAGACATGATTTTGTTACATCATTTAATGACATTTACTCGTACGCACAAGTAAACGCACACAAACAGAAGGTAGAAAGCAATGCAACTTTGCACAACCATTCAGCTTCTCATTAACTTCATGTAAAAAGAAAAAGATGCTTTCAAACTGCTATGTGTTACAAGCACTCCTCCGTCTTTACAAATGAAACATTGTAGAAAAGAGCAGATGGATGAGGGAAGGAAAGTATGGAGTACAGCTCCTCTCATTTATCATTTCATTGCTACACAATTTGTAACAATCACTCTGGAGAAAAGTTCAGTTTAAAGCTCAGTCCCTTTTCTAACTTTTACCACTACAACTTGATTTTAAGTGCTACCTTTCCCTTTGAAACAGATTCAAAAGGGGTAGTGCTCGTCAGTAGTCCTTGACAGCCTTTGTGCAGAAGGATGTAACAACCATAAAGACCATTTCTGCTATAAGCCATTTTTATACAAGCTTCAAATCAAACGACCGTGATGCATTGAAACAACACTAAACTTTGACATTAGACTGTTTTGGTAAATTTCAATTTATTCAGAAACTGTTAACATTTGCTAACTGCTTGAGCAGCCTTCTTGCTAATGATTTGCTTGGCATCCTGGGATATTTCCCATAACACTCTGTTTAGAGTGTCAGGTCAGGTATGCGAGCATATGACGATTCGGCACTTGCCACGTCAACCTTGGTCGTCCTGATGGCCATCCACCAGGCCCATGCCTCATCTCTCCAGATATCCTCCCAGCTGCCCCCTCCATGACATACGCAATCGCCCCCAGCGTCTGGACCAGCCCACCGGATCCTAGGCACCCAGAATGTGAGCTAGATTAGGCCCAGGAAGGTGCACCAGGTGCTCGCAAAAACAACCCTATCAGGCAGTTGACCCTTCCCAGCATTAGACACACGGTCTTTCCTATGATGCCCAAAAATGCACCATAAAGAAGTTGCCACAAAGGAGTTCAGCTGGTGCCTCTGGTCATCAGGACCAAGGCCCGAAAGACTTTGATTTTCCTCTGCATGCTCAGATACTGGGATCGCAACACTGTCTTTTCTTTCAAGATGTATTTTTGGGCTTTTTTGCCTTTATATATAGAGGACAGTGTATAGTTTGAAACAGGAATGAGAGAGTGGAGAAGACATGGAAAATAAGCCCTAGGCCAGACTTGAACCTGATGCCTTACACCCCTAGGTCCAAGCCAGACTGTCTTACTCAGCAAACCCATCATCCCACCCACCTTACCCCTCCATTCCAACAAGAATCAGGTTACCTTTCCTATGGATGCGAAAATGCTAAATATAGGGGTAGGGCTAGAAGGGACAAGGGGTTTATTGGGGTTGCACCTCAAAGTCGAGTACCTTTCAGGGTGTTTCCAGTATCTTTAAATGAACTCCCAACTTTCTTGTGTGTTTAGGCAAGAGGGTTACAGATTTTGCTTGGTTACTGTACATAAAAGGAAATGGACTTCAAGATTGCATTTTGGACAATGCGTTCTATCCCTGTTCCCATATTGGCCCTTTCAACCAAACGTATAACCAAAGAGAAAAGCTTTTAAGAGTGCACTTCCACATTCGAGCTGGAAGCAACCCCCGATTTCCCATGACTTCTGGGATCCCAGAATACGCATGTGCAGTAGTGCACTTTTAAAAGCTTTTCTGCCTCATGCTGCTTTTAAAGAACAGTCTTCAACTTAAAACGAGCGATAGCAGTCACAACCAATATTCTCCTGCGCATTTTTACGTTAGGATGGACTTTAAAAAATTTACCATCCAGTGGCTGTGGCGTCACACTGACCTCCACCTCTCCTTTTGCTGTTGCTCCACCTTGTCTCTGCCAAGATGTTCTCTTGTTGTTTTCTTTCTCTGTGCCCAGGTGAGCAACCATCACATATATGATATTACATATAATATTCTCTTTGTGTTTTCCTACTATGGCTTAAACTGTTAGTTGCACTATCCAACACTGCAATATTACACAATTATGTGTGATATTGTAGTGTTTAGTCCGCATCCAAACACTGTTGGTAGCCTTAACCTTTATCCTCATGGATTTGTAATGAAATTCCTCCAACTTGCTCTATCTTTCTCTATCTAACAGAGCTAACGTCTAATGCCGCTAGACTGCATCTATTTGGTTGTAGAAGACAGTGAAGACAAAGGATTTTATCAACTGGAAATGGAGAGTTTTTAACCTTTTTTCTGAATCTATGTGCTCTTTTAAGAGTATTACTTAGGCCTAGGTGCTTACTAAGTTAATCCAGAGGTGTCAATGTTTATTTGCTAAATGTGTTTCCATTGCAAACTGCACTCTTTCCTCTTTTTGATATTTGACCATCTCTTTGGTACATACATCTTTTGTTGGCATATTTCAAGGCTTTTAGGAACTTGAGGATTTTCCAGTCAGGTCATTTTGATTGCAAAAAAATTAAAATGTGTGTAAAAACTGGTGGGTGTAAACCCTTCAATGATGACAGGGAAAGATCCTTGCCAATCAGTACCTAGGGATCTCTGTGACGTCTACAAATGTGTCTTTTTACCACTTTTATCCTTATTCTTTTACTGCAGGAGCAACCTTTGCAAATCATTATTAACAGGAATACCCAAAAGGTACTCTAAGTCCCACTTTCCAAAAGACTGTTCCAATTTCCATCCCCTGATTTCCAGTCCTTCAGCCTCACAATTCCCAAACTTTGTGTTATTGAGAACACTACTGAAGAAATTCTGCAGAATCATCCTGTCTACTCTGAACAACACCAGCTCCATAGATCTACATGAACTTCCACAAAAACAATCATGCATTTTTTTTTTCTTTTTTACCATCAGTTACAGTAAAAGCGAGAGTGCATGTGACTCCTGGATCTGTTACAGCGTGCGTCAGCTAAAGTGTGTCGGGAAGACTGCCGGCAAAGATCCTGTAAGCACACGAGGCCTTGGTGGTGCTGGATTTTAGGGTAAGTGGGCTGTTGACAGCTTTTTGGACAGCTAGCACTCTGCTCTGACAGGCCAAGAGTTATTATCCAACCTGAGACAGCCCAATGGCACTATTCAAACCCTCAACATGCTCGGTTTCAAGTGTGTGTGCATGTGTGTTTTTAACAGGCAGTGAAGGGCAGAGAGTCATCCAGTAGATTTACTGTGTCAGTAAGCAGCTGTGTTTGTCAGTGTTGGCCCCAGGCTTTCAATGTTATCCACTCTGTGTGATTATACACCCGATGCTACGCTCATCTAATTTTATGCTTCTTTTCCCCTTTTTTCCTTTAAAATCCAAAAACCTGGAGTCATCTTACCCATTACACCGTGTCTGGAGGACTTTAGAAAAACAAAAGCTTAAACATATATTTAACACAACTCCACAAGCTTCTTGCGACTTATGAACAGCGTGCGATAGTTGGTCAGTCAGTTCTCACTGCAGGTGTTCAGGCTTGGTTTGGTTTGAAGGGATTACAGGGTGGAGGAGCTCCGATAAATACAGTTTTCTCTTTGTGTCTGGCTCTCCCTTTCTGTGACTATGTGTCAGAGAGTGAGAGAGAGAAAGAATTACTGTGGCTGCATGCCAAAATGTGAGTATTTGTTTATCATATCTAGTATCTCCTGCTGGCGATATCTGAGGTTGGAGGCATTGTTTTTGGTTGAACACAACAACCAAAAAAACACCGTCAAGAGCCTTTATCGAAATTTTGCACTAACGTCCACTCTGTCACTCTGTTTAGATTTTAGATGTCTTACATCAAGGGTCAAGGTAAGTAGGCCTCATGTAAATCCATTGATTGTGAACTTGATATCTCAAGAACAGTTTAAGGGGGCTTTTGTTGCAAAAATGCTCAAGCTCTGTCAGGTTGCTCAGGGATAGAACTTGAAAACTTGAGAAACCGGGATACTCAAAAAACCCGATAGAAAACAGGATACTCAAGTCCATGTAAACTCAGTCAATTACTGCTTGGGAGAAGATACATTTTCCAGCAAGACAATGACCCGACTTTTATTTTGAAGTCGTTTCCGGGAAAGTTATTTAGTGAAGTCTCTCAACTGCAAGATGCTTCGCTATTTCTTGGCATCTCTGCCAAACTTTCTTAGTGTTTAATAATAATAATAATAATAATAATAATAATAATCGTCTAATAGTGATAAGAATTTTAAATATCAAGTTATAATAAGCTTATTCATTTGAGATCTCCCTTTCACTCCTTACCATCCTCTCAGTCTCTTTTTATTTGCAGATGCTTTATACGCAAGCGTTCTTAATATAAATGAGATTAGTTTTGTTTTCTCCTGTTGTTGGAATGAGGTGGATACCATTTCTGCAGTGTAATGTTGGCATTTAACTGTTTTAAACCTAAAATAACAGTGATCTAATTTTTCTCAAATTTCTAACTTTCTGGTGTTGTAAAATAACATCACAACTATCTGCTCATTTTTGATTCAGTGATCAGAAACCAGGATACTCGTTTCTCTCATGTATACAGGGATATGAATAACTGGGTTTCTCTGTGCACATGTAAACACAGTATCCTGAATATGAGAAAAACCGGGATATGACTCATAACCGGGATACTCATGTCCATGTAAATGCAGTCATTGTCTTGCAGATTGAATGAGATTGTTTTACAACATTCATTTTACCCTCTACCTTTACAAACATTCCATAGCTGGCTGCCTAGAAGCATCCCCACAGCATGATGCTGCCACCACCGTGCTTCACAGTGGGGATGGTTTGTTTGTGGTGAAGTGAAACCAAACATACTATTTTGTGTGATGGCCAAAAAGGCCCATTTTGGTCTCATCAGTCCAAAAACTTTCTTCCATTTGACCATGAGTCTCCCACTTGTCTTTTGGCAAAATTTAAGATGAATTTTCTTCAACAGTGGCTTTCTCTCCCATAAATCTCTGACTGAGGAAGAACCTGGGCTACAGTTGTTGTATGCAGAGTCTCTCTCATCTCAGCTGCTGAAGCTTGCAACTCCCCCAGAGTAGTCATAGGTGTCACTGTCTCTCTCATGAGTCTCCTTCTTGCATGGTCTCTCAGTTTGTGAGGATAGCCTGATCGAGGCAGATTTACACATGTGCCACATGCCTTTTATTTCTTTATGATGGATTTAACTGAACTCCGGGGGATGATCACCATCTTGAAATGTTATTTTATATCCATCCCCTGACTTATACTCTTTGATAACCTTGTTGAGTTGCTTGGGTTGTTCTTTTGTCTTCATGGTGTGATGATAGCCAGGAATACTGATTAACTCAGTGACAGGAATTTCCAGACACAGGTGTCTTTATACCACAACCACTTTAGACACATTCACTGCACTCAGGTGATCCCCATTTCACTAACTGTGAGACTACAAGCACCACTTGGCATAACCTCTGTTAAATGAGGTTTGTCACTTTAAGAGGGGTGAATATTTATTCTACCTAACATATTTTTAATTGATATTACTTTGTAGAATCATTTTTCACTTTGACATTAAAGAGGTGTTTTTGTAATTTTTTGGTTTAAAGAAAAACAAATTATATTCACCATGAATTATTAATTAAATCAATAAGAGGGTAAAATATCCAAGAGGGTTAATACATTTTTAGGCACTGTATAACCACCTCACAGTAGTAACAGTATTTTCATTGTGCTCTTGTGAGATAGATTATTTAAATTTAATACAACTGCATTTAACCCCTCTCTCTTCTTACCTATGTGCTGAGACTGACCCTTCGCTACCTTCTCACCCCCCTTAAAAACATTCAACATTAACTGCAGGAGGGGTGTTGCTCTGACCTTCTAAATGTATTTATTAGTCTTCTTCAATCTGTTAATTGTTCATCACAAACACACACCTCCGTAGATCAGATGTGCTGTGGGCTGCTAATTATGCTGAGAGAAGAAAAGTTGTTCTTCTGTTGCGATCACTGTGAGTCACTTTCAAACAAAGCTTTTGTATATACACATTATGCAACATAAATTGATACATATGTGTATGAGGAACTATTGAAAATGTGAAACGTGTTGATCATAAGGACAAACCTCTGAGAATAATCACCTGAGTGTGCCATGTGCCAGATTTCTTGAGGCTTAACTTCATTGGTCTCAAGTATAACCTGATCACAATGCAAACGTATTATAAGAATATTTGCACATTTTATCATCAAACTTGTTCCTGCAAAATATTTCCTTTTAATATTGTTTCTATTGTGCTTAATATTATTTATTTTGCTCAATTTAGATACATTGGGATAAGGAGTAATGCTGTTAAATAGCTTTATTTTTTGTCAAGATTTGGGGCTTTTTGAGCCTTTATTTTGGTGATGAGAGAGAGGAGGATTACATGTGGGAAAGGGGTCATGAGTTGATGTCGAACCCAGGAAACCTGCTTCTCAGACCACACTTTTAACATTCATGCTTTGCACCTAAAACCATCAACAATTCCTCATTTCTGAACAGTTACGCAACAGCAACCTAGTCCCTGGTTGGACTGATTTTCCAGGACGAGTTGGTGAACATAGTGGAGTATCAGAGGGCCAGATTAGAGCTCATGTGGACCAAAATCAGAGCTTTTTGTATGTACTAGAAATTTATTTTATTGCTGCAAACAAATACCGTCATGTGCATAGGTTTTAGGCATGTACGCAGGCCACTAAGGATTCATCATGGGGCCTGATGTGCCACAACCAGGGGCTTGAGAAAGGGGGAGGTCAAGCTCAACAGCATATCATCTTTTACCCCTGTTAATGTGCAAGGACATCCAGAGCACAACTGGGGTAATGTCAATCCCCTTTCCTACCTGATGGTACCCTTAGGTGGCTAAGTCATGCCACCTACGCCTTATTTCAGTCTCCATTTTTGGCCCAAACATGCCTAAAGTTCTGCACAGTACTGTACCAAAAAGAAAAAAAAATGTTTTGTTGCTACATTGCTGAAGCAAAAAATGTCATTTCAACTGAAGTTGTGATGATGACCTAACTATTAGCTGCTTATTTAAACTTCTCCCAAATAGGCAGTATTGTTTTTTAAGTAAATATGGCAGAATAAAATCTACTAACTGTTTCAAAATCAAAATCTTCTCCCATTATCCTCAATACAGTCTCACATAAAAGGTACCTCACAAGGAAAAAAATCACTCACCCAATTAGGAAAAAATGAATGTGAAATTTAACTTTCAGGGCTGATATTGAGGCAGTCTGTGCTGCTTGTTCAATGTACTCTTACTAAAAGCTATGTGTCCCCTGTCTCCCCTCCTCTCCCCTCTCCTCCCCCTCCCGGGCTAATGGTTAAATAAACAGCCTGGTGTCTACCCTGCTGTGGGAACAGTCAGAGGGATCTGGGAGTGTGTGTGTTTCTCCGCACACCTCTGCACTAATGCTGGTCAGAGAGTCACGGCCTGCGAGCTGCATGACTCTTCTGTGGGCTGACAGACGGGGAGAGACAGACAGTAAGGAGGAGGAGAGAGAGAGAGAGGAGAGGAGAGGGTGAGACAGATCTTTTACTCAGTGTTAAGAAAGTTGTTAGATGTTGCTCATCCAGTTTGTCTTTTTCAGTCTGGAATTGAAAAGAACATATCAGTAAAAGCATCCATGCATCCTTCAGAAGCAGGCAATAAATGGTTTGCCCCTTTAGGCTTGCTGTTTCAAAATAAAATCCTACCAGATAATTCCAATGGAAAGCATTTAATTTGGAGCAGAAACAAAAGGCAATATTTTCTCAAAAGCAAGTAGAAATATAGCAATAACAAAGGGTCCAGATCCATGAGGCTCCCTGTACAATCATGTTAAAGAAAGTGTAGTGCATAAAAATGCTCTCAAACCAAAACTTACCTTTAAGTCGAACATTGGCAGACCTCTAATTACAGTATTTTTTCCTTGTCTCCTGTCTTTAACATTTCAGAGTAACAGCTTGGCTCACTAGAGGGTGGAGACTGTCACTGTTTGGCCTCGCTCCAAACTAAACCATAATATTGCAGGTCAGCAGGGTTATCCCCTACTGTGGGGGCTCAGTGGAGATGCATTTAAATACAGTGCAGCCTGACTATAATGTGCTACATAGTCTAGAGGACTCAGTATTTAAACCTGATGAGCTTCTGCAGACATCATGACGTGAGGCTTGCTTGTTTGGTCAAGGAGCAGTGCTAAAAGGCATCAAAAACTCTACAGAGAGATGGCCCAGTTCGTGGTGCATACAGAGATGTCAATGGTGTTCAGATAGTACACAGAAAAGCAGAAGAACGGCTGCAAGATTCAGGCGACTTCAAAAGTCAGGGTTTCATTCAGCAGGAGAAGAGTTTGGAGCTCTAAAAGCTGATCAGGTGCTCTGGTAAGGGATAAATCTCCGCAACGGACCTCTCTCTCTCTCTTCGGACTGGACTCTGTACAGTTAATGCACTAATTCCAGGTCAGGTGAAATAAACCATGTGTCAGATCAGATATCGTATAACAGGGTTGCTTTTTTACCAGCCTTACACAACAAAACTTAGTGTATACCTCAGTCAGGACCACTTTGTGAAGCAACACATTCAATTTGCAGTTTATAGATTTTCTTTTTATTCGCAGTTATGAATTAGCTCTTGTTGGTACTATGCATATTTGGCAGTGTGGCTGTTCTGGGATCCTCCCGCCTTTCCATGAGTCTATGTGGAAAGCGTAAAGCAGGAACAGCACATGTTCTTGCTCTTCCTGTGCCTATAAAGAAAACCTGGAGCAGGGAGAGAAGCAGCAAAAAAAAAAAACAATAGAAAAGAAAAACCAGAGCAGAGCAGTCATCAGTGTCAACAGAATGGCATGGATTAAGTCAGATAAAGCATAGAGGAGGAGCTGGGGTGGAGGAGGGTTGCAAAAGGCAGCTTGCAGAGGGAGCAGTGAAGCATAGCCAGGCTAGAGCAGTTTAAATATCGCAGCATGAGTGCAATTAACGTGCTTGGATCAAATCAGCTGGCTGTCAGCTGATGACAGGTTTGCATGAGATCAGTTGATCTCAGTTATATGGCAGCGCTTGACTCCGTGGCCTGCCTGAACTAATCTTATACGCTCGATGTATGGTGAGACATGATGACTTATAAATTCATCATTAGTGGATGCTCCGTGCGATGACATTGGTGCGTGACTTATCCATACTCAGGCCAGGCAAAAGGGGGACTGGGGAGGGGGTCAAATGCCTTTTGTCCAGTACAAGCCAGATTGTGCCCTTATAGGCCCACTTTTTAAAATACAACTCTATTCTGTGATTTTCCAGTCTGCCCTCCTAGGCCTGGGTTTATTTTATTTAGTCTGAAGCAGAGCATAACTATGCTAAAAGATTATCATATTATTTCCAAAGTATGACAAAATACTGTGCATAACATAATTGGCCCTAAGTCATTACTGACATTAAGATATGGAATACTTTAATAAAAAATATAACTCTTTAAATTTAGGAAATCAATATATGAAGATGATCAAAGTATTTACCAAAGAAACTTGCTAGAAGAAGAAAGATATGCAAACTTGATTAACCACATATCAGGTTGATAAAAGTATGTTTTGGTGAATTTAACACCCATGACACTCTTGAATATCTCTGCGTTGTGTGGTTTTGTTTTAATTGTGACAAGGATGGACTGAAAAATGAGGAGACGGACCGAGATAGACAAGGACAGAGAGCGAGATAAGTAGGCCATGACTCTGAATGGTGGCAGTGTCATGTCTTTGATGTCAGTTTGTGTCCATATCCCACACGCCTGATTGGTCGGCTCCAAACAAACCGACAGGAGCTCAGTTCAACACTTTGAGCACGCAAAGACAGAGAGAACCCTCATAGGCACAAGTTGGTGCCATTCATAATTCATTATAAATCAGCTGAGCGGATCTCTTTGGTCTAAGGTGGCTCAAAGCAACTTTAAATTCTCCCATTCACCCATTCATTTAAGGTAATTATTCAACACTTTGGGAACAATTTAGCATGTCTCAATGAGAATTCACACAGCAGGTCTCTGAGGAATTTAAACTAAGTGCATTAAATCACATCTGATCATATTTTCATTTTTCTAAATGCTTCGCTACAGGGTAAAAAGAGATGTTTGTTTGCAGCATATGATCGTACATTACTTGTATAGTTTGTTAAAGAAGAAAAACAAACTGAGTAGAATTACCTCTTGAGATTTCTTGTGCAAAAGCGTGCACTCAAACACACACCTCCAGACACAGACATAGACTCACATGTAGATGATGCAGGTCTCTCCAGGCACCATGTTTACAAACGCAGCTCCCCAGTGACTAGGCCTGCTAGGGTAATAAGACGTAAACACAACAACAGCAGTCTGCAGGGATATTCCACAGATGCATTCACATAAACATAGATTACATACTGTATATAAACATATATGCATGCATTGTACTTTGGAGAATCACACACAGTCACAACTCCTCTCTAAAGAGCCATTTGGCCATCTTGAATGAAAAAAAAATCCTAGCAGGGTGCACATTTGGAGTCTCCTGGGATCATATATAAAGTTTTAACAAATAACTTTAATTGGGAAATGGAGGGAGAGACAGGAGAGGAATTAAAAGACAGATGGAGAAGAGGGGAGAAAAAAGAGGACAGCAACTTGGACTTTGGTCTGTAATTTACCCATTAATTATCTAAATTCACAACTTTTAAAGATGAAAAATTTGTCATAAAAATTATATATTAATGCAACATAGATGACTAAAATTGATTTGACGTAAACATATACCATAGTAATTTCTTCTTTTTTAAATCTTCAATGAAACACAAAGGCCACCAGATCAGTGTTCTGAAAGAAACAAAAAGGCTGGGTAATGACATCCAGCACCAACTAACGCCAACCCTCAGGCAACTAGTATATCTAGAAAAATGCCCACAAAAAAAGTTCAGAAATGCTCCAGCAAACTCTCATACTCAAAAACCACACTAGTAAACACAAGAGGATGTGCTCACTTTCTCTGATTGTGAGATAATGAGTCAGCAGAGTGCTACCACCGAAGAGTAAATATGAGCTTGCCACACCTGGCCCCAGTCAGAGCCAATCAGCCACACACACCTGACACTGCAACGACTGATTCACAGTGCCCAGTGTGATCTCCCTCCACAAGTGTGAGAAGTGATGAGATGTCTTGTTAAAAGTGAGAGGGGAGTCTGGGATAGTCTGTATCATCCAACATGAGAAATATCAAAATCTTCATGTTTTGTTTTGTTTTTTGTTTTTTGTTTTAATTGATCAATCTGTAAGGACAAAAAGGGCCACTTCCAAAATCATTCCTTATGTTGTTGTTTTTTTTAAATCAACCTTTTTAGGTCACCCTCAGCCCTGATCAACACTGCCACATATTTAAACTTTTTCTTAGGATTTTAAACTTTCAAAGGCCAGTGGATTACATGATGTCACTGTTGTTTTCTATCACAAGACAACACAGAATCTGTTATTTACTAGATAATAAATCATGGGGGATTTTTAAAAGCCTGGATAGGTCAAAGATTAGTCAAAAAAATGAACATTTTGATGCATTTAAGAATTTGTGCTGTGTTTGATTAAAAGTTTACCACCCTTTTAGATTCTAAAACCATTAAGATTACTTTTTGTGCCCTCAGTCATTAATCATTTTCAAAAAAATTGATGTCTTTTCAATCAGACTAGTGCTTCAGATTCTCTGTTTACTTATCTCTTGACCCCCTTTTTCTTTAAATTCAGGATAAGGGACTAATGAAGGAGAAAAGATCAGAAGGAGTAGCACCTAACTCCACTCTCCTGGTCCCGTCTGATCTGTTTATCACAGCAAGTTGTGAGCTGTTTAGTGGCTGATTAGAACTCACAATGGATATGGGCAAATTTTCAGTCCTGTCAGGTGATGTGCAACGTGTGATGGCAGCTGCTTTCATAGTCATGATAGGGTATGTCACAGCACTTTATATTGGTATATTGGTGGAATTGTTTGGAAAATAGGTATTTAAAGTATGTCTAAGGACTCGCGGGCATGCACACTCGCCAAATCAATACTGAGTGCACTCTGTCTTTTTTGCACTGAGGTCAGAAGACAAGCTATAAAAAGGGCACATTCATGTTCTTCTACATGATACCAATCCTGCACTTCTATGTAACTGAAATAAGAACACGCACAGGTACACACGCGAGCCGTGTGCCGACTACATGAGCGCTATTTGGCGAGAGTGCTTATGCAGCACAGCGCAGCACATTCTCTGTGTCAGTCGTCCTGGTGAAATAAGGTTTATGGCAGGGTGTGGTACAACAAGGTGAGGCCCAGAACAATCATTGTTTGTTTGTTGTTGTTTTATTGGCAGTGATAATTACTCCCCCTCCCCTTTTAGGATGCCTTCAGATACACAAGCAAGCATGCCGGCACACACATGCACACACTTACATACCCACAGGAATGCATCCACACTCCTGCAGGCATGTGCACACACAAATGCACACGCATGCAGGCCGGTTTAATGAAAACTTCTACATGTGCAATTCTGTGCAGAACAAAACGACAGACATATTGGTGAAGTATGCTTGAAAGGATGAATTTTGAGGTTATGGGAAAGCTTTGTTAATTTGTAGATTTTTGCAGACTTGACCCTAACATAATTGTTTATGCGCACTCATTTTCTATTTTCCTAGAAATTAAAGCAGCGTCAGTCCAGAAAAAACAACCTAAACTTTCAAAGTTTCATATAGGGCTTTAGGACAAAAAGGAAGTGTCACTGCAATCAAGAACCAGTTTTGATTTAAAAAAAAAAAAAAAAAAAGCCTCAGCTCACGTGAATTCTCCTGTCTTAAAAGCTGCACCGTGATCTCTATGTTTCTGCCTGTTTCAGCACAGAAACTAACACACACACACACACACACACACAGGCTAAGAGTGTTTTCCTAGGAGGCATAGGTAAAGACAGGCAGGCTCCAGAGCGTAATTGAACATGTAGCTACACCACCACAGGGAGTTGGCAGTGCCTGGAGAGAAGACTTGGCTCCCCCTGAGAGGACTGGAGCCTAACTGGGGCCAGGCTGTGCCAGGCACTGAAACAGACTCACAGGCACCCCCCCTCGACCTCCTTCTGCCGCCCTACCCCGTCAAACAGCACCCCTCTGCTCCTTTCCTTTGACTTATGACTTTTAAGCTCTTGTTTCTTTCATTCGTCAAACTTTTTCACCCATCGTCCTCTGAAAGTGGGGTCAGCAGATCGACACACGTGAAATTACCCGTTTCAAAAGTTCCCCGAGAAATTTCCTTTGGCGCCCTGCCAGGTCCTGGTCGGTTAGTCAGGTGTGTGTGAGTAAGTGTGAGAATCGTGTTCTGTCTTGTCTGATCAGCAGCGCTGTCAAACCTCCTCTTTTTGCCTTCACATGACACGGTCTGCTGCAACAAAATGGATTTAAGTTCAAATCACATAAATGAAATTTGCAAAATGGCTGAAAAGTGGCAAAAAAGGCATAAAGTGTGGTGAATAGGATAAAGAACTTGTTAGAAGTGATAATAATGGGTTAACTGGGGCCAAAATTAATTAACAGAGGCAGAAAGTGGCAAAAACGGCTTTAGAGTGGGTAAAAAAAAATAGCCAAACAAGTTCAAATTGGTAAAAAAAAAAATGGGGGGAAAAGTAGTAAAAAGGGGTAAGTAGTTGCACAAAATGGGTTAACAGACAAAAATAGGTGAGAAAAATGGCTTTAATGTGGAAAAAATGAATTGACAGAGGCAATTTATAGGCAGAAAGAGGCAAAAATGGCTTTAAAGTGGCAAAAGTTGGCCAAACAAATACTTAAATGTAGTTCAAATTGGCAAAAATGGGGGGGTGGGGGTGGTAATGGGTTAACAGAGACAACAATATGTGGAAAGTGATAATTATGGGTTAAAGTGGCAAAAATGAACAAACAGAGGCAATTAATAAGCAGAAAGTAGCAAAAATGGCTTTAAAGTGGCAAAAGTTGGCTGAAGAAAATAGTTAAATGTAGTTGATATTGGCATTAATGGGGGGTTAACAGACAACAATAGGTGTAAAATGGCAAACATGGGTAAATGGTTGAAAAAACAGTCAGAAAATGCATTAAAAAGGGTTCAAAAGGTGGGAAAAATGGCTTAAAAGTGTCAAAAAAGGGCAGAAAATGTGGTGAATCAGGATTTTAAAGTGGCAACAATTGGTTAGAAGTGGCAATAATGGGTCAAAAGATAGAAAAACTGGCAGAAAAAAAGTGCTGAAAAGTGGTTTAAAAACTCTCAAAATGAGGTTAATAAAGACCTACAAAAATATTAACTCAATGTCAGGCAATAAAATTTACAATGTATGTGTGCATATAAATGCAGTCATGAAAGTTTACATATGAGACAAAACGCACAGACCTCATGATATGCAAAAATGCATATTCAAAAAAGCCCTGGCAGGCTTTTCCTGTCATTCTGTGGTCAGAAGGGAGAAAAAGGAGGTTAGTCTAATTTGAGATACCAAAGCAGCAAGTCAAACAACATCACATCTACACCAGAGCACTCTTGTAATGTCGGGTTCACGGCTGGGTTTTTCAAACAGAGGCATCTATAAAAGTTAAGACTCACTTCATGTCCCCTTCTTCTTTAAAATTTGTCTGTACTTAAAATCATATAAAATATATATTTGTAAGTCTTCGTACAACCCATATGTAACTGATGTATGATGAGAATGTGTGTTATGCCAACATCAGGCTGGTATTTACACTTCCCTTCCCTTGTACACTGCCCTCTTTCACTGGCTCTCTTTGAAGACTCTTACATAAACAGGCTTCTTTGGCATTGAACCAACCTCAACCCAACTCTGACCACACCAGAGGCCATGGGTCCGAACAGGAGAGCGAACTAAATGTGTGTATGTGTTTGAGTGATGTTTTTAGGGTTTGTGCGTGGAGCAAAATATTTGACAGGTGACGAGATGAGCATCAGCCAGTTACATTTCAGCCTTATACTGGGGAGCAAAATGGAAGAACAGGAAGTTTATACATAAAAAAAGAAAAAAAAAAAAGAGTTTGAATTCATAACATTGGACAGGACATGGCATGTAGCGTGATCCACTTTGCCACATGGACACACCCCTCACAGACAAGTCAAATCAAATGTCGTCCTTCCTCATATCTCCACTTTCCCTCTTTGTTTTGATTGCTCTTGTGTTTCTGTCTCTGTTCTGCAGGGCTATGTAATGAGGCCCAGGCTGTAATTGGGCCAGTCATGTTATTTTAGGGTTGGAGAGAAAAGTAATCACCCACCCTCTGCTCTACTGTACCTTTAGTAAGACAGACAGAGAGAGAGAGAGAGAGAGAAAGAGTCTAGATAAAACAGACCATGATTTAATAATGTGAATACAGAATAGGGCTGAACCCCACAATCCACCAGTCTATTAACCCTCTGAGCCCTAAGCTATTTTCTAACCATCATTTCCGGCCTGGACTTATTGTCTTTAAAAGCTTGTAAAACATCAACATCGTGGCACACAGTCAAGCACTAAATATCCCTTTTTTCAGGACAACCTGGGCTTTAAGAATATGTATGCTGCAGTAATTTCACTTAAATTTAGAAAAGGTTATGAATAAAAATACAAAAGAAAAACTAAACAGAAACTAAAACCCAAACATTTTCCTGTGTGACACAGTAAACAATAGGACTCAAACCTTTTTTGCAAAAACTTGTTCTCCCATCTCTCTCGGACCAAAAAGTGAAAAAATAGTCATTCTGTGACAGAAAATCATCAAAATATTTCCAAAAAAAGGTCCTTGCGCTTGTATGAATTTGCTAATTTTGACCCATTTCTCAAAGCAGTTCCTGTCTGCAGTGACACAGAGGGCCAAATCACAGGCTGTCTCTCGATTATGAGCTATTTAGGCCGTCTTCTCCAGTTTGTAAGTGTATATTTAGCGCTGTTTGGCAAATACAACAACAATGGCAACAATGGATCAGCCTGCCATTGGTAGCATTAGCTGCTAGCAACAGAAAGGATGGTAAAATTGATTAAAAATGGATTTAAAAACACTCAAAATCAGTTATTGTTATGGATTTAATCTTTAAGACCCTGGAAAGTCACCCACATTTCAGGCTTACTAGAGAAGCCTCTGTAAGGGCATCAAAGGCGTGGTACATGTCATTAGAATGGAAAAAGAGGGGATAAGAGACTTCAATCTATGGTTCAAAAGTTATATAATTTTTTTGTAATTTTTGTAATCATATATAAGTGTTCTCAGGGGGTTAATTGGTTGAAGAGCTTGTCCAACCAAAATCTCATCCGTTGGAAAAGTGCCCCTTGCTCTCTCTGGAAAACAAGTTTAATGTTTTAGAACTAGACTGGAGGTCACTTTCTGTGACCCTTATGGGTCAGTCACAGGCGATAAAGATGAAGCAAGATAAAGCTGCCATTGTGGAGCAGCAGGTTGGGATACAACATTCTGTTCCTGAAGGCTTAGGTAAGAAAAAGATTGGCTAGTTAAAAAGGTATGCATATGACTGACATAACACTCTCATAATCATGACATGACATCTGTCATTGGATGAATGTTTATGAATGTCGGCATAAAGTTTCATTAAGGCAATTATGTCACCTGTAATGCAAAGCTGACATTTATCCCTTTTTTATTTCTTTATAAAGTAAGTAAAGGTTGTAGCCAGCTGTCTTAGCCAAGCATAAAGACTGGAAACAATAGGGAAGAGTGGGGTTGGATCCAGTTTTACTTGAGTAGCTCTCCAGGAAAGCTGCAGGGCAATCAGACAGAGTTAGAGCTTCACCGAAAACTTCCACTTTTGACAGCCTATGCACAACTTTATGCCCATTTTTTATATTACAATAAAAATAAAATGTATATCAAAATAGTGCCAAACCAAGCTATTCCTACCAGATGCTACCAATGCTATCAGTTAACCGTTGTTTGCATTTGGGTTAAAGGAGCATCATGGCAGTAGTCATAAACTGGAGCTACAGTGGCTACTTATTGCAGGGTTACATTTTAGACAGAACTTTTGTCCAAGATTGTAGTCCTTAATTAATAAAAAATATGAAGAAATGGTGTAACCGACAATCATTCTGGAGCCATCTACCAAGTGACAAGGAGTTTAACCATTAAGTCGGCTAATCGCTTGCATCCCTACCATTAATAAGATAATGTTTCATTATCACTGAAAAGGAAAATAACACGATAAAACAGTATTAAGGAATTTTTATAACCTTGTCCATCACAATGACAGACAGTGAGAAAACAAAATCTCTGCTCCACCTGCAGTTCATTGACACCATTTCAAAAAAACTTCAGTGTGGCAACATTTTCCTAAAAAATATTGAGAAGAAAGGTCAAGAGTAAACTTTCACAGCAGTCAAGCTGTGCAATTTTTATTCCAGTACTTAATGAGGTTAAAAATAACCAATTATACCGCAAAAACCATCACTGATTAAGTGGACATAGGGATAATGTGCAAACAATCAATCACTGAGTCCACAAGTGGGAATAATTTCAGTCAACCAGGTTTTTCTTTGATTGACCGATAATATCTATATTCTTAGGACTATAGAGTAGTTGTACACTCTTGTCTGGCTGTCTTGCACTCAGAGGAGGAAGTTGCCAGCAGCTTCAACAATCTGAAGGGTTGTGAAACTCCACTCCTTAACTTCTCCATCAGCTGCATCCTGTTGATGAACTTTCCTAAAACAATGTGACTATGACTTGAGCTCGCATATGCTCTAAATAACATTAAAAAAGGGGAAAGCTGGAAATGCAACTCTTGATATTGGATTGATTCAGCACATTGAAAGCATTACACAGTGGAAAAGCCACTGTACACGTGCAGCCATTTAGATCGTGACTAAGCTAAAGTTCAAGAGGAGAGTGCTTGAAGGACAAAAAGTTGACTGCTGACTGTGTAAAGAAAATATTTCAAGTAGGCTACTATAGAAGGCATTATCATATATATGTAGAGTTTATATACAGGTATCTGAGAATACAATCTTTAAGATTTCAAATATACTTGATTTGATAACATACTATGTGTGTGATGGTGGTAACAGAGAGTGGGGTCTTCTTCATGTCCCAGAATTCAAAAGCAGCACTGAGAAGTCCTGTACTTCCTGAGCACTTTCTATGGGAGCTTTCCCAGATGAATGTGAAATATATCCCATGAAACTGATATGGAACAGTCTGTCTGGTGTGTCATGTTATACATGATGAGGTGAGATGAGAAATACTGAAAACAACTTTTATTAAGGAATGCTACTTGAAAGATAGGCAGTAGTCCATTATCTCAAACAGCCACAGTCTGGTACTCTAATTTACAAATCAAACTAAGCGTGATGAAAAGAAGAAAACATAACTCATGTCTGACATGTGGACATGAAGTCAGGCCCTCCTACAAGCTGATCTCACTGTGTGTAATCTTGGCAGCAGTAACTTTGGATGATAAGATTGAAGTGAGGTAATAATTGACCACATCAAGATTTCCTGTCCCTCTGCTGCTGAGAGGTGATGTCATCATTTTAGCTCAGGACGCACTTACACATGTTCTTTACAAGTTAAGAAGACTGATCTTTTTTTCTGATAAGATTAACATGTAGGCCATGTAGATGTGAGCATATGGAGGTGAACACACACAGGTTTAAATGCACACTAACACCAACACCCCCACAAAGAATTACCCAATGAGGATTTGATTTTTTAATATTCTTTCTATAGATAAATCTATCAAAGTCATACTGGCAAAGACAAATCCTGCATTTACAAATGTCAGTCTGGGATATAAGGAGTTGATATCTGCTTTTTACAGCATGGTTTAGTATTTTAAACAACTCTTTAGTTTTGCATAGCTGTTGATTTGAACCTTTGTCATAATATGCACCTTTCAAAATAAAGAAACATGCGCTGCTGTTTCCACTGTCCCTCAGTACGTTTACATGCACAGTTATTTTAAGCTACAGAAATAGCTTGATGAGGTAATCTAAATGAACAACTGGTTTTATGTTGACGGTGAAGACATGGACAAAATTACCAGCTTATTACATTTTTATCAACACTTACTTTGATCTCCAAAGGCAGATGACAATGTGACTCTTGCTTTGATTGGCATTTATGCTGTTAAACCTCTGGGTCAAGGCTTTGGAGCATGTGCAGAACACCAAGCCCAGCACGGTCCAGTTGAGGTGAATGCATGCAAGAAGAATCTCCAGTTTCTTTATCCAGAGTTAAAGGAATTAATTTAAGTAAGATTTCAGTTGGACAGAAATGTTTGCATTCATTTTAAAAGTCCAGTTTTCATCAGATTAACACAATAATTAGATTTTTCTCAAATACATGTAAAGTGAATAAATAGTGAATGTTTTTTTTTTTTTTTGGTCCTAAATATTTTGACCTCTGACATACTAAATTCCCATTTCCCAACAATCACTGTCTTGGTTGAGGCTTCTTTTCACGCAATCCATAATGAATCAAAGGTTCGGTTAACCTGCCATCCGTTACATGACACACACTAAGTGACCATTTAACGGAACTGAAACGAGGCAGGACCGCGTCTGTCGCCTCTGTCCGTCTTCCTTTTCATCTCTTGCTTACCTCTTCCTCATTTTGACCCTGACTCACTTCAGGGCTTGACGAATATTACACCATCGAAACTCACTACTGGTGGACCTTATTAGTTTCAGTGGAAAATTTTTGAGGAATTTGCAAAGCTTTTTTTTTTCACAGTTGTCTTCCACAGGAAAGAACAAGACAGGACTAGACAAGGGGGGCAGTCACGTTATCTGACCTAGAACAGGGAAGAAGCGTGTGAACCAATGGAAAGAATGACCAAGCGTTAATAGTAAGATGAGCGAAGAATAGAAAAGGAAAGGAAAAAAGGAGGAGAGGTCAGTAGAGTGACAAGATTATAAATAGCAGGGGGAGGATGACCTGGTGCAATCTGGTCCAAACCAGTACTTAAAGACCTTAAAAGCTCTGTATTTCTTTTAATCCCTTGCATTAATGTACCCATAGTACTCTTTAAAAAAAAGTCTAATTTTAGGCAACATAAGCCATGAACCAATTGTTCTCCCATTTAAATTGACTTTTTATTTTCATTTATACAAACTTGATCAAAGACAGAGGCTGCAGTAAAACCTGGTAGTGTATGTGCATGAGACAGAGAGGCAAAGTTGTATGGATGGTTGTTTAGAGCAAATGCAACTGCCAGTCTTGAGCCCTGTTCAAATATGCATGAAACGCCTGAAAACCTCCTAAAATTCACCAGACGATTTTACATTAAATTTTTCCTGCCAGTGCCTAAATTAAGTTTCCCTGTGAAACTTCATTCAGAGTGAGACAGTGTAAGATTGCAGCAGACAATATTCAAGATAATTCACCTTAAGTAATTGCGATACACACAAAACAAGGCCTGAAGTTGACGTACACCACTTCCTTCGCCAAGTATGTGATATATGAAAAACAGACATGAGGGAAAAAAATCTGCGTATCTGTAAGCATGACCCGAACATTTTGGAGATCAGGACAACTGGCAGCATGTGGTGAAGTAGTGCAGTGGTTCCCAACCTTTTTTTCCTATGAGCTTCCATTACATGTATCATAGAGGAGCTGAGGACCCCCAGGACCCACACAAACAAAAGGTGATACATACAAAATTAACATCAAATTTTAAAGTTTTCATTGTTCAAATCTATATAAAATAGCCCCACACAAAGGGTTTTTTTTTAATCAAGAGACCTTTGCATGAACTATTCACTTTAGTTAGTACGAGTGAATATAATTTCGGCAACCTGAAAGCCGACAGAGCCTCTGAAATCTCTGGTGTACTGAAAGCTGATAATGGCTGCTGAAATTTGATCAGTACTGGACCGCGAAATGAGCAAAAAACAACACTGACAGTTTTTCACGGAAAAGATGTTTTGGCCTTTCTCCGAGCCTGCATCGGCTTGAGTTTGCAGTCATCACTGGTGGGGTTTGACGATGGTTACAATGGCTGCTGCCATGGTAGCTATAAGCACGGATGTAGCAGCAGTATTGTGTCTGTTTAATCAGGACTGGACAACATTTCTTTATTAACTGGCTTAGGAGAGAAACTCTCTTTCTTTAAGTTTCTCAGAGAAACTCTGCTGTTCATATATAGAGCTCAGGTTTCAATCGCGGCTGTGCATATCTACTACCTTGTTTTGTCATGACGCTCTGATTGGCCCACAATGAATGTGACAGACAGAACTTTCATCCAAACACCCTCTGAGAATTTTTTTAAAGGTGCTGTCTAGGGTTAACCTTGCAGAGCAGATGGAGTCGCCCGTTTCTGTGTTTCTCACTGTTGAATCCTTGCAAAGCTCCCGTCTGAACAGTTTAGGTCTGGTTAGAAAGTGACAGGACCAATCAGCGACGAGGGGCAGTACTTTCGGGTGCGGTGGAGTCATAACGTAAGCAAGCAGCAATGAGAGGCCAGTGCAGTTATGGTGGAAGATAACGTGGATGCTGTTAAAGCGCCACTTTTATCAGACAGACAATGTTCATCCAATCGCCCTCTGAGGTTTTTTTTTTTTTTTTTTTTTTTTTTAATTTCCAAAGGCTCTGCCCTTCCCAAATGCTGTCTATGAGATGTTTAGCTGGATGTCTGAAACAAATCCATCTGGTGTGTCAGGTTTGCCTAGGGTTGTTCTGGTTCTGATACCAACATCGGAAATAAGTCCGATATTGCTTAAAATGCAGGTATTGGTATTGGCGACTACACGAGTTCATTCACTGATTTAGCTTTCTATTTTGCTTCATTTTGCCATGCTAAATGTTAGCGGAAATCAATTCTTCTTCGCTGCATTCTTCGAAGCACTGCATTCATGGGCTACCATTTTTAGAGCACCGAAGAAGAACAAAAGGACCCACTGCAGCAGCAAAGAATGGTGGCTCCGTGACGGTTTTTCTCTGTGATCGTTAAAAAGCCTTCCAGACGGGCACTGTCACAACAAGAAGTGACACAGTTTATCAAAAGTTAAATAACTTTGGAACCATTAATTGCTGCCTCTTACTTGTTTTTCCTCTTGAAGCTAGCCGTTTTGCGTTCCAATTGATGCTATTGATGCTTTTGAATCCCGTGGGCAGCATTTCAGCAAGCCTGGAATTCATGTGATTTTGGGGGCTTTAATGATTAAATCCACACTAGTAAACCCGATACCTAATGTCTTTTTTTATCCATTTTAATCAAATTTCAAGTCACAGAGATGCTGTAAATTAACAATTCTATTCGTTGAGCTATGTTCTTAGTCAAATATAGGTCTAAAATATTTTGCTAGTCTGAACAGTCAGTTCAGAAAGTTCACACTGGTATCGGATTAGTACTCATATCAGCTGATACCAAACATCTTGGTATTGAAATTGCATCAGGAAGGTATCGGGAAAAAAAGGTATCGGAACATCCCAGGCCTGCCCTTCCCAAGCACTTCCTATGGATATAGAAACAGTCTTTCTGGCGTGTTAGGTCCATAGTTAATCCCACAACTACAAAATAACCCCTCATGATAAATCAGAAATAAAATTGTTGTAATTGCCTTTAAAAATGTAAAGAAAATGATCAGATTTTAATGTCTAGCAATGTGTAGTTTTAAAGAAGACTTAGACAACCTTTGACAAGTCTTATACCATTAAATAATGAATTACACCAAAATGTAGGTGAACAGATCCAGACTCCACCATGCTGATGGAGACTGATAACCTGTAACTAAAGAACATTCTCAAGGAAGAATATGTTTGTATCTCTTATAAGCTACCCAAAAAGGACTACAGGATGGAGGAAATTTGGTGACAGTGCATCCTAACAAGTTTTATGATCCTTTGTAAGTATATATATACATACATTCACATGCACAAGGACTCCCTTGTTTGCAAGAAAAGCCAAAAGAGAAGATGAGGAAGGCCTTCTCTTTCAGTTCCTACGAATAAACAGGGTCTTAAGAATGTGTGTGTGCTTATGTGGTTGCATTTGTGTAAGAGTGCACGCACCACTTAGTCCATGAGGGGCTATTAGGGTGGGGTGGGTGAATGGAGATGACTGTGGTTTTTGAAGGAATTTTGGATCGTGCCTGCCTGCGAATTAATGTGAATGTGTCTCTTAGAGGGAGAAAGACAGATAAAAGCAGGGAGACAGAGCGAGAGAGACAGTGTGAGAGCAAGACAGAGAGAGATGTGCTGTGATTCATGGTTCCTCCTCCTAAGCCCAAGCCTCAGCCGCAGTCGATGTTGCAAGCCTTCGTCACAGCCGTGTGAGGATGACAGATGATGGAAGTGGCAAACTCGCTCCAGATCCAACCAGACAGACCTGGTTCCAAAGCTGCGACCTCATGACTGCATGCGACGGTCATGTAAAGAAACAAGTTGTTTTAGGAACTCCTGATCCTTTAAATGGGCCATAATGAGGGGGTCAAAATGTTTTACCAGCAGGCTCCAGGCACGGACGCCTCAGCGGCTCCACAACCTTAAGGGCCAAAGCTTATTCTGCAGCTCAGTCACTCGGCTCCTCCCTCCCCCTGCTGGTTTTTAAATACATTAATTATATGAGGACACATGATGATCTGGCCTTCATGACCTCACAGCTGGAAAACATATAAAGAGAGATGAAGAGGCTAGGAAAGGCTTTGAATTATAGCTGCTGTTCTGGAGAGAGAACTGAGACCTTTTCATCCAAACTTGATCTGTCTTCATTAACTTTTTATTTGATGTGCACTTTATTAACACGGTTTATAATATAATCAGTGTACCAGCCAGCTAAAACTTTTAACTTGTACTGAGTATCTTTGCAAGAATTAGTTCTAGTAACACAGATTTATGTCTGGAATTTTAGGGTAAAGATTTAAAAAGACAAATGGACAAAGATGAAAAAAGAGAGGAATAAGCGCTGAATAACCATTCCATTGGTAATTTTAAAAAATCATGTAAAAGTGACCAAGAGCAAAAAAGGAAGAGATGATGGGAAGGGAAAGATTTGGCGCTTTAATGAAGGTATTCAGCAGTGCTTCAACAGGATTGCCTTGTATTCATTGAGAGAGTTTACGTCAGATCAAACTGTCTCCTCTTTAATCCCTGACATAAGGGCTGAAGAGGTCCTTTCGCAGAGTCTCCCCAGTGTAGGACCTTAAAAAGCACAGGAAGCAGGACGATGCAGACAGGAAATGCACACAGACGGTGAACATGCAAAGTGTGTGTTTAGAGGAGACAGGCCCCCAGTGTGGCAATAACAAAGTCATGGGTCAGTGCCACAGCTAATGAGAGGTCACACAGAATGTCTGTGATCAAGAGGAAAAAGGCTGAAATCCAGAGGGCTGATGCACATTAATACATATCTTCAGGCCTGTATTAAAGGGAAGTGGAAAATACAATTAAAAGGACTGATTTTACAACCCTTCTCCAGGATTGTGGTTTAGCATTTGTACTCAGATGTGTACAGATCAACAATGCAGGCATGAGTATACACTGATAAACCATACAGGTTGAACTTTGTCTACGGTGATGACAAACTAGTTCCCATCAATGGTTTTCTCATGATTTGTCTCTATGAACAGATAGCAGCAAAGTGTAGTTAACAATCCTTTAACCTTAGCCAAATATCTGCTCAACACTGCAAAGGTTAGATTCCCTTACTACCTGAAACGCGTTAGAGGATAGAACCAAACTTCAAAGATGAGTGTCCAACAGGACCTTCAATATCAATGTTGGGAAATCTTCTGATATAAATAAAGCTTTAAGATTAAGTTAGTGTAGAGGCTGAGCGCTCTCTCTTTTTTGATCGACTATTTACTGATGACGGCGGTCCATGCATACAGTCCCAAAAAAGTATTCACTCCCTCGGATATTTTACCCTTTCATTGATTTTAAAAATCAGTCGTGGTCAACATAGTTTAGCTTTTTTGACAAAAAAATCTCAGATTTCTACAAAGTAGCATCAATTGAATAAAAATATGTAATGTAAAATCAGTGACTGCATAAATTCACCCACTTCAAGTCAGTATTTAGTAGATGCACCTTTGGCTACAACCAAAGTGCTGAATCCGTGTCGACCAGTCTTAATCAGGCACATCTGGACACTGCAACTTTACTCCATTCTTCTTTGCAAAACTGCTCAAGCTCTTTCAGGTTGCAGAGGTATCAGAGTTAACAGCCCTTTTTCAAGTCAAGCCACAAATTCTCTGTTGGACTGAGGTCTGGGTACTGACTCGGCCACTCCAGAGCATTTACTTTGTTGTCTTTTAACCATTTCTGCGTAGCTTTCAATGTATGTTTCGGGTCATTGTCTTGCTAGAAAATGCATCTTTTTTGCAGACTGAATAAGGTTGTCCTCCAGGATTTTCCTATATTTTGCTGCATTCATTTTACTCTCTACCTCTACAAGCCTTCCAGGGCTGGCTGCCGAGAAGCATCTCCACGGCATGATTGCTGCCACCACATGCCTTTTGACAAACTTGAGTCACGATTTGGTATGAATTTCTCCAACAGTGGCTTTCTCTTTGCCACTCTGTTATAAAGCTTTGACTGGTGAAGAACCTGGGCAACAGTGTTGTATGCAGAGTGTCTCCCATCTCATCTGCTGAAGCTTGTAACGCCTTCAGTGTAGTCATAGGTGTCTAGGTGGCCTCTCTCACTAGTCTCCTACTTGCACAGTCCCTTAGTTTGTGAGGACGGCCTGATATAGGCAGATTTACATGTGTCATATTCCTCCAGTTTCTTTATGTTGGAATTTACTGAACTTTGGGATGTGTAGTGCCTTGGAATATTTTTGTTTCAATCCCCTGACTTATACTTTTAATAACCTTTTCTCTGAGTTGCTTAGAGTGTTCTTTTGTCTTCATGGTGTAATGGTAGCCAGGAATACTGATTAACCAGTGACTGAATCTTCCAGACACAGTTATCTTTATACTACAACCACTTGAGACACATTCACTGTACTCCAGTGATCCAATTTCACTAATTGTGAGACTACTAGCACCAGTTTCTACTAGCACCATTAAAGGGGTTAATATTTATGCAGTCATTCATTTTATATTACATATTTTTATTCAGCTGACACAAGTTTGAAGGAATCTGTTCTCTCTTTGACCTTAAAGAGGGAGAGGTGAAGCAGAGGACGATGTTTTATTATTTTAATTGACACTTGTGTGTAAAATGGTATAGCCCACAGACCTTGGATCATGATTAGGTGAACAAAACAACTAAATAAACAAAACTGATCAACATAATCACAATCAGCCGTTTTTGTATTAATCCCAGATTGTGTTTTCCCTCCTCTTCCTAAAGATCCCAGGGCCTTTTCTTAATATTAAGATTAATTTGAATGGTCACGCCAGGCCAGAGTGTCGTGAGACAAGCACATGCCTAAGGAGGCAGCATGTAAAAGAGCGCACATTTGTGTGTTTGTGTTTGTAGGAGTGGGTATGCCTGGTTGTCTCTGTGCCATTTAGTAGAGAAGAATTAAGCATGAGGACGTCTGTCCGGTACCAAAGCATGACATCAGCCAGTTGGCAGCGGAGGTGTCGGAGCAGGTGCTATATGGGAGCGAGGGAGGGATGGAGACATGCAGGGAGGGGGTGGAATTGGGGAAGGACAGGGAGAGGATGGAGGTGTGGGACAGCAGAGCAGAGGGTGGTGCAGGAGGATGGGGCTGGAGCCAAGATGAGTGTCCAAGTGATGCTATTTATAGCTCTCCATCATGGGCCATTCTACCAGTTTTATCCCTCTATTTCCCCTTGGCTCATATCAAACTCATATCCAGGAAGAGTCAGAAACACATTTACCTCTGAATCATGTCATATCAGACTATTCCTGGACTGATGTCAGACATTTTCCATCCTTCTACTATAAAAGTGACAGATACTACTTTTGTCATGTAGCTTTCCTTTCATAAGAAATCACATTAAACTGATCTGATGAGGGTTATTTGGACTATAACGTCATCCAGAGTCTTTTAGACTATTTAAAAAAGTGTCTAATCAAACAGAGAGAGAGTGAGAACAGCCAAGTGAACCTAGAGCTGCATTTTTAGTTTTTTGACCTGTGCCTGACCTGAGATCAGCACAGCTTCAAGTGGACCATTACTGTCCATTTCTCCGGAGAGGTTGCCATAGGAACAGCACAAGAACCAAGTCCAGAGAGTCCAGCCATCTGGTGGACATCAGCTCTACACAAATAAACTCTAGCTACCATTTTGCAAAAGGTTTAGAGTTCTCTCTAGTCCAAGACCCCAAAGAAATCTTTTTTTTAGGAGAAAGTGTAAACAATTGTGGACAGGATGACAGCAGAAAGGAAGCTTCTGTTTCATAGACAGCAGATATTATGGGCAAAGGAAAGCATGGTTTCACTCAGCATAGTGGTATTCCTGGTCAAAATTCAAGAGTTCAGTCAGTGTTTAAGTGCTACCATTGTGTGCTAATATAAGTGATTAGAGTCTTTAGCTATTGGCTTCCAGCAGGAATGAAGAGCAGGCTGATTCTGATTTTTACATCAACATTTAGACTTTATTCTCTCTTAAATGTACTTTTAAGGGGGAGGCTTTAACCATTAAAAATTTTCATTACTTGAGGCCAATTTTTACACAGCTGTAGACTTCAACTGTTCTCACATAAGCATGAATACTCAACAAGGTATCTGACATATAAAAATATAAGTTTCAAATCAATGCAGCTACTTGATTGCAAAAATGTGGCAGTCTACAAACTAATCCCTATTAAAATCAAACACTGATACCTGTTTTGATGCCATGGCTTAAAAAAAAAAGTCCTAAGCACCCAATGTTATTCATTCCTCATTCCTAATCAACAAAGCTGCAGACAAACTCAGTAGACAGGACATGAATGAAAAAGGAAAACGGGAATGGCAGGTGATGCAGCAGACTCTGTGGTAGGTTGTTTGCAGTCATTCCAGACTTATCCTAGAGACTTAAGTTTTATTTTGCATTAATGTGTCACTGTCATTGCTCAAAATCTGAATGGTTGGCACAACTATAAACAGCAGGCCTGCCCACAGAATTTAGCTGGAACCCTGAAATACCCAGTGATTGGACTCTCCCTGGTTGTGGTTTATTGATGATATCAATGCATGTGTGTTGGACCAGTAGCATTGGTGCTAGCATCCTAGCTAACAGTTACTTCATTTTGGAGCTGAAATGTGTGATAAGCTATTATGGGTTCTGATGTTCAAATTACATATTTACACCACTTCTAGGCCCCTTTACATCACAGTTTACCACCCCACCCGTTTTTGTCTTTCTTTGGACATTTTTTCATACTTTTGCTTGTGTAATACATTTTTGCCACTTTTTAACCGCTTTTTAAACATCTTTCTACTTTTTGCTCCTATTTGCCTTTCTTTGCCCATTGCACAGCCGTTATTCTAGTTTTGTCGATTTCAAACTATTTTTTTCCACTTTTTAACTGCTTTTCACCCATTTTGCCATCCATTTCAACCTTTCTTAGCCCATTTAGGCCCCTTTAACCAACTTTTTTGCCAATTTTCAGCTTTTGTTACTCTGTTTTTGCAATGATCAAATTACCTTTTCCTTAGTTATATCAACTCCCTGTACTTTATTCCCTTGCATTGTGGCATTTGTGCACATCATGGCTTAGCTATTACCTTCCAAAATTCAATTTTAGTTCAATGTGCCTGTCTACATTGTTAACTTTAACAAAAAGGATAATTCTGTTTCAAGAAAAGGGGTTTACATTTTGAAAAAGGCTATACTGTACCCATAACCCATAAACCCATACTTAGGCATAATAAAAGAATAAAATCCTTTTTTTTTTTTTTTTTTTTTTTTTCTTTCTGGGTCCAAGAAAGCATCACCCTATATCCCCCCTTATGGGCAGCCTTGATAAAAAGCACAAAACTTGGCATCTTGATAGTACTTGTCTATGCAGAAATAACTTCCTACCCCACCCCCCCATCTTGGGTTCTTTGCTGTTACTTGGCCTCATCTGCAAACAACCAATACAAAACTATAAATAATCTACCTCTAAATCAATACTATGAGTAGTTCACATGTTCATGGAATCAAAAGGAGCGAACAATTGCAGACTGTCCAACATAAAAAGTAGGAGGCAGTTTCATTGCGCTTGTCCATGTTGTCGTGCTGTTTCAGGATATAGACGTCATCACTCTCTCACGCTTGTTCATGGTAGATTTTCCTGATTATTTCATGCTGCAGTCTTTCATCAGCTCACCCCGACTTGCATGGAAAATTTACTAAGGGGCAAGATAAAGTTATTACTTGGATTACACACAATAACATTCTTGTTTGTTTAAAAAACTTTAATAACCTTGATGTGACTAATCTAGGGGAAAAGGCAAACAATAGATAATGTTAGAAATGTGTTAGAGACTGTATACAACATATTCTATCAAATATATCACTCCCTGATGCCTGTGAATAGAACGTGACATGTGAAACATGTGGACCTTCTTTTTGAACATGCTGGAGGACCCATGGTGATGTTTTCAGTGGCTAGTATACCAGACCGTCTCTATCCAGTGTTGACAACAGAACCTAAAAGTTGGATTCCCAACCAGAAACATATAACCACAACTCTAAAAACACCCTCATAAATCACAGCATGTCAGTGACTGATAATCTGGATTCGAACAGAGACACTGTACATGCACAGTACTGTATAAAGACCTTATCCAGGCCCAAGACCACAGCAGCCCTGCAGCACAGAGGCATTGTGTTGAGTTGTAATGTCTCCGGGCCACGTGTGACAATATAATAGTGTCTTTGTCTTCCACTTATCTGGCTGCAGCTCAGGCTGCAGAGCAAAGTGTTTCAACAGCCTCTGTCGAACTATCAGAGCTAAGGACACAATCTTGCTCCTTGTGTGAAGGCTTATTGTCAGCCACTCTGCACGGACAAAATAATCATCTGAGCCGAGACAGATAAGTAGATTTTTACACGCCCACACAGACGCCATTATAGGAGGCTGGAGCTAGTGGAGGTTAGCTGCTTTTTCTATTACTGCATGCATTTAAATGCTGCACCAGAAGTTGACACTTAAACATGAGACAGGGGACATTAGAGTGGTTGTTCACGTGCAAAACACTTACATTCTCCTTTAGTTTTAGCACAACAAACACAAATACTCTGAATAAATGTAGAAATAAAGAACTGATCAGATAATAAAATCTTTACTTCAAAGTGTGAGCTCTGAATTAGGAAATGTCCTTGGCTTTTTGGTTGTTTTCACGGTGAATCCCAGAGTCCACCCACACAGGCAAGCCCTGCAGAGACCTTCTGTTCCTCAACCCAGGATTCACACACAAACATGCACAGTAAACACACACTTGCACACACACCTACAGTGAGAGATGGACACAAAGAGGAAAAAGCAACAACAGAAAGTCAAAAGATGACTGTTAGAGCAAAGCATCCTGATTATTTGATGGTTTTGTCAAAGTCTGGCATTTTCTACTGGCTGATTTTACCAAGCAATGTGCAGATGGTGATCTCCATAGAGGAGGATGAACAATACAAAATATCATGCATGACTACTCGCTGCTAACTTTGAATGTTTGACTCAGATTTACTCTAAATGAAATGAGGACACAAAAGTAGCTAAATTAGATTCAATAGCACGCATTGACACCAGCAAAAACAGTTGGGTCTGTGTGTTTTATGGAGCCAGCAGAGAGCGGAGTACATATGGACGCCTCACATTAACGCACATAGCACTATAATGTGGTGCGGTAATGGCCGTGAAACCACATGTCACTGTGGATGGGAGAGAGACTCCAGAACAGAGGCGAAGGCCCCGAGCCAGAGCGATGCTGCAGTTCACCTTCAGCTGCTCTCTATCTCTGTTTTACTCCACGTCTGTTTATGTCATCTCTCTTTTTTCTTAATCTATTCCAATCTGTGTCTCTCATTGCCTTCCGAAATATCTCAAGTTCCTTTCTTGTGCTCTGTGGATTTTCCAGACTTCTCTACTTCTCTACAAGGGTTACTGCCTCAGAAGGAATGTCCTGCACAGGCCAAAGTTATATTGTGGTTATTCTTTGTAAGAGTCTATTTCATGCCTCTCTATAACATCACTTCAAGGGTAAACCAATGACAATCCCAGGAGCTGAACTTCTGTGTATATTTTTTTTATTTTACAACACTTTCAATCAACTTTGCCTTGTCCCTTTAAGACTCCTTCAAATGATTCTTGATAGCTGTCTTCATACAGTGCCGTGAAAAAGTATTTGCCCCTTTTCTGATTCCTGACTTTTTTGCATATTTATCACACTTAAATGTATCGGATCATCAAACCAGTTTTTATATTTCACAAAGACAACCCAAGTAAATAGAAAATGCAGTTTGAATGATTATTCAATTTTTTAAGGGGGGGAAAACTCCAAACTTATCTGACCCTATGTGAAAAAGTAATTGCCCCCCTTGTTAAATCATAAGTTAACTGTGCTTAACCACAGTTTTTGGAAAGCTGAGTTCAATTTCACTGGCCACACCCAGGCCTGACTACCAGCAGATTTGTTGAATCAAGAAATCACCTAGATAGAAGCTGTCAGACAAAGTGAAGTACGCTTCAAGATCTCGAAAAGAAACACATCATGCCACGATTCAAAGACATTCAAGAACAAATGAGACACAAAGTGATTGAAATCTACTAGTCTGGAAAATGTTACAAAGCCATTTCCAAGGCCTTAGGACTCCACCAAACCATAGTCAGAGCCATTATCCACAAATGGAGAAAACTGGGAACAGTGGTGAACCTTCCCAGGAGTGGTCGCCAACCAAAATGACTCCAAGAGTGCAACGATGACTCAACCAGGAGGTCACAAAAGAACCCAGAACCACATCCAAAGAAATACAGGCCCCACTGGACTCAGTTAAGGTCAGAGTTCATGACTCAACCATAAGAAAGATACTGAGCAACAATGGCATTATGGGAGAATTCCAAGGCCAAAACCACTGCTGACAAAAAAGACCACTAAGGCTCATCTCACATTTGCCAAAAAAACATCTTGATAATCCCCAAGACTTTTGGAGAAATATTCTGCGGACTGGCGAGACAAAAGTGAAACTTTTTGGAAGGTGTGCGTCCCGTTACATCTGGAGTAAAAATAACAGCATTTGATGAAAAGAACATCATGCCAACAGTCAAACATGGTGGTGGCAGTGTCAGGGTCATGGTCTGGGGCTGCTTTGCTGCTTCAAGACCTGGACCACTTGCTGTGATTGATGGAACAATGAATTCTGCTGTCTACCACAAAATCCTGAAGGCGAAAGTCTGGCCATCAGTTCGTGCCCTCAAGCTCAAGTGCTTTCGGATTATACAGCAGGACGACAACCCGAAACACACCAGCAAGTCCACCTCTGAATGGCTAAAAATAACAAAATAAGGTTTTGGAGTGGCCAAGTCAAAATTTGGACTTAAATCCAAATGAGATATTGTGGTGTGACCTTAAACACTCAGTTCATGCTCAAAAGACCTCTGCTATTTCTTTAAAATTTTGTCTTCCCTGGACTTATTGTCTTAAAAAGCTTGTAAAACATCAATCCTGTGGGGCACAGTCAAGCTCTAAACATCATTCTTTTAGGACCATCAGGGCTCTCAGAATATGAATGCTGCTGTAATATCACTTGATTTATTAAAAGTAAAGGGACTATAAAGACAAACGAAAAAACTCAATGAAAATTAAAGCTCAACGAGTGGCACACAGTAAACAAATTTGTTCTCCCCTCTCCTGGAGACCAAAAAGTGAAAAAAAAATTAATTATTCCTTCACCAAGTCTTCAAAATGTTAACATTTTCAAAAAAGGGAGTCCTTGTACATTTTATATTGGCTGATTATGAGCCATTATTCAAAGAAATTCCTGCCACTGATTGTCACAACCCATGGGACATCCATTTTAGGAAAACATTATGGTGGCTAATGCTAAGCTAGCAGCAGAGATAATTGAAAATGGATGTAAATGGATAAAAAAAGACATTCAGTATCAGAGATACTAGTGTGGAGGAAGAGAGGAAAGAGGAAAACACAATAATAGGCCTTTCAGACTGGCAGGGCTCCGTGCAGGTTCTGGTTGAAAAATAGTTTGGAACCTGAAAAGTTGGAACCATTTAATTCTTCCTCGTAAAGTGGGACATCATCAGTAGGTGTGTCATATTCTAGGCTGTGAAGATGAGTGGGAAATAGAAAAAAAGACTGTTGATTTATATCTGCTGTCACAAAGGGGCAGACAAATGTTAACACAACTTACCAGGCAATCCCACCTCCTCACTCACTATCCTCCACGCTGCTTCCTTCTTTATTCCTGTGCCGGTAGAACAGGCACATTGTGTCATATAGCTCGGGGTAGCCAAAGACAGACTTCACAAGTTTCTCCTCCATTTCCGGTTGAATAAACCTCCTCCCCTCAAGGTCAGTCCTTCTGGGATCCTCTGGTCACTGGGGGATCTCCAGGCTGATTGGCCATCGTACTGCGAGTGATTCACTTGAGTTCAGATTTTAAAACGCTTGTGGATAAAGAGAATGAAGAGATGACACTTTGAACGGGGCACAAATTTGCACCATTTTGTGCAGTTCGCACTGATTTGCATCTGCTTTCTTCTTTACATTGACTTTACGTGTAATTAACGACAAAAATGATTTTACTCGCACTTGGTGCGAACACAACATCAGTGGGCTAATGCAGATATTCCTCTGTCATTTCTCCTGCAGCCAGGCTGATAGCACCTCACTTTAACATTTTTCAGTGTGATACAGTGCACTTTCTACAAAGGCAGGAGGTGTTTTTAGTCCTTATTCCAGAGCATGCTGGCAGCCTGAGCCCTCTCATGTTTGTGACCCCCGTGAAACACTGCCTGGTAAAAGTCCACAGAGGCTGTTGACAGTGGACTTTGGAGGCTGGTGGAGAGATGAAGGCTCACACCACCAACACACAGCAAAAGATACGCAAACACAAACTCACACTTGGATCACAGGCTGGTATCGCCTCAGGCTACTGCTGGGTAATAAAGTGATCCAGAGAAAAAGCAGGAGGAAATGACAGGGACATAACCATGTGCGTCTTACAGCTGCTACTCTAATCAGATGTATGCTCTCACTACATTTAACTCGGGTCTTGTTTGACTGAAGGAGCTTTATTGCAGACACTGGAGAGGGGTGTTATGTGTGCATGCATTGCTGTTGCACATAGAACTGCAGCGGTTACATGAATTTATTGGTAGTTTGCGACAAACAGGGCTGTGGCAGGTTGTTGAACCCTGGGTGGGCTATGGCTGTTTCACCACCTTCTGCCATTGTGGCTTACCTCTCTGGAAACTGTGGCTGTGCTGTTGGCACAATGGCTGCCAGATGTAAGGTACAGGCAAAGGTGAAAGTTGGCAATAATCGAAACTTTTAGGAAAACTAAGAAGAAGAAGCAAGTGATGCAAAATAAATATCAATCAACATTCATTTATCCTCAATCGTTTAGCACTTTCATGCTTGGATAGAGATTAGACTGTGATGACATTCAGATTTAAAGACACACTTACTGCAATGTTTCTCGCAGCCAAAACCACAGTTTCATTAAGAAGTCTAGACGAGACCTCAAGTGTTCCTGATTTCTGCTCCAATATGTGCTCACCTCCTGTCACACCACAACCTCAATTATAACACCTCGATTACCCTTAAAAGAACACAAACATACGATACAGTGCACATTTACGAAGGCATACAACCATATGCATGGTAACACGTTTTCATAGGATATATACACACACATACTACTTATCTAGAGATCATCTGCAGAGAGAGAGCTGTTATTATATGTCCGTCTCAGACGTGATGTCACTCAGCTAAACCTGACACACTTCTAAACTTCTTCTATGATAAAGATTGAGCCATTCTATTCAAATTGATTTAAAAAAACATTAATTTAGGTGAAATCTATAGTTATGTGAGTCATGAGGCTTTGTGTTTGAGGACTTTTTGTCTTTGTGTCTCAGTGAGTTATATATTCTACTGAAGTAGCCACAGTAAGAGTAAAAGCCTCTTCATGGAGAGGCAGCAGAGCTGGATAATTATGGGGTGTGTTTGTGTGTATGTATGTGTGTGCGCATGTGTGGTTTGGGGTAAAGGACTACAGGGGGAAAGGGGAAAAAAATGTTGTAATTTTTACAGTGAATTCCAGCTTTTTAACCAGAACCAGCTGGCTTTTGTCTCTTAAACACACACACAGACACACAAAAATATACAGAGGGAAAGTACTCACAATCCTTAGCATAAACAGTTGTTTAGATAAATATATGAAGATGAGAGTGAAGAACTACAGACTTAGTTCAATGGGTGCAGATGACAACTTTTAAACTTAAGCTAAGCTTGGTGGTGGGCTGTCAGCAGGTATCAATATGCTCACCTGTGAAATTTCTGCCATAAAATGGATTTCTGTGACACTGTCATCACCGGTTCAATTGCATGTGTTGTGCTGTAGCGCACACCATTAGCATATCAGATATGTGACAAAGAACAGGTCAGAGAACAGCCTGGTTACAAGCCAAACATAAACGCTTTGTGCCAATGTAACGCACAGCAAGGTTATTATAGTTAATTTCAACTGACCAAATAAGCAAAACTAAAATGCTAATTTTTTTTTTAGTTAACTGAAACTAAATAATAACAAATCTTTCCAAGATGCTCCTTGGGTTAGACAAGAAGCATGCTTTGACTTTCTAGGGAGCGCATAGCTAGACACCCCCATATGGATCAATACATTTATGACAATATGTCCTTTATATATGCTATAAAGGAGGAGGCTGGGTTGGAGGTGGTTAAGCTTTGCCAGCAGCAGCAGCGTAGTGCACTAGCATTAATGCAAGCAGGTATTAGTGAGAAGTCCATTGTATTTAAATACACCGCTGTGTTGAAAGAAAGCACTGGGAGGCCATAATTGGGAACCACTGGTCACAGCTAGGTGTATGACTACCAGGCCTGGCATGAACTTACTCTAGGCTGCATTTAAATATGAGCTTAATAAACTAAATACAATTTTTAAAAAATAGAGAGAAAAATCTCCTTAGTGTTAGTTTTTGACAGCAGCAGACTGCTTTACATGTACACTCAAGCCTGGAGAGGGTAAAATGGCCTAATTGGATTTACGGAGACTTCAAACAATGGTTAAATTTAGGTCTTGAGTTGTACTCAAACATCAACTTTAGATAGATTAAATGAAAAATGAAGAGTAGCCATTTTGAATATGTTTTTAAAAACTGTATTATGTTTGTTTTTTCTGTCCCTTTTGTATCTCACCCTTGACAAGCATACCATATTGCTGAAAAACTAAAACAAACATCAAAACAAATCAAATTTAGTTTAAACAAAGCATTTTTGTATAGTAAAATGGAACTTAACTAACAAACTAGCAGGAAAACTAAAACTAAACTGAAATTTAAAACAAAAAGTAAAACTGAATTTAAAGAAAAACTAATGAAAAATTAAAAATTATAATAACATGGTGAACAGCAATGAGTTAAACCTGTTCTGTAGTGTATACAATAACAGCAACATACAGCAAGTGTCCTTGTTTTGCACAGCATCTCTGTCGGCCTGTCTAGGGCATAAACATAAACTGTGAGCTGCAATAGATCAACCCGGTTTGCCGTGAACTCAGTGCTGTGATTCGTGTAATAACGGCTTCAATGATTGTTTAAAGGTGTGTTTCAACTCATGATTCACTCAGTTAAGTCCATGATTATTGATAGATATGAACTGTGGCCTTAAACAAGGTTGGAGAAGCGGCTGTTAACACGGTTGCTCCTTACACTTACTAGCACATCTACTTAAAATAAATCAATGATAAAAATGTTATTTCTGACAAGTTCTTCATAAAAAAGAGTCCATAGATGTTATCATACTTGAGTACCTTTATTGTGAATGCGACATCCATAAACGTGTTGTTGTCAGTAGCAACTTGACACACCTCAGCAGGAGATAAATGAAATTTAAAACTACAGGTGCAGTTAAAAAGAAGTGAACTTAGAGAATCTTATCATTTTTCTGTCATCTTATGCTCTCATGAGTTTAGTAGTCATCAGGCTTGTTTCAGGGTAGAACGGTGGCTGTAACATCTGCACATGCATTTTAATGCATTATCTCTATAAATAATTTATAAAACTGTGATATAATACTGTTACTGCAAAAGTCAAATAAACAAAAACAAAACTGTGACACAAGTTTCATGCTATAACTCCCAGCCCTAGCTGAACTCCATGAAAATAATAAATACTGCAGCCATCATTGCACAACCATTTGCAGTAATTGCGTTGTGCAACAATATCAACATTTTTTACTCAAACAAATCATGTGTTTATACTCCTTCAAGAATGGCATTTAAACATTCCCTGCACACATTAAATATCAAGTTTTCTTAGTTAAATGATTTAAAAACTAACATATTAATGTTTATACAATATCTGCTTGATGGAAAATTTTATGGTGTAAAAGATGACTAACACAAGTCATGCTTTAGAAATTGTTCAATTCCCTTTTGTGAATCATCCTGTTCATCTTAAAGGACCAGTTACTAGACAACATCTACACACACATAAACAACAGCAGTTATCAGTGAGATAAAAGCCACGAGTGTGACATGTGTACGCTCAATGTAAATGGAGGATAAACCACAGGAATATCTCCCACAATGCATTATCAGTATAACAATAGTTTTCAGCCCTATGCACTTCAACCTCCAACGTGCACACAGATTGCTCAGCAGTTGACATCTCTACTAAGCTGCCTCTCTGACCCCTGTTGCTCCAGGCAACCCCTTGTTGTTGCAGTGTTTAAAAAGATGTGAGAAGCACAGTCTCCCACCAGGCCGACACTGGGAGTGAACACAGATTAAAGTCTCCTCGGCTCACAATGGGAGCCCTTCAGGCTACACAGAGGAGAGTAGGTCTACATGCATACGTGTAATTTTTGCCTCTGCGTGTTTGTATGAGGATGCAGCACCTCCATGAGCGTGAACCCCCTACTTCTATCTTCCATCTCCAACATGTACGGCCTTTAATTTTGAATGGAGACAAATGCTGCGCAGGCCCATATTGAGGCAATGAAAAGAACCATTTCTCTCTACCTACAGATCAATGGGTTCCCATTCAATTAGAAAGTCTGAAACCATTAGCACCCGGCTAATGACTCCATTCTGGGGAGCTGGGGAGCTTTGGCCTCAGGGTAGGAGGGTGCGCGGGTGGAGGAGCCAGAGAAAGCATCTAGGCTGGGTGGGGGATTTCTTTAACTGCATTCATTACGAGTGCATTACACTTCTTTAGTGTCTTATCGCGCAACACTTTCCAGATAGCATATTGCAGCAGGGTGTTGAATGCTCTGTCCCCCTGGTATTGTTCCAGGAAATGTTAAAGCTGCGTGTCTCCTATACAAACTCCTTTGTTTCACTTTCATGGTTACTTCTGTTTTTTTTCTATACCAGCCTATTTTCTGTCCAGTCAAATCAGAACCAAACTTAGTGTCTCCAAATTAAGCATGGGGTTAAACTTCAGTTTCTTCTTCCATTCCTGTAATAATGACAGCTATTCATTAGTATTTAATGGCTCTGTTTGATGAAATCAGACATTCCTCCACCTCCAGTTTTCTTCTTTCCTTTTCAAAACACAGTCCTTGCCAGTCATATACATAGAAACACACACTGACAACACTACCTCTAAAGAAAACGGCAGTTGGTTCAGACAGACATGTTAAAAGGGGAAAAAAGTTCAACTTATGTCCTCTCCTCTCCAAATTTAGGGTGTATAATATATAATAACAGCAACATACAGGTAGGGTACTAATTTTGCTTGGTTAGTAATTGGTTAGTAAGTTAATTTTGGTTAGTCTTGAGTGCAGCGCTGCTGCTGCTTACTGCTTAATCAACTGTTAGGGCCTATTGAAATGCATAGGATTATAATTATTTCATATGTCTGGCTTGACTTTTGAGTATCTGAAGATGCATGAAAACTCATGAAAACTGGTATGAACATGAGGCCTAATGGAAATGTTCATATTTTATTGGTCCCCAGCAGGAGTTTGGGAAATTGGCTCAAAGCACCCCCTAAACAGAAACATCCGAAGACCTTTATCTTGCACCAGTACAAAGACCTTGACTTTTTGTCCACCATGATGACCATGGCGATATTTTGTTCGCCATGAAACAGGAAGTAGTTTGATCAAGGGGTAAAAAGTGAATTCAGCCATGAAACTTTGTCAATAAAATTTGTAGTGTATTTAAAAGCTCATTGATATGAATTTCATTGGTGGCTTAATGTCTAAGTGGCACCCCCTAGAATTTTTTTTATTCCTGGAAGGCACATGTGTCATGCCAGGACCTACAACAAAGCCTCTTGGACCCATATCGCCAAGTCAACAGGAAGTCTGCAAGTTTAGTTTTTTGTGACAACACTGGTCAACCAAGCCTTTTCCAGGTGTTTTACTAGGATTATCTCCTCTGAAGGTTTCATCCGACTTGGTTCATCTTGAGCCCAGTGATGCCAAAATTTGTGTAATAACAGCTTAAACAATTGTTTAAAGGTGTGTTTCAACTCATGACTCGCTCATGTTAGCCCGTAATGATTTAAAGATCCGAACTGTGGCCATAGAAGAGTTCAGCGATACGGATATAAACAGGGTTGCTCTGTACACTCACTAGCAATCACTGCTAAAGCTAAGTAAAATCAATGATTAACATGCTATTTCTGAGAAGATCTTGACAATTAACGTCCATAGATGTTATTTTACTGGAGTGCCTTTATTGTGAATGCCACATTCAGTTTCACTTTAATGGTTACTTCTGTTTTTTCTGTATTGACCTGTTTTCTATCCAACCAAATCAGAATCAAGCTTACAGTCTCTAAGTTAAGCAGGAGGTTAAACATCAGGTTCTTCATCTATTCCTGTAATAATGGCAGCTATTCATTGGTATTTTATGGCTCTGTTGGGTGAAATCAGACACTCCTCCACCACAGTTTTGTTCGAGTTTTAACTAGAAAAGCACTTGGAGAGCGCAGACCTCCGCCATTAGCCCTATCTCCCAATAGTAAAGAATCCTTTAAAAAAAATTCCTGGATCCAGATGGTGATCTGGATCACTCCCAAAATCTAACCAGTTCTTCGTTATGCCATTTCTGACATTTCCTGAAAATTTCATCAAAATCCGTCCATAGCTTTTTGAGTTATGTTGCTAACAAACTAACTAACTAACTAACAAACAAACCCTGCTGATCACATAACCTCCTTGGCGGAGGTAATAAATACAGTCCTTGCCTGTCATATACATAGAAACACACACTGACAAACGGTACCTTAAAAGAAAATTGTAGTTGGCTGAGATCAGCATGTCATAAGGAGGAAAGAACAGAAAAAAGGAGGAAAAAAAGAAGCAGACAGAAATGAGCAGAAAGTCGGCAAACAGCCAGGCAGACAGAAAGCGGGTGTATACAAGAGGGTTTACAGGTAGGAACCATGTGGCTACAGGCTGAGGTAGGACGCCGTGGACAGAGTCCATATCCTGTGTCTTAATAATGCGTGCCACGGCCTCAGGGGAATGGCAGCTTTAATAGGGAGGCAACCGGCCACTGGTAAACACATGCTGGAGCTCAGTGAAAACACTGCTGGCAAGGAATTAGGTCATTTGTGATAAGCATGAGAGCAGCGCAGCCTTGAAATCATTTTTGGCAGCATGTTTGTGTGTGTTGTGTGGAAACTCTGCCCCGTTAAACATTTGTTTAGCCTGACGTTAGTTTACCTCAACATTCTGTTTACTAGAGAGGTCTAAATCAAACACTTTGTGCAGTTAAACATAAGAAAACTCATTCACTTTAGGAAACAATTCATTTCAAATTGTCTGTAAGGGAAAAAAAAAGTTTTCTTTGTGCCACGAGTTACTTAAGCTGCAGATTTTGACCCAGCTCTCAGGGATCTAATGATATTAGATTTCACAGCAGCATTTGTACGCAGGGAATGAGCCATGACACAAGCCGCATGAGGTAAGGAGTTGGCCTGGTACTGAGGTAGCTGAGGTTAAACGGAAAAGCGGGGGGATGTGTCATTAGACTGAAAAAACATTCGTCATGATTCTGGTCACTCTGCAGCGAGGATCAAGTGTTAACATAATCACTTCTCCAGATTTCAGAGGGGACTCATCATTAGAAGAAGTGGAGTGTTTGATGGAGGGGACATAAGTCAAGGTTCATGAAAAGAGGAGAGGAGAAAAGAGGAGGAGAGGAGCTGCGCGGTCAGCCAATTGCTTCCCGTTTGATTGCTCTGGTCTGGCTCATCTGCTTCAGGAAGAGCCAGGAAAAAGGGACTGGGTCTACTCAGACTCGACTAACTTGGCCTGCCCCGGTTTCCTCCTGGGACAGGCGATGGGTAGTGTGGTATAGGGATGCACAGGAGAGGAGTCAGAGAGGTTCACAAGGGGCAGGGAGAAGGAGGAAGGCTGCAACATAGGGATGAAGAGGAGGGCGCGCAGTTCTCTCCCTAAGAAGTGCTAACTTGGACAGTGGGAGGAATTTTCTGTGGTTTATCCAACGAGAGCTGCTCCATCTGTATAAACTGGAGCCTGCCAAAATGTAGGCTCCCTCTCCATACACACAAAAAAAGGCACACGCACACGCAACAAAAGCTGCCAGTGTCGACTCCCTCTGTCCAAAGAGGAGCAGAGAAACTTAACTCCCTCATTACTCGCTTTGATAACTGGTGATAAAATGTAGAGAAAAAAGCACATGCATGCTTGCACCACATACACGCTCATTCCCCTGAGAAGGTAAGCGTTGAAGCTCTCTTGGCTCAAGAGTACTTAAAAGAATTGTTTTCGCCCGTTCTGCCGAGCTGCTCTAATGACAGTGGTGTGGAGACAGAGGTTATGTAAGTGTGAGCTGCAATCACACTCCACGCCACTTAGACGTGACTCAGCTGGCCCAACGCCTGCGTGAGTGAGCGTGTGTAAATGTGTGTGTGTTAAGGAAGAAAAGAAAGAGAGGGATGCAGTATGAAAACAGCTCAGTGAGTCCTAGTCCAAGTGAAGGACGATTGGCGGGAAAGTGGGGGAGAAAAGTTTGGTGGGAGGTTAGGAGCCTTGGTGTGTGTATGCGTGCATGTGCATGCATGTCAGGGGTCTTCAGAATATTTGTTATTGACCTTTTAGGGTATCACGTCAATATTGTTTGCCACTTGTACAGAAAAACAGCAAAACAAACCAGAGGGGTCTGGCTGCAGACCGTACAGTTCTGACAGCCACTATCACACTGAGACACCGCATATCTCTGAAAGGAAGTGCCGTGATTGGCTGGTACAACTTATTTCCAGTATTGTTGTTTTTTTTTTAATTTCAACTTAATTTATAAACAAAGTCTGGCAGCGGCATGCGTGAGATACCCACGCTGCAAACATTACAGACTAATCATTACATAAATTAAACAGAAAAAAAGGTCAGAGGTCTAACCCAGGATTAAATTATGCATTGACATGTTTTAGAAGTAGTTACCTGAATGGTGGCTAGCTTTAGCAGCATTAGCTGAAGCTAACATAGCTATGCTAGCTACTTAATTTACATCATAAGCCATTGTAGCTCCATAAGGTTTAGCAACATGAGCTTTAGCAAACCTAACAAAAGGTAACATATCCATGTACATAACAAACCTTTGTAGCTTACATAGCTGCTTTGTGAGCCTAGCTTTAACTCCATGAGCGTAGCTACAACAGCAACGTAGCTCTTTTATCTACAGTTAAGTTAGATGTAGCAACATAAGCTTTAGCAAACATTGCTAAAGCAAACTTAGCTACATAATGTAGATGTAAAGCTTATGTTGCTGTTAGTGAGCTAAGCCTAATCTACGTTAGCTATGTAGCTCTGTTATCTATGTAGCTTACGCAGCTACCATAGATAGGTAAGCTATGCTAGCTACATTAGAATGTTTTCCTGGAGTACAAGCTTTTTTTCCAGTAAGCAGACTTACCTGGCTTTATTAAAAGTTTTGCAGATCAGGTAATTGACTTTTAACTTTTGGTAGTCTAACCCTATCCCTAAACGTGAGTTTAATCTGATTTTATTTTAAAGTTTTAACCTGTATTCCCTTTCTGAGATTCTGAAATACATAGCGTCTCAGAAAACCAGTCTGTGAGATTGGATGTCAGACTGTCGTATGTAAGGCAAACTTGGTAATGAAAAATGTAACACAATGTCCCAAGTAGGCCTATCTTTATACACGTTTTAATAACCTTGATATATATAAACTGTTTTGTTTTTTTTCACTTAGAATAAGCATTACACGCAATTTCCATTTACAATGTCTGTGCTGCGCTCTGCAGTGCCATGGTTTTGCTTTTGAAGGCGGGCGACCTCACCCACTGGAAGCATGTCCAGAGCGCTGCACTATGGCGCACAGCCCTAATCAGTGGGCAGAGATCACAGGAGATCTGCAAGTTCACACAGGAATAGTATGTCAACAGGAGATTTTTTTTTTTTTTTACCTTTATGGGGTTAATTTATCATCCCTTCCGCTATGAGTCCATGATATTATTGCTTTTGTCGAGGATGAGTACATTAGGAAGTTAAAAGGTTAATTTTGAAATAAGGATGTGTGATTTTATGCAACATTTTTTGGCTAAATTGCCTCAAAAATTTAGTTTTCCTCGTCAATGGTGCTGTTGAAGGTTTTATGTCACACTGATTGCCCGGTGACTCTTTGCTCTCACTGCAGGATGAGACATAATGTCAATATAGTGATGATGATTTTGAAAGTACTGGATACTCTATGATTTTGACTTCCTGTTTGGAGCTTTCTGATCAATGGGTATTAATGCGATTTGGCAGGGATTTGGCAGCGGACGGTGCTGAAAATACACCTGCAGCGTATCTCCAGCGAAGCGCAGCGGAATGGCCCCTTTAGGGACACGAATGTGCCGGACTGAAGCGCGGGCAGTGGAACTGCTCTGATTGACTAGCAAGGGAGCAATTTGCTCTGCAGTATGATTCGCTGGCGGATCATGGCGCAGCTGCTGTATGTGGAAATTGCGGCTTAGAGTCATACATAGGACGGGTCCCCTGCAGAAACTCCACTATACAGGATTTTTCCATCTTGAAGGCCTCTATAGTACCACAGAAGGGACCAAATAACATAACACAATCTAGAATATGACTGCTAAGCCCAGTTCAGACCAAAGATTCATTTCAGAACATTGCTGTTGATGGTTGCGGCTGCAGCAGCTCGAATCAGGTCACCAAGTCACAAATGATAGCAGTGTTAACTTTGACAGCTATTTTTCATTTCAGTCTCAGTCCTAGCCTTTGGATTCAGTGCCTTTAAGGCTTAGTCATATTTTGGTCATTTCAACCCTTAAATGTTTTAGTCTAGTTTTAATCGATGAAAACTAAAAAAAACATTTTAGTCTAGTTTTAGTCCATAAAAAGTCCGATATTTTAGTCTTTACTTTAGTCCAAGTATTTATTCTCTCGCCTAATCTGGTACCAAACCATGTTAGTGGGATCTATGCACTCTGCCAAACCTGGGGTCACTGATATCTACAGCTGAGAGGCAGAAGATATACAGATGCATTGTATTCTGACAGATTTATCTACAGTGGAGAAATCTCAAGGATTTTGAATGTTCGACAAAAACTACTTTACATTTTTGTCCCATTGTAGTCATCTTGATGAAATCTTCACATACTTTTTGTCAGTTTTAGTCATCAAAGGTCTATTTTTGGCAAGTCTTAGTCTCGTCTTCTCATGAGAAAAGTGTATCCACAAACATATTTAGCACTAGTTTGATTTGACGAAAGAAACACACAAACTTGCGCCTGAAACATTACTGCCACTACCAGCTGTACATGTAAGCAGTATGCTCAGCACAATACAAGCTAATACATGAGAAATTCAAGGCTCTAGGAGCTACATTTGGCCTTGTAAAAATAATTATTCTCAGCAGATACCTTAGTTATGACAAGACTCATTTTTTGTGTTTATATGTGCCGTGAAATTATGATGCCATGCTGTTGATGACAAATGAATTAGTGATGAGCAGTAATCATACAGCCTGATGTTAGGCATTATCAAGATGATAAAGATGCAGGAAAAACTGTTAATGTGCAATACTGCCCCCCTTAAAGAGATAGATTTATTGAGCAGTAACTTCAGAACTAAATCTCTTTAAAATGAGTGACTGAGGGAGTAGCTGCATTGTCCCCATCAGTTGTAGTTGTGTGAACCTGGAGGTTTAGAATTGCAAGTTTCAACTTGTCCTGTCATGGATCTGGGCTTTAGATGTCTCTATTTTCCCAATTTTTACACTGTGTACCTTTAAAACTCACATTTGCATAGCCGTGGCTTGAAACAAAACAACAGAAGTGAGTGAATACTGAAGTGCATGTGCATAAGTGTGACACACACAGTGGCCTCTCAGTTTCCCAGCAGGGCTTGTGGCAGAGGACTGACATCTTTCCACAGGATATGAGAACTGTGTGATCATCCATCTGAGCTTGGAGCGAGAGGTTAAACAACCACTCCACAGCGCCTCCTTTCGTGCCTTAATTTGTATAACTCTCACTCACACTCTCTCTCTCTCTTCTACTGCTCGTGTCTCTTTAAAACTTTGCTCTTCTTCAGCCAAGGGGGCAGGGTTGTACTCTGTGAGTCACTGGGCTGTCCCTGGCACAGACAGACACACGCACAGAAGTGCACACACACGTACAAACACACACTTGAGGCTCTCCATGTCTGTGAGTGGAGCTGGCCCGATGCCCGGCCTCAGGGCTGCACGGCCCCAGCGCTGTAGTGCTTAACCCTTGAGGAGCTCACACTGGTCCAGTTTAACCCCTCAAAATTTGAAGTATCAGTTCAGTGTGTCAAAGTTTGACTGTAGACTTTTTAACTTGATTACCTGTTGTCCAAATGGCTGCAGGAAAACACAGGATATAAACATAGCTTCCATGAAGAGTTCAACAACTTTTCAAGTGAGCTGCTCCTTTAATTTCAGTGAAGTTTCCTGTGTTTAACTCTTTGCTGGGCCTGTTTAAGGAGCTGCAGTAGTATTGCTTTATCAAACAATAAAGAAAATATGTTTTTATAGCAAGATTCATGCAGACACAAACAGAATTTGCTTTAAAAGCTCATGTTGTTTTTCATTGCCTCTAAATAAACCTGATTCCATCTGTTTAAAGGAGAACATGTTTTTTTAATTGTCTGAAGCTTTAATTTTGATTCCAGCAGAGTTTGAATTTATTGTATGACGTGGTGCATCAGACACACTTTTAATACAGATGTTTTCAGAAAAAAGTTTGTTCTATCCTTCACACTGATGCTACAAGTATACCTGTACAGGCCTGCCCACAGAATTGGCTGGGCCCACCTCCAGTTGTGATTTATTGATGATATCAACACGTGTGCTGGATCAGCCGCATTGATTCTACTTCCCTGCTAACAGTTACCTCATTTTGGAGCTGGAAAGAGTGTCACACTATTATTGGGTCACGATATCATTTCAATTATTTGTGCCATGTTTAACCCTTTTTCAACACTTTGTCTACCCATTTTTAATCTTTTTTTGTTTTTTGTTTTTTACCCCTTTTAACTAATTTAGCCACCCATTAATGTCACTTTTTACCACTTTTAATACATTTCTGCCACTTTTTGACAAATGTTGACACCTTTTGTCAATTATTGCCCCTTTTCAACATCCACCTTTTTGGCTTCTTTTGGTAATTATTTGATAATTTTTCCTTTGAAGTTATTTCAGGTCTTTCTACTTTATTCTCTGTAATCCTGACGCTTGTGTGTGCACATCATGGCTTCGCTTTAAAGTCTGACATTGCTTTCCAAATGGTTTGGTAAATGTGCCCATCTAAAAAAGGTAATTCTTTTTTAAGAGAAGAGGTTTACAATTGAGAAAAGGCTATGTTTTACAACAGCTTAAATAAATGAAATTTACTTTTTGTTTTTTGATAAGAATGGTTATTATTCAGGGTGCATATAAAATATTGTTAACACAGATTAACTGTAAAATGGACCTCACCTCCATGGGCCCCCAAATTGTCTGGGCCCCAGAAAGCTCTCCTTTTTATCCCCCTCATGGGCGGCTTTGTACCTTTACTTGTACTCACTGTCATATTGCAAGTGCAAGAGCCACCAACACACATTGCATCCAACCTAACACTATTGAAAATTTGCTCCCATTCACTTTGTATTGTAAGTGGCTGCTTTGCTTCACAAAACATGCTGAGATACAAATGCAGACCAAACCAGTGACACCAGTTTTTAGCAACTTTTCTCACTCATTAGGTCAGAATCATGCATTTAATGGAAATGGTGGTATACTGTTACTGAAGTGATCTTTGTGCATTGCTGGTTTGATTGAAAAGACTCCTAAGATAAACACTGTTTACATGGTGCATCAAAGATTTGTTTTGAGTATTTGGATACCAAATGGCAGGAATTTAGTCCATGTGTCAATAAATTGCTTTAAAAATAAAGAGTCAGTGAGGCAAATTAGCCATGAGCTAACAGGCTGGCGATACCACTTGAACAGCTTTTCTCCCTCATCTTATCCTTTAAGATCTAAGCTATTTTTAAAAATTTTGTCTCGCCTGGACTTACTGTCTTAAAATGCTTGTAAAACACCAACCGTGTGTTGCACCGTCAATCTCCTACATCCTTTTTTTACAGCCTGCACCTAAAGAATATTTGTGTTGCAGTAATGTCACTTTCATTCTTTTTAAGACTAAATACGGAAAGAAAACACTTTCATGTAAGACACAGCTAACAATAATGACTAACTTTTGTTTCTTTTGCACAAACTTGTTCTCCCATCTCTTCGGGGCCAAAAAGTGAAAAAAAAAAAAATCTTCCAAACACTGACATATTTACAAAAAACATCTATGTGCTTTTTTGTCTTGGCTCTACTTGTGCTGTTATTCACAGCAGTTCCTGTCAGCAGTGACAAAGGAGGTGATGCCACAGGATTACAGGATCACAATCTCCACCGCAGTTTGACAACGGTTGACATGACGACTGAACAGCATGCCATTGGTTGTCACAGCCTGTCACAAAGCACCGCGGGGTGTAAAATAGTGTTTAGTATTAGCAGCTAGCGGCAGAAACTTTTAAAAATTGATTGAAAAAATGGATAAATAGCTGTAAAATATTGGATTTGCTGGTTTGAATTTCAACTTAAAGATCCAGGAGGTCACCCAAGGTCCAGGCTCGCAAGAAAAGCCTCTGTAGGGAATTTGTGGGTATAGATAGGGTTAACGGCAAACTTCTAGAGGAAATAAAAATGGTAGGGGCTAAGATTTATGGCATAAAAGTTATTTAGCTTTTTACAAACTGTCAATTCTTGCCGTATATGGCAATGTCTGTCTCAGAGGGTTAACCTGCTTTTGATGGACACACTGATGTGTTATTTAGCAAATAAAAGAAGGATTGTCTTTGACTTCATCAGAGCCAGTTACAAAGATTGATTTGCTCTAATAATGGGTATATTTTACTTGCTGGCGGTTTAAGTTACATAGACTACCAGCGGTTCAACCAAAGACGTAAAAAAGGCAAAATGGAACCAAATGAAGAGCTGCTTGGGAACTTAAAGTGGCTCCCAAGAAAGAAAGGTTCTGCAAAGTGGCTCACATGTTGTGGGTCTGTACTTTACAACTATCAATTTGACCTTATGTAAGATATAAACTACCAAGGCGGCACAGAACTTGAACATTGTGGGCTTTGTTGATAGCAATGGAAGTCTTCACATAGAAAAACAAACTTTTTCACCTTAAAATGGATCCCCACTGAAACAGACTGAATCTTTCATACGTCAACTTAAATTCAGGATTTATGGTAAGACTTCTGCATGTTACAGCATCTTCTGTTTTTGTCTTTGACACATTTCTCTCAGTGCAGATTTCCTCTTTTTGAGCGTAAGGCAGGGGAAAGTCAATATGTGGGTTATGATGCCAGTAGCACACCCCTAATGCTGTCAAATGTTTAATACTTTGATACTCTGATACCAATTTTATACAATGTCCAGTACTTTAATGATTTTATCTAAATTGCATAAATGCAAGCATGGTGTGCAGGATTTTGAATTTTCTGGTATTGTGACAACCCAATTTATGGTGAACAATCTGTAGAAAACCTGTTGTCTGATCATGTGAACACAAAAACATATAGAGCCATGGAGTAATGACTGTGCAGTACCTTGAAACATGACTCAGACTGTGTTGGTCAGAGATGGGATGTAAGGCCATTGAGAGCAGGTGTAAAGTACGGTAAGTATGATGGCTGCAGTGACAAATGGTTTGACCTTATCAGCTGCAGTTGTGCGATCTGACTGTGAAAGACGTTGGAGCTCCTCTCCTCTTCGTTTCTTGTGAGATAGATCCCCAAGGTGCTATAGCCACTCCAATAACCATGTCAGCTCAGAGGCAGGGCTATTGCCCTCCCACCTTTACCAGAGAGTAACCTCTGGAGTAATCCCTGGAGGGTCCAGTCTAATAATAGTATATGGGTATGATCCTATGGAAATGATAGTCCAGCACAGAATTAAACGGCAGTCAAATGTATGTTAAACACTGCTTGCTTATATGTGGTGAATGTAGAGTGTCGGAGGCTGAAAGCGAGAGGTTTGGGCTGTTTTAACTAGAACTGTTGGCAGCACCTGAACATACAGTGGCCGAGTCAAAGAAACATGCATACATACACACTAGAGGGCATGTACACACATATAGCGAGTGTGGTTGCTGAGGAGTGTTCTGTAATTCTAGTGTGTGTTAATGACTCTCCCAGGCACACTGGAGAAGACGTTAAAAACTCTGGCTGTGATTTAGTGTGCAGCGATGCAAGCTGGGACACGACCCAAAGATTCACACTGTGGCACGGATACAGATTTAGCCTCACACACAGAGGGTGGAATATAACAATAGACAAAGGAAGTTTTATACAGCGATAACAAGCTTAGATTTGTAGATGGAACAATTATTTTAGAAACTAAGTAAATAATTAAACCAGTCACATCCTCATCATTGGGCCTTGCATTTGCATGTACTTTGTAGCTTTACAGCTATTGCACTGTATTTAAATTAAACACTATAAAGCATGGTCCAATTCTATTTGTACGGGCTGTTGACTGGCATTACAGTCACACATCAATCATGGGCCAAGTCACTTAGCAGCCATTAAACTGTAACATTGTTTGTGTTTCTACAGCTTGGCTCCAACTGAAAACAAAAACACACGTCCTCATTTGCAGACCACAAATCTCATTACGGCCATGCAAGCAAGTCATTTTTAATCCACCAATTGTAGATGAGAAAAAAAAAGGAAGAAGACATGAGTGAGTCGATTCATCACAAGGCTGTGGTAGGTGATGGTTTTGAAGTATCACCGCAATGTCGCGTTGCAGTTTTTCCAAATGCCTCTTCAAGAACTGAAACTCAAACAAAGAGCAGCTTTTTAACCACTGAAAACAGTAAGACGATAGGTTTTGTTTTATAGCAAGCCTTTGTGTGCTTTTGATTTGCCTAGAGCTACACACCTGCCCTGGATTGGCTCTGTAAACCCCCGCTCGGGGCACACACAGGCCTCAACCTAAGTCACCTGTATTTACCTTGGATTTACTGAACGTCTTGGCCAAGTGGTGCGATTTGTAGGATATACTGCGGTGTGGATTGCGACACGAGTTGGGTAACATCCCCTCTGGTCGGGTTAAGAAAAGACTGGTGGAGGGCCGATGAGATTTGTTTTGGAGAAATCTTCGCCCCACCTTCAACAGAAAGGGTTTGTAAAGTCCTATTCCCACAGCTCCATGCCCTACTTCTGTCCTCCACCAAGAATAACATGCACCTTGACAACACTGACCCTTTGGACAGCTGCAGGAAGGGAGGAGGGAGAGTGAAGGCTAAAAGAGAAATGATTGAAGGTAATAATGTGGCATTCATAAAAGCAAGAGAGGATAAGGAAGAGAAATCAAGGATTGATGGGTAGAAAGGAAAAGGAGGAGGGAACCCATAAAGTTACAGTGAATGAAGGAGACAGAGAGATATGCCCCCATCCTTTAAAAAGTTAGTTGAATCTCCGGAGGTTTAATTGAATTTGAAATGAGTCGGGAGGCAGAAAGTTAGCAGAAGCTCTGGGAGGCTTAACGCCAAAGATGAAGAGTGGGTGAATGACAGGAGAAGAAACCGAGGAAGAGGAGGAGAAGACTCCCTAACAGTAGCACAGAGGAGTCCTGAGCGAGGAAAAAGGCTCGGCCACGCGCAGGTAAATTGATCTCACGGGAGGGTGAGTAATAGTGAAGTAAAAAGAGGAAGGTATGGATTGGAAATGCTAAGGGATGAAGAGAAAAAGTGAACAAAAGCTTGAAGATGAGGAGAAATGGCAGAAAAATATGCAGCCGTACGGCTGGGAATGAAAAAGAGAAGTGTAATGAAGTTGGAGAGAAGTGGACGGAGGCAGAGCTTCCGTAGAAATAGAAAAAAGAGGTTAAGGGTGGGCCGGGATTGAGGGTTGTGAGGTGCAGGGCTCTCTCCAGAGCAAACAGAGGCTAACAGAGACAGCGTTGTGTGGGTCAGGGTGGGCCAGGGGAGGGGACAGCAACACAGGGATGTGAAATGTGACAGATCTATTTTAGCGCTCCAGCACAGGAGCCCTTCCCTGCTCTGAACCAGGTGTCAGGGTCAGGTGTCAAGGGCAGGACAGAAGAAATCTGAAACACCATTTGAAGTGGATTAGCTCGACTGGAGGAGGTCCTGTAATTTAATTTTTTATGTGCTGTGTGCATGCCAGGGCCCATTCCAGACGACTGCTCGAGCTGGGAGAAGGAGCTTTGTGATTTCCTCACAACCTACATGTAAAAATGTTATGATCTATGAGTACTTAAACACTGGAAATCAAACTGTTGGAACACAAAATTTCTATTTGCCAAAGTAACTATTTTTTTGTTTGTTTGTAAAAATGTGCATAAATACCACAGGTTTTCTCATGCTTACCTTAGTACGGAAGAGTATTAGGGCCACTGAAAAACAATTTTTGAGACAAATTTTTTTTTTTTCAATTGTGAGATTAATCTCAGAATTCTGACTTTTTTCTCAGAATTCTGAGATTAAACTCAGAATTCTGACTTTAAACTCAGAATTCTGACTTTTTTCTCAGAATTATGACTTTAATCTCAGAATTCTGACTTTAAACTCAGAATCCTGACTTTAATCTCAGAATTCTGACTTTTTTCTCACAATTGAAAAAAAAAAAAATTTGTCTCAAAAATTTTTTTTTCAGTGGCCCTAATACTCTACCGTACCTTAGCTGTATAGGCCTGAAAAAGAAAGTAATTCTCATGGGATTTCCTCACAATTAAGTGTGAAATAATTTACCGAAAATAACATCATGCAGCTTTGTAAAAGGTCAAGCCATGTTAGGCTTAAAAACAGTGTCTAGCAGATTTGTCAGGCAGAATCAAACTTGGTCCTGTACTTCTCCGCCCTCCTGACGGCCTTCCTTCAGGCCTGCACCAGGCCCATGCCCCATCTCTCCAGGTATCCTCTGGACCAGCCTGCAGGGTCCTGGGCCCCCAGCATGCTCATCGGCGCATCAGGAGCCCTTAAAAGTGCAGATCGGATCAGACAGCTAAACTTCCCATCCCTGCTTTCCTGAGCATGTCAGCACTACACACACGGTCTTGCCAATGATACCCTAAGATACGCATAAGAAAAGTTGTCACAAATGAGTCCAGTCAGTGCCTCTGGCTTACTTTTGTCCATAAGCTCAGATACTGGGAACGTCACACTGTCTTGCTCAGCAAGCCCATTGCCCCATGCATGAGTCCAAGTCTGCGGTTGGTTTCAGCCAGGTCGTCAGGGGATCGATTCCACGCTCTCACCATTCACAGACTTAGATTCAATGGCAGCATCCAAATGCCTGGATCTTTGTTTTAGCCCAGGAGACGTGTATTCCCAATGCAAATAAATCCTGAAAATACTGTGGACAGGCTTGTCATAAGGACAGACAAAGTCCCACCTGTTTGTTGTTGAAAATGAAAAGTTCAACTTTTTACACAAACTGCTTACCTGATTGGTCAGTACAGCTCGGACTACAAGTTAGGACAAATGAAAACCAGAATAGTTAACATGGTGAATACTACAACCCCTGTTTACAGCTTTGACATCTCTTTGTAGAATCAGTAAATCACAACTTGCTCTTGTTCGTATCTTGTCATATTACTCTTCTTTCTCATTTTCTTTTATGCCTAGTCTTTCTTCTATTTCCTTTGTAGTTTTTTATCAGGTAGCAAACATCTGTGACAGGACAGATCCGTTAAAGTGCAACTAATGTGTGGGAGCACACTTCCTACAGTTGGGAAATATGAGAAATCTTCTTTTTTAATCTAGCTTTGATTCTTTCATTACTGATGATAATGATGGTCTTCACCTTGCACAATCCCTGCAATTTTGCTTTGACTTTTATTTGCAACAAATTTCTTAAAAAACACCTAAAACACTTTCCTCCCCATCATAAAATCAGAATCTTGGTCATACTGTTCTTGTTACTCAAGGTTTCTCAGTGTTTTCAGTTGCTATTTTACAGAAGGAAAATCATCTCAGAACACTTCCTCTTCTCCTTATTAGAAATGTTTTACACACGATGATCTATATGTCTGGGAAGATCATGCCTATTTCACAACAGCTCTAATACATTGTCAGTTTTGGTTTTGTTGTTAAGGTTTTCTTTTAGGGATAACAAAAAACCCAACATCACACTTCTTCAAGACTTCTCGTACTCTTCATTCTCCCCGCTTCTTTCCCATAAATCCCATCATACTGCTCATACTTCCATTTCTTAAAAGAACCCAGTCTCCCACCAACCTACCTCCAACCTCCCCCTCTCTAACCTGCTCTCTGGTCCGGGCCTATCAGGATCCAGGTAGAGGGGCTGATTATGCAGGCAGCTGTCAGCCCTCTAAGGTGAGGCCCCCCAGGCGACAGTTCAACTGTTTCAGACTGAGGCTGTGCCACCGAGCCTGACAGTAGCACGAACAACACAGAGAAAAGAATGCTAATGGATCAAATCAGATGAGAGCCGGGGATGAGAGGAAGGAGTGCTGAGGAGAGGAGGAGGGCGCTGGCAGGCACTCCTGATCAGCTGTCATTCAGACAAGGGGCTCCAGTGTGCGGTAGCGTGTATTTGTTGTGTGTGTTTGAGCGAAGAAGCACTGGCCGCCCAGGATTACGCCCCCCAGTTACTGACATGTTTTCCCTCCGATGAGCCTTGAAGTTTGAGAGATGAAGGAAGGGTGTGAACGGAGGGAGGGAGGGAGGGGCTGGAGAGGCAATGGATAGATGGATAGATGTAGGAGGCTATATACAGTACACTGCTCTGTTCTTTTATTCCTCCATCTAACATGCCTTTTCCCATTTTCTATCTTCTCCGCGTTCCTCCACCTCTCTCTTTGACTATCTGTCTGCCTCGGAGCAATACCTCACTGTGGAGGAAAAGGCAACATATCAAAACTTAACGGCTTTTCCCTTTTCTGAATAATGCTGAGTTCAAGATTATTTTGTTTTGAACTTCACTCCTGCGCTTGCTTCTTCTCTCCTCCAGGCAAACCCCTTCATGACGAGAGACGTGATGCTTTAGCACCATCACTTACGGGCAGTCAAACAGCCTCCTGTGTGGTGGGAGCTTCTGATTAAAACGTAGAGAAGGGAAGACTTCCAAGATCTCTAAAAGTCTGATTGTGCTCCCATTAAGCCCTACATGTACATGTGTTCATACCATGAATGGATAATGTATTCTGACAGCACTAGACAGATGGATATATGATCACCAGCTAAAGAGGATTGCTGTGACACTGAACCAGGAAGTGCTTGTCAAATCGTGTTAGAACACTCGACTGTGAACTCACAGTAGATCTCTTTTAGCATTAACTCGATCGTCAACCACAATCAGAGGCAGGGAAGTTTTAAGTTTCAGCTATGTACAAAATTGCCTAAAACACTGGCCTGCTTTCCCCAAACAAACTTAAACCCAAACAGTTTAACCCTCCGTCCCAGCCTTACCCCCACCGTGCACCAATCCCTGGCAGATGGCTTTAATTAATATAGACATGATAACGAGATTCCCTGCCATTAATACACGCAGCAGTTATGGATTTAAGTGCTGGGGATTCCAGATAATGTGATTAACAGCGGCTGGAGAGGAGGCATCTGTCAGATGATTTGAAATGGAGGAGGGTGGAGTGGTTGTTAAATAAGCTTTAGCATATTGTGTGAGCAATCTTGTGTGTTTATATGAGAGACTGCCAATCAGAAAGAGGGATAGTATAACAATGCAGGGCACTGCTGTCATCTTAGCTCAAAAGAGAGTTTATATTCACTGTTTATTTTGGAGCCACAGCACCATTTCATAATAAAATAGAGCAAACATGAGAGAAAATACACATTACATAAGACTTGTACTGAATTTATGCAAATCCATTAGTGTTTGAAGAGTGATCTATGCAAGACTTTCAAACTAGGGATGGGATCTTACGGTAGTTTTTTACTTGAGACACACGTGAAATAACAAAAGATGATTGTGAAACAAAGGCTTATCAAACATAAAGTGCATTCAAAAATGTATTTTCAAAAACCTTGAAGTATCACATTGACATGAGCATTCAGACCCTTTGCAGAAACACTTGAAATTGAGCTCTGGTTCCCCCCATTTCTCTTGATCTTTGCTAAGATGTTTCTTCACTTTGATTGGAGTCTACCTGTGGTACATTAAAATGATTGGACATGATTCAGAAAGGCCCACACCTATGACAATGCATACCAGAGCAAAAACAAAGCAATCAGATCAAAGCAACTGCCTGCAGCGCTCAGAGCAGACTGTATTGTTGAAAGCTACAGATCTAGAGAGCCAACAAAAAGATTTCTGTTGCACTGAAAGTTCCCAAGAGCACAGAGGCCTCCATAATTCTCAGATGGAAGAAGTTTGTCACAACCAGGACTTTTCCAAGATCTGGTCAGCCAGCCAAACTGAGCAAGCTGGGGTGAAAGGCCTTTTTAAGAAAGGTGACCAAGAATTTAACGGACTGAGCCCCAGAGATCCGTTGTGAAGATGGGACAAAGTTCCAGAAGGACAAACATCATTGCAGTCCCACTGATCTGGGCTCCATGGCAAAGTGGCTAAATGAAAATTCTTACACATAAAAGTCTGCGTGGAGTTTGCAATCTCCACACAGGATCTCTGGAGCTCTGTCAGGACGACTATCGGATACTTGGCCATCTTTCTTTCGCTCTTCTCTTCTGATTGCTCAATTTGGCCAGTCAACCACCTCTTTGAGGAGTCCTGGTTGTGACAAACTTCTTCTATTTGTGAATGGTACCAGATCTGATGAAGGGTCTCATACCAGAACATTACAAATAAATGCACCTTTTTGGCAAATTGGACAGCATGCAGGAGTTTTCTGTTATTTACAAATAAAGCATACCTTCTGAAGTAGGACAGGCCAAATGACTGCTAAATAAAAAGCGTCAAAAATTGGACAAAAAGGTCCATAATACCAGAGGGTTAATAGGCAAATGCTGTATGGAAGGTGAATTCCTTTCAAACTTTTCTTTGCTGGTTTTAATGTTTCACTCACACTAGGATGCATGATCGTCCCCACTCACTAGCCTACACTTGCCTCAGGCATGACTGAGCCTGAGCATGGTTACCTGGTACATACGTCATCATGTCATAATCTGACACAGGGGTTGCTTTGTTTACAATAAGTCTCAGAACCAGTACAATGAAGAATTAAAGAGAAGGACTAAAACTACTGACATTACTTTTTTGAGTCATTTGGTAAGCCCTTAACCACTCCTGGATTCCTCTGTTTTGAAAGGCGGCACACTGATTTGCACCGAGGACATAGACATTACATACCGATGCTTGTGTGTGCACAAGGTGCAAAGGCAAACCTGTTTAGAGTGTATGATGCTTAAGCACAATGTGAAGTACCCACATTAGACTAGACAAACAAACTGGACTTTAGGGGTCAAATGTGTTTGGGCACGGTACAAATTACCTAGTGTGCGTGCACCCTAAAAAAAGAGTGAGTCATGCTTAATAGGGGCATGGCTATAATGACTACAAGCCAGCACGGTGTAGTTGTTTGTCAGGAGGCTTGTGGCCCACCAAAGCACTGCCTCTCTTTTTGTTTCTAGCCTGACTGAGATATTTTGAGATGTTTGGTAGCTGTCATAGTTTGTCTTCAAAATCCCCCAAATGCCGGATATCATTCAGGGTCCATTCAGTATTTTCACTAGTCTGTGGTTTAGACACAAGTATGCACATTAGAAAGGGTATTAACCATGAGGATAACAGCTGTTTATTTGCGTTAGACCAGCAAAGACGCTTAAAACCTGGTTCTGCAGCTTCATTTCCAGTCATATACAAATTATAAAAAAGGGAAGAACTGTTTGCCCAACGCCCTGGTCCTATTTTTGCAGTCAACACTACAACTTATTTCTATTTGATTCTCAGCTCTTGGCCAATTCCTGAAGAAAGAACTCAAAATACAAAGGAAAAGTACTAGGTGATGTGAAGGAGGATGATTTAGGGAAGTTCAGAATCTATTTTGATGGTTCCTCTTTAGCGAAAGTTTCCTTCTTTCTTCTGAACACAGGAGTCTTCTCAACAGCTCGTTCATTCCTTCACTTTCAGTGTGATTTATGTTCACCTTTTTCACATGTTGCCTGTATGGTGACACTAATCTGGACAAACTCAAGCCATATGGTACACAGTAACATCCTCTGCCCTGACCTTCTGTCTGTTGTTTACGCCAGTGGCTATGTGGCTGATATTTGTATTCGTCATGAAGCAGACAAGCTCACACAAACACAGCAGAGCACACAACCGCTCGTCTCAAGGGTCAGTGGTTGAAGGTTATCATGACAATCTGTGGTTTGTTCCAACTGTATGAAGTGTGCTCCCATACATCAGTTGCACTTTAACGGATCCGTCCTGTCCAAACATGCAGCATGAAGCTAAATAGGATGCAGTATAAAGACGACTCTGTGTGTGCACATTTGCATACTTCTCTTTGCTAAACATCTTGTATGTCATGTCCGTCAAAGGATCACGCAAGCAATGAAAATTCTCCAGTTTTGGATGAAATAAGCGACTGCTCTTCTGTACAGTTAGAGTGTGAAATAAGACTCAGACCCCTCATCAGGAAACTGAGGGAGACAGGAAGAGAAATATCCTCCAGTGCAGCTACAGATCATTTTTGACGTTTTTTTCCTCAAGAAAGCCAAGCTTATTGAAGAACAACTTGTCGCCGGCTTGTCTCATTTTCTTCTACTTTTTTTCATCAATTCCCCTAAAATCTTGAATAACCTTTGATAAACCTCCTGAGAATGTGCCCGGATTTCAGCGGAGAGTTTGACAGTCATGAATGAGAAGAGCAGCAGTACTAGTCAAAGCGCTAAAGTTAGCAGGGCTTGTCATGAAAAACTTGAGTTGTGCAGACTCTGCAGAATTGTACTGGATATAATCCCTCTACAGCTGCAAAGATACATCAATTAATTATGATTTTGCCTCTCTTAAAATTAACATGGACGTATCAAGACGACTTTGAACCCATGATTATTGTATACGGGCAGATCAAGGAGGATTTGCATGATATCAAGTGACAAAATATCACTCTTGTGTGGGAAATAAAAGGCAGTAATCCCCTTTTTTGTTGCAAAAGGACTGATTAAAAGCAAAGTAACTGATTAAATGATCACCTTAAACAGATGTTAAAAAATTAACCCAAGGCATGAAGGGGTATCGGGTTAAAAAGTCTTGATAGTAAGGATGCACAAAAATCAGATGACAATAGAAGTTTAATTATAAAATCTGCATTTCTACTGATACGAAACTGCAGCTAATAAATCAGCACTTATGTTTGCAAAATGTACAAACGCACACCAAGGGGGAATATTAAGATTGTGGAGTTGTAAGCAGAACCTTTAAGTGTACCTCAGCTGAATGCTTTTCTTTTCACATCCTTATTCCTTGAACTTTAAAGTGTATTCTGAGTACTGCAGTTTTAGCGTTGAGGTGTAGTTAGTCTAATTCTAAATGTATTTAAGATGATCTTGTGTTGTATAAAAAACTTTGTCAGGATATTCTCAGAGAACCACCCTGCAAAGCTATTATCAGGAGGATTCAGTTTCATTTGAAAGATGTTTCCATGAAAAATGAATATTTTTATTTAGTTCAGTACAGGGCTTTCTGTCAGTCAGCAGGCTGTTACGGTTCTCTTAGCACCCAACAGACAGATGATGTTTAATTCAACTTTAAGTCTTTTTTTAGAAATGGCATATAATGTGGCTGTAGTCCAAAGAACTTGTTTTTCATGACTAAATGTCTATATTTGAAAAAGAATACATCTTGTCATATCATGTCATGTCTTATTTATATCTGTTTCAAAAACAAAAAGGGCCTTCACAATAAGAGTAACCAATCTGTTATCAGTATCAGTTTGATATCAGCAAAATCTAGTTGGTTAACATGGGCAAAACAGATTAGGGCAAAAATCCAATATTGTGCATCTGTCTTTGAAAGTGGATTTCATTATATATTTTTATTATAGTTTAGCATGATTTCGTATAGGGCTGCCAAATATTAAAATTTTTAATCATGATTAATCTCAAGATTTCTGTAGTTAATCGCAACTACACCCTATTTATGGCATTTAAAATTTTCACTATTTTGCATTTACAACTGGTTTGTGTAATTTTTTTATTGTCCCACTGTCTTAGATTAAAGGTCAGGGATACGGATCTGCTTTTATTGGTTGATTGAAGATTTTAACATGAATTTTACAGTGGAGAAAGGAATTTTTTATGGACTTAAAAGAAAATAAGTGAGCAGTAAAAGTGGTAAATGTTTAATAACAAATGGTTCAGAGGATTTTTGACTTGTCCACTGAGCTGAGACATTCAGGAGCAGCGCTTGGCTTAATTTACATCACTGTGGCTGCAGGGAGGCGCTGATCTGGTTGAGCGCGAATGCAGCAGGCATTTAAAGCAGCATAAAGTTTTGTCAAAGAGTCAAAAGGCAAATCTATTGGTGACAAAATTGGTCTCAGTCGCTTGATCAGTAGCTACTTTTTAGACGTGTCCCTGTTGGATGTTTCATTCACAGCCTGATCAGTAACATCAGTGTAATCAGAGACAACAGCCTTTTTTAGAATTGGGGATGCATTTTACATTTTTTTCCTCCCTTTGTTAAGACTTTCACATTTTTAATGAAAGACATCAGCTCGTTTTTTTAAATACCATGTATCATGTACAATTTGATGTGTTTCATCTGCAGACAAATGAGCAGCAGGTTTTTTGTCCCCTTAACTTTTAATTAAGGAATTCACCCTGCATTTTTTTTTAATTACCTAAAACATGCCTGCTATGACATGCCAGCTGAGCTCTTGGTTAGTTGATCAAAATGTCAAATTTGACAGTTTGTCACAAAAATGTAATAATAATACTAACTCTAAAAAAAACTCTTCAAAGCCAAAATAAGCTGGAAATTAGATTACATGTAATTTGTTTGGTACAAAAAATGTTCTAGCTAATGTAAAACAAGAAACCACAGTAGCAAAGTAAGAGCTGTTCTCTGTTTTCTGCTTAAACACAAGTGATTTCTGTTATTGCCGGGTTATAAATATCTCTGCACACTATATATTAACCCCTCTTCCCCAAGATGTGCATTAATCTGGAAAATAAACTTCTTTTTAAAATCTACTGGAAAAAAAGATCACTTTTTATCAGTTATTGGCCATCAGGAGTGGGATTTTATCAACTGGTAGTATGAGTCCAAAAGAATAATGTGCATCACTAATATATTTATATAAAAATAGATTCCAATTCCAGAAATCATTGGTGGACAAAAGAGCCCTTTAAGAGCTTAAAGGTAGAGTAAAATGGCATGGATACACGTTTTAGATATCCTTTTTTAATAGCTCCTGTAGAAGAACTACTGTATGTCTCTATAATTTTAGATTGATGGTATCCCAAATAACCAAAGCACATGAAAACTGTATCTATTTTGGAGGACAGGTACATTGTTGAGGAATAAACCCCTCAAAGACTACAGTCAGAATTTCCCAAAAGCATTGGTGTTTTGTGCAATTTAAAGAGATCGTATCTGCATCCTCTGATAATAACAAGCAAACTATTTCCTAATACAGAGGGACAAGGGCTTTAATTGGTTGCCTTGGTTTCTGGCAGTAATTAATATGGTGTAAATTTTACTAGTATCATATCAAAGAGGAATATCTGGTATGATAACCATTGAATATTTTTTCAAACAAAGGACAAACAGCTCCATAGTCTGGTAAACACTCAGCTTTAAGTCAACAGGATGCATCGTCTCCTCCTTTCTCTCCCTCTTTTTCGGAAATCGTCCAGACTCTCTTTTGCAGCCAAGCATGTCCAGCAGAGAGAGTGAGGGAGAGTAATTTGACGAAGAAAGGGTAAAAGTTGGCACTGAAAGTGAATCAAGGGAGCAAAAGCAAACAGAGGAAGGAAGGAGTGGGAAGGGGGGAGGGAGAAAGTGGAGGAGGGAAGTCGGGAGGAAAAGGGAGAAGGGCTGGGGGGGTGGCTGTAAGCAGAGAGCGAACAAACTCCCAATAAAAACAGAGCGTCAGATGTAACACGTTTGTGCAGAGCCGGGACTGCGTATAATGACCCACTTCCACCTTTTGACAAAGAGTAGCTGGACACTCTGGTTCAAGACCCCGATCACCATCACGTTTGTTAAAAGTCAGAAAGACGTCACAGAACAGAAACGGATTACATGTCACAGAAGTATCGCTTACATAAACGATCAGGAATTGAAGTAGCGAGCTGTTTGAACACTGAGACCACTGATCTACTGTGTCATGCACGTCGTTACATACTCTGACCACATGTATACGCATACATACAGCACACAAGTACCTCAGTGCACAACCAGGGTCATGTTAACTGGAACCACTGGGACAGAAGTGTGAGACAACCATCTCTGCTTCCTGTTTTTCTGGAAATGAAACTATGTCAAAGGCAATAATGCTGGCAGGATGAAATCCTGGCAGTCAGATGGTGATCCCTAAAGATCAGACTAAACTGTACGCACACATAAAGACACACATTTTTTTTAAAGCAACAGTGCATCTGGGGGTTCTCCCAATCATGCTCCAGCATCCTGCTTTCAATCAGAAATTTGATCATTGGCAATGAATAGAAACAGGACAAGCAGACTGCTATTTTATCTTTGAGCACAGTCCTTTTTGCTTCTGGAACATTCAGCAACAGCTTGTCTTTAGTCCCTGCAGCCTCCAGACCAGACAGCAGTGTAGCTGTTAAAGAGAGAATTAACACAGCACTGAGGGCCCAAATACAAATAAATATAAGCTGAGAGTTTTTGTTGCCAATCCAAAAAGAAACAATAAAGAAGAGTGGGAACAGGGACAGATACAGGTTTAAGAAGGGAACATGATACATATGGAAATATAGAGAAAACACCTTAAAAAGAAAATGGTGCTCAAATTTTTTATGTATTTTAGCACTATAAATTTAATATGACTGGCCACTCTCACTAAGGCTACTGCAGCTCCTTTCTTGCATATCATTCCCCTCTCATTTACCCCCATATCCCATGCTCTTATCTTAATAGAGGCATAAAAAGCCCCCAAAATACATTTTAATAGCTAAGAAGAGTCCAGTCAATACAGTAGCAGTTGTGTCCCAAAATAAATAGCTGGAGTAAGATGTTTCCAGTAATGTGCCTTAAGCCAAATGAGTTGTTCCAGAACCATCAGACAAGGCAATGTTGACCATAACGGCAATGGCTGTGGATCTTAAGTTAAATATCCGAGTCCTGCAGTATTTACAGTGGTTAAGGCAGGTGAACCAGGGGTAGTAAACTGTGAAGTGTCATTTGGTGATTAACAGATCACTGATCTGGATTTTGCTGATGATGCTGTGATCCTTGCAGAGACTTTAAATGTCCTTGTAAGCGCTCTTATCTTGCTGAATGAGGAAGCTAAAGTGTTGGGAATGCATGTCACGTTGGCCAAACCAAAGATCCAGTCATTTGGGGATGCCTTGGATGTTGCCATTGAATCTGTGTCTGTGAATTATGAGAGCATGGAAATCACCTACCTGGGCAGTGTAATCCACTGATCCACTGACTGTGATGCTGAGATCAACTGCAGACTTGGTCTCATGCATGGGGTGATGAGTTCACAGTGAGGCATTCCCAGTCCTAGGATGTGGAGAACACTCAGAGTCCTTCGATCCTTGGTCCTCCCAGTCTTACTATACTCTTGTGAGGCCTAGATGTTGACTTATGGCTAGAGGTGCCAGCTAGACTCCTTTGTGGCAACTTATTTTGGGCACATCTTTGGGTATCGCTGACAAGACTGTGTGTCTAAAGCTGATGTGCTTAGGAGAGTTAAGATGGGAAGAGTCATCTGCCTGATACCGGAATGGCAGCGGAACTTTTACAGGCACCTGACACACTTTCCTTGGCCAGATCCAGCTCACCACCTACTAGGTGCCCAGGACCCGGTAGGCTGGTCCAGATGACAGAGGCAGCTGTATGCCTTATGGAGGGGTAGCTGGGAGTATACCTGAAGAGATGGGGCATGGGACTGGACAAAGGCTGTACTGGCATAAGCTCCAATACCTGATCTGATCTTGACAATGAAGTGTATTGTATCCCATTGTATTGCATCACTGCTCACTGCTCAAATCAAACTGTATCATACTGTATCATATCGTTGCTTCAAATCGAGTCTAGGACCCATTTTTTTCCCAACGGGCAGAGAAAGTGTACCCTAGAATATCATTATTTGCATTAGATCTTATACTGATTTGATTATAAAAGAAGCTGCATAAAGTTGAAGACTAATTTTTCCCACTTAAGAATAAAGTAAATCCTATGATGTTGAACCAGATCATATCGCATCATATCAGATCTATCACACTACATGGACGGATGTAATATCCAAACTTGGATTAAAAAAGTGCCTGTATTCATGTCTAGAGGTGGTAGAGTAAAAAACTTGTGTTTGTGGCTAGGGGTGTGTGTAGAGGATCTAAAACTTGTTGCTGACCTCTAACCCCACATTTTACTCACAAATCAGCAGAGGGTGTTACCTTGGACAATCTGTTCTTTCAACACTCACTTAAACTTTGCTCCACACAGTCATGTCTTTCTAACTTGTCTGCCCTCTGGCTGATCCATAACAACTACAACCGACACACAGAGACACTCAAGCCCATAAAAACTTACATGCAGAGTCTGAGCTGTGCTTGTAAGAATTTTAGCAAGCATACACAAAACTAGATATGTAGCTGATTACAACATGTTGCTGTAACAGCTTTCTCTGCTGTTGTATGCACTGCCCCTGTATGGTCCAAATGATGAGTTCAATGTTATTTCCAGCGATGTTTCCCATAAGTCCTCACATGTACCTCACCAGCCACCATTCAATTCTAAGACCCCCGTGGGGCTCACTCTGTTTTGCCCCCTGGTATCACTCTGCTCATTGACCCCGCACGTATCCCCTGGCCCCTATAGGAGGTGAGGGATTGTACAGGAGACAGGGTCTGAGTGGGGAGAGAAAAGGAAGGAGGGTGTTTGGGGGGGTCAACTGCAATAGAAAGAGCACTTCTTCAGGAAAAGCATTAAAGAGGCAGGTATTGATTTGGGATTTTAAATGTTTTCCGCAGTGATATATCCAATTAGCCTCTGAACCCTATATGGGTGTAGAGCAGGCTCCCCCGAGGCTGAGGAGGGGGCCACTATGACGCTTTTTCTTGACTCCCTTAAATGATAAGAAATAGATAATACCTGTTAGAGTCCAGACCCATAACGGCATGGTGCTGGAGGGCATTATGAAGCATGTGAAGAAATTAATCTGTACTTATACACTGATGGAAAAACTAAACCGTCTCCCAATGCAGCAACTGTTTCTGCAACTGTTTATATTATGCTCTCCCATCTCTGGTGTGGGCGACGCGGTGACTTGTACAGGCAGTGTGGACAGCTCCTGGATATTGGTGAGCTTTAATTCTCTCTCTACACATCCTATGTCTCCTCCTCCACCTCCTCCTCCATCTTCCCCCACTCAATCGATGGTAAGTTATTTAGCAGATAAAAGAGTTGGATCAATCCAGCAGCACATATCAGAGTGCCAGCAACTTGTGTATATTATCTGGCCTGTGTGCAAGAGTGGGGTTGTGAGTGTCTGAGTCTGAAGCTGAGCCTAAAACAGCACTGTGTCTACTCTTGTGTATTTGGTCAAGTGTGCATACCTGCATGTTGAACCCACGAGAAAGAAAGAGTGAGAAAAAAAAGGTAGGAGTGTGTCCTTGGCTGTTGAACGACAGTCACCTTTTATTCTTTGTGCGCATACGGACGACTTATCAGGGCATTCTGCGCCTATTGTAAATATCTAATTTGATTCCAGACGTCATTATAGGCATCTGAATTGAGGCAATTGAACAGGATAAGTGGAGGCAGCTCCAACCTGTGTAGGAATACGCCTCCAACTAAAAGCTTAAGTGTTATTTGTAATTGAAAAGGAATGTGAACGGAGTGAGAAAGAGAGAGACAGAGAGAAGAGTCTGTTTGAAAAGTAAAGAGCACACATGGGCAGAAAGACAGAACGATCCTGAAGAGAGGAGTGAGGGGCAAGATGTTCATTTGAATGTTATGAGCAACAAAGGGAAAATGTTTATTTAAACCAGAAAAAAGGAAGATTGTGATACTAACTCAAAGCAAATGTGAGGACAATAAGCTGAATACAAAGAGGTGAGTGTTTTTCAGTGAGGTGAGTGCAAGACAATAATGAGGTCAAAGGGGAATAACTGTAAACTTCAGAGGTCACAGCCAGACACAAACGGACAAGCACGAGCAGGCGTAGCAACACCATACTCAAAGATACATGGATACTCAACCACAAAAAGAGTGTTTATTATGTGTTAGCTTCAAGCAGCAACCTCTTATGTTAAAAAATGAAGCCAGTTCAAAAAGGCAAAAAAATGCAATTCCTCATGTGTCCACTGGAGGCTGGCCTCAAAGGACAAGAACTCCCTTTAAGCCCCATTTTAAAACACCCATCTTTACATCAGGAGAAAAACAAGTTTACAGCCAGGTACAAAAAAAGAGATGCACATGGTTAGCTGGCTAAACTGCTAAATTTGGATATAAAATTAGCCAGCACAAGATTTAAAAGTCTTCTAAACTAATTACCAATCTTTTTTTTTTTTTTTTTTTTTTTTTTTTTTTTACAAACACAGGCCTGACATGAAGGTCAAAGCCGACACTGGCAGACACTGCCAATTGCTGCTGCCTTCTAGTCAGAGCTTTCCACCACCACTTACTGGGATGTAAACATGAGAAACAGGGTTTAGCATGTCATAAAGCGAGATATGACCATTTTTTTAACTAAAAAAATGGAAATCAAGCTGGATATAGACTGTTGAGAGTTATCCTTAGGTATAACTACTCAACCAAAGTGATGAGTTACCACAGAAAGCACAATACTAATTTGCAAAGAGGGCTGCTTGCTGCTGATTTTAGCAACGCTCGACTTAGCACACCAGGCTCACATAACATACCCACGACCCAGTGATGAATTAGACTAGCCAGTTTATCAAATTTAACTGTGTGTTTAACAAATACAGAATAAAGCCTCAGAACATCCTTGGTACAAACACGTAATATCTCAATTCTTTATTGTTACAAACTGCAAGGGAGTTATTTCCCCTACCAAACCATTACCTTTAGATGGCCTTACAGCTTATTATTCACAAAGTTTTGTAACAGGATGCAAATGAGATGTCTACAGTCATGGAAGAAAGTATTGGCACCCCTGGAATTTATCCAGAAAATACACCATTTCTCCCAGAAATTGTTGCAATTACAAATGTTTTTGGGATACACATGTTTATTGCTTTTATGTGCATTGGAACAACACAAAAAATTTGAAGAAAAAAGACAAAATTGACATAATTTTACACAAAACTCAAAAAATGGGCCGGACAAAATTGTTGGCACCCTCTTAAAACTGTGGGTAAATCATTTTATTTCAAGCATGTGACTATCCTGCAACGCAGGATAGTTGGAACGGTGGATAAACATCCTCAGTCAACTTCCACACAAATTCAGGCTGTCCTGCAGACTCAGGGTGCAAAAGTGTCAGTTCGGACCACACGTCATCATCTGAATGAGATGAAGCACTATGGCAGAAGACCGAGGAGAACCCCACTGCTGACAAAGAGACATAAAAAAGCCAGACTGGAGTTTGCAAAAATGTACTTGAGTAAGCCTCAATCCTTCTGGGAGAACATTTTGTGGACAGATGAGACTAAGGTAGAGCTTTATGGAAAAGCATGTCATTCTACTGTTTACAGAAAACGGAATGAGGCCTACAAAGAAAAGAACAAAGTACCCACAGCCAAACATAGTGGAGGTTCAAAGATGTTTTGGGGTTATTTTGCTGCCTCTGGTACTGGGTGCCTTGACTGTGTGAAAGGAATCATGAAATATGGAGACCATCAAAAATTTTGGGCTGCAATGTAGGGCCTAGTGTCAGAAAGCTGGTCAGAGGTCATGGGTGTTCCAGCAGGACAATGACCCAAAACATACCTCAAAAAACACCAAAAAATGGTTGGAGACAAAAGCGCTAGAGAGTTCTGAAGTGGCCAGCAATGAGTCCGGATCCAAATCCCACTGAACACCTATGAAGAGATCTCAAAACTGCTGTTGCAAGAAGCACCCTTCAAATCTGAGAGACCTAGAGCAGTTTGCAAAAGAGGAGTGGTCCAAAATTCCAGTTGAGAGGTGTAAGAACCTTGTCAATGGTTATAGGAAGTGATTGGTTTCAGTTAGTTTTTTTCCAAGGGCGTGCAACCAATTATTAAGTTGAGGGTGCCGACAGTTTTGAGTTTTGTGTAAAATTATGTCAATTTTGGCTTTTTTCTTCAGATTTTTTTGTGTTGTTCCAATGCACATAAAGGCAATAAACACATGTATACCAAGAACATTTGTAATTGCAACAATTTCTGGGAGAAATGGTGTATTTTCTGGAAAAAATCCAGGGGTGCCAATACTTTCTTCCATGACTGTAAGTGGGCATGCTGTAGTTGTTTACCAGGACCCTAAACGCCTGCCAAAGTAACACCCTTTTTACTTGTTTCTGAGCTGTTTTAAAGGTATAAAGAATCGGTTGGCTTCGCAGAAAATGGCAAATGGTTATGGTAAGTGGACTTGAGCTTTTCTTGACATCTGACTACTTTAAGTAGGGATAGATTATATTTGATGTTTGCCAATATTCAAAACGTACATGTTCATTTTAGTCAGTACAGATATGGATACTCAAATTCACATACCCAGTTCAGAATTAACACCTCAGTGCTTAAAACACACTTTGAAGTGTAAGAATGACAAAGGAGATATAATGTCCACCCCTTAATCCACACTTTCAAGTTTAAAGACCCTGTAAAGTGAAATCTAAAGTTTTTGTCTTAACATACTAAATATTTTGGAATATGATTGCTGTAAACGTGAAAACACTGAGATCTACATGTCACTGAATTCTGGCTAAAGACTTAAAAAGTTTTTCACCTCTTTCCTGGCTGGGTTTAATTTGGGCGGGGCTAATTTGTGGGCTTGTGATCTCACAAGCCCACAGTGAGGAATAACCCCGCCCCTCTATTTTCTATAACTAAAGTAATAAACTTCAGCCCTTAAAACACACTTTAAACTTAAAAAAAAATGAGGATAAAGAAAAAAGACTAAACTGAGGTAGATCTGTTGATCCTACCTTAAACTATGCAAATGTATTCTTACATAAAGCCAATACTTACATCTGATACAGGCCAATATTTACAGCTTACATACTTGTAAATCTATCAGCATTTTCATACTGTATAAGCCGATATCGATAACTGACTTTCAAAGCAAACATCTGTCAATATGGATATCAAGTAGATAACATTGGGACAACCGACTAAACCCACTGAGCCTCAGCCCCCCCATTTAGGGGGAGCCTGAGTGATGCCAGCCATTTGTTTACTGAAAAAGGCTTTGAAAGCTAATTCACTGCAGCCCCCATATTGAAAATGCCATGTCATACTTACCTTTAGTAACCTAGTGTTATAGAAAAAAAAGGTGGAGTTGAGACGGGTCTTAAGCCTTCAGACAAACAGCTACACCACACTGACTTGACATTATATCAGTCATGTCTCTAATTATGAGTAACTCAAGTCCTTACTTAAACCAAAATGGACGACTTATAAAAGCAACCCCCACACACATTAATGTGTGGCCATAACAACATGAACTATCCTGACCAAACTTTTTTTTTTTTTTAACCAGGCCAAACACATGCTTATTTGTGCATGTTAAAATGGGTTGTGTATGTGACTTCTGGTGTTTCAGCCAACCTCAAGTGGACACTTCAGGAACTGCATTTTTTCTGGACTCCTGCTTTGTCTTCATTTTTCAACCCCTGAGGTTTCTACTTGTTTAAAATAACAGAACAGTGGCTATGTCCATGTTTAAGCCTGTTTGTAGGTCTGGTATAAAAAAAATGTGACTCATTTAAGAGCTGCTTGTTTGTGCAAGTGTCCCAATTACCTAAACAAAGCGTACCTAATATTAGAAAACAAACACATACACACCCACATACCCAGAGAGAAGAATACACACTCACAATGTACATGCACACAAATAAAAATGTTCTCACCGACCTGCACTACTTTCACCAGTGCACACATGCAGAGACGCGCACCACACAAACACAAACACACACTTAAGATTGTGAGTGAGTCACTGCTTGCCCAGCAGGGCCTGGGGAGCTGGGGATTTCCACACGGAGAAAAACAGGTGACATCTGCCCAGCTCCCATACAGATCCATGTACTGTACAGCTGCTGTGTGTGCAGTAAAACCTGTGAATATAGGACAGGAGAGAAGGAGCTCTTCTATTATGTGAAAAGAGAGAAAGAGAGAGGGAGACCGAGAATAGGGTAAAAGTCATTGGAGGTCGGTGAAGTAGTCAAAGAGCACTTGGCAGAGGCTAAAACAGCTGAGACACACCTGCTAATGTGATTGGAAACACATGCAGTCCCCACCCCTGGAGATGCAGCCTTGTGCTTACCCATATACACAGATGAGGTAGCCACGCATGGCCTGTTTTCACCTCAAATAAAGTTCACAGAGACCGTACACAAATCGGTAAACATCCTAGCTTAGCACCAAACATCGCCTGGCTCTTCCTCCTGTACCACTGCTTGGGTTTCAAACAAAACTCACTTCCTCCTTCTGTTCTAGGTACATGCATAGCGCTCAGATTTTTCTGCCGTCTTACCTGTGTCCCTGTTTGTCTGGAGTCTGGAGAATGAGGGGTGTCTGAGGTGATGTAACACCATGTCTGGCCTTTCTTTCGACAAGCCCCCACAGATGACTTGAATGGGAAATTCCCCATTTAAGAGTTGGCTCCAAATCAGATCAGTGGGCAAGATTTCATCATTGTTTAGTATGTAGATTAACAACACTGATTTAACTGACTGATACAGTTACATAACAACAGCTGAGGTTACTGGAGTCATTGTGATAATACCAAATTATGACATATTTATTATTATTGAAAAAAAAATTGAAAACTCTGCTGTGGGATTGGATAATCTGGAGTTTAATTTAATTTCAAACATCAAGACATGAAAATAACATAGAAACCCATTAAAGGCAGATAGTTTTACCTGCATACTGTGTGTGAAGAATTATTTTATAACCACTTTGTGCTCCTTAAGGGTGTGGATCAAATAAAGAACATAGCTAGTTTTATTCTTGAAAAGCATATAGTCAATATCAGCCTGCTGTGTGTCATTTTTATGAATGTTACTCCCTCCTCAGGAACATGTTCTGTATTTAACCGATTTATTGCATCATATTAAGCTCTTCCTTTGCTAGTACTGTAGACATTTCTTATTAAATGGGTTAAGTTTTGTATTTTAAATATTTCAATTCGTAAATAGTGAAAAATTAATAATTTTCAAAAATTTCCCTCTTTTTCTCAAAATGTCTTACAGGCCGGATGACACCTGCTGGCACCCAGAAGTGGCCTGCGGGCTGGAAGTTTGACACACCTGATTTAGACGGAGGCTTTTTTAATTGCTGCCTGCTGATTCTCTGTGACTTCTTTTATTTATTTACTTACTTGTAACTTGTAACTATTTTTCACACTTTGTGTTCCATAATCCTTCTGATGAGATTAACCAGTTTTGGGTTTACAGGAAGTCAGTTTTGTTGCAGTGGTATCGCAACCTGTATTAATATTGTTTGATTTTTAAAAGTACTGCATCTAAATACTGTATTCATTATATTAACGAGCAAGGTCTTTACATAAAATTTACTAAAAGGCATTTAGCATATTTAATAATGCTCATTGTTTTTTGTTTGCATTGGTACAAATACCCTGAAAGTTTAAGGGTGAGCAAAACGTGTGAAAACCACCAGAATGTCACCCTGACTTTACCCGAGCTTTTTCCTGCCACCTCGACGGTTACATTTCAGCCTGAAGTCTGGGTTAGCAGATGTGAGAACACAATATTCAGAAATATTCAAGAGTCAGTGGGAGTATATGATGACGTCTGTAGCCTGCGTTTAGTGCACAACCATACATGGTGTAATCTCCATGCTCACCCTCTTTAATTTAACTGCTTCATTATGTTTTCTCCTTTTTTCACTATGCTCTTCTGTGCTCTTTTACTGATGCTATGCTGAACTGTGCGTAATATTGATATAAAAGCAAAAACTGTCATGACATAATCAGCTTCTGTTGCTGTGTCTGCCACTTCCACTTTAATCTTCCTAAGACATTTCCCCCTTCCTGTCTGACAGGGATACTCTCCCAGAACCATATCACGAGGATTTCAGGGGCAGTTTGCATGAAATTATCTAGAAATTTTCAGAAATCCATACGGGAAACAGTTATATGCATCCTGTTTGTTTATTGTGTGTGTAGTAGAATTTGATTGTCTGTATTTGGCAGCTGCACTGTACACTCGTCTGTCTTTCCCATGGTCAATTCCACAACTATTCTCATATTTGTTTGTTTTTCTCCACCTGTGGGCCAGCAGAGAACAAAAGCTGGGCATTGATTCCGGTGTCTGTGGTGGACAGAGAGATGTGCAGTGTGGGGAATGGCTGTGGGGATTGTTTGACACAGACCAATATTATTCAACTTGGACAATATCCTAAAATGGCTAATTATACGGAACAATTAGCAGGCTAATTAGACAATTATCTACGCAGACGATCTATTGGCTGGAGGTAATCAATACAGGGGAAGAGATAGTGGCAGAGATTAGGATTTGCTTTTTATTACCTAACCTGCACCACTTGGAAAGAAATGCTCTGAGGTTTTCACACAATCAGACCTTCACCTTTTTATTTGGCACATCTCCCTTCTCAACAAGTTTATTTTGCGGCGACGTTGAGTTGTAATTGGAGTGTTTCCTCCGGGCATGTATGTCTTTATGTGTGGAGCAGGCAGGAGCGAGGTGACAGCAGATTTGTAGGAAAGAGTCAGAGATGTTGTTCCCACAGGACAGAACGAGTGAGTCAGGTCCCAGCACAGATCTTATCTGATCATCGTGTCAACACTATAGACCTTCTCTCCTTCCACTGCCCTAGTCCTCTCTTTCTGTTTACTCTTAGACTATAGCTTTTTTCTCTCTAAGGCACAATCACACAAAGGATTCATCAGTCATCTTCAGTTATGTCCCTGACACGATCACATGCTTATACACACACACAAAAAGCTCCTCTTCCATGTGCACAACACTGGCATCCAGTCAAAGTGCCGCTAAATTGTATTAAAATAGTGCAGCGCTCGTCGCAAATTTACATGCGAATTAGGGAGAGTAGAAGTAATTACTCCGGGCCAGTGCGGCTAATTGAATAAGGGTGCAGCCTTTTCTCTCCTCTCTCCTCTGCTCTTCTTTCATTCTATATACACAAGACTCACTGCTTCTCTTCAATGTCATTATGCCGCCGCTCTGCCCTCTTCAAGGGCCCACACATGCATGTGTGCATCTATAGCTGTTTGTTTTGCCAAGTTGTTTTTGCGCTGCCTATTGATGTGAGTATGATGGCCTTTTGTGCCCCATGTGGGATCAGAAGTGTGTATTTGTTTTTGTGAGTCATGTGGGAAATTAGGCTGATAAAATCTATGCACATTAAGATGTAGATGTGCTGTTTGGTGGGTACTGTCATTCTCCTCAGGTCCTGTGGGAGACAAATGAGAAGCAGAGTAAAAACACGAGCAGAAAGGCAGACATGACCAGAGCAGGCACAGACAGCCCTGGGGCTGTGTTTGAAGTAGGCCTGGGAGAGCACACGCTGCCTTTCAGGTGTGGTGTGTGTGAGAGTAACTGTCACACTGACACACACAGGCGTTTCCCATTGGAGCATTTGCATGGCAAAGTGTCCGCTGGCTGATTCCCAGGTCTGCTTAATTCTGTAATAATAAAGAGCCTTACAATAAAAACCAGTATTGCATGAAGTGATCCCTGCAATACACCTGCAGGGGCTCGGTGTTGCATGAAGCACGCCTGTGGAAACAAACGCATTTCTCCTCCTTTTTTCATATTTCAAAGACACATAAATCTTATTTCTTTCTGCAGGTCTGTGTGTCAGTCATGCAGTGTGAAGGGGAGCAGCGGGCTGCTCTCAGGAATATCAACCTGTGGCTGTCAGCCTTATCAGATCTAACCCACTCAGGGAGAACTAAACACACTCTCTCCCCCTCACATACACACTTGAAAAAGGCAAAACACACACGCTCACTATGTACACATATGCACGTTTAAATACAAACACTCCCAAAAGACCAGAATGCATGCATGAAAGAAAGTCGCTTGGGTCACTTCTCCCAGGTAGAGAAACACTCAGCTAGAGACCCTCCCGCCGTCAAAACACAAGTTGTTTTTAAGCTGTCACTTTAGCACATATCAATCAAAACAAACATAATATCTTAATTAGTTTAGCTGTTAAAACGAAGGCAGACTAGTTTACCTTCAATAACAAGAAGGAGAACATTTTCCTCTTATTCTTCCAGTTTATAAAACCACGTACACCATCCTGTGAAATCAGGTTAAGACCCCACACTAACAGGTTTTTTTTAAATGATTAAAATCACAAACTAACCTTGGGCTATTAAGACATACGATTATTAAAAAGAGAGACAACAGGTCACTGTCTTTCACCTCTTGTGTCCTTAAACCTCTGGAAAACTTAAGACCAAAAAAAATTAGATGACTGATCCAAGTCCAGGTGTCCAGGATGATTTTAAAAATGTAAGAGGCCTTTAATTCATAGGACTAGAAACATTTAAAATACATCAAAATTGACAGATGTAGACTGATTCCTCTCGAAAGCACCTGCCTTTATCTTTCTGTGTAGATCAATAGTATAGTCAAAAACACCATATGCCAACATAATCCAGTGTTTCCCATCATTTAGACTACGGCAGCTCATCATAATCTTCTCTTTACTGTCATCGTCTATTTTGCCCCACTAGTTAACCCTTATACGCATGCAAACTGTGCTTGGAAATTTCATGCAGTATTTTATTTATTTGTTACATCTAATTTGTTTAACTTAGGCTTTTAGAAGTATATTTAAATCACAAGGTTGGATGTTATAGTAACACATGATGATTGGTTGTCTGTGTGCGCACAAACTAAATTCCCCCCAGCACAAATCATAGCCTGGATCCCGCAACTGAAAACTCTAGATACACCCCTGTTCTTAAACTAATAAACACAGGTTACACATGTTAGATTAACAACCAGCTGCAGACAGAGAGGTCTGTTTATGGAACATAGAGGGCACATCAACAACAACAGGGGAGGAAAGGGACTGACCTATCACTCACTTAAAAGTCAGACCATTTTTTTCCTTCCTTCATTGATTTGATCCACAAAGATGTTGCTCCTGCTCAGAGTCTTCTTTCATACCTGTAAAAACCTATAAAAACAAACAGTGAGACAGACAAGTTCAAGAAATAAATATTAAAAAAAAACAAGAGGTAGTGTAGTATCCATATCTGAACATTTTCAGCAGGTACCCATTAGGTGTGTTGGCTTCAGTGTCAGTGTTGAAACTGTATTTCCTTACTCATCCTGAAGTGTAATTTAAATTATCTTATAAGCAAAGGAAGAGAGGAGGTCCATGAGGCTCAGTTGCCTTGACCTCCAAAATCTAAATCCTTGAGTCAGTGTAAGAATCTTTGCAAAGTTTGCACAAAATTCCTCAAAGGACTCTTGAGATATCATATTCGCAAGCGACATGAGGCTCAATAACCCTGACCCTTAACCTCAAAGCTTAAGATTCATCCTTAAGTCTGAGTGGACATTTGTGCAAAGTTCAAAGAAAATGCCTCAAAGAGTCCTTGAGATAATTCACAACCAAGGCACTAACATGAAGCCCTATGACCTTGACCTTTTACTTCCAAAATCTAATCATTTCACTCATATGGGATACAGGCTATGGACAATGGATGGAATGATGGATGGATGCTGCATCCTCTTCTTTAGTGAGCTTGCTGCCCAACTGGCTCAAGTCTTCTTCCATGTGAAAATCCAATCTGAGTCAGTTCTCTCTACAAAACAGGATTTCTGCATGTTAATACTGAACATGTTTTATAGTTACAGTCTGAGATTGTGTTCTTTAGTGCAACACCTCAAATCACTGGAAAACACAGAGGGAAAATCTCTTGAATCACCCAAAAAGGCCCCAATTTTTCCTGTTTAGCTTGTATTTTGTACCACGTTCATGTGTTTAAAACCATCACTTTATAAAACATGACTAAACACCATACCCAAGACTTAAGGAGTCAAGCAAAGGTAGAATCAGGGCCAATCAGCTATCTGGTTGGAAAATGTAATTCACCATTTTTCTTCCAGCTATTTCCTTAAGTGCCAGGTCATGTTCATCTGTCAATGTGTGGGTGTGTTTGCGTCTTCCCTGGTGGCGATATTATGAGTGAAAATACCTGCTGACGCACAACAGCCAGACTCAGAGGTCAAACACTTGAGAGCTTGCTTTCATTGATTCATCGCCCCAGGTACAGAGCACACAGTTCATCCAAGTGTGTGTGTGACAGAAACAGAGATTCAGACAGGAAGAATCTGTGAGCGTCTGTGTCTGTTAGCGTGTCTGTCTGCACCAGGTTGCTATTGCCCCAAACAGAGCTTCAGGCCAGCCTGTGTTTCCTGGCTGGGGGCGCAGTCACTGTGGTTAGAGTGTGAACAGGAGGGATACATGAAGAGAGAACAAAAGCTATGCCTGGAGCCAACACTGAAACGCCTTTTAGGAGCAGGGGAAGATCACCATGATGGTACGGAGGGGATGAGTGGGCGCAGGAGGGGACATACAGTGGTGTGAGACTCTTTGAAAAGAGGGAAGGGTTTGTCACTCTTGTTTCACATCAGAAAAAGGGAAGATGTGTCACGAATGTGCTTTACAGTAAACAAGAGTCCTCAGAGCTCCCCTATCTGACTAATCCTCTCAGCTCCTGTCAAACAAACACAACAGAGAGAGGGAGAGAGAGTTGGAGAAAAAGAGATGAAAGGAGGAGAAAAAACTCAGAGGTGAACTACAGAGGGAGAAGTTAAGGGTACAGAAGCGATGAATCGTGTTTGGACTGCGTTCTAGCTTTCATGATGGCGGCAACTGGTCGCGAGTCACTGACATGGCTCTGAGGGATTTGCGGGGCACGTGCGTGTTTTTGTTTGGGGTTTTACAACATCAAAACCTCTTTGTTTGGCAAGAACATCCTTAGATAATCCAGGTAGCTTACAAAGAGCCATTCTGGAGTGCATAAACATTGTTACAGATTATATTCCTGTCTAAAACAATAAAAGAAAGCTGTCAGTGGAGCAGTATGAAACATTTATAACTTTCTAGTTCAGCCAAACATCCTTAAATCTGTGATATTAACATACATCATCATGACCTTGAATCGCTAACCATAAACAAAAATATTAGCCTGGTACATAATATTTACTCTCCTTATTTCCTCTTTAGGGACATATGTGATTCCTCCTTTGTTCAGATGCCATCTATCTGTTTAGAATGAAGCCAGATTTTTTTTTTTCTCGGTGAAATGTAAAAGTAAACACTTCTGTGGAAGTCCCTCCATTTCCTGCTGACTTCCTGCCATGGGGATTTATGCACACACAAACATACATGCACTCATGCACACACTGCACAGGGAGGGTTGTGCTCTTTCTCTATTTCCCAGCACAGCTATGCCTGTCAGCACTACACTGACCTGTCACAACCACAAGGCAAACAGGTAGGAGAGGGGAGAAGGGGAAGTCAAACAAGTATTTAACCCCTTAAAAGGAGGGTGCAGCTGGTACACCACAAGGAGTCGATACCAAGATATGCAGCCAATTTTCTTTTCACAATGAAAGTTTCATTTAGCCTCTCATTTCCCATCAGTGCCTCTCAGCCAAGCCTTAAGTAGACTTCACATCTTTTCCTCATTGAAGAAATCCCCTCAAATATTTGCCAGATTTTAGATTAATCACAGATCTGCACATAATTTGCAGAAGTTATCATCCTGCCTAGACTTACCATAAATCCACACTTGCTTTAAATTCATAAAGCTTTTGAGAACAGCCAAAACCAGTTAATTCTTGTTCTGCTGCTGTAGTCTGAGGCGCAAACTGTGACAGCTAAGTACATTATAAGACTGTAAAGTTAGCAAACATGCAAGCATATGGCCTAAACTGTTACTGGAGTGTGTAACTGCAAGACAAATAGGAACAAATAGATGACTACTCTACTATCAACATATAGACAATAACTCTTAACACAGGTGCTGGAAAATATTAAGACAGGGCAGAATTACCTGCAGCTGATATTTTCCTCCATGCAGCCTCTCCACATTTGGTACTAAGCAGCAGGAGCACAGCTGATAGGTTCTTTGCAGATGATGTCACACAGCAGTGCAGAACACCAGTTGAGGGGTATGAAGTGATTTCTACATAGAAAAATACAACCAAAAAGGCCATGTTTAGAGCTGTTTACGACTGCACTCAAAGTGCAAAAATGAAAACTCTCATAATTATTAAGCGACTTTTGTGCCAGAAAAATGTTTCACACAATGCCTGTGCATGGTCTGTTTCCACAAAGTGGTCTGGTTCAGTACATTTTGTCATGGTTAAGCACACTAAACTCTGATCTTGTGTTTCTCAGCAGATGTCTGTCCACTTTATCTGGTGTGATGGGAAATCCGTCTCTTTTCAGCAATCCAGCATTTGTCTCAGCTCAGTAGAGCTGGCTATTTTGCTCCAAAATGGCTCTCATTTTTTAACAATTTGGCTTTTAAATGTAGATAAATAATGACAACTAATGGGGGAAAGAAAACTGGCTCTTAAACAGGAGCTAAAAGAGCTGTTTCCTAGAACAGTTTTTTTAATGACCTATCATTACACCATAACTTACTCCACAAAGTTTACATGGTTCATGGTATAGCAGTGTTTAAAAACATGTTTGTTACAAATAATCCATTTTTATATGTTAAAGGGGCTCAGCTTGCCTCTTAGCTCAGTACAAGACTTCTCTAGACTCTTGTCTCCCTTCATCAGGCCAGACAACCCTAGACACAGTTACGCAGAATGAGCTAGGTAAACTGGACGAACTGTGGGGAAAAAACACTTTTTGTAAAATGTAGGGATTGATTGAAATTTTCTGATAATAATTGTAGTGACCAGGTCCATTTTAAACTGAAAGTCCAAACTTTCTTCCGTTCCCATTCATTCATAATAGGTGTCCCACATTTCCTGACCCAAACAGATATTCAGGATCACATGATTGCAGTACTAGTTCTAAGCAATGTTTACACTTCTGTGTCTGACATACTGATGCACTGTCTGCACTGTCTATGAAGCTGTAAGACACTCAGCTTGTCATGTTTACATTGAAGAAAAAATGCCAAGACACACTGTGGATTCTATAATAACCCAGTAAAGACACAATCTAACAGACTGTGTTACATATCTACTGCATAAGACATGTCTCATTCACCACAGGCCAATCAGAGCGACAAACATATGATATGTGCAGCTCCAGAGACTGAACTCAGCACAGTAGCCACAAACGTTGCTAACAATCAGTGAAGCAAATTGGTGAACAAACTCTGCCAAAGCCAGTCGAGAGAAGAGCAAAAGCATCTACTCTGCCTTTCAGTGCAGTTCTTTGCTTTTCTTATAAGAAAGAATTATTGTCGAATTCTGATAAAAACTGCAGCAGCTACATTTGAGCTAATCCCAACACCAGTCACTATTTTCTACCAGTTTGCAGTTCAACTAAACCCCGCCTGTAGCTATCACCTCGTTCTTCTCAAATGATGCCGGTGGGCTGTCCCTTCTCAAAACCATTCTCACAAATGTACAGTCGTTACAGTTTGGGTCTTTGCAAGATGGATCTGTTTGATGACAGATATGGAATCTGGCCAATCCTTCCCAAAGGGTTAGGTAAGAAGAAGCCTTAACGTGTACGAGGTATGGATATTAAATAATGAGACTGCGCTTAAGAGGATGAAACCATGTGGTTCACAGTCACACTGTTAGATATTAAAGGCTGAGTATCAATGCACAACTGCTGTAGGTTTCCTATACATGATGTCTTTAGTTCACTGCTAGCTACTGACTGAAGTGCACATGTTTTTTTGTTAAGGCGTCAGAAAATAATTGGCTTAAAAGCTGAATCTTTTCATACATTAACTGAGGTGTATGGGGAACACTGCGCGTCAAGTGCATGTGTGTTTGAATGACACAAAAGATTTTGGAAGGCAGAGAGAATGTCAAGACAATGAACTTTCTGGGCGCCCAGGCACATTGAAAAAATGATTAACGATTCAGTATAAGAATGATAGCATAAATGATCTCCATTGATAAAGAGACAGTTTGGCAAATTTTTCATGAAAATTTGAACATGACAAAAGTGTGTGCTAAAGTTTTCCCAAAACTTCTGATTCGGGATCAAAAGGAAAAGTGCAAGCAAATTTGTGGAGACATTTGTAACAAACGAAGGAAACCCAATCTTTTTATATAAAGCAATTACATGCAATGAAACTTGGATCTTCCGATATGATCCTGAGACAAAACGGCAATCAGTGCATTGAAAAACACCAACATCCCCATGGAAGAAGAAAGCATGACAAAGCTAGTCCAAATTCAAGGCCACGAATTGATTTTTTTCTTTGACATTACGGGTATAACTTTGGAGTAGTGGGTTCCAGAATCAACACTATTACAAACAGGTTCTAGAAAAACTGCTAGAAAAAGTCTGAAGAAAGAGACACCAGTTGTGGGAAAATAGTTTCAGTCTTTATTAAGACAAAGCGCCAGCTCACACTGGGCTCTTGCTAAAGCAGTTTGTGGCCCAAAAATAAATCACAGCGCTTGATCACCCTCCCTATTTCATCATGTGACTTTTCCTTTCTCAAAATATCAAACCTGTGCGCAATTGAACAGGTTTTGAGTCTGTGTCCGAAGTTAAGAAAAGAACAAAAGCGGTTCAGAGACAACTGTCCGAAGTAGATCCACTGCACTGCTTTAATGAGTGGTTGACCTGAATGCAGCGGTGTGTTAATGCAGAATTGGAGTATATTGAAGGAGAAAGACACTGAAAAATGTTCATATTTACCAGGATTGTACAGCATTAGGCTTGTGTTTTATTAGTCATAGCTTTTATGCTAAGTCTGCTACATGAAAGTGAAGTACTTTAGGAATAAGTGAAAAGTGTGAGCTCACATCAGAGTTAAAATAAGCAGAACAACAGCAAACAGCTGCTGTCCATCAGGAGGAATCTGTGAGCCATTTCTAAAAGGACAATAAAAATAATAAGATCCACTGTGATCATTTTGGTCTGTTTTTCCTTTTGGGAAGAACAGCTGAAAGAGAGACAGGAAATATGGGAAAAAAGAGTGGGGGAAGACATGCACTACCATGTGCCGAGACCGGGAATCGATCCCAACTCAGCTAACCTGGTTCTCCTTATTGTTCTTTTTAATGTCAAATAATAGCTTGCAACATTTGCATGCATAATAGACTAAAGAAGATCCAGATAAGCACCTATTCAAAACAAACGGAGGATGGTTTTTTTAATTCAATAATCAGTTTGAACTGAAAAATCTATTCTGAATCGCATAGTAAAGAAAGATGCACATTATTTACATTATTTGCATGGATAAACTCATGGTAAAAGTCGAGCACCTCTTGTGATTCCTAAATCTATTTATACTGAGTACCTGCCATATAAAAAAAGAAATAAAACTAATGATCAACAACGATACAAGTATTCCTCAGAACAACAGGAGAGTCAGCTGTGTGATATGCTTTGAATTATGATTGGATCAGACTGGATATGAAATATTCATCTGCGGTCTCCTGCAGGGATGGCATGCTGTTAAAAAGGCATTGATTTGACAAGCCAAACAAACGCTGATGAGGCCTGATAATCAATGGCGGCATTGATGACAGTGTGTGGTGGCCCTGGGCTCCAAGCGATTGGATGGGCTCACGGTGAATAATGAATGAGGAGATTCCTGATTGATCAGTGAGGTTGTCTCTCTTTCAGACACTCCGCTGGCATTTCAATGGGGCCTCAAGCACACGAGACAACACGCCAACAACACTGTGATATCAGTTGTTTGGCAAGACTGGTCGCATCGCTGCTTCCCAACAAGATTAAAGACAAATGTGATTTAAAACAGTCCATTCATGATTTCAGAGGTGGTTTAAGAGCAAATGAATGGTTACAAAACAGAATTCTGTCAGAAAAGTAGAGGGAAAAGCTTACAGTGGCTACAAGTGCAAGTTAGAAACCCTATAGGGTCTGCTATAAGTTTGTCCTTGACTAAGAAATGTCTGGACTTTTTGTCTAGGACCCAAGGGTGCACACACATAAATACACTAAGACACAAGCATAAAACACCCCCACACACAGGTGACAGCTGTGGTGGGGTGCGTTTTGTTTTGTCATCTTCCTGGCTTCCCCACACCAGTGCTGAATGTCAACTCTCTCTTCTCTTTTGTACTCGTGAATGATGAGAGGAACAAAAAACGCCAAACAACAAAAAAGGTCCCCCAACAATGTCGCTATCTTCGTGGCATCTACCGCCGCTGTCTCCTTCTCTTCGCCCTCCTCTTCTTTCTCTCTCTCTCTTCCTTTGTGCCCCCACCACCACCACCTCCACATTCACACTCCCTCATAGAATATCACTTAGCTCTGCCCTTGAATCCTCCTCCGTAAGTGCACACACCGAGGTGCACTCTGAAAAGACTTGAAGAAAGAAAGTGGGTGGGAAGTCGCCGCAGCAATGACACAGAACTGCCAGTAGTTTTTTGTTGTCTTTTCATACAACAGAAAGTTTCTGACCATGTATGTCGCATGCTTTTGTGTTGCATTTAGTGAGTGGTAATTAATATACAGCGGCGTCCCTAAATACACATACATGATACTTTACGCCACTTGTCCTCTCATTATTTGCTTTGCATAATTGTCCTCGCTTTCCATCTCTCTCTCTCTGAACTCTGAGTTTCTCTCCCAGTGTGAATATTTATTTCAATGATGAGGATGATTATGCAAATCACAGAGAAGTGCATCTATCTGTCGAGCCAATAAAATAACGTCCATTATGTGGTCTCAACTAATTAGCCAATTCATCTGCTTTTTTTTTTGTTTCAATAAAGACAACCCATTATTATCCCTTCACTTTCTTTCCAGCCTTGAAATAAGACTGCACCTCTCACATGCTTCCTTCTCCCATTTCTTGTGTCTCAGTCTTTTTTATCAAAGTATTCTTCACATACTTCCCATGTGCTCATCCCTCCTACTTTCCTTTACTCCTGACACTACAAATCAAGGCAAGCATTGAGGGTTATTGATCCTTAAGGTAAGAAAAGAGGAGAATGTCTAAAACTCTTCTCCAAGGTTGTCAAATTTTCCAGTATTTCAATAGTTTTTCACATGATGGGTAGGGGTGTGATGAGACACTTACATGACAAGACGAGAACAGATTTTGGTCTAAAACGAGAGAAGATTTCTATTTAGAAATGGTTGAACTTATCCTCTTGTACTGAATATGGCTGCCTATATCTAGTTTAAGTCTTGTCTAACTCTGACTCAAACTCTGCATTTTAACAGCACTTAAAATCAAATCTCCATGCATTTTTACAGTGTCACATCTTCAATTTACCATGCACTCATTGCTACAATTGTAATAATAGAAACATTTAGATAACTTTGATTGGACTTTAAAAACTGAAAAACTAAAAAACAGACTGAAATAAAAAAAAGTTGCATCATTAAAATTAAAGAAGTAGTGAACACTTTAACTTTTTTTCAGTTGTACACTGCAGTATCTGACTGAATTATGATAAAACACATCAATGCTGGTGTTATTTCTGATATTTGCACTAAACTGATAAAAATCTGCATTTTAGGACTTTAATTAGCTCAAACGGACATCTGCTTTGAAAAATCGTTTCTGAAAAGGCGGGGCTCAAGTGACGTAGTCACAAACTATATAAAAGGTAAAATGCTACTGCCTCAAACCAACGTTACCATTCAGAGACCACTCCCATCCTCCCCTGCCTGCACAACTTCAGTGCCGAGGGCTCCAGCTTTAGTAACGCTGGTTCTGGAGCAAACGGCCCAAACAGGTAGTGCTCAGGACCACGATGGTCCGCCACTACACCACAGCCTGCTTCAGGGGACTATGGAGGGGAAAATTCTCCATCTCAAAATAAGGATTGTTTTAAGCGGATACCAACAACTGATAACCATCCACTCCTGATGGCTAATATAAATGTGATTACCGGTAATTTGTTAAACCGTTTATGTAAAAGATGTTTGTATTGCATTTCTTTTTGCACATCTTGGGGTAAGAGGGCTTTATATGAAGTGAACAAAGATATGCATAACTTAATTTAGCTTTATTTTAACTAGCATTTCTTTGTGCCAAACAAAGTACAGCACAAACTAAACATCAATCTACTCTGGTTTAAAAGAGGTTTTTCTTTCACTTCAGCCAATTTAAATGTTTTGAAAACTGTTAAATCAGACGAATTCAGCTGGCACAGGAGGATCACATCCATTTGTTATAAGCTTTGCTAATAATGCATGTATACTTGGTCATAGTTCATGGTACTTTAGTTAGAATACTTAGTGCAGCTGGTAACTTATGATCTATATTATGCATCCCTTATAAAAAAAAAGTATCAGAAAAAAAGGAAAAACAGTATTAGACCAAAGAATTTCCTCATTGGGACCTTCCAAAGAATCGACTCAGCCCCCACCAAAACTGAAACCAAACCTACACCCTTGTGACTCGGCGTATCAGCTCTCAACAGCACAAGTGAAGCTCAAAGCACAACTCCTGCCATTCCCTACATCCCTTTCTTTTGTTCAGTCAGCACAAAATCTTGTTCACTTTCAATAAGAATACCAGCAAATTTCTTGTTTACAAATCTATCTTCATGATGTTTCCCACCAAGTCCCAGCTTCCTCGACTCTCTGCCTCATCTCCTTCTCTGTCAGAACTCCAGAGGTTAATCTGCTCCTTTGCCTCCATATCCGTCTCAAAGAGTTAACATTGCTTTGGATCAATGCCAAACCACAGCTCACCATATGGGCTTCTCATCTCAGACTGAAGACGAGCCTATAGTCATTGTATACTGGTCATTGTGAGACAGTGTGAGACAGTGTGTTTCCCTGGTCTATCATATGCCCAGAAGTTAACAGCCTTTGGCAAAATCCCAGTTTCCTCCTCTCTGCTCCCAGGAAGCGGCCTCGTCCCTGGACTTCAGCCAACCAAATTCTCTCTCTAAAAAAAAAAACAAGTAGTCTACGCTGGAAGAAAGAGAACAAGAGAAAGCACAGCGAGAATAGCTAATACCAATGTTTGTTCCTTTCAATTACAGTTTTAAATGGAAATCAATGTAGCAGAGGGAATGAGCAGAGCCCTTAACGTTGGGGTGATAATCACATTAAGACAGGGTTTAAATCAACACCAGACCTCGGCCTCTGGAGAGAGAAGAACAACATAGAAAGAGCCCAGACTATTAAATTCTCTCTCTCTCTCTCAAGTAATCTATCCATCACTCTCGTACAACAGTCGCCTCCTGCTCCCAAACCGCTGTCTAGTTGCCGAGATACCACCCATAAGTTTCACCATGGTAACATCTGGAATAAAGGTGGGTGGGCAAGGTGCCAGGACAGGCCTGAAGTTTCACTGTGGCCATAAAACTAACAAAAATAAATCTTTGTTCAACTGCTCTTCCCAGCATATAACACCCACACATACACACCGTCACGAAAATCTCCACCAGTTTAACCCCGCTTAACTGTTTCTCAGCTCAAGTATGAGACATACAGTGGCCGCTCTTATTTAAGCCCAAACAGGGAAGTAAACACTCAGCTGAAGTTATATTTCTGGATGCAGAATTTGTGCGTAAGTAAGAACAGCATGCTCTATTTTAATGTAGGTTGCACTGAAAGGGGGCATATTCTGGAGGGGCAGTGAGGTTTTTCCCCTCGGTATTTTGGTGATTCGCCAGGCGCTAAATTAGGAGGAGAGGCTCTAAAGGGGCAGTGGCACTGGTAATGAAGTGAAGCACTACAATTGGGTCTGTGTTAGATCAAGCATTAGCCTGTTCAAAAGGGGTCAAAAGTATTTCCAACCACAACTAAACTGTAGTTTTGTTTTGATGAATACAATAATTCCTGCAAATAAGGGATATTGTTATCATCACTCATCAGCAACAGCTCACAAGTATTAACGCCTTATGTGTGGATTAATTAAATCACTGCACGCTCTTCTAAAGGTGGATGATAGCTATTAGGGAACAGGGAACAGCCACTATATCCATTCTATTCCCTCCTGCACCTGCTATGACACTAACATGCAACCTCTCCTCCTCTCACTGTTTCTCTAATTAATGTCGTCACAATCTCATCCTCCCTGTGCCCATCCAGTGTAGTGGAGTGTGATACCCTGATGCTGGGAGGAAGGAAACACGCACACACACACACACACACACACACCCACAGGTCCCCCTCCTGTGCACACTCTCTGTGCTTGGAGGGCGAAGATATGCAAAGCGTCACTACCATCAAAACAAAAACTGCAGGGGAATATAGGGCAATTGAGTGAATTAAAATGCATCCCTAGAGACATGTCTTTCTTTCTTTCTCTGTGCTCTCTTCCCCTCTTTCTCTCACTGTTCTTGCTGGAGAAAACAGGGTTCTCTTTGGGATACAGTCCGGAATATGCATCCTTGATAAAGCCACATGGTGATCATGTCATAGCAGCAGGAAAAAGAATCTGCAAATATTCAGATTAAAAAAATAACAAAAACAGTGGAATTTAAAGAAAATACAAAAAAGTGAACTAACAAAATATAATTTTTGCAATAATTTTGGCCAATGACACTACGTTGGAAATTATTGTTAGGATAAAATGTTTAAAAATTTGCAATGAAAGGAAAGTTTTCAAGGCAAACACCAGAGTTGAGTTGAGCCAAATTAGTGTCTTAGGTTATGCCTGATTTATACTACATGATGCAAAATTTTTCTACATGTTCCCAAATCTTGAAACAAGAAAAAGCTGCACAAGATGTCTTTGTGGTGGAACAGTTTCTTTTCTTTGGATTAAATTACATAAATAAGCTAAACTGAAAAAATATACAGTGCTTAACAAATTTATTAGACCACCCTAACCCTAACCAAAGTAAGGTTTATGCCACAGCTGCCCTAAATTAACAGCATTAGTAATTACCACAGTCATTTTTTATGTTTCTGCAATGGTTAATACACCAATATGTAGAAGCTCTTTAACCCAAATGATATTTTTAATGTTAAAATATGATTATTATTGTTATCCATGAATTTTCAAATTTACTGATTTACAAAAAAAAAACGGAAAAAAATAGTAAAGCACATTAATATTTCTTGATTAATATGTCAAATTATAGTTATTTACTTGCATTCCTGAACAGAAAAATTAGTTTTATTGGTTGATTGTTATGCTTGATCAATTTCTGACTTCTCAGAGAAGCCCAGTGAGCCGGCTCAAATTTGGGTGAATTCAGTTTAAAATTCCTCATTCCTGTTCAAAATGGTAAAATGTGGAGAGCTCACTGAAAATGAAAGAGTCCGTATTAAAGCACTTCATGATGCTGGATGGTCTCTGAGACAAATATGACAGGTGGTCTAATATATTTATTAAGCACTGTATATATATAATCATTACAGTATAAACATTAATGGCATGTTGATGTAAAATGGTGAATCAAAATTTTGATGTTGTGGGTTAAAGATGGCCCAGTGGTTAGGTCACTTCCCACGTACGCAGGCAACCTGGGTTCAAGTCTGGCCTGCAGCTTCTTCCCGCATGTCTCTCCCCCACTCTCTCATCCAGTTTCCAACTCCATTCAGTGTCCTTGTCTCTAAATAAAAACTAATATATATATATATATATATATATATATATATAACTTTGAAAAAATTATTTCAAGATACCTTACCCAATAAAAAATTTGTGAAATGAAAGCATGGAGTAGCTGGAACTTATCCAGTTTTTACCAAGCTCGCATGAAACCTTTTGTGAATAAGGTGCATGACCGCCAATGCCTTCCATCACTGAACCCAGAACAAGCGGTCTTCCATGACCGGATGCTTATCCTGATTATTACAGCAATTCTACTTTTAAAATGTGGGAACATAATCTGTTAGCGCTTGTACAATCATTCCTCTTCATTCTACTGACAAGACATGTAAGGATAGCATGAAGAAATAACCATAGACAACACACACTAGCATATTAGCTTCTTTTAGCTCCATTGCTAAGGCTACTTGGTTTTTTGTGCAAACATGTTAGCTTAAGTTTCTGAGAAACTCTGTGAAATAAATAGCCCTTTTTACCTGCACTAGAGGATATTATTTTTTCTGCTCACATAAAGTTGTTTCTAAACTACTTTACAGTATTTTGATAAAATATTATATCTCCAGTAATTCTCTTATATCAATTACTCCAGTTATATCCAGGGAGGAATGAATGAAAATAAACAGTCACAAAGGCAAAAAAAAGGTAAAACAATACTTAGGAAATGCAAAATTGGTTAACATGGACGCTAAAGGCATAGTGGTTCGAGTCCATGTCTAAATGTTAACATTAAGGGGAACAGGAGGCCTTGCAGTAAGGTCGAGCTCCATGTACGAGTGTTTCAGGTCTGGCCTGTGGCTTCTTTCCTGCATGTCTCTTCCCCAATCTCTCATCCCTGCTTCCAACTCTATCCACTGTCCCCCTTTTTAAATAAGGGCATGGAAAGCCCAAAAATATATCTGATAGTTCTCATTACCATTGCCAAGTAACTGCCATTCAAAAGTCACTGGCAGTACTTCAGATAAAAACTGAATTATTCCAAGGAATATTTTCTCACAGATGAACTGGGATGAAAATTCTAGTTTGTTCAAGGTTCTTTATGAGTACCCAAAAAGATACTTTTGTTGTGCAAACAGAAGTTTCAGTGTTCCAAAGACAAAAATAACATATACCAAACACTGATCAGGACACAGGACACAATCAAACAAAATACATTACAAACTAACATTAAAATGTTCAAAACAAACAGCATGATTAAAACCAGGTCATGATAAAGTGCTTTTGAAGATATCCATTCTAAACTAATGCCTTATAAAGTGCCAAAGTGTATTTAAAAACTCTCTAAATAATACATATTCTATTAAAGTGCATCACCTTGTGCTAGTTTTGTTGAGAAGTGCTATAGATGCAAGTTCAAAAGTGTTCCTGTAGCATTTTGTTCTCCCTTTAGAAGCAACAAATCAACAACCAGAGTGAGGAAGTAGAAACTCTTAATTTAAGGGAAGCTTTTGGGCTTGATGCTAACAATTACTAAATAAATTACCTAAAGTAATTAAGAATGTAAAGCAAGACTGACTGTCTTACTGTTAAAGCACATAACAATACAATGTTAATAGAAGCTAAACTATTTTTTCGCATCTCCATGGTCCATAATGCCACTGTTGTGTCACCTGACTCTAGGGCTTCTTCTTCTCCTTGTTATTTAAGGTGGTTAGCTAACAGTCTTCAGATGCATTACAGCCACCTTCTGCTAGTGCTACCCCATTACAACTAAGAGCCAATAACATTAAGGGTTAAAGCTAATTCTTTAAGATGAGATAAAAGTTGCACAGACACTTTGCTTTTCTTTAAAGTTGGATAATTTTGGGCTTGTATGCCTTAACTGTTGACAAGGTAGTGGATGGATTCAGAAACTAAGGCGAAAGAGTGTGGGAAATTAAAAGTGGAAAAAAGAGCAAAGCCAGGATTTGAACCCAACAAATCCAACCCCAACATCAAGGACAACAGCATCTGTTAAAGCAGTGTTACTCAACCCTGCTCAACCAAACAGCCACATTGTTGAAAAATACCTTTGAAAGAGCCACAATATAAATAGTAAAATGGTTACAAAAAAATGGCAAAATTTGGTTAAAGTAGTGATAAAAATAATTTAAAAGTGACAAAAATGGTCAGAAAGTGGCAAAGAAGTGGCAAAAAACTGGGTGGAAATTGGCAAAGTAGTTTTAAAAAGGACAAAATTAGGTAAAAAGTGAAAATAAATGGGTGAGAAGTGACCAAAAAATCATTACAGGTGGCAAAAAGCGCCAAAAATATGGCAAAAATGAGTGGTAGGTGACTAAAATGGGCAAAAAGCATCAAACAAGTGGGAAAAATGGGGGGAAAGTGGTATTTAATGGCAAAAAAAGGGGGAAATGCAGGATAAAGTGGCAAAAACTGATTAAAAAAAATGGAAAAATGGGATAAAATGGGTAGAAATGGGCAAAAATAAAGGTTGATGGTGTAGTTTAATAATTGAAGGCTACAGTATAAGTGTGGGAAACAAACTTATTGTGACTTGCAATGGATAATTACTTAGGTAAACGTTTCCCTTTTTAAGGTCTTCCGGGGACATAATATTCTAAATTAACACATAAAAGAGCCACAAATCATCACAAAAGAGCCACACATATCACTGTGTTAAAGGGTGTGCAGATATAACCACCATGCACGAGCACCCACACTTTTATAATTTAAGTACAAATACCAAACTCAGCCTCTTTTTTCATCTTTTGGTGGACTAATGACTGTGGGCCAGACAGCTATAACTGGGCTTGAAGAAGAGGAAGTCCATGTGGTGGTAATGGAAGTGGAGGTGGTGGTGGCCGGTGCATGTTCAGCCGATGTCCAGACAGTCACTGATCAATAAATCAATGTTCAGGTCACACAGGCAGGTGGTTAAAGAGTAGATATTCAGAGCTGCTCTTCATCTGATCACGTTGTACCAACAGAATACATGCTTATCGCTGTTTTCTTTCTTCTTCCTACCCAGGTGAAATCAAGGGAATATTGAACTCCAGTGACGTGATAGCTCTATGAGGTTTCAGAGGGTTTATTTTTTTTCTACAGTAGTTGGGTGTGAATTTAAATAAGATTCCCAGAGACACTTCAGTTGTGTTGAAGTAAATCGCTACAGTTAATGTTTTTGTTTGAGATATAATAGCATCTTGAATCATCTTCACTCAGGAGGAAGCGCAGCCAACCACCCGCATGTTCTGCTTTAATCCATACTACTTAATCTTTGCAGAAAAAGGCTCCCCTTATCGTGTCCTCCGCATGTAAGTCTGTTTTTATCTTCTCCTCTCTCTCCCTCAGACGCCCGCACACACCAAAATGCACTTATGAAAACACTCACACATATACATACACTCACACAGAGGAACACACCGTGTGTAAAGGCGCATGTAATTACCTCAATACAACACTGCTACAAAATGCCAGACAGTGTTTGCATCAGCGTGTATGTGTTTAGAGTTTTGTAATTAGCAGAATACATTTAAATACATTTGGCTGCAACACTCCTGGGAGACTTCCTGTTTGCTGTGTCTGCCTCGATCTCTCGTTGCCTTTATTCTCCCTGCTTGTATTGTGCACCGCCTGCAGAACTCCTTCTCTTTCAAATTTACCAATCAAACTCTTTTCCCTTCATGCACTGGTGTTTTGTTCTCTCTTTTATGTTCTACCTAGCCAGAAACTGGTGGATCAATGTGCTTATTGACCCTGCTGCATCGTTTGCATAATGGTCAACCACAGTGGCTGAAATTCAGCCACAACGTCTGGGCCTACACTCAGCCACCACAGAATGACTTAACTTCCTTGGGGACATCAAAACATTTCTGCACCCTTTGCCGTGACTAAATCTTGTTTGAAACTTAAGCTTAGAGTCTGTTAACACTTCCATTTTGTTTCAAAGCCAATCAATCATCAGACATACACAAATTCACAGATTCATGCCACAGCAGCAGCACATTTTCCAAACTGGACGCTCTCCTCCAGTAAGGACTTCCACCCGACCTCCCCGCTGAGCCCCTCCCTCCTCATCAAACCAGTCTTAATTATTCAGCAGGCAGCCCGGTGTCTTTCATCTCTCTGTTAATTGCTGCGGTCGACTTCTCACTGGGACCACTGTGCCCAATGAAAGCCCTCACTCACACCGTATTGTACCACCGGAGGATGCATGTGGAGCAGTAATGTGAGTGTGTGTATGCATATGTTTTATGGTGAAAAATGTGGTGACGAAAAGGTCAAGAATGAGAGTGATTATAGCATTAGGGCTTACCTGCTTACAGTGATGATCGAGGACTCAGAGGAGTCCAACATATCAGAGAAATACATCGACAGATATTTAGAAGAGTGTGTTTTTGTGGATCAAACATTGTTAGGGTGCTTTAAGACTGTCCATAAAGCAAACTTAATCTCATTCAACATTCCTCCCATCAGAAGATGAAGAAAAGGAAAAAGGAGAAAGAAGATGATGATTTACTTTAATAATCTTTAATAAAGAACTTTAACTTTTACAATCTGGAAATAAATAGGATGTAAATCACCAGTGATGATACGATACAAAACGATACGATATGATGAAATATGCTGCGATTCATTCAATCAGCTCAATTAAGGCATGGTTGAAAAATAACCAATTACATTTATTCATGTTGCTGTAATTAAGTAGCTTTTTTTGCACATTTTTAAATAATTTAAATTTTTACTTTTACTTAAGAATATTTTGGGCAAGTTTTCACTACATTTTAAAAACCATCAAGAACTGAGGAGGAAAAAAAGGAGGTCCAAGCCTTCTGGCAACTAGTGATGTTCCTATGCATATAATTTCTCATCTGATCAAATGCAAAATATAATTGTGTTAAGCCAAATAGTCTAAAGTCAAATAAATACATTCTTTAAACCAACTTCACACTGCAATGGTAGAACAACATCCCACCAGAAATCTGCTTAATTGTAGGGCTACACGATTTTGGCCAGAATGATAATCACGATTATTTTTTCGTTCAACTTCCCATTTTTTCCACTACTTATTTTTTAATTTTGAAACCCTTTTATCCTGCTACTTACCTCTTTCCAGGGCTACACTGAGGCAAACATTCTGCTCTGGCATTTAGCCCCTAATATCTACTTTGAAATTTAGTCAAATGTGACACAACAGTAGCACCATCTGCTCCACTGATAGGCTTCACGATGTTTGTGCTGAAAAATGCTTAAAATAAGGAGTGAATGTCAAAGAGTTAGAACTACAGTGCATCTGGAAAGTATTCACAATGCTTCACTTTTTCCACATTTTGTTATGTTACAGCCTCATTCCAAAATGGAATAAATTCTTTTTTTTTTCCTCAAAATTCCACACACAACACCCCATAATGACAATGTGATAAAAGTTTTTTTTTGAGATTTTTCTTTCATTAACAGAGGGGTACCAACAATTTTGTCCACGTGTGCATGTACATGTGGTGTCCTAATTTTTTTTATTTTTAAAATTTTTGCAAAAAAAAAAAAACTTTTTTCACATTGTCGTTATGGGATGTTGTTTGCAGAATTTTGAGGAAAAAAATGAATTTATTCCTTTTTGGAATGAGGCTGTAACATAACAAAATGTTGAAAAAGTGAAGTGTTGTGAGTACTTTCCGAATGCACTGTAGTGTTCAGAATTAATCCTCATCTAAGAATGGATTTTATCAACTGTAGTTATTTTCTTCTGTTATGTTTAAACTGAGATGTTTTCCTCAGCAAACTCTTCTCTGCTGTACTTTAATTTGTCGTTCATATATTTTATGTCTTTTTCACTGTCTTATGATTCCTAGTACACTTTACTTCCTGTTTGGAAAATGCTCTTATTTTGAAAGACAAAAGAACTTCCAGTTTATCACCAGTTTAGCTGTAACTCAACTACTTAACTACTACAACTAATATTCGGTCCTTGTTTCAAAAAATTAGAAAGGAGAAAAAGTGACAGACAAACAAAAGACTGTATGCAGACACTGCCAGACCGCAGTGACACACTTCATGGTGGAATACGAGTAACATGAGGAGCCACTTGATTAATCATTATCCTGAAAAGATTTGTGGAGATCTGTGGAGCAAAATCCAGTCAGGCAAAAAGACTCTTAAGCAAGCATTCGCGGTCCCACTTCACCACAACAGCACGAGGGCTCAACAGATCGTATATCTGTGATGTCTGCAAAGACCTACTCCTGTTTTCAGTGGACAAAGGTTTAAGTATATATCTTTAAGCCTAATGCACACCTACTGTGCTTTTTTGCACATATTTGTAATATTTAAAGTGCAACTGTTCTTTAATAAATGCTGACATCACTTTTTGTGCCAAGTCTTCATTTGTTACCACCAACTGGGTGGAAACTGTAAATCTGGCATGCAAGAGGAATTTTAAAACAAAAGCTTAAAGATCACTGTGTAGATCAATGTTTGTACTTTCTATCAATTTAATTCAATTGTTTATTTAATCAGCCAATCGATGGGTTGTTACACCCCTGCTGAACATGTTAGACACATTGGCTGACACAGATGATATGCACACACAGGATCCTATGGACATTCTTTAAAGAAGGTTTGTCAAAGTGAAGGGCAGCTGACATGAAGGCGTGTCCATCCAAAGCAGCTGGATGTTTGGTCCCTTGTTTAAGGCAGTGTTTCCCAACCATTTTTCCTTGGAGCCCCCCCTGCATGTACCTAAGAAAAGCAGAGCCCCCCCAGGACCCAAGAGAGAAGAAAAAGTGGCACATAGATTTGAATTGTTTTACTGATAAAAGCCTTAAAAAAGGCCTACGCATGCTTTTCTTATAAACTACTTTATAACTGCTTTTTGCAAGACAAAGCCTTGCGCATCCCCTAAGATCTTTGGCGACCCCCCTGGGGGATCCCGGACCCCAGGTTGGGAACCAATGGTTTACTGGAATATTGTCAGTATTCAGGGAATGAGGTGCCATCTTTTCAGCTACCAGACCAATTTCTTAACATGGTCCAAGCAGGACTTGAACCAGGGAAACTTTAATCTGGGCTCAGGTGCTTAAAGTAAAACCACCCTAAAACTTTGTGCCCCTAAAGGAATCAGTTATCTGTGTTTGTGAATGTTGTCTGCCAAATTTAATGCTAATAGTTTTTTCAAACTGTTTTTTCTGTTTGATTTATATGTGTTAATACTTTCTAACCACATATTCCCCCAGAAACTTTTAGACATTCTTTTAGATTGTAGACTATAAGCCACAATCATCTGTCATATCTGAGAGAAATATCCAACAAAACGAGCACAAGACAGAGAAAAAAAGACTTTAAGATGAGAAAAGCATAGCTGGTATTGTAGTTAGCAGATAAATTGCAGTTATCCAGACAGTCAGCTCCATAATCAGAAGACAGACATGCTGGCGCGTGAGCACACTGAGCAGGAGGAGGAGTGATGGGGTGAAAGTGATGGATAAAGACGGAGAGATGGTAGGGAGCCTTGGCCATGAGGATGAATGGGTTCTTCCTTTGCTCTAAGATATACAGTTTGAAGGGAGACATATACATGAAACGTGGCTGCCTGGGAGGAGGACACGCATGGAAGAAAACAGAAACTGTACGAAAAGTTGGAGACAGACATCAGGAAGAAGAGGAGAAAGAAAGAAGTGGAGGAAAAGTTAATAAAACACAAGAGAAAGAAATGTAAAAACCTACCACAGTGAATGCGCATCATGACAGGAATCCATCATGTTTTCTCAGACAGTCATTTTAGCTCTGAAACAGTACATCCTGACTGGATCTTTTAGAGCACAACACACTCCTACCTGCACACAAACACACAGATACGACAACATACATCAGTGGGCTGGAAACAGCACATGATAAATTCTGAACACAATACATTTTGTCCAAAAGATTTAACATCTAATTCAGACCTGACAGCTCTCTCCATCTCAAAGGCAGGCCAGTTACATTGATCTCCACACCACGCACAGGCGGCCTTGGACTTCTCACACACAGACACACACTCTCAGAGAAAAAAAAAAAAAACACACACACACAAACCAGGCAGGATAAGACAGCCTTCCTGACCCACAGAGCCAACAAGAATCTCTCAGAGTTGAGCTTTAAAAATTATCAAGAAGAGGTGCAAACTTACCCCTTAATATGGTGTCTAAAATACTTCTCTGATACTACTCCCATGGGAATCTTCAGGTCTCCTTTTCTTTGTAGACCATTTGGAGGAGATGAAAATCAATGTTACACCTGCCTGTATGTGTTTGCATTGACTTCTGATGTGCTTTAAAGTGTTTGCAGCATTGTTGACAGGTCAAAAAGTAAGCTTGGATGCATACATGCATGTACAAACATGCATGTATAAACATACAGAGATGAAAAAAGAGAGTTAACAGCAGCTGTGTGTGGCTGCAAGAGATATATGTTTACTGCAGTGGCTGAGAGTTCCTTGGTGAAGTGAGCCAAAAACATGAACTTTGATCCTGATAGAGATGCAGACTGTGAGTTGCCAGAGTGTGGATACAAAATCCAAAGTGTCTTTTTTAAACACAAACAAAATACAATGAATAAACCAAAGAAAAACGGTTGGGAATCACTGGTCTAGACACACTGGGTCAGATTGGGACAAACTGATGCATTACACTGCCTTAGATTAGGAGTTGGCTTGATGCCCTGTGGCCAGCGCAGTTAAGAGTTCAGCAGGTATTACAGGGAGGACATTGGAGTCTCAGATCCCTGGACTCCCAGCTCTGGGACTGGAGCCCAACGGAGCAGAGGGCAGGGCAGAACACTGACAACATTAACTCATCACTGAGTGGCACGGAGCATGACATTGTCACTCTGTGTCTGTGGGTGTGGATGTTCACTGGATGAAATCCAGCAGAAAAGGGGGGGTATTTTTCTTTTCTCTAAGTTTTTTGAATGAAAGATGTTTTCTTTATGAACTTCTGGGAAGCTAGCATGGGCCGTGCTGACTGATATCAGCTGATATCAACCGATACATGGTGGAAAAAACATGACTGGGCAGTTTGTTTGAAATGTGAGGGTGACAAGCAAAAAATGCACAGTGTCAGTAGGTTTCTGCTGATCCAGAGAGACCACCTGAAAATGAAGATAATAATGATAACAACAATAATTTTCCATTCAGGTTTTAGAAGCGTCATTACCCATTTTATGAGAGCCAATGCTGAGTTTATACTGTAGGGTCCAAGATAAAAGAAATCCATGTCTTTGTGAGTCTGATCCAAATGACTGCAAGTTTTGCACGTGTCACTACATCAAAGTTCTGCTTGGTGAAGTTGTATGTATAAACTGCATAATATATGAAAAATACATTACAGGCATGTCTGCTGGGAAAGCAGTAGTCTGTTTTCTGGTTTTGGTGCACATGCATACATAACCAAACTGTTATTGATTTTGGCCAAAGTTACCCTGCAAAAAACTCTTGGGGTGCTTTTACATCAAGGACCTTGGCCTGGATCCCAGTCTGCATGAGGTCAAAGTCTGGCTCCGTTTGGCCAGTATGAACACAAGCATACTGTACACAGGCACCAGGCCCAAGTCCCCCTGTCATGGGCACAGTATGCGGGAACACAACAGGGACTGAGGACTGGGTACTTATCAGAAAGTGGAGTTGTAAAGTTAAGTCTTAACGTCTCAAAGTCTGGCGTAACCCTGCAGCACCAACCCATTTCATCCTCTAAGCAGCAAAGTAGATGTGGAAGCAGGAGGGCAATCATTGCTGGTGTTGGAAAATAATCTAAATCATCCATAGTAGCTTGCAGGATGGGTGCTATTGTCTGCACAGAGCAGAAACAAATATTGACCCAGGTGCCATAGTTGTCAATTTTTCTTCTTTCCAATGGAAAATTTTCAACCAACTACACTCACATCACCATCTACAGTGTCTGACTGTGTAGATCCTCTTAAGATCCTGCATGCACTTATGAGGACATAACATTGTGGCTTTCTGCCAACATAGTAACATTCTGCAATTGGATTTTTTTTAGATAACTGTTGATAATTTTAATTTAAGTTTAAGTAAGTCTGGGAATTTACTTTTATAACATATCCCCAAATTTTTGGAGGTGCTTTTAAATTTGTAGGTACTTTTATGGGAATTTGGGGGATTTATTTGTAAACTGAGTTGGATTTTCTTCTTTCCCACATTTTCATGAAAATTTTTGTGGATATTAGGGAAAATATGTTTGAAAATGCAAACTGCTTTCATCATACTTGTACGATATTACGAAGGTGAAAAGTGCTGGAAGATATAATCTCCACTCTGTGACTCAGTCACAAGACTTACTCTGCTATATCTTCCCAAAGTCCATCTTGAAATAGGTAAAAGGAGTTTAAAGTACGCTGCTCTTGCAGCCCAGAATCTGCTGATGGAGACTTTGTGTGGGGGAGATGGTCTCTTTAAATCTTTTCTAGATGCATCAGGTTGTAGATGTTTTTTACTAATGACTTTGTGATCTGTGACTTAGGATTGGTTGATCTGTGCTGGTATTTGCTATGTGTCATGTGTTATGTCTGTCACGCTGTTGATTGTACTGCTGCCTGTCTTTGCAAGGATACACTTATAAATGGGATTTTTGATCCCAGTAAGGCTTTCTTAGTTGAATAAATTAAAAAAGAAAATTTTCATGGAATTTTTGGGGAAATCTCTTATGATTTTAAAGGAAATTTTCCAAGATATCCAGATTTTTTCACACTTTGTCTCAAAAGTTCTTGTGGCCCATTATCAGCAAAATTCAAACGCCTTTTGTTTCTTAAGGATTGACACTACTTACTGACTGAACGGCCCCTTAATAACTGGACGACACAAAGTCAAAATGCAGACATCCTTTTCAGTGAAAACTACCTCCTGCCCAAGCTTTGGTTTTATTCTTAGCAGGTCCCACTTATCCAAAAATAACTGGAAGTAACTAAAAATGCATTTCAGATTAAACTTCATTTCTCAGGAGGATATACACAAGAGTCCTCAGATACAGAAAATGTTACTGATAAGAGAGCAGGCTGCAGGGGAGAAGGAGGAGCAATCACACCTGGGTCGTTACAAAACACTTGCTCCTAATGTGAAAATTATCTCATTTTAACCACTGTTTTTTTCTATTTGTTAGTCAAAAAATCTCATTGCACTTATTGTAGGTTACATTTACTTGAAAAGTACATAAAGGCTTCTGATTCTAAGATATTTCTGATAAAGAATACAGCTTGAGCAGTCTCAGATGCAGGCAGCTAAATTTATCATTAATTGTCTTAAGAGGAAACCAACTTCTTGTCAGATGACTATGGTTAATGAAAATTTAAATGGCATTTCTTTATTCTTTTTTTTTTTACTAGAAATTAGACAATACACTTGATAAGACGTGTTTTTGGCAGTGCATAAAAATTAAAAAAACTTGAAGCAGGAACTGCTTTATTTAGAAAGTTTCAGCAGACATGACATATTAATGAAGGTTGACGTGACTGCAGAGTCCCTTTTGTGCCAAAGATACATTGGTATTTTGAAACCATGTTGCACTTTTGAGAAGTTTGAAGTGTGTGGTAAGGATATTTTTCTTTGGTCTGCTTTGATCAGGTCCAAAATCTAGGACTGGTGAGGACCTCCAGTATAAGAAAGTATGCAAAGATTTCAAACCCAGCCCTGGTGAGAGGAATTGAGTCAATTCAAGCCAGTGTGTCCATGCAGACATACACAAACATACAAGCTGGCACACTCCTCCCCAGGTCTTGGGGGACCATGTCAGAACATATTAGTGACAGCGCCCCACACTCTGCTCAAGCAAGGTAACACCAGTCCAATTTGTTTCCTTAATAGCTGGTATATTATTCACTCAGTCACCCATTCAGCTGCACACAGACACATATATATACACATGCTAGACTTATCATTATACAAGTATACCCTTGAGCAGGCCTCAAGTTCATCTGTTGGGGGTGCAGAGGGAGCCTGGCTGATATTAGGAGAGAGGTCACATTGTACTGTAAACACGCTTCGTCTGCTTATTCATTTATTTACTACACTCTCCCATCACACCACTCAGCGTGTCAGCAATGGGGGGCCAGAGGTGGTGGGGTGGTCTGAGTGGGGGTGATGTATGCGAGTCGGCAGGTTGGAAACACTTTGGGTGATAGATAACTCAGGACTGCCTTTGTTTTTCTGTAAAAATATTCATTTTTTGAGACAATTACAGTTTGAATTTCATGTATTTGGATATCCTGCCAAAAAAAAAAAGAGGGAACAAAACAGCATAGCGTGTCCCTGTGTTGACTGTAGCATCCCTGTCCCGGTATCGACCCCACTACTGTTTAATATTCATTAAGTCTATTTCAGCAGCTTCAGTCGCTGTAGTGCTGTGACGCTCCCACCCTCTCGCTAAATCCATTCCCATTGATCACAATTGGCTTTCCCAAACGTGCATCGATCGATCCCGTTCAAACTCACGCTCAAGGTCCCCTCAACACACACTCGCCTCACAATTCACTTACAAATGAAGTCCTCCCCCCCCCTCCGGCGTTTCATTAAAGATATTATTTTTGATCTTTTTACCGTTGCACAATTACTGTTCTCTGTGAAACCAATAAAAGTTGATGTCTGCTATCGAGTCCAGACCAGATATGAGATGTGTCACTCTGAGATATTAGTTTTACCATCACAAGTCCAAGACAGAGCTGTTTTGGATGGAGAAAGAAACTGCTTTAATCTTTTTTGTCACACTTGCATTTATCTGTTGAAGACTTCTGTAATAAATTGTTAGTAAGGCAAGCAAGGTTGTCAAAATTTGCTGTATTTTGATAAATTTTGATACCACTTGTTTTTTGGAATGAGCAACATGTTCTTGATCCAAAGAGAGAGAGAGAGCTGACTGAATTTCAAAAATACATTAGCAATGTTTGAGTAGCAAAATGTTGCTAGTGTTTGCATAATTTAGATAGTGCACCAAAGTTTGATTGCAATATCTAGGAAAAATATAGTAATGGGAAGAAATTACCCATTTTGGAAATAAGGTTCCAAGCAGGCAGCCCAGGAAGGGTGGCCCAGGAAAAGGCCCTGTTATCCTCCACTCTTTCTGCTAGATTTGCTGCTGAATCCACTGTACTGTATCCTCCAAAATAAAAGTAAAAAAGCCCCCCAGTTGCGCCTGTGTAGCTATATGGGTGGAGCAGACATTCATGGGCAGAAGCTGTGGTCCTTAACGCACTGATCACTGGATCCTTTCCCACTCTCATCTCATGTTTGGTGCATGCCTTCCCCCATTCTCTCTACCCTGGTTTCTTGCTTCTCTTCAGCTGTCCTAGCAAATGAGGGCAAAATACCCCAAAAATAATTTTTAAAAAGCCCTCAAAAACAAATCTTTTAAAAATGAAAGAAAGAAATGACTGTGGTTAAAACAGGTATCAATATTATCTGAGTGCTGCTAGGTGCTTTCTGTGAGCATTGTAACTGAAAGTGAATGATAACTGTGCCATACCCCACATTGCACTCCCTTAAGCCTGATTTATGCTTCTGCATCGACGTGGACCCCTACGTCGTAGCCTGACGCGCACATCCAAAAAATCCTAACTACGCGTCGCAGTGACGCAGACCGCAAGGGCTGTGATTGGTCCATTACAAATGTCATTCCCAGCAGTTGCTTTTTCTGGTCTTGCTTACTGGTATTAGCGTACATATCGCAATGTTACATCATCGGTCATGTGTGCTTATGTGCAAACAACATGTGATATGGTTGTAATCACACACATAGACTAACCAAGCATCCACTCTTTTATTAAAAACAGACGTTGTCCAGTTTAGCGGAGAGCGACACAGCTGCTCGGATGTGACCCCTCTGAAACCACACACACACACACACACACACACCCAGTCAATTGCAAAACGACATGTTCCCTCGACGCAGAACTTCGAATGGTCAACAACGGCGTTGCATCATTGATTTTGTTTTGTTTAGTTTTTTTTAAGAGAAGGAAAACCATGCATATTGGATTGTGGGTCATTCCTGCTAGTGGAGGATACATATGTGCATCCTTGAAATTTCTCTGTTGGAAGGATCAGTCATTGGAAGAATTCTGAGGATCCTCTACATTGAAACAGCCTTCTGACGGCAGTCGATGATGTAGTACCCTTTAAAATCGGCCGTTCCAGGATCCTTTCTTGGCTTTGAAAACATTATATTGTATTTTGAAAAATTATAACAGTCATTTGAAACCATCATTTTTTATAATTCAATATCTATTCAGACATTTTGGATATTTGCATATATTTGGATACCTCCCATCTCTAGATCTATCTTTATATCTGTACAAATTTCACATATCACTACTTATTAACATTATCACTTATTTGCATATACTGTCTGCCAAGTGTTCTGGGATTTCTGAGTGTTGACATGTTCATATGGTTCTGATGTGTTGAACTAATGGAGTAATTGTGTTTTATAATCTCATTATCATTCAAATTAATTTTGATCATAACTTTTGCTGTAATCACGCGGCCCTAGCCAGTATCATGCCATAGTTTAATATTCTGGTATCATGAGAACGCTACAGGCTAGTGACATACATCTTACTAATCTGCATCACTTATCTCTATTTCAGCATGTTTTAGTTCTGCACTGTTGAGCTGTGTATTTGCATGTAGATGCATCTTAATTGAGACATCACTGGTGCTAATGTTCGGGAGGTTAGAATGCAGAGCCATTTCAAGGAGGGAGTAAACTGATGTAAAGCAAAATGAACTGAGGAGTGTAGAGAGATCCAGGCCGAGTTCAGCAGCAAACGGTAGAAATGTTGTCCCCTCTTTATTTTCATCTCTGTCTGTTTAGGGACCCTGTGGCCACCCGTCTGCATGGCTAATCATACTATTGTGTTAATTATCGCTTCATAGCTAGCCCCAAGCAAAAGAATACACAACATCACACACACAGGCGACACGCACACTCTTTTTTTCTCTAATAGATGCACACAGTGATATGCTCCCACTGTAGCCTACTTGGCCGTCACCCAACCTCAGATTTATTTTGTCTCGGGGAGAAAAGAAAGGATCCCACTGCTAAACTCAAATACCTCTTTATGTGTTACCTATCTGAGCGAGCTAGATACACCTTTACCCAGCAGTATGCACACGCACATGCACACAGGACAGCCACTGCATTATTCATTTCCCCAAATTGGGAACACCAGTTGTGTGCTCACACACAATAAACAGAGATGAATTCATCAGAAATCTCCCAAGTGCAGGAAATATGAAAAATTTAATCATTCCACAGAATAAAAATTCATAAGGAAATGTACAAAATCAATATTTTATGCTACTTACTGTACCTATTCTTTATTACAAACCTATTCAGGAACAAGCATTAAAAATTAAAGCTGGCAGCAAAGACATGAGGGAGGAGAAAGCGTTGAGGAGAGGGGAGGAGAAGGAGGGAGGGTGAGGCGGGTACTGCGAGGGACCTGAGAGTTCAAAAGCAATACTGTTTCATTCATGTTTAAAGGCACTTTTTTGTTTCTTTAAGAGCCACTGAAGCAGTTTTGAAACAGGTAGAAAGGCTTTGATAGATTGAGCGTCGTGAGCAGCCAAGGTGCTGTCAACATAAATAGCGATAAAGAACTGTGGGAAATGTTTTTAACGGGAGTTTTCAAGGTTACAGCTCATGGCGATGATGTGAAGGTACCACTCACTCCGCCGTAGACCAGGTTATACACGGACAGTCGCGTGTCTGGCCACAACATGTTAATGAAAACTGTTAAGTGTGCGTATTCGTGCAGCAGTAGTGTATGTTTGGCAGAATTCTTTCTTTCATGCTTTAGCACTTAAGGTGAATCATGCAGGCACGCTTGGACCAATATAGAAAATGTGTTGTGTATGTTATGGCTAGCTAATCTATTCTGCACTTTTCTGCTTCATATCATTTTTATTTGCCCTCTTAAACAGCACTCTACCCACACACTCTGGCCTTTAACCTCCCTTTACTCTAACTGTATTTGGCTCCTGCTCATAACTGATTCAACAGCCACATGTATGTCAGAGATATAATGCTTGCAGATGTAATGCTTTGTCCTTTATCTTCATAACACATAGATGAATATAACTATATTTTTCCGTCCAAAAGCAACCAAATGTGAGGGACTGTAGACAAATAACAAATCATGATGAGCAACTGCAAGCATTCCCCACAAACATGCTTTTAATCTGAGGTATCTGTTGCCAGCTAACTCTATAGCAAAATAACCTTGCAAAGCAGATGGATACGCCCATTTCCTTGTTTTTCACTGGTGAATCCATCTTGTTAAGCTCCCATTTAAACCATTTGGGCCCGTTAGAAAATGGCAGGACCAATCAGCGACGAGGGGCAGTACTTTCAGGCACAGCAGAGTTGTGACGTAAACAAGCAGCAGCAAGAGCTGGTGCAGTTAAGGAGGAAGAGGTTAGCGTGGATGCTGCTAAAGCGCCAGTTTATCAGAACTTGATGACATTTCTTTGTTAAAAAAAGAACAAAGAACAGCAGTGAGTTGTTTTCTTTTCAAAAACGACAAAAGTCAAGCACTTACATGTCTATAGTTGCCATGTTTCCGTTATTCCTCAGTAGCTGCATACACGCAGCTTGATAGCAGCTACGTCACGTGTTTTGTTACTCTTACTGGCCCGTAGAGATGTGACAGACAGAACGTTCATCCAATCACACTCTGAGTTTTTTTCAAAGCCTCTGCCTTTTCTCAAATGTTTCCTATTGAAGCTTTCCCAGACGGATGTGTGAAACAAATCCATCTGGCATATCAGGTTTATAGCAAAATGGATATACAGTATTACTTGGTGGAGAAGGCCCAGCTTGAAGGGTTAGTCTAGCAGCATGCTTTGACTTTCCAGGGAGCACATTGCGAGATATATACATTTATGACAATGCATATTGAATACAACAAAATTAGTTCAAAACCAATTAATCCTTAGTTGTATGAAACTAAATAGAGAGTAGAGCAAGCTTTATGTTATGAAGGAGGAGGCTGGGGTGGAGGAAGTGAAGCTATGCCAGCAGCAGCAGCGTGGTTCATCAGCATTAATGCCAGCAGGAATTAATGAGAAAGACGTCCTATTTAAATGGACTGCTGTGTTGAGAGAAAGAGCTGTGATTGGCTGTGGGAGGCGATCAGCTGATCATGTCTCAGCGTATGACTTCCTTGTCCTGTATGAACTAACACTAAGCTTTGTTGATCTATTGCAATTTAACAGTTTTTCAGCAATATGCATTACACTCTCATGGTGCTGGCATTATTACCATTATTCCCATTTTAGCATTATCTTTTCAAATTGCCAGTCACTCTACACCTGTTTTTCTAATAGGTCCTTTCCACCCAGCAGTTTGGTTCAGTTTGGTATGGCACAGCATGGGTTTATTTGTGTTTACATTCTCACAAGTTGGAAAGGGTCCCTAACAGCCAACCCATACCGTCCTACTTTTGTGACGCCCTTCCGTAGGTGTGCCAAGCTTACCTATCAGTCCCTGTATGGTGAAGCTACAATAAACACAATGTAGTTCGCTGATTGGTTGAAAGAATCGCCACTTCTCGTGCGACAGCAGTCGTTGACACAACCACTGAAGCTGTCATGTTTGAATATCCCTTGGATTTCAAATGCAGGATATTATGAGGACAATATTTTTAATCATCAATGTAAGCACCAAATACTACCCCATGATGACCTCAGAGGTGCAGACCTTTCTAGTGATTGTTGGTGACGAGGAGGTAGAAAGGGTACAAATGTTCATGGAAACAAACTATTTTGGGGTTTCTCAGTCAAACTGGACCACCTGATTGGATTTGCAACTATACTGACCTCAACTTGCCTCTTGAATTTGATATTGTGGCTTTAGCAACATGAGATGTATAAGATGACTATATTGTGACCAACGAGTATAAATTATGTGTAAGTTTTAAGCTGTCAGCATGCAATTTTCTCTGGAGTTTTGCTTCTCCCACTGTCTCCTAAATGCCTCTCTCACAGCAGACAGCACCCTCCCCATCCCACCTAGTCAACTCTCCTCTATGCAAGCGCATTTTTGCATAAGAAAGAGAGGAGGGGGAAGCAGAGAGCGGAAAGTTTAAACACAGAGCCAAGGCAAGTTAGCCATGTTAAGGGACAGAAGTTTGAAATTGAATCAGATGATAAGGTTCTGAAGAAACAGCACTGAATCTGTCAACTGGCAGTGGTTCTGTTTTAAAAGGAAGATGAAAGAAAGTCAGTAATCTGTAAAATATGATGCAAGGTTACGCTGAGATTACAGTGACAGTAACACAACACATTGCCAAAGACATGGCTCAAGTGGGTGTTGTTGAAAAGTCAGGATTTTATAATCTCATAAAGATACTCAACCGAAAGGCTGATTTGCCTGGGTGCAATATTTTGCTGAGAACTCCCTGCTAGAGTCAGTAAGACAAAAGTTTGCCCAGCAGCTAACAAACCTGCAGCTCTACTTCTAGGTCCCTCCGGACATCTGAGCTCCTCATCCTATCTCTAAGGCTGAGCCCAGAGACCCGCCTGAGGAATCTCATTTCGACTGCTTGAACCTATGATTTCACTCTTTCAGTCATTACCCAGAGTGCATGACCATAGGTGAGGGTTGAGATAAAGTAAATTGAGAGTTTTGCCCTCCAGCTCAGCTCCCTGTTCACCTCGACGGAAGGGTACAATGTCTGCAATACTGCAGATGCTGCACCAAGCCACCCGTAAATGTCGCGGTCCATTCCACCCTCACAAGTGAACAAGACTCCAAGATACTTGAACCCCTTCACTTGGGTCAAAGACATCCTCACCACCCGGAGGGAGCAATCCATGTTCCGGCAGAGAACCATGGCCTCGAACTTGGAGGTGATGACACATCCCGACCGCTTCCCACTCAGCCACAAACTGTCCCAGTGCCTGCTGGAGGTCACATAATAAAAGACTGAGCATTCCATGGTTGTTTTAGCTGAAGGCCTGTCATAGCATTATTTGTTTTTATTTGCAAAAGCTTGTGAAATGAAAATGAAGTTATGGAAGAAACATCTTACGTCTTGATAACAAAGTCTAACTGATTTATTGATTTTGACTAAGCTTGGTTTGATATTTTGACTGTGGCCTCCTTAAGAGAAGGTGAGGTCTGGACAACTCAGCTGGCTGTTGTCTTTCCATTGGAGGTTTGAAGAATTCCTCTGATATGACTTTACAAAGTGCTTTAAAAACATATATTTTTACAATTCTGCCTTTTAGCCATCTCCTGATTTTACTGGAGGATTTGTTTGGAAACACAAAAACCCTCCGCAGACAAAAGTGAATGTGCTATTGTCTTTGTGGTTGTTTGGTGCCCAGTGCTGGTGTTTTCCTTGTGGTACATTCAGTGTCTTACATGACTGTTCACAGAGGGTTACATGGGCAACAACAACTTGAACAATACAAACACACCATAAACACGCACAGATAGAAACAGAGATAGCTGTAAGAAAAAAAGCAGAGACAGACAGTGAGGCAGAGATGAATCGTGTCTCTCTGCGGACTCTAATGGAAGAAAGATGTCGTGTTCCGCAGAGATCATCTCCAGACTGTTAACTCATAACCGTGACTCTATCCAACTCTGTGTCTCTGTAATCTCTCCCTGTGGATAAACATCAGTCTGGATTCATGATAGATATCAATTATCCATTAATGATGGTTCACCAGAAAAAAAAAAAAAAGAAGAAAGGAGTTATTTGTCGGTCAGCTTCTCTGTTTCTGTCTTGTTGACAGACGTGTGTGTTTGGCTTGAGGACAATCTGGGGAGGAAATTTGTCCCTTTCCACTCTTAAATATATTCCGCCTGTTCCTCCAGTCCCTCATGGCAAAGACACAAATATTCAGAGCCGTGCCCCTCCTCTCATCCCTGTGGTAGCCTCATATCTTCCTTCTCTCCTCCCTTCTCTCCTCCCCTCCTTTGTCTCCCTCTCTCCCAGTGGAAGTGTAGTGCAGGGCCCTGGGCCCCTGCCTCTAATTGCTGGTGAATAGAGTGTTTTCATGGGGTGTTAGGCAGGGCCCTCCCCTGGATTAGCATGCTTACATATACACGCACACACGCACACACAACATGTACTCAGATACACAAATGGATTAGTGTGCTCACTCATGGGGAGAGGAGGCTGATTTGAGCCGACAGCAGCAGCCCTTTGGAGAAAGCCCGGGCAAGCCTGGTGGATTTCCAAGCACACACACATGCGCACACGCAAGAATGGAGAGAGAGAGAGAGAGAGAGAGAGAGAAAACGAGAGAGAAGACACATCAAAGTTGCACTCACTCATGTGAACACACGCACAATCTCAGCTCCCAAGTGGAGGCCTTGTGCTGTAGAAAACATATGGGGTGAATCATGTGTTAACAGGGAGTACTGATTAACACATCTGGAGGGAGCTGGGGGGGGCAAAGGGAGGTTTTAGGGTGAAATTAGGGGGAGGCAGTTGAAATACAGAGAAACGGCAGAAGCAGACAAGGACGGAAGTCAGAGTAATGGTGATTCATTGAGCATAATCATCATTAATAGAAAATTGAGACAAAAACAAGAAAACAGAGCAACAAACCTGGAGACGATAAACACGCTCCGAGGAATGAGGGACTCTCCACTCGTCTCCCCCAGGCCCCATCCTATGTGTCATGTCAGAGGCAGTCAGCTGTGCCACAGCGCCATGCTCACCATATGCCCATCAGTCAGACTGTCTGCCCCAAAACACAAAGCACACATGAACAAAACACTTTATACAAACAGGGGTTATTTCCACAATGTGTGCACCAATGGATTATCCCAGTCTGATGAGTTTTATGTTTGTACCCTTTTAAAAGAGACAGGATTTAACAAAACACATGTTTGTAACTATAAAAAGTATGCACAAAGGAAAATAATAAAGAATTTTTTCCCTTTTAATTAAATAATGACATTCTGAAAACTACTTGCTTGACTTACTATCGAAATCAGTGTTCTTTTCACTGGTTTTTCATCATTTTTGTAATAGATACTTTGTTCATTTGACATTGAGACATGAAAAATGGTATTGTAAAGAGAAGTTAAAAGACCAAAGAGGAAATAAAGTTAAAAGATTAAGGTGAGACTATCACCAAACTGAAGTGAAAAGGTACACTACTGTTTTTTTCTCACACTTAAAATCCTTACAACTTCCAATGCATTCAGACCCCCTTCACTTTTTAATGTTATGTTGCAGCTTTATGCTACAGTAGGAAAAAATAATTATATTTTCATTAATCTGCACTCTGTTCCCTAAAGAGACAAAGTAAAGAAAGAGTTTAAAAATGTCTGTGAATCAATAAAAAATAAAAACTGAAATATCAAACTGAAATAAGAATTCAGACCCTTTACAAAATCACATGAAATTTCACTCAGGTTCCCGCCATTCCTCTGGATCATGACTGAGATGTTTCTTCACCTTTATTGGAGTTCAAACTGACTGGACATCAGAGCAAATGCCAAGCCATGAGGTCAAAGGAACTGCCTGCAGAGCTCAGAGACAGGATTGTTGCAAGACACAGATCTGAGGATGGCAAAAAATGTCTTCTGCACCATAGGTCCCCAAGAGCACAGTGGCTTCTCAAATGGAAGAAGTTTGGCACAACCAGGACTCATCTTAGAGCTGGTCACCTGGCCAAACTGAGCAATCAAGGGAGAAGGACCTTAGCAAGAGAGGTTTCCAAGAAACCAATGGTCACTCTGACTGAGCTTCAGAGATCCTGTATGGAGATGGGACAAAGCTCCAAAAGGACAAACTTCACTGCATCCCTCCACTGATCTGGGCTAATGGCAGAGTGGCTGGATGGATGCTGCTTCTCAGGGTAAAATACCTAAAAAAAAATGGAAAAGAATTTTAAATTCTGTTTCCACTTTGTCACAATGGGATACTGAGCGTAGATGAATGAGATTACAAATATACATACATTTTTCTGCCTGCAGCATCAGGCTGCAGCACAACAAAACTGAGTGAGGTGAAGGGACTCTGAATACTTTCTGAATGCACTTCAGAGCACTTCTCATTGCCTGGCTCTAAGCAAAGCTGCCTCCCTCAGTAGTGACCATAAGGTTCAATTTAAATTATTCTGTATTCTTAATATTAGCTTTTATACAACATAAACTTGATTAGCATGTGCACAAACCCGTGAAATTCTTGGAATTGTTCGGATGAGCTTTGTGTGAACACAAACAGACAGTTTTTTCACTTCAAGACTTTTTCCTGCCAGGTTCCTGGTATGTTTTCATGTGAAGTCGGGGTTGATTTGATTAGATTCAATTCAATTCAACTTGATTTGGATAGCACATTTCAAACAATCAAGGTCAACTGAGGTGCTTCACAGACTAAAAGGCAAAATATAAAATAAGAAAACATCATTATAGAAAGAGATGAGTTCTGAAATCTGGTACTGACATGGTACCAGTACAAACACATCTGACCAGACCAATTACAACACAGACATCGATACCTTATTTCAACACCCTGCCTCCCCAAATAAAAGGCCAGAAATATGTATTGGAATTTGTATGATTTATGTGTTAAGTGACACCGCTTTCGTTTTCTTATCCTATGTCGGACTGGCACCTCATTTTCTTTCAAAATGAACAATTCAGGCACTGTTTAAGCACCAGCACCATATAGAAAGTATCCATTTAGTACTGACATCAGAAAAAAACACAACCCTGATTGTAGAATAATAATTCAACATCTAATATTCAGTTCTAGGCCTTGACCTCATACCACTGTAGAGTGAGCTTGAATCTGATGAGGGCGTTGTCACCATCTCTGGGGTTGGGTCAGCTGCTTATATGCAGCTCTATGCTGATTTCTATCTGTTAATTTTCCATGGGCATGTTTTCTTAGAACCCACACAGCCTTTACAGTAAAACCCCAGTGAAACCAGGGACCCGCATGGAACTCTGTCGTCGTTCTGTGTGACTGCAGAGGGCAATCATCTCATATCATCTTTTATCTCAGCTTGAATCTGTATCCATCTGTGGTTTCACTGCCATCAAAACACCATAGCTCTGTTTAAACCACTGTGACGCTACATAAACAGAGACATATCTGCGGTCATGGTCACTTTAGAGCAAAATCAGGCAATCACTCAGGCACTGAGCTGAGCTCCCACATGCAAAAAATAGCACCGCCAACATACACAAAAACCCACACAGAATATGCTTTATAGCACCTGTTCTGGGCAATGTGTTTGCATTGTTGCGGCTGTTGGTGTTGTTGTTTTACACATAACTAAGTGAAGTTACAGAAGGCAGGGTTAGGTGAAAAGGTTTGCAGAAACAGCTGTCACTGTGTGCAAAAACACAGATCATTTCTCCTGAACCAAAAGAAACATAGATGTAGAGGTGTAATGAGATATTATGTAGATTTAATTAAGACTCTTTAACAGCTGTAATCCACCTTTATTTGTACAGGTTTGTATAAATATTGAATGTGTGTGCAGACTTAGTCTGCCAGTAATTCCTTTACATGGGCAAGCACTCACATTCTCACACAAGCATACTCATGAAAAATAAAGATCATTTTGCAACGGCTGCCAGCATCTCATACACTACACAGATGTAACTGAAACAAAGAACAAGACCTAGAGAAAATGTTTCTACATCAAAACTGAGTTGTAATTTTATCAATTAAACTTTTACATCTTTTATGAAATGGTTCAAAATAGGCAGATAAAAACAATCACAGGAAAACAGTGATATAATAAAACACTAAGGCCTGACAGCAGTAACATAGCACAAATGAATGTGGGTTGCACAGAAATATGCCTGCAATATAGTGTGGTATTTGCTTGCAGTGTTATTTGTTGACAGCCTTGTAGGCTGAAAAGACCGCTGACATGTTAATTGATTGTTTGCAGATGCAAAGTACCTACTTAACCCCAAACAATTAAGAGCAGCGTGTTGTTGCTGTGTAGTGCTGATCATGCAGGTTGACAGTTCACCAAAACGGTCCAATTTATGAGTTACTGTTTCGTTAGTGAGACCTCTTCAGCTTTTTTCCTTCAGGATAAAGCCAGTGGCAACCTATTTAACACATTAGCTATGAACACTGGGATTCAAACTGCTTCTCACTCCTCAATATTTTTTGCAGCAACCACTACCCTGTTGCACTGTAGGCCTGTTTCCAATGGAAAAATCATCTGTGCCTTTTATTTTTTCCTGAAAACCACAAATGAATTCTAATGAAATCTTATTTTTTCTCCACTATTTTTAATCCACAGTCTTTAAAATAAACACTGTAATGTGAGTTGAATGTATTGCTAAAATGATTCCCTCTTTGCATTGCCAAAGTTTACCTCATGCTTCTCCAGTATGACATATTCTCTGTAGTTCATATCGCCCTCCCGTCTGCCACAGCTCTGATTTACGCCGAGCCATCATCCTTCGCTCCCACCCAACCAGGCCAGTCGATACCTCTACATTATTCAAACTCCTCCCCACTTAATTAGATATTTAATTGACTACCTGTAGACAGATGACTGACCTGCCTGCTGGCATAAATTCATGCAAATGGCATCCCACATAACCTCCCTGAGGTAGATTTAATGGTACAGTCTGATGAGGATGGAGTTCAACAAGAGGCTGCGGGGGTCAAGCCTGTTCACTGATCACTGGGCCGTGACTGCCTGTGGATCACAGCTGAAGCTCTTATTCGCGCTGATCAGTGGAACCTTGAGCAACTTTATGATTTTTTACTATTTTATTTATTTTCTAAATCATTTTTGGTGGCTTTAGGAGGCTTTAAATAGTTTTGCACTGATAAAAATATCCAGCCTGATCTGCTTAGAAAAGCTAGGCAACCTTTTCGTAAATTTTTACGTAGATTAGCCAGATTCATCTTCGTAAAAACTAATTTGTTTGGTAAAAGAAGAAAAAAATGAAGTAACATTTTCTTTGATTTGTTGAGCAGACTGAACAAGACTAATCTTTGTTTAAATTACTTATTTTTTTTCTTTGAAGTACATGTAAGTACAAGTAAACTCAACTAGTAAATTCAACTTAGTTTTACAATGAAGTTGAACAAAACACGTCACCTTCATATACTTTTTGTTCCCCTCCCACTGGAGAAATTCATTAGATACATCTTTCACTATACTAGTAGGGGATGCATCTACTTGTGCTTTCACGCTTTCTAAATTATTTAACCTCATAACTTAGATCTCAAAGAAGGTTGAAATTTCCAATTGTCACAATGGGACCGAGTCAAACTTATTGTCAGGAATTGCTCTCTTCACTCATGGTGCAAGATTGTAGACCATCAAAAACAACAATAATCCATCAGAAACATGAGCAAAGGAATCCACAGAGTGATCTCTGTACAACATTTAAAATCTAAACTAACCAGGGCACATTTAAACACAAATAAACACACATAAACCCTCTGCCCGAAGGGCATCATAAATTTCTGCGTACTTATCCCCTGATTTGAATTCCACCAATCTGATCTATCATCACTGCAATGTCCTCAGTTAACAGTTCAGCTATTCCTGACGGTTAGAAAATCTAACAATCACTAATTTTTAAATACCCACAATGCACTACAGGGGATGTTGATTCATGGGTAATGTGGTATTTTGTAGTTTTGAAATTCAGAATAGGACTGAGCAAAGATAACAAGATCAGGTTTAGTTATGTGGATGAACTTAGGAAGATAGGCGATACACTTTCCTGCTTGTACTTTTGCATTTTATAGCCATTAAAACCTAAAATACAGTTTTTTTTTTTTAAAACATGCAAACTCACGATTATGCAGGTATCAGGTGAGAAGTCAAAACCAATAATGTCAGGCCAGATAACACTGCTGGTGCTTGTAAAACTGGCGCAGGTGCGCTTGTGCGCGCACATGTTTCTCAGCTCAGCAGCAGATGATCCATGAGAGACTGAGAGAAAGAGCTACAGCTGAAATTGAGAGACACAAGTCTCAACAGGTCAGTCAGAAATGTCTCAAGATTTCATCACCACTTCTCTCATCAGTCTCATCTACAGTGACTGACACTGCACTTCTTGATCACAATCATAACTGTATTAACATTTCTTAGTGGCATGACAAAAACCTACAAAACCAAAAAGGGAAGACATGAGTTAGTGCTGAATGTTCCCGTCTGATCTTTAAATCGTCTTAAAAGCAAAAATCCAACTGATTACCTTCAAAGATCAAACTTTTTCCATTGACTCTCTCTCTTTCTTGGTGGGATTAATAATGATTCATCTTAACCATCAAGAAGAGCGAATTCTCCCACATAGAAGTTAAAGAACAGTCCTCTGAGGATTGATTTGTGGGTCTTTAGCATAACAAAAAATGAACAAAATAATATGTTTGCATCAGCCAATAAGAAGTGACTGCTTTACCAGCGCCAATAATTAATATGACTCATTTGTTGTCATGTAAACAAAAGGCTGTCTCTAACATAGGCTAAATGTTTCAGACATCTCCAGCATTCTCTTTATCACAGGCTATATTTGTCTATGTGGGAGGGAAACAGTTTAAGTTTTTGATATCAATAGGCCCATCCAAAGTTATGTGGGCCCATCCATCCTGGCACTGCACCTGCAGAAAATGCTGAATGAAAGAAACATCTAATCTAGAATGTGGCCTTAAAATCATTTACAAAATAGAATGAAAAAATACCTTTGGAATTCTGCAGGCTAAAACTTGGCCTTGCCTCACATGAGCCTATAAATAGCAGGAAACATTTTGGAAGTGAGTGTTGTTGTAGACGAACTGAAGCAATCCCTTCAGCCAGTATGACGCCAGTCTAATTTATGGAGTGCACTTGGAGTACTGAAAAAGCATCAAAGACAATTCAACTCCATTCATACTGGAGAAAAATAGCCATTAACAGCAGCAAGCTGCGAAAGACAATTCAAAAAAGATATTATAAAGTTCATATTTGGCACACCATAAGCCATGCCTTCTCTCCCTGTCCTGTGACACCACTCTGGCTATTGGGACCTTTAATTTTTCCATACTTACTGTGGATCTTTAAACATTTTGTCTGGGACTGCTCTAATGTCCTCTCTGCAGCCTCCTCCGTGAGACAAGCTGGAAACATTTCTCCTTCCTAACTGTGCCATCCAGTTCCTTCTGCACCGCCTTTACACCAATGATCCCCAGGAAGGTCTAAACCTCTGAGGTCATCCATGGGCAGCACGACCCGCTGACAATATTTGAAAAATATATAAACTGTCTCAGATTTGCTTTCTTAAAATCCATGGGATGTTCAAGCATGGCAGGTTCCATTTGTATGTTGCTTCTGCTGTCCTTTTGGGGCATATTACTTGCCCAGAAAATTATCTGACTTATTTGTTCAGACTGGTACCTCACATTGAGAAGTTTTCCTGCAATTTGTCTGTCTGTTAGTAGAGGAGTGAGGGAGGGGATAAATACTCAGAGAGCTAGCAAGGAAACTTCAGGATAAAGTCAAGCTGAAAAATTCAGTGGTCTGTGTTCAAACATGCTAGCTTTACACGCCAGATAAATGGTTTCTTCTATCCATTGCATAGGATATATTTCACATTCATCTGTGAAACCTCCCATACAAACTGTTTGGAAAGGGCAGGAATTTTGAAAAAATGGTAAAAGTCTTAGAAGGTGATTAGACAAATGTTCTCTCTGTCACATTAATCACTGGCTATTCAGACCAAAAAGACAAAATAAGGTAGTAGGCAAGAGCTCGGCAGGCAGGCGCTGTTGTAGTTTACAAACAGGGGAGCTTGTTGGTGGATAAAACCCATACAGACGCTGGCAGAAAGAAGAGCAAAAACATCTGCTCAGCCAAGAAAAGCTTTCAGTGTGGCTCAAGAGCATCTGTAGCTACCGCCTCATTCTCCTCAAATAGCGCTGATTGATTCGGTTTTCAGACCTGGCACAATCGTTTCAGATTTGAGCTTTGCAAGATGGATTTTCCTGATGACAGACATGGAATCTGGCCAATCCAACCAAGCAGCTCCCCCAGGTAAAATCGGGAAATTTTCTGCAGTTTTGGGCATGTGTAAATAAGGGTACAAAATCTTGATTGCCACAGATTTAAAGTGAAGTAATCCTCGGTTAATACAGTGCTAAAAACTTCTGACAGAGTCTGGGTTAAAGCTTAAAAAAGCTAGCAGGGGTACAGGTGGTTTAAGGAGTACCCCATGTACGCGGTTGGCCCGGGTTCAAATCTTTCACCAAAATCACAGCAAAAGACTTTTGGTTATAAAATTGTTTAAAGACCTATATTCTCTGAGTTTTATCAATGATATATTTAACTGATGTTGATCTTTGACAGCAAAGTGTCACTCTTTCATTCATGTGGGTCTTGGGTGGCGGGTATGGGGGGACTTGTCTGTTATTAGATACAAGTAGGGGGGCTCCAAGGTAAGAAAGGAACCACTGAATTAAACTACATTATATGTCAGTAAGCGAGCAGAAAAAGGAAATCCACTGGTTGATTGTACGCCATGCTCCTCAGACTCCCAGTGCTGCTCCCTAGAAAGAAAGCAATAAGTCACCAGAAATCCCATCGCAGGTGTCTGGGCCCGCTGTATGCTAATGGGAAGGATCAGACGTTCTTCTCACATAATGGGGTTTGACAAAGTGAAAATTAACACAACCCCACTCCTGCTGTTACTGTTAGAGGGGGTGGTTGATATGGCTTTGTCTCAGACTACACCACACATACACACACCTTCCGACAGATACCACGCCAGCCGTCGTTCTCATTCTCACCCAGACATTTACGTTGTACACCCCCCCTCCCATCCCTTCCTCTCACCCCCCCCCGCCCCCCTCCTGCACCGCTTCCTCTATCTAGGTGTTTGTGTCCTCGGCATAAACATTCCTCCATCCCTCCTCCTTCGCTCTTTTTCTTCTTCTTCTTCTCCAGCGACTCTGTTTGCTTCAATGGACTTTCATGACAACTCATTCCGTAAGGGTCCCTTTTTTCTCTCCCCTCTCCCTCTCTTTCTCCTTCACTCTCCCCAGGTGAAATATTGATGGATTTTTTATGAATAGCTATGAAAAATTCATTCAAATTCCAAAATGAAAAAGCGTAAACATTCCGCATCTGCCTATGCCGCCCGCATTCATTATCCTTCACAACATCCTCACTCCCTCCCTCTCACTCTTCCTTCTTTTTCCCACTCTCACCCCCCTCTTCCTCTTCCTTGTCTCCTACCACCTCCCCTTGCCCCCTGTCTACCTGAAAAAGACATGCCGCTCTGTCTCTTTTTCCGCCACTTGGCCTAATTGCTTAATTTGACCTGCTCTCTCATCAATTAAAAGTCTGTCAGTGCTAGACAGATGGAGGATGGATCAGAGGGCCAGTCAATGGACGGATCAATGGCAGAACAGCTCAATAAGTAAATGGAGATGGCAAGTGATGGAAAAAGGAAATGAGGGAGGGGAAGAAGTAGAAGAAGAAGAGAACAAATTGAACAGGCTGTCATGACAAAAAAGGTTTGGCGCTGACGTGCTTCATTCAGACACTCTGACTCTCTGTTCTCTCTCTTAGACTCTCCCTCCTCCTTTCTTCAGTTTCTCCAAATCTTTGGCTCACCCACCATCCTTTCTTTTTTTCTCTAAGCATCTGCAAGTGACAAATATCACAGAAAAAAAATAAATATGGGACACAGAGATCCCAAACAGGAATAAACTTTAAACAACAAAAGCCACATGTGGGGAAACAAAAGCTATGTGATCAGAAAGAGGAAACGAAAAACACGCAGGAATGAGGTGAAAGATTGGAAAGGTTTAGAGCTAAAACGCTGAAAATTAACTTTATGTTTGCATGGATACACTCTTAGTTCACACGAACAACTACAAAAAATCAACTTGCAGTTAGTGTAAGCTGCAGAAAATCTGCTTGTCTCCAACACTCACCCACGTACATGCAAACTTCAAATAAAAGCCTGTCCAAATTAAAAGTCAAGGTCCTTTTTCTAGAATGATGTTGACATACTTTAAAGTTTGACAAATAAGCCAGGTCTAAAAAAAAAGAGGGGTTTCCATTTAGTGTCAGAATAATAGGAGGACAAACAGCAGTACAGGTTTGTGCTGGCTTTACTTATGCAAATTAATGTTGAAATGATTGTGAAAAAGTTTTTTCAACATTTATGATGAATTGTAACATCATAACATATGCTCTAAACCAGGGAGTCTCAATGTGAGGGTCGTAAGACACAAGTAGGAGGTTGCCATATGCTTCCAAAAAAAGAATATTTCTAAAGTCCCCAGAAGGTGAAATCCAAACTTTGCTCTTAACACAGTAGATATGTTGGAATAAGATTGATATAAACATGGGAAAACACAGAGATCTACATGTGACTTAAGTTTTGATTTAGACCTTTAGAAAGTTGTTCATCTCTTTTCCGGCTTTGTTTTTTCTGAGCAGGACAAATATAGGAGCCCATGACATCACCGGTCTTGATGGGGAATAAACCAACACTACAACAATATAAAATCACTAGGCAGTTCATCTCAATATAGTCTTAAGATAGCCATGTCATTCATTCAAAGTTAACAGGCAGTTACATGTGATGTTTTTTTCACTGTGAGGAAAATTTCCCAAATCTATCAACCACAGTGGCCTACAGGTCATTAAAAGTATCATAATAAAGAGATTTGTACCAGAAAACAGTAAATTTGATCCCAAAGTTCTGCCCCTCTGTCCTGGCACAGAGCCAGGCAGATCTGATCAGAAGCCTTTTTTTTTCTTATTTGAGAGGATGGTATTTCTCGTGAGTGGGTGTAGCTTCAGTTATTCAAGAGACACACCTACACCATCCTAGAGCAGATTTTACTGCCAATTTTTCATGATTTTGAAGGTTAATTTTAAAAACTTAGAGATTTTTATCATGACTGAAATTTGGCCTGGTGGTTCATGACACATTGGCCTGCCACAAAACAAACATGAAATAAAGATTTTTATACCACTTTATAGGAACTTGAAATGATTTGAAATGGTGTATTTAAAAATGTATATATATGCATACAATTTATTAGATTATTTATTCATTTATCAAGTAAAATAAAACATGGTTATTCTGTGAGATTTATACTGAAATCAAAGAAAATTTTAAGGAAATCCTTAAAATGTAAGACTACACACGACTGTTCTTGACTTTGCATAGCTTCAACCACCTTCAGGTAACAGTGGAATTCCCTGGTCTCAGGCACCTTTATTTTTGGGGTCGTGGACTGACAAGTTTGAGAACCCCTACTCTAAACAGCAGTTTAGACATTGTGGTATGACTACACTGCTCCAGGGGCCAGTGCTTTTATTACCAGGGGCTTTGCCTTTAACCTGACATGCAGATAGACTTTTACATATCCATGGCGTGGGATTCATTTCACATCCATCCAAGCAACAGCCCATAGTTGGTGTGTGAGGAGGACAGTAACTTCAACTGATGCACTGATTGTGAAAATCAGAGTGGATGTCAGTAACGACGTTCAAAATAACAATTCAGCTGACACAGATACTGAGCTGATACTAGTGTTTTTTATCAACTGTCGTTACTTGTTTGATTTATGTGATGAACTTTTTCATCCAAGCTAGGAACCACAATTTATATTTTATGTTCAATGGCAGTATGATTTTATTCTTTTTTTACTTTGGAGGGTGCAAATTCAACCATAGAAATCCACAATGTAACTTTAAATTTACATTTATTTCACAATGAAATACAAATAACTGCAGCTTAGCCTGTTTAGCCTGAAATAAATGTTATTTTTCTAGATTAACCCCAACCTAAACTATATTGGTATCAACAGTCATATTCAATCCTTTTAAAATACAGTGATATAATTTAAAAAAAACTGATTTATTGCCAGCCTACTGCATAGTCTAATTCTTAGTAAGATGTTGGTAAATCCCTGACCCCTACCTCAAATTTAACTCCTTGTTAAGATGCAGATATATTGCCCAGCCCTATCTCAAAATCTACTTCTTGCTTAGATGCATGTTTGTCTCTCCAAAGATTAGCATCTCTGCCTTGTTGCAGGTCAGTCTGTTTCTTTTTTCATCCAGGATGTGAGAAGCAGCTCTGTCTCCAGAACTGGCGGTGGGCTAATCAGGTGCACATTAAGATGTACTTGTGTGTCCTCATCAAAATAGTAGCCCATGTACCAGGGTCTAACAAGGTTGTGATGCACAAAAGAGGCCAAGACTACTTGTTCCAATCTTTGCTAACAGCTTCTAATAAAGTAGTCTTTGTCTTGATCAGTGGCCGACTCCTAGCATAAAAGATGTTCCAGGGCTCTTACCTGGGAGATCACATCAGCAACCAAGGAATCCAAAGGCTCTTCTCTCTCAGTCTTTATTTTTATTTTTCTATTTTTTTTTTTTTCAAGATTATTTTTGAGCTTTCTTGCCTTCATTTTGATAGTACACTTGAAGAGAGACAGAAACATGGGTAGAGAGAGCAGGGGAAGACATGCACAAAACATGAGCTGAGACTGGGAATTGATCCCACCACCAGGTGTGTTGAGGAATATAATCTCATTATATGGCTGCCTGCTCATGCTGCTTCACTACCAACAAAACCTGCTGAACTTGTAGTTGCAAGTAGGCAAGAGAGATTTTTAAGGGTCCCATTTTTCTGCCAAGTGCAGCTACATTCAGGATACTGTGCTTGCTATAAACGTGACTGATCTGGACAGCCAGCTTGTGGGGTTTGTACAGCCAAAATTTGCCACACTGCTGTCTATGATCACTTTTGTCATATTTTAGCATTGTCTCACATAACAGCATGCAATTTGGATTTGTCTTTTTTCCATGTTCTCCACTGCCTAATGATGCACCAATACATCTAGACTGATGCAATGGTGCATCATTAGTACCTTTATATAAAAACCTTGGAGGGTGATTGGATGAATGTTCTGTCTGTCCTATAAAAAAGTCTGAATTAATAGCACAGAAAAGTTTCTGGTGTGTAAAGGCCTTAAGGACTGAAGCTCATTTCTTTTATCCTGAAACTTGAAAGTGCATTTTAAGGCCTAAAGCTTTACATCTGAACTCGGTTATAAATCAATTGAATGAGCTGGTCAATATCAGAGTGTAAGCAAAAATCCAATATCATGCATCCATATTTCACATCCTTGCTGTGAATGTTTTGATTGAGGATATGTATTTGTAATGACGCCTGCCACCAATAAAGGCAGGACGATGTCATAAACTGAGGTAAATAAAAGAGAGGGCGATTATTTGAAGTTTTATAGTTTACTGGCATGAATCTACTTTATGTATAGAAATCATGGCATCAAACACAAAAAGATACAATAAAATACGAACCTCAGCGCAGAGTGCTGAAAATATTTCTCAAAAACACGTGATGACTCACTCGCCATCCAACCGCGAGTCATGTTTTTGTAAACAAATACGACACTGAAACACGGTGTTGCATAAATATACACAGATATTGGCACCAGGGCCCACACACCATTCACATACACATAACTGTATGCGCACACAACCACAATTATTTTGTTATTTTCCCCTTCAACACCTTGTTTTAATTAGCTTCCTCATGAGACTGCGACTCAGACCAATTAGGGAAGATTATCAAAGAAGGTCTAGAGTAGGGTGCATGCCCACTATGACTCCTGCCCCCAGGGATAGACCGGGATGAAAGAGACCTCGGCACCACACACACTCCCTCACCAGCATGTAATACTCTCTAAGGCGGAAGAAAAACATGAAGCCCTCTCACAGGATAGTCTTATTGTACCTCTCAATGGATAAGGAAGCAGCCCTGCAACACAAAACATCCATGGTCAATCATTCTGTATTGACCAGTCGCAGATGGATCACTGAGGACATACAGAATGGGGGTCCTTCACTCCATCCCTCAAGGGGAACTAAAACCACTGCATTGATGCAACCACTAATGGAGACACTTCAGAACACTGAGAGAGATTACCAACTCAGAATTAGGCTATAAAAACACACATTAGGTGTTTAGGATGAGCACACGAATGAAGGGAATAATGTCGCAGACACTTCCATTCTCCTGCTATTATCTCATGATAAATCAATGAAAGCTCTTTTGGAGTTATGTTTTGCTGAGAGATCCCGATGAATGATCAAGGTGGTCACCCTCGAGGAAAGTGTATAATTACTAGTGTCACCGTATTTCTCTCTCGCCTTTTATGTTTGATTTCCCTTCTGAAACAGAAGAAACATCTTCTTAACAGCAGCCCATAGCAGGTCTATATTTACCTCATGTTAGAACAATACCATGTCTGTGTGTTGTCACAAGCTTCTCCATAACCTGATGGTAAGTTAATAGCACTCAGTGGTATTATGTGCAACAGTGATTAGATTGGGAGAGGCTGATGGCGCATATTGGTTTGGTCCCTGAGGGCCAGCTTGAAGAGTCAAAGATCACAGGTCAATCACCAGGGGATCAATGTCACTCAACATGGCCGTGTTACATTCAAAGACATATTATAGAGGGTACATTTAGTTGATATAATGCATATGAGGGTTTGTATGGGTTGCTGTTTTAGTCCAAAAAAAAGGAGTAATTTCCTTTTTGCTTTCTCTCCCAGCGATGGGACTCTGCCCTGGGAGGCACACTGAGGAAAAGGAGTGGATGTGTGGAGTAGGGATACATTTAAAGGGAAAGTGACTTCCCCGGGACTTCATTAAGCTAATCTGGCCACCGATACTAACAGAGTTTAGAAGAGGAGGTGAGGAGAAAGCTTAGAAATGAGATGAACGCTTATTAGATCAGACCCAGCAATTGTCTTTCGCCACTCATAGTGGAATTCAACCTCAAACACACACTTCAAGATGCACACAAACACACAGGAAAAAGACTCAGACAAAGACAAACACCAGGCATAGAGCCAATCAGATGCAAAATACACATGATTTCCAACACATGTAACAGAAAAAAGCACATGTAAACAATCATAAAGACTTAAAGAGGGTAGGCTAAATGTTACTCTCTTTTTGTCATTAATCTATTCACTTTAGTCTGTACAAATCATTGTGTCTATGGATGCTTGGAAAAATGGAATTTCCCAGTGCCCATGTTCAGATTGCTTATCTAATTCAAAAACAGTGTGATTTAGCTCTGAAACAAAGGGTGGCTAAATTATAAATGTGGGAAACTGAAACCAGTGATTTCTTTGGAAAAGACAACTGAAAGGAATCAGGATTTGGCAAGAAATTTGGCTCTACCATAGATTACTGATTTATAAGCTTATTCTTTCAACAGCAGACATCAATGGTATGATGGGAAAAGTAAAAAAAGAGCAAGAACATATCCAGCTTTTTTCTGAACAGTGGCAGCCCATGTTACTCAAAGCATCAAGCTGGTTGTTGGGCCTCTTTAACCGTCAGCTTCTGCCCAACACTGAAGACAATGCCATTGTCCCTCCAAATAATTAGACCATGCACCCTACGGCAGGAGAGGTAAAAAGATTCATACCCAGCTGTATATGTGCTTTTCCTCACTCACCAAAAGGTGGTAGCTCCAATAGTACTGTTGACAAGGGGACAACAAGAGCGTGAGAGGTTAAAATGTTTGATTTACAAATATTTTCATACTCATAACACGTTTAGAGACAGGATGTGAAGGAGTGGTACCACTGCCAGTATGACATGGCAAAGCCGGCTAATAGGTAGTCACATCCTGTGTCAGCACTGCCAGGCTGGGCTTTGGTCCACACTCCACCTCAAGCCAAGGAAGGGGAGGAACCACTCACATATTACTATCAAACTCCAGGTGGAGGACTGAGAAAGAGGGGACGAAACTCTAAAGGGCATTTCATGCAGTGGCCAGGGTTCAAGTCAGCACCTGCTGCCAAGCAAATGTGGGTAAAGGTGAAGGTGAGGGCAGGTGAAGTTGGGGATGTTCCAGTAAATACAAAGACAAAAAACATCAAAAATATTTGGGCATGATTGGTCTAGTGGTCAGGGTGCGCCCCACATAGGCGGCTCAGGTTCAAGCCTGGGCTCAGGCTCCTTTCCCACATTTCTCCCCAACTCTCTGTCCCCGTTTCTGACTATCCATTGTCCTCCTCTATAAATAAAAACATTTTAAAAAGAATCTTAAATTCTGACAGTTGTGACTGCAGTCTGTTTTCCTGACTAGGTATGTTGCTGTTGGTAACCTCCAGTGACTTTATTCTAACTCTGCTCATGGTCCACCTTGTTTATTGAGCTAATGTAGAGCTTATTTCAACTACTTAACATTCTATTGGTGCTTCTGTTCATAAACCACATCATAACTTAACAGTTAATTATTTTTGTAAACTAATATAATTAATTAATTAATTAATTGTGATGGGGAAGGGGTTAAAGTCTCAAATTAACTTATTCATTTAAGAAATTGCATTTATCATGTTATTTTGTGCACCATAGTTAAACTTGGGCAGAATCTGGATGCTATTCACCATAGAGTCTTCAATTAAACTGGAACTCCTGAAGAGTATACATGCTGTCATGAGTCATTTTGTACATGCACTCCTGCATGCACAGAATGAATTGCTTTACACTGCTAGTGCTGTGCTCATGGTGATTACCGCTGGTCTTTTTCAATAATAGGGTATAGTCTTTTTTACAATATTAATGTTTAACACTGGTCTATTATAAAAAGCCAAAACAGCATAACTTTGATTATGAATTAGCACAATACAAACAAACACTATTTGATTGACACAGTTTGAATGTCATTATAAACGATTCGATTTTCTTTTGAAATCCAAAATACTTACATTTTAAACATATGGTTAAATCTGTGATTTATCCCGATTAACATCCAATATGTGAAAATGATTGTGAATTCCAAATTTTATATTTGACAGCCCAATTAATCCTATCCTTGCTAGTAACAAAAGCAACCTTTTTATCCACTGAAAGAAAAATGAAATACTTTACTACAAAATAAAGTACATTGATATTCAAAAAAAGAAAGATAAATACACTACCATCATATTCCTACTACCTATAGGATTTCTGTTTTGCAGTAAATAGTAGGTATCAGGTAACTCTTGTGTCATTTTATTTATTTTTTGTGTGTGTCTGAGATTTCTTCAGGTTGGCATTCTTTGGACAACATCCAGAGAAAATGAAAAACTTTGCTTCAAGGCAAAATATACCTGTTGCCATCTTGGACAGGGAATACACCTGAGGGAAAGAGAAGGCAGCACTAAAGGTTTAACAGCAACACACTTTATCCACAGAGGAGAAATAGAGAGACTCCTGAACGCTTGAAAGCCCATTAAGGTGTACAAGTGTTGTCTAATTGAGCCAAGATTCTGGTAATGCAAAACAGAAGCAAAGCTCTGCAGCTGTGGGTCAGGTTGACAACCACAACAAAAAGAGAACATGCACTATCTTCTAAACAAAGACATAAGAAAAGAAGTTGAGGTGAATATCATGTGGCAGTCTTTTTACTGCAGCAGTCCCAACATGTGAAGTGGGAGTATGAGGAAGTTTACATTTTGGAGAGACATGGAAATAAGCGGTGACAAATTTTTGAGTGCTGTTAGAGGGCAAAGTCAGTGTGAAATACAACACTGTGCTCAAAGACTACAAGAGCAAAGAGGAATGAAGGATGGAGAGCAGGGTAGACAGAGAGGAACAGAGGGTAGACAGAGAAAGGGAGGGAGTGCCACGTCGTTCTTAATCTAGTTTGTCTGTCGTAATCGTGTCAATGTCACTCTCAATCAGGCAGCCACAACTAGGGCTATACAACTTCAGTTTGATTGGGCCAAACCTTGTCTTTAAAATGACCTCTACAGGGAAGGTGTGCAAGTAGATAAAGAAAGAGGAGAAAAAAAACAGCAGGAGAGGGGGGGTGAAATGAAGGGGAGGAGAGTCTTGCTGAGACAATATGAGAAAGATGGAGAGAGGGAGCACAAATTAACTTTAAACCTGTTACTCCCCCCACCTGTCTGTCAATTTCACTTTGGTCTCTTTCTTTGTTCTGATATTTCGGTGTGACAGTATCGATTGCCCTTTCTTATTACTCAAGAGGATACCGAGATGCCTGCATGAGTGTGTGGTGTACAGGTGCTTGTGTAAACTTTAGTCATAATCCTGCCCGCTGGTATTGAAAAGATGTAGAGCTCCTCTTAGGGACGTTCAGTTTATGTCATGTTTGGTGCCCCCTGTGGACAAAGCAGAACTTCTAATGGCTCTAATATCTGTAGGCAGTGTTTTAACCAACAAAAGCTCTCTTTTAACAGTCAAATGTACCACTGAATGGTCATTTTGCAAGGAAAAGAAAAATACTTTTTGTAGCATGCAGTTTACAATTTTGTCCTAGTCTTCAAACATACTTGTGAAAAATAAGCAGTATCAATTCTGATGTTCATATTGGTTTTCTTTTAGATCATGAATGCATCATGGCGTACTGCATGTTGCATTCGACAGCAGTGTGGTTTAGCAGGTTCCTGGTCTTGGAAAACAGTGGTGAACAACAGCCTAGTTTGTAGCTAACACCCCTGCAGAGAAGCATCCTCTTATGACTGCGTAAAGTATATAAGTTATACAATAAAGGAAGATTTATCCACAGAAATTGAGGGTTTTGATCAACTTTTCCACTTATGATGCTTTAAGTCAGGCTACAGTAGTTTAATAATGAAAATCTGGTTAGAAATCTGTATTTTGTTGAGTTTTACCCATGACAGTGCAAAAGTGCTTTTGTTAAGTACAAATAACAAACAGCTTTTTTACTACCTTGTTCATTTGTATGTGTTGATGCCTTTGAGGTTAAGTTAGCATGTAGGAGTACATTTCACAGCCACAACACTGTGGTTATAGATAAACAGGGTGTTTTTTTTCTCTAAATCTGCTAGAGTCAGCAGATCTACTTCCCTAAATGTGTGCACAAGCAGCCAAACATCTGTGAGCATACATAACAGTCATAGTAACATGAAATATAACAACACAGATAGTCAAAACTATCCAAAATACAGTTATGCAAGAGATTTAACAGTTTAATTCCATTCACTAAGAACATTTTTCTGCCAATCACCACAGGGCATTTGATTATGGGATAATATTTTTGTGATGCTTCATCTAAAAACCGATCCTTCATCAGTGTTTTGAGAGATTTGTCTTTCACCACTGAATATTTGCTACTTCCCACTAATACTACTGTGGCGTCAAGTTTGTTTTATTGTGTTTGTCTCTTTGAGCACGCTGCGCTGAGCCACAGGCAAATAAGGGAGAAATGTTTGTACAGTGTTGGTTTAGCTTTTTTTTCTCCAGGCTTACTTGAGTTTTCTAAGTTCCACTTTAGAACCTGAATGCCTCTGCGCTGGTTTTGATTATGTAAATTCTGTTGGACTGAAATCTGAATTCTCTCTGATATTGATTTAGTCAGATTTGGTGCATGGCTGTGTATTGAGGGACATTAAATGCAAATTTGAGTTTAATGTATTTTTGAAAATTGAATGATATGGTTTGGGTTTTTTTTAACTGTTTGCAGCCACTGTGGGGAAGCTTGGTTGTAATCTGAGCTTCAGTGTAAGTGGAAAGTTTCAGGATGAGTAGCTCTCTCCCCTCTTCTTTGTCCTACTCTTCAAGGTTCTATGACAATATGCTGTAATTGAGGCATTCAAAATATATCCAAGATATGGGTTTTAAATTGTTAGCTTGATATCCAGACAAGTAACATGACACAGGCCTGTGTGGTTTGGGTCTGGCATTGAACGCAGCAGTGAAAGTGGAAAGGCTGAAGTACAACAACAAGCTTCACTGGTGGTCAAAGACTTTTGAAAAGCTTGTAAGCAGTTATTTGACTAAAACTGCATCATACCTTGAATTAAATCCAAAATAAAAAGAAAAATACAAATTTAAAAGCTCTTTGAAAATTTAACTTTTATTGGAGAGAAAAAGCTCATATTTGAGATACACCAGTGGTTGTTAAAAGTGGGCTATGGAGCTGTTTAAACGTGGGTACAAATGTGTGTCTGGGAAAAAAAAAAACAGTGGCAAAAATTTGATGTGCAGATGCCCTTTGTGGACATGCATACTGTGCCTATAATAAGTATTTGCCCCCTTGGATGTTCTACCATTTAATTGATTTAATACATCAATAATGGTCAATATAACTTTTTTTTTGACAAATTAAAAAATCTGAACCAGAACATTCACATTGTTATCTGTAAACCATTTCTTTTTAGCTTTCATTGTACGCTTTGGGTTACTTTCTTGCCAGAAAATAAATCTTCTCCAAAGCTGGAGTTTCCTTGCAGGCTGAATAAGATTGTCCTCCAGGATTTTCCATTCATTTTACTCTCTACCTTTACAAGCCTTCCAGGGATGGCTGCTGAGAAGCATCCCCACAGCATGATGCTGCCACCACCATGCTTCACAATGGGGATGGTGTGTCTGTGGGGATATGCAGGGTCTGGTGTCAACCAAACAGAGCTTCTTGTCACAGCAGGGGCCGGATTCTTGATTTAGGTCTAACCTGATATCCTAACAGGGTCAACATTTAACCATAATATATCAACCTCATTTTCACCAGCAATAATATATGGAAAAAACAGCACTGATGATAAATCATTTGGAAATTCAAAAAGTAAAAATAATAAGTTCAAAGGCCCAAATCTGAAATAAAAGTTCTAACTTATCAGTTCAAAAGATCAGAACACAATATTAAAAGTAGAAAAAAAAGGTTTTTAAAGAGCAAATATAAAAGGAGAAAGTTAAAATCATAGGTTTGAAAGGTCAACATATGGCTGGCCTCGTCTCATCTCGTGAGATAAATGTCTTGTCACACCCCTAGTCCCTGGGCAAATTAAGTTTACTGTGCTTGGGTGAGGTGCAGAGCACTCAAACTCAAAAATGTTGCTTTCATACTGCTGTTTTATACTATTATTTAGTCCCAACTCCCTTTTTCTTTTTCAAATCAAAAAACCTACTTTAGTTAATAATACAGGCATAATTCAGTCCTCTATATAACTGCAAAAACTGAGCTAAAACTGTTGAGGTCATAGCAAATCTTCTAACTCCCGTGTCTGGCCAGTGCAGTATCTGGACGTGCTGAAGAGTTGTCAGGAGCCTGTTTCACTAAGAGCCACCAGCTGTTGTTGTGTGCTTCAAGAGCGTCATGCTGCAAGGTGTAATTATTGGTAATAACGTTCAAGCTGTACATGTTTAACTCAAAATAACTTGCTAACAGGATGGCTTCTATTCAACACTCCAGCCAAGGAAAACAGTTTCTTCTGCAGCTGAACATTTTAGTTTGATTTCAAAGAATAAGCTTTAAAGGAGCAACAGCAAAGAGTGACCAAAGGGCAGATGTGTTTATCCCATGTAAAACAGCTGGATTAGAGTGTGATGACAGTGCACTTGTTCAAGAATATTCATAAATTGCTTCAACAATAACTAAGCTGTGATTCTGTCAACAGCAGATTGAGAAATGGGAAAATAAAAAAATGGCAAATGCACTTTTAAAACAAAGATCTTGCAATAACTACTGTAGGACACCCAGCAGTCATAGTGGCTCTGATATTTTCACACTAAACCCAGTTTAACCCCACTACAGAAAGCATACTGGAGTTCTGGAAACAAAACAGGCATGACTTGCTAAAACCAGTGTTAAGGCAGTACACACTCATTACATTTATGTGCACAGCTAAAGTGAGGAATGGTTAAAGCTTAATTTTAAGATTCATTTTTTGGGGGGGCTTTTTGCTTTCATTTGAAGTGGACAGGACAGTGAGCAGTGTAGGAAATCAGGGATAGAGACTGAGAAACAACATGTGGAAAAAGAGCCACAGGTCTGACCTGAACCTGCACCACCTGCTTTGAAGACCAGCTTCTAGACATGGGTTGCAACCCAACCACTCAGTCATCTACGGTCCACCATTTGTCTGTTTAACTGGACTACTGTCCTTGTCCCTGCATACAAGCTCCAGGGGAGAATTGATTTTTGACAAGCGTATATATGACTCTGCTATAGTAGGTAGCGCTATGCTCCCTTGCAGCTAGTTACAATCTCGTCTGCCCACAGATTCATCTGGGCCCATAACACACTGAGAGAATGGGCAGTGATTTATTGATAGTAACAATGCATGTGGGTTGGATCTGTAGCATTTGTGCTAGCATGTGTCCTAGTGAACAGTTACTTTATTTTTGAGCCGAAAAGTTCATCAAGCTATCATTGGGTTGATATTTAATTAATTCATTTGTGCCACTTTTTTAGCATCTTTTGACACCTTTATTTTTAGTCCATTTTTGCCACTTTAATTGATCATCATCATCATTGATCATAAATTTATATCATTTTACATCCCCTCCCAACATTTTTGCCTTTATCAGAACCCCATTTCACTACCTTTTCCCCCTTTTTTGCCCTTTTTAAAATGCCTTTCACCATTTTTTTGTGCCTGTTCTTTGACACTTTTGATCCATTTATGCCTCATTTAACCCATTTTGCCACTTTCTAACTCTCTTCCCCACTTATTCTGCATACTTTTGCCACTTTTGACCCATTTTTGCCACATTCAAACTATAGTTGCCTCTGTTAACCCATCTTTGCAGCTATTAATCCCTTTCGCCACTTTTAGTACCTTTTTTGACAATTTTTACTGCATTTCACTACTTTTTGCATACACACATTATTTCACAGTGCTGGACTATACCATTTGGACAATTTTAAGGGAGGGGCCCTCTCCCCAGTATTTTATTTAACTCTATTTGATTCAAATTTCAGTCTGTTGACCAGTTCATTTAGTTGCTCTTTATTCAGAAATGACACTTATTACTAAGAAAAAAAAAAAAAAAAAAAAAAAACTTTTCATTGCCGGCTTTCCAAGGGCTCTCCCTACTGTGGGCCCAGGAAATCAGTACACCCCCCCCCGTGCTACGCCCATGCTCTTGTGAATGAGATATTTCAACAAACCATTGAAAATTTTCTTCAAACTTTGTACAACACTTGGATTAAATATGTAAAGATCAAAATCATCAGGCCACATGTTTATACCTGGCTTGAGATCAAAGTATTTAATGGGATTTTCTTTAAATTTTGCATGTCCTTCTTGACTCACAGATGAGCAGAGAGGTTTTGTATGTCAAAGGTCAAGGTCAATGGGTCTGATGTTCAAACCTTGCTAGATTTTCTTCAAACTTTGTATCAATGTCTAATCTGACTGAATTTATTAGACTGTGGTGGTCAAAGGTCAATGTCATCTCGCCTCATGTTAATCCCTTGTTTGTTAGGTTTCAACAAATCACACCAGCACATTAACCTAGCCCGTCTCCTCAATCCACAGTTTTACTTTCACTATCTGGCAATTGTATAACTCCCTGAGGGATTTCACTGCCAGGCAGTAAATCTAGTCCTAACTCTTCCTGTGATTTAAAAAGAACAGAGAGTTGTGGCAATGCTGAATGAAAAAAGATTTATAAAAGAAGTGTAAGAAAGAAAATAGCACAGAAAAACAGTCAAGCAAAAACTTTTTTTAGGCACTGACTCAATTTGGCAACCAGCAAACTAACTGGTCCAAACGAACCTCCAACTGGCCTTCATCCATCGGGCAATCCTTATTGTCGTTGAACTCGACAACGGTGCTTTCTGTTGTGGCCTACTGCTGCATAACATATGGTCCTCAGCTTTTCATCTCCCCAGGGATGAAACACCCACGCAAACACATGCACAGACTTCTTCGCACACAGAGAGTCACACACATATTAATATCAATGCAGATAGAAAAGAAGAGAGAGAGAGAAGGAGAAGAGGATCTGCAGACAGCCACACCAAAATAGCAACTAAACACACGCACATGCTGGTTTTCAGAAGACACATTAAACAAAAAAAACCAAAACAAGCCACCCCGAGTGACAGGCTGGATGAATAAAACATGCTTCCAGGGCGACCCCTCGCTGACGAGCCCCACTCCTCAGAAATATTGTACAGCGAGAAGTATTCCCAGGAGGCTTCAGCAACAGGGCTCATGTGAATGATGACCAGCTCGAGTAGACTTGAGCTTTGATTCATAAGTGAAGCTGTCTGGCTTAGGCTTGTCTTGATTGTTTAGGGCTGAAGAAGGAAGTGATATTCTCTTTCAATCTCTCACAGTAAAGATTCCCTCTGATTTCAGCTCATGTAGTCCGTCTAATGCAACCAACGTCCAGATTTCTGCTTTGTATGAGAATGGCAAGCATTGCGGACTCATAAAAACATACACAATAAGGAAAATACATGAAAATGAAACACAGAGACACACTCAAATGCACACACAGAGTCCTTTCCACACTCAATTCCACTCTGCTCTAAATCAAGGCTCAGTCGGGCTAATGCATAGATCCATACTGCTCTGGGTGAATTAACGTTAGTAATAAGATATCATGGCTCTGATTGATCCTCTATTTCCATGTCCACACCATAAAATGACCCAGGCCCAGCCACAGCATACCATCACTCTAATGCTGCATTGATTCCACTCTGGACTGCTGTGGATTTAAGTTAGGCTACAGAGGAGACTATGGCTAAAGAACTGGTGCACCTGATCGATGGCTGTGAGGCAAGGAGTAGGAGCTATGCTGTGTGCTGTAGGGTTATGTAACATGCAACGCACTGCCTTAAATAAGAGGACAAGTTCAGAAAACCAAGACTATTAAGTATAAACTTCAGCTCTCTTTAATTGTTACTATTATTTTATTTAGTAGAGTTCTCAATGCATCCCGAGGATCTGCTCTAGCCATTTTATACAGACTATTTTGAAACTGTACTGTATTTTGTACACCTGAGCCAGGGCTTTCCACAAGCATCAGCTGTCAGCCAAACAGCAGACTACTCACTTAATCACAGCCAACTACACATAAATCTCCTTATTGTGGTGAATTAAATCTCTATAAATCTCATGATTGGCTGTTATGTAAGGTTATGACGTACTTTTTTAAAGATTTGTTTTGGGGCTTTTTATGGCTTTATTTAATAGAGGAGGACAGTGGGTTGAGTCATGAACAGGGATGGGAGAATGGGGAAACTTGGTCTTGATGATATGGCCCACAATGTATATCACAGAATATTTTTGCCCTGTAAAATAATGGTATTATATTGTGATATTATAGAATTAAAAGAGATAATGCATTTAAATGCATGCATATTCAGTGGTTTTAATTTTCTTTTTTATTATTATTTATTAATTATTCTCAATAATTCCTATGTGTTACAGTGTTTATTTTTCATTATTGTCTCTTTGCACATGAATTATGGCTTGCCTACTTTGTAACTTTGATTTCAAAACATGCTCTTTAATAACTCCTACTGAGGTGTGTAAAGCTTCCACAGAAATCAAAACATTTCCTGGTGTGGGCATTCACAATAAAAGCATACAAATTAAATAACAACTACAGACTTTGGCTACGATCTTAAAAAAGAGTGTTTGCCATTGATTAAACATTGCTTTAGCAGACACACTGGTGAGTGTACGGAGCAACTGTGTTTACAGCTGCTTCTCTAACCTTGTTTAGCACCACAGCCCTTTAGATTATCAAAGGCTTAAAACAAGCATGTCTTGAGTTAAAACGCACAGTCGTTTAAGCTATTATTAAACAAACCAAAGAGGCGCTGGACTTAAAAGAAAATGAGCCAATCCATTGCAGCACAGATAGCTTGACAGAGACGCTTTGCAAAGCGAGGACACTAACTGTATGTTGATTTGCGTGTTAAACTCTGAGAGAAGAGACCATACGTTCTATCTTATTGCTGTGCTTCACATTAAATTACCCAGACAGGTAAAGACAGGTAAAGTTTAGCTTGTTACCTGGCTGCTCTTTAGTGTTGGAGCTAAAGGTTAAGCCATTGTCTGTCACACATCACTCTGCTATGCTGCGCCTCATGTGTGCACGACAAGAGAACACATGCATTTCAAATGGTGATCACAGTGTTGCCAAAATCTTTTCCACAGCAGAAATTTCACTGGTGACAGTATCGATTAGGGGTCGACTGATTATCAGTGGATTCTTGAGGCCAGTATCTGGTATTTGGCTGATTATCGGTATCTGCATTTTATTTTGCTGAAAATCAATAAAATTAGTTAAGTAATAAAACTGCAACAAACATGTCTCCCCCTCTGGCTTTATTTTCACAATTTGGCTTTCGCCTCATTAAGTACATTTTGTACACATAATAAATGCATATCAGTTCCAAATATCTGTTTTCGGTCTCCTGAACTGCGACTTCTAAAAATATCAGAACCCACCCTAAAAACTCCCCTATGGGGATACTGGTATTGATACTGGTTTACTTCCCACCACTGGGGGAAAGACATGAAGGAGAGGAGCTACAGGCTAAACTTGAACCTGGACTCTCATGTACATGAGGTGCAATCTAACTGCTAGGCCATCTCCACCCCTATGACACAAGTTTTAAACTCTGAAAGTCTTCTTTTTAATGGTTAAAGGCAGTAGACACAATTCTCTCATTATATAATCTTTTATGTTACGACACCCATTTGTAAAATGACAATATAAAACATGATAGATTGAATTTTACAGCATGAGTTTCATGAGTGAAGTAGCTGATTTTTTTTTTTTTTACAATAAAGAACTTTATGATTTTATCTTACATAATTGAATTGTTGCTGTGAGAACTACCAGATTGTGGGGAGATTAAGTGTTGCATGCTGAAACTTTCCTTGGCGAGGACCACAAAACTTGATCTTCTTGTTTCTTACTTTGTTTAATGAAAGATAAGGGACCCTCCAAGCAGTTTCACTACTCTATATTCCTGTGGAAAGTCTTTCTGAGCATACTCTTGTTACATCTCTGAACATATGCAGTCACATGATCCCATAGTGCAAGCACTGAATTGTTATATAAAATGTAAATCAAAAGTAAATTGAAAAAACTGCCAGTTGCATCTGACTCTCTGGAAACCAGTTAAATGTAATCCAAGCTGTAAAGTAACTTTTTTACTCCTCACAAGAGAAGCAGTATACATAACATTCAGATAGCAGCTTCTTACTGCTCAGCGGCAGACTTAAATGTCAAGACATGGCAGCAGTAAATCACACTGGCTGCCAAAAAAAAAGTTAAACTTGACATGGTTTTGTGTGGTGTCTGTGGCAGGTGTCAGAACTAAACTTGTGTCAGGAAATATTTGTGAGGACAGATACTGCACGGAAAAAATATAGGAGCATGAGTGAAGAGGAAGGACTTTTAATTTATTTTTTTTCAGTGCTCAGACATGAGTTTAGTATGGCATCACAGGTCTGTTTTAGGGGGGATGCCACATTTGTAAGGATCATGCATTTGTGGGATGAGTAGCAGAGCTGAGTATGTGGGTTGCGCCCATGAAAAATGTGCCAAATCTTCTCTGCCAATGCTAAACAGCTTATTTAGCTGTTGCTATTGACTCTTGTTTTGAGCTTCTGGTACCCCCAGGTGCTGCCAATCAGGTGCCTGATTGGCAGCACCTGTGAGCATGGGCCCTGCTACAGTGGTTCGTAGATGTCTGCTTCAAGTATTGGCATGCCACGTTTAACTGATCTGGATAGGGCCCATCAGTTGGGCAACTTCAAGCTGGTGTTCCGTAAAACCAAACTGCGGCATTGCTCGGAGTGAACCCTGGTACCATCTCAAAACTGAAGGCCAAGTTTCATATTAGGGGGAATGTCAGAGACAGGCCACAAAATGGACATCCCAAGAAGACAACACCCCAAGAATACTGTTTCCTCACCCTATCAGCAAGAACTCTATCCTCCAAGATGACAACACTCACTCCCACAGAGAGGGGTTTATCAGAGACTACCTCCAGAATTTGGGAGTGGAGAGGATGGAATGGCCTGCCAGCAGTCCTGACCTTAACCCCACTGAACACTTGTGGGATCAGCTTGGGCGTGCTGTTCGTGCCAGAGTTACCAAAACAACCACGTAGGCTGACTTGCGACAAATGCTGGTTGAAGAATGGGATGCCATCCCACAGCAGTGTGTGACCAGGCAGTTTTTTTTTGTTTGTTTTTTAAGATTTATGTTTGAGTGTTTTATGCCTTTATTGACAGAGGGGACAGTGGACAAAATTGGAAACATGGATGAGAGGGCTAGGAAGAGGTGAACCCAGGCTGACTAAGCACATGAGGTACACCTTAAACCACTAGGACACCTGCGGCCCACCAAAAACATCATTTAAAAATAAAATTTAGGTGTACTACTATGGTAACAGCCTCGATGAGGCCTATTTAGGTAAGCCAAGGAAGAAAAAACAATCAAAGTGCATAACTTTTCTTTTTAAATAGCCCATATGTTTTAAATTGCCATAATAAAACAAGCAAAGTACAACTATTCAACTTAAAACACAAATCTGCAATAAATGCAGCCTAGCTTTTTGTGCCAAAGGGTTTGCAAACCTTAAACAAACAAAACCAACGCAGAGAAAATGAGAAAAAGATCTGCCAACTAGTAAATGAAGAGTTATGTAATAATAATAACAGCTTTGAAATAAGTGAGGAACAAACATTTTGGGAGATTGATCATTATGATCCTCAGCCTGAGGACAAGATAGAGCAGTATGATAATGAAGCTGAGGTTCAGACCATAAGCTGGTAGTGGTGCCCCATGTTGGCGCCTTATTTGAACAAAATCTCCAGCAAAGATCTCTCCATCAACCACTAATGAGAGACTCAAACCACCAGTTTATACCAAACACATAGACATGAAGCCAAAAGACAAAGGGAAAACAAAGCAACTGAGTGACCCACTTCTTATTGTCCAAGCAGCCTTGGGCGGATGGATTCACCCAGTATCATCACACGCCAACTTGCCTGATGACAGAGCAGAAGTCATTGAAAACATGTGAGGTTATTTCAGGGGAGACGGCTGTTCCAGGAAACTGCTAGTCACTGTCAGAGTTTTGGTCTGAGCTTTGGGAGCTGTGATTGATTTGCAAACCACCAGAGGGACGGTCGCGCTCACGCCATGCAGTCCCCCTCTGGACAAAGGCAGACTTAAGAGCGGCTGGATGCTGACCAACTGCCGTACTCACCTACACACCAACACAAAAACACATTCCTGCCTGTCTGAATTACATGCTGGACGATATCCCATGGTCATTAAAACCAGATTGCTTTGAAGACACAGACACCACGCAAACACTCACTCAGATGGACACATGCACACGTCCTATCGCTTCAAGGCAAACTGTCTGTTTCCACTGCATAGTCTGTGTCTGTTCACATGGAGCGCAGTTATCTGGGTAAGTCAACTCAGTGCTGTTAGTATACAGGAAAAACAAACCTACTGGCAGAAGAGATAGAAAGACGGAGACGCAGACAGACACAAACACAGACAGACACATTCACATGGCGGCGAGTGAGTAATACGATATAATATCAAACAGGTGAAGAGCGAATCACAACTGGTGGGAACAGTGCTGTATAAGCAACTCAACAGGCAAGACTGAAGCAGTAATGCAAAGCAGATACAAATGTGTAAACAAGGCAGGTGGAATCTCTCTCTCACTCACTCCCTATAGAAAGATTTAGAACAAAAGACATCTCCATGTTCACATTAGCAAGCCAACGGGACTATTTTTACATTTTACTGAGTCACAAAGAGGCTTCTCCCAGCAGCGTGTCACTATTCTCATATCAAAGCTGCGTTTATAGCAGACAAAGCTTTGAAAGTGGGCCATGGCTCATAAAATGCCTTTATGTCCCTCGCCGGTGCACTAAAAAAACCCAGAAACAATGCATTTTAAGTCTGGAATTGGACTCAATGAGCTTATTATGTGTGCGCAAAAAAAGTGAGTGAATGTGCGGGTGTACCCCACATCCCCCAGCACAGTTGTGTATCTAGATGTGTGTAGGTGTTGTTGATTTAATTCTCTCCACTGACATTGTTCTTTTCCGATCTTTTATTTATTTTTTTCCGGCTGACAAAATGTGCAGCCCTAACGCTCAGCTAACAACCCTGGCTTCCTGAATCGCATGTAACCTAATCACTTACACCATCTGTTAATTATGTTAATACAAAAATGCCTTGGCTGCTATTCACGTCCATTCTCTGAATTAGCACCCCACCTCCCCACCGAGCACCCTCTCTCTCTCTCTCCCCATGCCTGCTCCTCTTTCTCTTGTCCAATCCTTTCCATCATCTCCAGCTCCCATTTTTCTTTTCTTTTTTAAATCTTTTCTCTCTTATCCTTTCTAATTCTATCTCCTCACTTTGCCTCTGTTTTTTTTTATCATCCTTGCTAATCCTTGCTTTTCTCCATCATCCCTTCCTTTATTCGTGCCATCAGCTTCCATACAAATGCCTTTTTTCCTCATCTCATCCATGTTCTACACTGTCAAAAATTCTCAAACTCCTAATTCCCCTCTTTTCCACAATCCAGTTCCTTTACACCTCTCAGCCTGCTCTCCCATGGGTAACTGTTGTTGCTCCCAGCAGTGAGTCAGAGGCTAAGCTGGCTGGAAATCCCCAGAGAGGCTTTTGTCTGAGGCCAACTTATTTTGGTGAGTGATATCGATCCGCTCTTCCACTTAATTGTTATTCACTAGCTAATCTGTATTTATAAATCCACGTTTCGATCGATCTGCAGGAGACATAATAAACTTTGGCCGGCATGCACGTTATTGTAACGAAGGGAAAAAAAATTTAAGAGCCGCATACAGTGTTGGTCATTATATTAACACAACTGAACAGCATAATCAGAGGTATAAGGAGGCCTGATGGAGACTGTCCCTAGGGAGGCTTCATACACAGGAATGAAGCAGGTTTGCCCAGGAGAAGCAATGCAGAAAGATGCACAAGCCCAAGTTTGTATAGTCTGCCTGACTTTAACATCAAATAACTTTATTCAGACAAAAGTTGTTTAACTAATGCTCATGCTCATACCATATGAGTGACTGGACTAAATTAGTGGTTCTCAACTGGTTGGGTTGGGACCAGAAAGTGGGTCCCAAAAGTAGCAGGGATGTACAGAAATTCTAGGTTGGCATGTTTCCATGTATTTCATTTCACTTTGTTTTGCTGGACAAATTTTTGGTTGTTTTCTTGAGATTTTGACTTATTTATCCTGTTATTTTAGATAGAAATATTATCGAGAATGCTGATTTTCCCATGAGGATGTCTTCATTTGTTAAACACAACTAAAATCTAGTTTATCATGAAATGACATGTTTGCATTCTCCCAAAGTTTTGTCCAGTATCTTACATGTATCGTACATGTTTGCTCTATCAAAGATCCAATTGCAACATTTTTTATTAAACTAATTTCAGTGGTGTAAAACGTTTTGGAAATTTTGAAGATTTCACATTAAGGAGACATTGGCGGGACCCATGGCTAGTCGAGAGCCAGTGGACTATATGACAGAGGCTGACTGGAAAATAAAGCATAGAATTAGTTATATATCAGTATCAAAGGTAAGTTTTTCTAACTATACTTGATTTTTCATCCCGACATAGTCCCTGCTCACCAGGGTTCTTAGCTGGCAGTTAAAAAAACATGCCCTTTGAAATTGTTGTCTAGGTAATGTTTACCTCTGTCATCTTTCTCTATGAAATAAAAAGCAAGGAACAGCACTAAAAGCTTTGTTATGATGGAAAAGGTGTTTAAGCCTTACTTCCGCATGAGTTTGCGATTCAGTTGTACTGTAAAGGCTCATTTACGCTCTACAAGTGAATCACATACGGATACAGACAGACATTTCAGTCCATACTTGTTCATTTGTCAGCTTTTTGTCTGCTATCTCGAAGCTTATAGATACAGATCAAATGTTGAAATACCACCACCAGTCATGGGGCAGTGTTGAGCCATGTTCAACCCAGAGTAGCAAACACAATGAGGAAGAAACATCTGAAAGAACTTAATGGAGTTTTCTGAGGAAATATAGACAAAAAAATGAGTGAGTTATTAGAAAATACAAACATATCAGTGATGTAGCCCACCTGGGCACAAAGAACTACAAGACACAACTGAGCAGAGGACAGACTAATCCTTCTTCACGCTATAGGACGGATGGATCAGCATCAAAGTAGCTCTGTGATGGACGACGATCCCTGGTGGAGTCTTTTTTCAAAGTATACTCCAACATAACAGACGCACGTCAGAATGAGGGTATTGAGGGTTGTAAAGTTTGAAACACACTGATTTATTTTCATGTGTGCGTAGAGCATTAGTGAACATTTAGCCGGTGTTTACAGTGGCTACTATCGCTGAAGTGATTAGCTCAGATGTAGCTGTAGAAAAGCGGCAGTTTAATCAGACCTTAAACACATTTCTTTATCATAACATGAGCAAAGAGCCCAACCATAAGCTTGTCTTGGCAGAGAAGATGTTTCAGCACGTCTCTTGACAGGTTTCAGCATGAATTTTGGCCTTTAACAAGCTTTGCTTTTCATAAACTATGGCAGCATTAGCCTGTACAGCTCATGATATTTACTGGAGCTTTGCATGTCTACTACCTCACTTTGTCTTGTTGTTCTGATTGGCCCGTCATTAATGTGATGGATGAACCTTACACCAAGAATCACTTGTAAAAAAAAAAATGGAAACTTAAGAAATAGAGGTTCAGAATCAGCGCATATAACACACAATCTATTTTAAATTAGAGAGTTTCATCATCCTAAGAGGACAACAGCTAAGAGATTGTTGTGAGTGAAAAATAATTCTATGTTCTCTGTGAATCCCTAAACTATTTTACTTTACAAGTTGAAATAGAGGGTAAGACGTTTCCAAACTAAGACTGCTTTATATTAGTTTGTCTAATCAGTAAATCGCTTTATTTCTTTAGGTTTTCCATACAGTTTTAACATCCAATGTGTTTTTACTGGACTGTATAAAACTTTTTTTAAAGATTTATTTGGAAACAGGGAGGAGAGAGTGGAGGAACAATAACCAAATCATTGGAAAAATATCAGGTCTGACCTGATGGTGGCACTAGATGGTAGAATCATCAAAGTCAAAGGCCTCAATCCTCTGTGATCAAAAATGTCTGCACTAAATTTCATCTCAATCCGTATAATTCTTGTTGAAACATTTCAGTCTGGATCAAAGTGTTGGAATTACCAGCGTTATTATTTTTAGTGCTGCAGACACACAGACTATGACACACACAGGAACTATAAAGAGCCAATGGATGTTTTTTATATAAATCTGCACTCATTACCACAGAGTCCTAATTTCAGTGTAGTGGTAAAGAAGGTCACCTACTGTAACAAACACAACACTGAGAGTCAGGGGGATTTCACACCGCGACCTTTGCCATAACAAAACAAAAATATCACTTCAGTCCTTCTTTAGTTCTCAGGCCAAAATGAAAACACATACACACATAAAAAACACAATGATTCCCATTGCATTCACACACCCCCACAAGCAGCCATCTCTCACACACCAGCGACCACACATGCAAACACTCACCACCCCACACCCTGATGCCCTGGCCTCCCACAGCTGGCTGAGCGAGGCCACAGTTTGGGTGAAGCCCAGAGTTTCTTACACTTGGCTGTGAATGTTATTTATTCTGTGAGAGCTGCGCGGTGAGAGGTGCATGGTGGGAGGTCGGAGTTGCTTGTGCAGGACCACTGAGCAGATCCTACAGAACCGGCATGGCAGAAACAGGCCTATAGTTATTTCCGCTGTTTAGGCTCCTATGCATTAGCAAACACTGTGTTCATCTAGACACATAAAACTCCCACAGGCAGGCAGCCTTTTGTCCTCTATGCCCTCTGCTATAGGCATTGCATTTTTTACTGTACAGCAGGAGCCTGTCCTTTGCTGCAGCATAGTTTAATGTAGCGTTAGTGATGGCACTGGAGACAAGTTCAAGATGGGGCTCTGAACCCTGTGCCCCTTCCTCAGGTGTGCTGTGAGGAGAAGCAGGGTGAAGGAGGGGACGGCTCCCCAAAAACAGCTGCCAGCCTGTAGGATGCCGAGGTGCCCCTCTGGGCGTGGTGAAGCGGGTAGGAGAAGAAAGGCAGTGAGGGGGCCAAGGTTGTGCCCGCATAAGGAGACTCTCGAGGTGGCAGTGTCGCCTTCACCACTGGGCCTCCATCTGTCTGCCCCTGTTGATCCTCCTCCTTAACCTCTCTTTCATTCAGGAAATATCTAACTTTACTCATTTCTCCTTACAAAACGATTCATACAGCAAACAATAGTATAAATACTGAAGGCTCTAATTATCCCATCTGCTATGACACAGAGCATCTGTTGCCGTTACTGTTTCATCGGATTATGCATCTTATCTGCAATCTGTGCTCTCTGATAGCCACAAAAACATGAATGTTTGAATTAAGCACCAAAGACACTTATAGAAAACAAAAACGAACTGATAAAATTAGAGCTTAAATATCAGGGATACAAATATATTCTGTTATCTGTCTCCCTTGTCAGATCTGTCCCCTAAATTAACCAAACACCCACAATCAAAGCAAAGATTTGGTGATGCTATGCTCATAAAGGCTAAAATAGCCCTAAACTGTTAGCTCTAATGAAAGATAAAGAAATAGCTACAGTCTAATTCATTCACTTTTCATCAGCCTCATAGCTTATTTTTTTTACATTGCATTCTTTAATCTCTAAATGTTGATTTGAGAAGAATAATTTGAGGATATCTCACTGTGAAACAACAAATGATCTACAACGTTGTGTACATACACAATACAGTTTCAAGAGGTTTATATGAACAAGAAAAATAGCATTATTTGAATGGCTGTGGTGCTAACTTTTATTTGTCTTTTTTTCTAAGTAGGGATTTTTGTTGTGTGTTTAGAATTATGTAAAAATGACATCTTAATTTTTAGGGTGGTTTTATATGAGAGTTTTTTAAAGGGTATGACCACTTATTTGTTTATTTCTGTAGCACCGATGGGGCTAGGAGAACATTTCATTTTTTTAATGTAGATTGATCAATAAATGTGATCCTGAATCTTAAAATATTAAAGTGGATTTGGATTGTAGCACAAGTAAAGGACATCACAGTTTTCTAAGATCTTAGCTGTACTAGCTACAATTGACGTTACTTTATAAACCAAAATTGTTAATAGCTTTAGCAATGTGAGCTTTAACAAAAGTAGCTTAAGCTAACATGGCTACATAGATGTCTACAAAGCTTGCATAGCTGCTTTGTGATCTTAGCTGAAGCTACATTAGCTATGTAGCTCCATTATCTATATCTAAATTAGCTTTGGCAATACGATCTTTAGCAAATGTGGCTAAAGCTAACTTAGCTTCAAGAGCTTGCATTGCTGCTTTGTGAGCTTAGCGTTAGCCAGGTTAGCTACATAGCTAGGTAAAATAGTTAGCTTTCACACCTAGTGGAGCTATGTAAGCTAGCTTTACAGGGTTGAGCTACAAGAGGTTAAGCAAAAGTAGCTTAAGCTTATACGGCTGCATGGATAACATATCTACATATCTTACATAGCTGCTTTGTAATCTTAGCAGAAGCTACGTCAGCGATGTAGCTCCATTTTCTATAGTTAATTCAGCTTTAGCAATGTGAGCTTCAGCAAAAGTAGCTTAAGCTAACATGGCTACATAGATGTCTACAAAGCTTGCATAGCTGCTTTGTGATCTTAGCTGAAGCTACATTAGCTATGTAGCTCCATTATCTATATCTAAATTAGCTTTGGCAATACGATCTTTAGCAAATGTGGCTAAAGCTAACTTAGCTTCAAGAGCTTGCATTGCTGCTTTGTGAGCTTAGCGTTAGCCAGGTTAGCTACATAGCTAGGTAAAATAGTTAGCTTTCACACCTAGTGGAGCTATGTAAGCTAGCTTTACAGGGTTGAGCTACAAGAGGTTAAGCAAAAGTAGCTTAAGCTTATACGGCTGCATGGATAACATATCTACATATCTTACATAGCTGCTTTGTAATCTTAGCAGAAGCTACGTCAGCGATGTAGCTCCATTTTCTATAGTTAATTCAGCTTTAGCAATGTGAGCTTCAGCAAACATGGCTAAAGCAACCTTTGCTAAGTGAGCCTACATAGCTGCTTTGTAAGCTAAGCTTTAGCCAGGTTAGCTACTGTACATAGCTAGGTAAGATATGTAGCTTACACAGTTTACAGAGCTATGTGAGATAGCGTTGCAATTTTTTTGCAACGTGAACTTTAGCAATAATAGCATAGTTACATAGATAATATATCTACAAAACATACATAGCTGCTTTGTGAACTTAGCTGAAGCTACATTAGCTATGTAGCTTTATTATCTATAGCTAAATTAGCTTTAGCAACTTGAGCTTAAGCAAATATGGCCAAAGCTAACTTAGCTTCAAGAGCTTACATAGCTGCTTTGTGAGCTTACCTTCGGCTATGTTAGCTATGAAGCTAAATAAGATTTGTAGTTTATGCAGTAAACGGAGCTAGGTAAGAATGCGTTAATGGACGACAAGAGTTTTTCCTGGAGGCACACCCTTTACTCTGCGTTTGTAATCAGGTTTTTCAGATCAGGTTTACATTTTTTACTTGTCCTTAGGATTACCTGAATTCTTACTCTAACCCTAAACAAAAGTTTGATACGATTTTATTTTGACATGTTTAATGTGTTTCTGTTCTGAGGTATGTGGCATCTCATATGAAAAGTCTGTGAGAGTAGCTGTCAGAGATGAATGGTCTGCAGTCACACTGTCTCGAAAAACAAATGGGTTTTGTTAATTATTGTCCTTAAAAAACATTTAGAAATAAAAACCACCTTAAGTTGTTTGTATACATTTCTAAATAGTTGTGCCATGTTCAGGAAATAATATAAATGTGACTACAGGTGGGTGCATTCTGGTTGGCTCTGAGTCAATTGTTTTTTGGGGTTTTTTTCAGAACGACATAATGAGGTTAAAAACATTTTTTTAACAGAATGTCCTCATTACATGTGATGCAAGAGAGAACCAGCCACAAAATCAGCATCATACATTGATTCCTACTGCAGAATCCTTACAGCATGTGTGTGATGCGGTGTGATGCAGTGTAATGCTGCATGATGCAGTGTGAAATTTTTTGCCGCATTCCTATTTTCCTCTCTGTCACTCAGGTTGAGATGCATATGGAAGAAGGAATGAGGGAGATGACATGGCATCAGAAGTGTCTGATAGGAATATTTCCTTCTCTCTCACTGTTCTCACTCAACAGAGTTTATTAGCTTGCTTTACAAAGTTGAAAAAGTTGTGCATTAATTGTATCAGTTTCCTCGTTAGATATATTATGTTCTGAAACAGTATGTGTCAAAGAGTGGCAAAACTATTCGGGTCACAGCTGTGAAATGCCTGTGAATACAAAGTGCCACACTCTTGTTTGTTTTCATTCAAAATAAAAGCACAATGTCATAGTACTTACAAGGGGAGCCTTAAAATCACAGAGTGGATGATTAAATCTGTAACAGATGCAGAGTGGACAGTGAGCATGACTACCAGCCAGAGTGCATAGCTGACTGTTACTGACAGGGATGACATGCAGTAATTCTTTTGTGATTGGTTGGTGAGTGGGTTTTATTTCAGTTGACCAAATTTTGCTTTGGTTTATTATAGTCCTGGAGACACAGCAAGAGTTAATAGCCCTGGGCTAAACATTATTTCAGTGTGTGCAGTAAGATATTGGTCTTCTGTGCATCTTATATAATGACCAGAAACAGTAGTGTTCTGGATTTTTCTGTAGAAAGTCTTTTCAGCGGAGGAATATTTGATATTTCATGTCCCATACAATCTTGGAAACTGTAGTTACTCTCGTTAGATGTGAGCATATGTTACAGGTGGTGTGGAAAGCAGCAGAGTTGGCAGTATCCAGTGTGTGGAATCTGCTGCCAGGGTGAGAGAGTGGGTGCCAAGGGGAAACCTGAGTGGGCTGTACAGCTGAGCTCTCAATGCACATGCACGCACACTCATACAGTATGCCTGATAGAGCACATGTGCATGCATAAAAGACGTGGAAAAAATGAGAAAACATGAATGAGAAACAAACAATGCATGAGAGATTTGCAGGCAGAAAGTGCCTGAGTCACCGATTATTACAGGATAACAAGAGGAAGATGAAGAAAGCTGGCATAAGCTCACAGAGATACTTACAGTAAAAGCTCAGCTTGTGAGTAAAATAAATCAATTAGGCTGGAAATATCAGCATGTGTTCATAGAGTGGAAAAATATGGACTATACGTATATGTAAGAGCATGTATGATGTGGTAATACAGCAGCTGTATTCATGTGCGTGTAGGTTTTCATGCCTGTGTGATAAATGGCAGCCAGACTTTGGGTTAAGAGGCAGGGCAGCCCAGATGGACTACTGTTTGTGCCCATAGACACACATAATCACAAAAACACAAGCAGCACTCACTGATTCCAGTAGTGTGATGTGCAAACTAACCTGCTGAAAGTAACTTTATCATTACATCTACCACTCCTGTCATTTTGTCATGGGTGTTTTTTTCTCCAAAAGTTTACCACCCCTCGTTTTCATCCCATTTCCCCTCATGCGTTGTCCTGACTGAGTAACTGTTACTGGAAGAGTAATTTCCTTCTCTTTACCTCCTAAGACTGACTGTGGGGTGAGGTAGTGTATGTGTGTGTAGTTGTGGTAGGGGGTGATGGAGTTTTTTCAAAAAAGGGGTGAGCCGAGGGGTGTCTTCTGTCCACCACATCCTCCTTCCTGATCCAGGAAAACATGCATGATTCCAGGACTTCATCCCCCCCACCCAGCCTGCCAGCCCCATCCTCAGCCAGGGACTTTCCAAACTGCCCTGCCCAGCAGAGGAGAGCACTCTTCAGCCACAGCCAGGATACTGCACCCTGTGTGGGGCTGAAAGAACCAGAATGAAAATAGCATGGTGTAAGGAAAGTGACATCAAGCTATTAAGCTATCCAAAGACTGGCTAAGACTAAAAGATTTTAAACACATTAACAGATGTTGAAAATGTGAGACAACCCATATGTGATGACAAATAATAGATTTAACACTATTTTTTAAAATCCATCGAACAGAGAACAACAATGTGACCAAAAGAGCACACAAATGATGCTTTTCCACTAAATATTTAATTTGTCTCAACCCAAAATTTTTGTCTTCTTCTCCTATCAAGGGTTGGACCTTGTACCTTAAACTTTTTTGGTATCACCCCTGGCGACATACTGCAGCAAGTAAGAGAGCATAGTGAGCAATTGCACACAGGTGGAATAAAAGAAGCAGACACTTCAGCTGATCATCTGTTCCAATGCAGCTCAGTTTACCAATGAAGCCATCTGTTAACAGAAACTCTCCAAAAGCTCCACACATTAAGTGCACAGCGCATCCTAACTGCTCTTATTATCATAAACAAGTCACGTCTGTAGTGCCTAGCACACCGGCGCTGTCCGGCTCACATCCAAACAATCATCCCCATTTTTTTCTATGTACAAATCCACAACGGTGGCAGCCAGATGCACCTGGATGTGACGCAGCAATTACACCACTGCTCCATTCCCAGTGTAGCTAGGTAAATGTTTGCCTAAGAGAACAGCTGTTTTGTGAATCTCACCTGCTGAGTGGCAGCTCTGTTTGAGAGCACAGATGAAGAAATTTAGTTCCATCTTTGGTTTGATGTGTAGAACATGTGAGAAGCCTAAGGCACCTGTGATATATTACTCCTCTTATCATTTTTTTCACTCACCTAGTGAGGCAGGCCACGAGTGGGCTCTGACTCTGGTATCAAGAGCCTAGCCCAGTATTGGCTGGTGGGGAATACAGGCCTTCATGCTGTGCTCATCACAACGTCAAGTGGGCAGATTTCTGTCATTAAAACAAAACCAAATCAATGTTTAAAAGTTGAATTATGAGGCCAACATGAAAAAAAAAAAAAGGCTGGGTTAAAATAGGGCTTGGACCAATATAAACGGTTCATGGGATAGGCTGGGAAACAGTGTGCACAAGCTAGGATGGGGTCAGGCTGTAATTTTTGGTCCTGATCTAAGCTCTAGTCCATGTCACATATGGAAAGCCCCATTACAGCTTAATCTGTGAACAATTCCTACTCTAACTGGAAACCTCCCAAAGTCTCAGAGAGAGAGAGAGGATAAACAAACATGGTGAGGAGGGGTAGGGAGAATTGGCGATAGTTTCTATAAACTATCTTTTACTGAAAATTCCTGACGCGAAAGGAAAAAGAAAAAGGACATTGAAGTCATGGAGACCACAAGAAAAGAAGTTGTAAATGTTAGAACACGAGCTAAAGGTGAGTAAAAATGTATTTGCTGCATTTTCTTTGCCTCCTTTAGTCATCCTGTTTCCTAAACAGCTGTTCTTATGCTTCTTCACTAACATAAACAGCAACAAATAACGAGTTGAACCATGATTATACGGGGTGTTTTTTTCTATTTTTGTTTATTAAGATTCCTTTTTGGACTTTTTTGCCTTTATTTGACATATAGGACAGTGGATAGAATTGGAAACAGAGATGAGAGTGGGGAATGACATGTGGTGAAAGAGCCACAGGCCAGACTTAAACCCGGGCAGTCTGTGTACATGGGCCGTGACCTAACCACAACGCCATCTGCACCCTATCTATACTTTTTTTTATTTTCGTCATTTACGGTTCAAGTGCCAGTTCAGTCACACAGGTATCACTCCACTATGGCCATTATTTCTGAATACAAACTTAGTTGAACATAATTCACATTTACAAGAAGAAATCTGATTGATGATGATGTTCTACCAAGCAGATCTGATCAGTTATCACACCACAGGAATTTCTGGCAACTTAATCATTAGAACCATCAAAAAATATGGACTTTGTTTACTTTTGTCAGAAGGGGAAGGACAGCGTCAAAACAGCCTGATTATCTTGTATTTAGTCCCACACTCTAGGCTTTAATCTCGATCATAAAAGATAATTTGAATAAAAGAACTCTGAGGTGGTAAAAATAAAGAAAAACTGAGTAAATAACATGAGTCAAAAAGGTAAAAATCACATTATATGTGTTTTTCCTCAGCAGATCAAAAGAGTTTGTTAACTATCAGCTGGTTCTCTAATAAAACTCCCTCAGATGCCGGTGTGATTCAGCGCTACAGGTGCGATCACAGAATCAAACAGCTGTATATCAAACACATGGATCCTTTGTGATGGCACCCATGTTAAACACAACCATTAAATGTAGCCTTAAAAGCCCTTCACTTTCAACTCCTGGGTGATCCTAAATTCACTTACACAGCTGTTTATAAGGAGTAAAGTAGAGTAAGTGGCAGGAGCTTTGACCAGGTGATTCAACAATCAGAGTTATTTTGTCATTAAAGCAGCACTATTTGAAAAGTTTCTATTTTTCCTGTATTTTTTTATGCTTGGATGTCCTTTAACAAAACAAAAATCTAATTTGACATTTGCTTAAGGCTAACATTAAATGAAGAAATGGTCCCCTGGTAGAGAGCTTATCCAAGAGCAACGTTTCACGCTTAAAAAAGCAGCAGTTTAAGACGTCTCATGATGTAAGACTTTAAAAGAAGCTTTTAGCACCTTAAATACCAGCGCTAACTTTAATTATTCAAAATGTAAGAGCCTCCAAAGGCCGACCACACACACGCACCACCCTGTGATATATTACCTGATGCCAGAAACAGCTTCATGGGAAAGCACCTATTTCTTAAGAGTTGTGACTAAAATGAAGTTTGGCCACAATGTAAACACATGTCAGAGCAATGACTGACCATTTCCCATTATAACTCTCTGTCCACTCATCCTGGTAGCTCTAAGTCTTGTCCTTGCTGCTCCCAAAGTAAGCGAGATTAGGTTGTCCGAATATAGCGCACAGAGGCCAAACAAAACCCGCAGACCATGGACTTCCCGCTCGTGAAGCAGGTGAAAGGGGAGGCGAGTCGTTTCCCAGCCCAGGAAAGGGGGCTTGAATCTGGGGAAGATACGGAGTGAGCCTCCCTTTGACTTTCCTGACAGAACGGGACACAGGGAGGTTTTGTTTGGAGAAACATTCAGGAACATTCAGCTCTAAAGCATCAGTGGCTCATCACTCTTATCTAAGGCTGACTAACACAACAGAACCAAGAGTAACTGTGAAAGTAGAGGGAAGCGGAAGTTCTTGTAATGTCCACGGTGATAGAAAGGTCTATAAAGGGAGGACGACCCTGTAGAGGATTGTACTGCAGATATATAAACAGAACTCCTAGTAGTGTGTGACAGCAGCGAGAGAGGGGAGGTCAGCATGATAGCAGCATCCTGGAAGGACCCGACCAAAAATGCCACAGCGAAGGACACGATCTGTAAACAACACGCACCCACGCTGGAGTATGAGCATTCAGTGGGCGACTAACTGTCAGTGACGCGCGCATACACACTCTCCAGCATGCACAGACTTTCTTTAAAGCATTTCACGCTGTCTCACACACATACACACCCGCAACACATTATACAATTGACTATGAAAGGACATCGGGCTCATAACTCTATTCCCCCCGGGGCAGGAGAGACCCAGTCACTGTCAGGCGAAAAACAAAACAAAGAGATGGAAAAATCGAGCAAAATAAAGGCGGGAGAGGAGACAGCGGCGGTGTGATTAGAATAAACGGGAGAGAGATGAAGGGAAGCTGGGACAGAGGCTACTACCTCTCCTTTAATATAGCTGGGAAATCTTCCCCCCTCCCTTTTCTTCCATGGCTGCGGGGACGACAGGTTTGGGTGATTTTCTAATAACCAGCGGCCTGGGGTTATTGTGTTGCTGTTTTTTTGTGTGTGTGTGTGCTTATATGTGCTTTATATGGCTCTGTGTGTTGGCCAGACAAAAAATATACAGTTCCAGGTAATGGCAGGAGATATTGTGAGAAGAAGCCAGAAAGGGAGAAATATAGGGTGGCACCATTCTGCATTGAGATGATGGAGAGAGGAGATGGATAATGGATTGACAGAAAGGAGGGCTGAAGTTTTATTTCAACTTTTTACAAACTTTACAAAGGTATCAGTGTTTCATGGGCTAAAAAAAAAGTGGCTAATTAAAAAACTAAAAATTTAACAATGAAATGTGACAATCAGCCTTATTTGATTTATGATTAGAAAATTTCCATGAAGTTTTTGTTATAAGGCCATTACAGACCAAAGTTGGACATTATCCCAGCCATAGTACATCGACTGTAAAAAGTTTAAAGTTGTGGAGTTGTTCTTGTTTCCTGGGATTCTTTTCCTCATTTCACTCCAGAAAAAAGACAATTTTAGGTGGCTGTCAGCCAGATCTGATGTTTTATATATATAATAAAATTCTGTCATTATATCAGAGAAAAGTTAAAGTCTCTGTAAAGCAAAATCAGAAATTCAGAAATTAATCCCCAAAATCTTTAAATCTGTAGAAATGAAGTTGCGTTAAATGTGTGAAGAGCCTGAGAGTTGTGTATGACTGACTTTGTGATTAAAGGCCTTTCCACATCAAGGACAACGTGAATAAACAGCACGAATAATTTGATTAATACTTCACATCAGGAGTGACGTGATTTTCCAAATAAATTAAGCACGGACTAAAGAAAAGTCTGCAGTGTGTTTTACACTATCATCTGGTAATCTGAGACACATCAGAATGGAAGATAAAATGAGGTTTCTGCCTCTCTCTCCTCTGGTCTGTGCATAAAGGCACAGGTACGCACAGGTAGAAGGTCAGTGTTGTTGCTCCTTCTTTCAGCTATGTTGGTTGGTAGGAGGGGCAGATTTTTCATTCATTCTATAAACTAAATAATATTAATAACAACGTTAGGGGAACACTCTGGGTTTGTTGTGGAGGAGATTTGGCTCCCCTTTTTGTGTTCCTGGATGGGTCAGAGGAGTTGGTCAGGGAGCTGACTGACCCAGAGCAGTGATAATCCGTATGTTCACATGGCATTCACGTTCACATGGACATTTTGGGTAGTCTGCTGACTGTCTCCATCTCAACTACATAATATCAAAACATAAACAACTCAGCACTGGACTTTGGGCAGATGTGTGCTCATCCAGAGCAAAACTTTAAAAAAATCAACCTAGGTTCAGAAAAATACTAGCCTCACTATCGCACAGCAAAATTAAATAGCTGGTGTGAACGTTTGTTTTGACCTGCTATGTGTTCAAATAAAAAAAAAAATTGTGGCTGGCGTGAAGGCTGACCACCAAACTCTGGTGCAGTTTTTTTTTTTTTTTTTTTTTTTTGTGGCGAGAACACGAATCAACCTTGATCCAGCCAAACTCAGAAATTATTGAGGTTTTATGGATTGAATCAGCTGCCTTAGCTGGAGGAATATGTGTCAAAAACCCATAGACAGACCTGAAGGGGCTTTAGAAACAATTGAGCAGATGTTTTTTTTCTCTCTCTTCCTCTCATCAGGCTGCTTGGACGGGAAATATTACAAAGGTAATGAACATCAATGGTTCAATCAACTGTACCTGGATTTAGATTTATTGGTTTGCTTTTGTTTCTTGTTTTTTATTTTTTTTGTTCTGCCTTACATTACTTATGGGCAAAACTTGATATTGAGTGACAAAAATTGTGGTCATATAGTGTTCCTGTTTAGCTGGGAGTGAGGAGAATTAGTCCCAAAGCCTGCTGCTCTAGTTAAACCCTCCACCTTAACCAAGGGATCTGCAGTCATGATGTCAGATGGAGTTCACTCCATACCAGAGTGTGACTAAGAAGGGAGTGGTTTGAGAAAGGCCTGTAAGTATTGGCACAATGGCTGAGTTTTGTCACAAGAAAACAATCATAGGAGAACCAAAAGGTCTACTAAATCAAATAAAAGATTTTGTTTGGTCTAAAATGCACTATATTGCCAAAAGTATTTACTCACCCATTCAAATAATGTAAATCAGGTGTTCCAATCACTTCCATGGCCACAGGTGTATAAAATCAAGCACCGAGGCATGAAGACTGTTTCTACAAACATTTGTGAAAGAATGGGTCGCTCTCAGGAGCTCAGTGAATTCCAGCGTGGTACTGTGATAGGATGCCACCTGTGCATCAAGTCCAATCGTAAGATTTCCCCGCTCCTAAATATTCCACAGTCAACTGGGAATGACAGCAACTCAGCCACAAAGTAATAGGCCACGTAAAAAGACGGAGCAGGGTCAACGGATGCTGAGGCGCATAGTGCGCAGAGGTCGCCAACTTTCTGCAGAGTCAATCGCTACAGACCTCCAAACTTCATGTGGCCTTCAGATTAGTTCAAGAACAGTGCTTAGAGAGCCTCATGGAATGGGTTTCCATGGCCGAGCAGCTGCAACCAAGCCATACTTCACTAAGTGCAAAGCAAAGCGTCGGATGCAGTGGTGTAAAGCATGCTGCCACTGGACTCTAGAGCAGTGGAGATGCGTTATCTGGAGTGACGAATTGCACTTCTCCATCTGGCAATCTGATGGACGAGTCTGGGTTTTGCAGTTGCCAGGAGAACGGTACTTGTTTGACTGCATTGTGCCAAGTGTAAAGTTTGGTGGAGGGGGATTATGGTGTGGGGTTGTTTTTTAGGAGCTGGGCTTGGCCCCTTAGTTCCAGTGAAAGGAACTCTGAATGTTTCAGCATACCAGGAAATTTTGACAATTCCATGCTCACATCTTTGTGGGAACAGTTTGGGGATGGCCCCTTCCTGTTCCAACATGACTGTGCACCAGTGTGCAAAGCAAGGTCCATAAAGACATGGATGAGGGAGTCTGGTGCGGATGAACTTGACTGGCCTGCACAGAGTCCTGACCTCAACCTGATAGAACACCTTTGGGATGAATTAGAGCGGAGACTGAGAGCCAGACCTTCTCAACCAACATCAGTGTGTGACCTCACAAATGTACTTCTGGAAGAATTGTCAAAAATTCCCATAAACACACTCCTAATCCTTGTGGAAAGCCTTCCCAGAAGAGTTGAAGTTGTTATAGCTGCATAGGGTGGACCGATGTCATATTAAACACTATGGATTAAAAATGGGATGTCACTTAAGTTCATATGTGAGTCAAGGCAGGTGAGCGAATACTTTAGGCAATATAGTCTAAGTAGAATACCATCTCTGGATGCACAACACATCAAGTCTTGAAGTAGATGGGCTACAGCTCAGAAGATCAAACCAGGTGTCACTTCTGTCAACTAAGAACAGGAAACTGAGGCTACAATCTGCACAGGTTCACCAAAATTGGATGATTGATAAGTCGATTTCAGCTGAAACATTCGGATGGTAGAGTCAGAATTTGGCATGCACAACATGAAAGCATGAATCCATCTTGCCTTGTACCAACGGTTCAGGCTGGTGGTGGTGTAATAGTGTTGGGGATATTTGTGGACAAACTCTGGGCCCTACCAACTGAGCATCGGTTAATGCCACAGCCTATCTGAGTACTGTTGCTGACCATGTCCCTTTATGATCACAGTGTACCCATCATCTGATGCTACTTCAGGAGGATAATGCACCATGTCACAAAGATCAAATTTTCTTAAACTGGTGTCTTGAACATGGCATGACAATGAGTTTAATGTACTCCAAAGGCATCCACAGTCACCAGGTCTCAATCCATCCATCCCCTTTGGAATGTGGTGGATGGGAGTTCAGCTGACAAATCTGCAGCAACTGCGTGATGCCATCATGAAACCTCTGAGGAAACTTACCAACACCTTGTTGAAACTATGCCACAAAGAATAAAGGCAGTTCTGAAGGCAAAAGGGGGACCATCCTGGTACTAGCAAGGTGTAGCTAATAAAGTGGCTGGTGAGTGTATGTAGAAAGATTTTCAAACAGAAATATAGAGTAGTTTGAAAGTAGCCAATCACACATGAAAGAGTCTTCAGCTCTATTACAGATTTTGTGTGGCATTTCTCATCTAAAAATATATTGTTGCTTTGACACAAGCTAAAAGGTCTCAAGTGTATTTATCTGGGGACAGCAGGTCAAACCACAACTCCAGCGTGCATGTACCAGAGTGTGTATTCAGGTTTCTGACCCAAGGGAGCGAGCAGCAGCTGAAAAACCTTGCAGTGGGAAGTGAAGCCCACATTGCACAGCTGTGGACACACTCACACATATCATGTGTGTGTATTACGGGCATGAACCAGCAAGCAAATAAAAAGACCACAACAAAATGAGCACAAGCTCTGTGATCTTCCTGAAATAAACGGCATAAGTACTGAGAGTGCGTTTGTGTTACTCAGCGATTGAAGTGTCAGTAGAAGAGCATGTATGTGTGAGTCTGTACACACTTAAAGTATTCTAGTGGATGTTTTCACACAATGCACACAAACAAAGTCACATAGACTCACAGCAGTGCAGCCATATGGGCAGATCATGAGTATAATGAGAAACACTTCTGGAGGTACTAATGGTGCGGGTGGGGGGAGGGAGGGAGAAAAGATGTAAGGCAGACGGAGGGGAAGAAATAGAAAGGTTAGACTGTAAAGCAAAGACGTAAAGGAGTGAGAGAGAGAGAGAGAGAAGAGTGTAAACTGAACAAATAAACTGGGACCCAAGAGAGGATCAGATTTCTCACACTTACTCCTCTGGCTCAGCCCCACATGTGAAAAACATTACTCCGCACTTGTTGTCAACCTAAGATTCGTCTCAATAGCTCGATGTCACCAAGATGTCAGAATCCAGCTCAGCCTGTCAGGGTATGGAAAATATTGACATGAGATAATTCTCTACTAAAGAAAACAGTGCCGGGAAAGCTGAAAACATGCAGATCCAGTACCTCATATTTAAAGAATTGAACCAGATGTTAAAGTTGAATCATGTTTCCTGTGAATCATCTGTTGTGTCACTGAGGCCTCTGAGGTTCCTGACCATAAGAACTTCTTTCTATATTAACACGGGTGACATAATACTGTATGCATTGAAAATGCATCAGTCAAATCGATTCAGTTAAAATCAGTATCAAAATGATGCAATATAATGCAATGTGATCCAATACGGTACGGTGCTGTATGGTGTGATACAGTACCATACTATACCATACAAGGTAAAGTAAGGATAACTGGACAAGACAAGATAAGCTACAGTATTATGCACCACAGAGTGGTGTGGAGTGATAAGACATTGCATGATATTTTACAGTATGATGGGATGTGATATCATACATTTCTATTCGATATAAAATGGTGATGATGTAATACAGTACGATACGATGTGATACAATGCAGGAAGGTTTAATACAGTCGGGTAAGACATGATACGATGCAAGATACAGTATTATATGGTATGATACAGTAAAACAAAACAAGATCATAAAATAAGGGATGTGAGGATATATCCTGAATTGGCTAAAATGGATCAAAATAAACAGGGATTTAAATAGATACAGCACAATTTGTGTTGCAATACTCTGAACAGTTGGGGGTTCTGCCTGTAGATATGCTGATATTCCTTCAGAAAAACATGTAAATTCCAAGGCAGGAACATCAGCTGCACTGCTGCTCTTGAAGGGATTTGTCTAATTTCATATTTTGCTTTATCTATTTTATTTGGGAATTGTTCAAAATGGCTTTATTCTATTTTGTAGATAACTCCAAAAGAGACATTCTCAGTTTCAATTTTTTTCAAGGTAATGAATAGGAAAAATGTGCTGATTTTGGTGTTTTTATATCAGAAAGTAAAAATTGAAAAATGACTACTTTTGTATTTATTATATTTTTCTTTAAAGAAAACTTATACATATGATACTGTAGAATATGATATGACACAATACTACATGTTAAGACAATGCCATACAATACTGGTAGAATACAGTGTGACAATATATGGGCTGTAAAATGATTAAAATCTTTAATCAAATTAACCACGGTTTTCTGTGGGTAAAGCATGAGAAATCACGTATTGATGCTTGAGTCCCCCATTGCCACTGGCAAAATTCCAGTGAACCTCTCATCCTCAACAATATTTATCAGTGTACAGCTTTTCTGCAGTCCATTTGGCAATTACGCTCGTCAACAAGTCACAAGCAGACTTCCTGAGCCTGGGCCTGTAATTTAATCATAGCACATAATTTTCACAGCTCTATATAATACAATACAATAGGATATGGTAGATACTAGGGCTGTAAAAGTATGTGTATTACAACAGTATAGATTCAGTACAGGCCTCCCGGTACGGTACAGACGTGTACCAAACAAATACATGTGCAGTGAAACTCCTACACAGACCGTAAAATAGGAGCACAATCTTCACAACCATAGTAAATGATAGCAAAGCCTAAATATTCAAGGATAAAAGTCTCCTGTTCGGGAACACTTGGTTACCCTGTGATAAACAACAGTGGACAAAGACAAGGACAAGACAAAAGTAAATTTTATCAGCAGCAAAAAAAATTATGAGAGGATAAAAGTGATAAAAATGATCTTCAAAGCATCTGATCTACACCCATATCAGTTGTTGAGAACAAAGAATTAAAACACCTGTTTAAGTGGGGCGTCAGTGTAGCTCAATGGGTAGAGCAGGGGCCCTTAAGCAGAGACTACAGTCCTCAATGTAATCTTGAAACAAAAATAATAATAATCATAATTATAATAATAATAACAGAGGCAGCATAAAGAAATTCAAATCATCTGCCTTTCAACAAAAAGTTTTAACCGCCTTTTATAACCCACATGATTTGAGGTCTCTTCATTATAACACTGGTCCTTTGGTTTTGTAAAACAAATTAAGCTTAAATGTGGTACCTTTAATGTCAGCCTCAGGGGAGAGGGAGACTCCATCATGTCTGCTTTGTCATAGCATTGGTAACAGCTATCCTCAGACTCCATCCTCCTTAACACCTCAGACTGGCTGTGAAAAGTGCTCCCAAACTTTGTAGAAGGTCCTATCATTTAAGAAAGTAGTCTAATGCTGAAGTCCAAGTTGAATTTGGCAGAACAGACGTTAATTAGTGTATTTAATGAGCTAACAGCTATATTATGATATGTTCAAGGTCTGCAGGGAAATTCAGAACATTAGAGGAAATGTCAACACATCAATAAAAATAACCTAGTATTTGCAAAATGTATTTCAGAATTTTTATTGGTTGAAGAACTTTCTTGGTTAAAAAAAGGTTAAAAAAAAAATACAAAAATAACTTGGTGTCAGTTTCCCACTCATCATGCTTCATCCTTCAACCCTTTCATTCTTTTTACTACTGTCCAACATTATCCTGCTGTCTTCTTCTTCTACTCCCATCCCCCTGTCAGCTTCTTCTCTGTTCCTTCACTCAAGTTATTTGGCAGACACCTTAAAGAGCCAGTAAGTGGTGGACAGAGTGAGTCAAATTGCAGGGAGGTCTGTCAAGACAACATTTCAATTAAAATAGCAATACTATAATTGTATCACACAAGTCTGGGGTATGATATGTTGTTTTGTCCCACCCCTATTTTACAATAGTATTGAAGTAGTCCCTTGGACACGGCCAGGAGCTATCTGGACTGCTCTCTGAATTGTGGTGGATGTTTTGACTGGGTGCTGAAAAATAAAGTTTGTTTATGGAAAAGTGCCACCGCAGAGGGGAAATTCAGAGTGGTGTAACATGTTTTTGTCCACATTCAGTGGTAAGTCTAAAGACCCCCGTCAATGTTCGCACACACACTCCCACCCCTCCCTGTAGCTCCACCTTTCATAACTATTTCTCTGTCTCCCTCTTCTACACACAAACACACATACTATCAGCAGTGTTTATGACACTAGGAATTACAACACAGCTACCACAGCTCTTACACTCCTTTACTGGAATGTCAACTTGGAAAGACCCCAAAGATAGAAAAACAAAAACACTCTGTAACCTTGAGCTGGAACTGAAGCTCCATCACCATCCAAACAAAAGTAGATGCAGACTCGTCACAAACTCAGAAATAATAGCAATGTCCGTTTTTCACTGTGAAAGTCAAATCAAGATGTGCTGATGCAGGCCAACCTGCAGCTTACTGAAATACAGATGTGATGGCTTTAACCGTGGTCACATGGTACTGCTTCCCAGCCCGCCATGAACACAGATCGCAGACTCAGCTGGACGCTGCAGCACGTACCTGTTGACTCACGCCGATGACATCATCATGACTATTCTGGTCACATCCAGGCAGACACAAGAGCTCGGAGAAGGAGAAAGCGAGAGAGAGAGGCGGAGAGAGGGGAACGATGGCGGCGATGGCGGTGGAGGGATCAGATGACCATTAGGTCATAGCCTGCAGGTCCTCTGGGACAGGGCGGACAGCCGGGTCAGCAGATCCCACACCTGCGTGAGTGAGATCTGCTGCTGAGTCGGAGGACTGATGACTCCAGCATGGTTCCTGAGAATTCACTTGTCTGGCATGGTGTCCATTTTAGTGTGAGCAACATCAAAGATGAGAGAGAGAGGGAAAGAGAGAGAGGAGAGGGGTTCTGCTGAGTGTGTATTCTGTAGCAGAGTACACACGCACTCTGAGCCTGAGTGAGCAGTGGGTGCATCTGTATATGAGTAAGCCAGTACAGTACGTTATTTAGCCAAGACAAAACTGGGTATGTGTTCTATAAAGATCATAAGCAGAATGAAGTGCTGCTGAGTCAGATATATCTGTTCATTTCCTCTGTAGGACCTGAAAGCACCACTGATGTGGTCACAACAGGCTGGTAGACCAGACCGAGCCCGACCATACCAAACCAGACCAGACCAGGAAAAACAACACACAGCTTCGCCAGCTGCCTCCCGCCAACTCAGAGCAGCAAGCAAGAGTTTGTCGGCCAAATCAAAGCTCCCACTTAAGGGGAGACAGCGGCTTTCCAGGCAGAGTCCAGGACGTAGACTCCTCTTCTAACAGGATTGCATGGTTACACTTCAGGGCTGAAAAGCAGACAGACTGGACTCAATGTACACACACTCCTGTCAAATCACATTTCATGTGTCAACTTCGACTTTGTATAACAATGGATGAGTGCGAGGCTGACAATGTAAACACACCATGAGTAAAAGGTGAGTGGTCCCACTATGACTGTTGTCAGTGAATCACCCACTGGTGCTCCATCCTTTCCTCAAACTGGCTATTCAAATCTATTTTCAGACGTTAAATGAGTCGCCACATTAGCGCTCAGCAGCAAGGATTCATTCATATGTTTCTGATTTGGGCTCGATGAGTTTCACCCTGCTGTTCTCTTTAAACTACACCCACGCATGCTCGTCCTGTCCAAATAATTAACCCCCGCACTGACACACACCCACACATGCACATTTGCTCAAAGACAGTACACAAAAGATAAAAGATTATCTACTTGATCTAACGTACTTTATGTGTTTACATTATGTTGTTTTAACGGTTTAAGGAATCAGCTGTTTGTCTAGCTTCTGTGTACATCAGCACATATTCCCACACCTCAAGTGTCTGCAGACAGCTGCAGCCTCGTTTGACTTGGCATAGTTTTGCCCCTGGCCAAAAAGCCCCGACCCAACATCAAATTTACTCCTCCACCTGGCAGTTACCACCAGCAACCGCAAGAGTACCAAAGCAACCAAACACAACAGTGGGAAAACAGATGAAAGGAGGTGGGCAGTAGTTTGTGTTCTTCTCTCAGTCCTCCTTTGAGCTTTGAGCATTTTCACCAATCATATCCAGACAGATTTATTGAAGGGATAACGCAGACAAAAAATGATCATGTGGCATTGTCAACTTGGTAAAACTGTTTCTTTGTCTGGTTTTTGCCTAATATTTTACACATAAAACAGATTTTCATCAGTCAAAAAAGTCTTAAGTTTCTGTTGAAACCAATACTCTGTGATTTCAGCCAACTGTAAAAAAAGAAATGCAATTAAAGGAAGTGAAAGGGGACCTCTTGAACTTTGTATGGGCATCTCTCAGTTTTGTACCATTTTTGACTTGGCAACTCGACATTTCCATACCAGATGGCATTTCTCTGTAGTGGGGAAAAACACAAAGAACTTATATTTAATGCACAACAGAAAGGTCTTAGTTTAGAGGTTGATGCCAGTGTAATGATGGAAATTCCAATTAACAGGCTAACAGATTTAGCACATAATGACCGTATTTTATGTAAAGAAACTAAACCTAGCCCAAAAAGTAAGGAAATTTGTGTACCCTAGATTATTTATTTGTTCAAATAATGCTTCTTGGCAATAAATCTTATACTGTTGGAAAGCCTATTTATTTCCTTTTTAAATGGTGCCACATTTCTAAGGAACATGCACTTTTGGGATGAGCAGCAGAGCTGAGTATGTCGGTTGTGCCCATGAAAGATTTGCAAATTCTTCTCTGCCAGTGCCAAACAGCTGATTCTGCCATTACCTGTAGTTTGGTGTTGTTTGGTGGATTGGATGATTTAAGTCTGAAGAAACAAGACATACTGGCAATCAAACAATTATAGATACTAGCCTAAAAAGGCAAATATCAGTATCGGCAGATATCTAAATTTCTGCCAATATTTGCATCCGATATTTTGCCTGTGTATTCCAGCATATATGGACTGTAAATCTTATCCATATATACTAATAAATTAGTGGAGTTTTAGGCTGAACCAACAGACCTATGTCAGTTGAGGTCTTTTTCTTTATTTATCCTCATTCTTTAAACTCTAAAGTGATTTTCGGGACAAAAGTTTCCTTGGTCATCTGCAAACCTTAAAGTGTTTCCAAAAGGACTGAAATTTCTGGTCTGAAATATTTAAATATCAGTATCGATATCAGCATCAGCACAAATTCCAATGTTGTGCATTCCTACCATTTACCCATTTAACAAATAGGAGCATGTGGAAAAACTATACACAACTACAACAGCCTGGCACCTCCTCCTCATGCTGGTCAAACACTGCTGTGGAATGGCATCCCATTCTTCAACCAGCATTTGTCGCAAGTCAGCCAATGTGGTTGTGTTGGTCACTCTGGCATGAACAGCATGCCCAAGCTGATCCCAGAAGTGTTCGCACTAAGTCAGACTCTTAGCATCCATACAGTCTGCAACACTACATTTGTGGCACCAAGGCCAAATCCCTTTTCTACCTTTAACTCCTCATCTATGGTTTTGAGTGCTCCCTTGCCCCTTGAAATAGTTACAAGGGATAGAGGTGAAATTGTCCCCTTTGAAATGTAATGACCCTGCTGAAAACAATAATTGACATCTGGACAGCAATTAACATTATGACAAGCACTCATAATGACTTAACATGCAGATGTTTTTAAATGAATGGCTATTTGAAAGCTCAAAAATCCTGATCCATCTCTTGTAAGAATATGCTTACTTCTTTGAATTTAATTACACCAAGCTGATTGGATGAAAGACAAAGAGACAGATTCGCAGACAAATGGAGATAAAAAAGACAAAGAAAGGAGAATCCTAAGCTAACACAGATGGAAAAGAAAACTGTAAAGAAATAAACACACGAATAGATAGAATACAGATGGAAGCAGTTAGAAAAGGAAAGAAGTGGGGGGAAAAAAAGATTTTGGTGCATCTTTGTCCTAGTCTTCCTCTAGCTTAACCTGTCACTCCCTTTCCATTTACCCATCCCCTTGTTCCCAGTTAGCAAGTGAATCCCTGCATCCCACCTCCCTGTGTTCCCACCTCTCTCCCCCCTCTGCCGCTAACTCTCTCTAATTGCCTCTTTTACCCTGTAGCCTGCCCCAGTCCTACAGAAGGCTGGTACAGCAGCTCTCTGTAGACCACTGGGACTCCTCATGGATGGGATGAGAAGGCTCATCCTGTGTCTGGGTCCCTGATGCATTGAAGAGAATGTGCCACAGTCCCTCTATTACAGAATCTCCCTGGGACAGGAGACACCTCCTGGTGGACTGGATTGATAGATTAATCCTAGAGGGACCGGAGACTGAAAAACAGCTTCTGTAGTGTTATAAGGATTGTGTCTTTCTCATTTACAAAGTATCATGTTTATCACTTACCAGATTTTTGCATTTGGATGCTGATAATAGTTGCTCTGCAATGTAAGAGCAAACAATTTAATCATTGAAATGCAATCATAAATGAATTTTGAATGACTGAGTATGTCAAGACACCCTCCTCTTTCCTTCACCTAACCTTGGAAGGCAGATGAATTCAGAAGATCTCATTTCTGTCAACAGACAGAGCTTCAAGCTGATAGACTTCCCAGTCGGAGAATGACTGAACCCATCAGGGTCATTTGAGGAGAAAGAGGCAGTAGCTACAGCATGGTTTAGTTTTTCTGCAAGCCTGTAAACAACAGCTGCCACTGGTGAAGCAATTAGCTTGGCTGTTGCTAGGCAGTGAACCAGGACTCAACAATTGCACTGACAGCTTTTTAAGCAGAAAAGGTTTTCTTTGCTCTTCTGCAAACCAGCGGGAGTTCGTAAATATTACAGGTACGTTTTTGTTGTACAGCAAGCCAGTAAAATGACAGCTCGGGTAAAGCTAAGATGTAGCTATAGGGGCAGTGAACTAGAAAAACATTTCTTTATTTAAAGAAAAGCAAAGACCATACTGAAAGCTTTTCCTGGTGGAAAAGTTGTTTTTGAACTTCACCAGACTGTCTTCTGCATGAGTTTGATTCACTAAATGGTACCACCATTAGTAAACAACTACATTGCCCGTCTGTCATGCTCATGTTATGTGGGTTACTTACCAAAGCTGCACATGTACACAATATCATTCAAGCCAAAATGCTTGATCTTATCCAGAGAATGATCTGATCAGCCTAACAGACATTCGAGGAGAAAGAGGCAGTTTCTGTGGGCGTGGTTTAGTTGTTCTGTAAGCCTCTAAATATGGTGACCAGTGACGAGATTAGCATAGATGCAGCTAGGGCAGCAGTTTTACTATAACTGGGCGACATTTCCCTTTTAAAAGAAGAGCAAAGAACATGCTTAAAGTTCTCCGTTGTGGAAAAGATGCTCCTCTCCTGACTTTCATGTTGTTTTATTCACCAACTAGCTCTAATGATATTTAAAAGTGACAGCAGCTGTCTGTCAAGCTTGCGGGTTATGTATTTTACTCTACGTCATATGTGTTGTTGCACTGGTTGGCCCATAAGGACCCAATCAAATCACCCCCTCAAGTTTTTTTAAAAGTTCTGCCCTTCCCAAGCACCTACAGACTGTTGCCTATATAGATGAGAAAACATAACCCATGTCATGAATATGTGAAACAGTCTATCTGGCGTGTCAGGTTACTATTTGCAAGGGGTGCACAATATTATTAGTCTGTTATCGGTATCGGCAGATATCAAAATTTCTAGTAAAATTTACATCCCATATTTTGCCTGATTATTTCAGCATATCAACTGTAATTTTGTCCTTATAAATGAGTGGAATTTTAGGCTGAAACAACAGACCTATGTCAGCTGAGGTCTTTTTCTTTATTTGTCCTCATTCTTTACACTTTAAAGTGTTTTTAGGGACTAAAGTTTATTTCCTTGGTCGTCCTCAAACCTTAAAGTGCTTCCAAAAGGGCTGAAATTTCTTGTCTGAAAAGTATATTAGAATATCGATATCAGCTAAAATGAAACTGTAAATATTGGCATATCAGATATTGGAAAAAATCCAATATCCTGCATCCCTACCATTTATCTTTGCAATGCCCGATCAAGAGAGGCCATGTCTGACCATTTCTACAATGCACCTTTCAAAAACATCACTTCCATTTTGAACAGTCAATTCATAATTTGATGAGTGGGAAAAATTTCTCTCTTTTATTTTTATACAAAGAGTCAAGGCAGTTTTCATGTGAACAACATTTAACAATACGAACTAATTTAACAAAAAGTTGCATCTTTCCCCTCTCTTTGAAGGCTGGCTTTAAATTCTGCTTTTGATATATTTAATATAGTTTGATTTGATGCTGTAGACAAAAACCTGAATCAACCACATTAATTTAGTTTATTAGTTTAGTTTAGTTTAGTTTTAGTTTATTTTATTTAGTTTATTTAATTTAAAACTTAAATTGTATTTTAAAGTTGTTTTGTTTTGCTTGATCCATTGGCCTGCTCTTCCTTGTTAAACACTACAGTAAAAGTGTACTGTATGCTAAATTATAAATGTGTTACAGCCCAGTATTACACAATGGCTGGTCCAAGAATATGCTCTATGCAGCTTATTTCAGCTTATTTTAACAAATAAATGAAGCAGTTTGCTCAAAAAAAGGAACATCGAAGTTTAACACTGCCACTCCACCCAAAACCTCTGCCGGGTAAGTTCCTTGACCTTCATTTCTGTTTAAATAGGTCATCAATGTGCAAGTGTAGCAAAAAGGCTAAAGCAAACCATGTCATGCAAACAAAACCAGAAACATAACAAAAACCATGAGGTGCAGGTGTTGGTAAGTTATGTTGTCTCCACGGTGTAGCCCAGTCAGTGTTGGTCTATCAGCGTCTATCAGTGCCTGTAAACAAACTGTGAGTAAAGATAGTCAAACAAAGGAGTCTTACAGCATTCTGTGTCTTTAACAGGTGCAGACAGAATGAGAGTGCAGTTACGGTGTGTGTGATCTGCTCATCAGGCACAAACAGACCTGCTGTTTGCCCTCCCCTCAGGACTTTGTTTCTCACCCTCTGCCTCATTCATTTCATCACCCTCCTCTCAGCAGCTGATGTGGTGTCTCTCTACATTTCCCTATGTGTTTGTTTGTTTGTGTTTACGGCAGTTGGATACAGTTTGTGCTATTAAATATGGTTGCTGTGCTCATCGTCGCCTTAGAGTGAAACAAATATAAAGATAGGGAAGTGTTAGCAGTGGTGTTTTTGCAGTTATAAAACATAAGGCAGAGCGTGAACTCACACATGTTGCTGATATCTTTAACAAAACGGTGTTATTTTTTTACTCACCAGAAACAGCTGTGCACATGTGGCGCCCTTCAAGTAAACAGTGACATTTCAAACTAGGGTTAATATGAAGTGGACGACTCAGTGCAGGAAAGTAAATACAAGTGTCCTGCTTCTGTCAGACTGTCCATTGTGAGTGTACCAGAGTATATGTGTGTGTAAGAGAGCGAGAGTGGGGAGAGAGCACCACGCTGTGATCCTTAATAAGTGCACTCAGTGTACGATACAAATTCCTACAAGGTGGAGATAAATACACAGCCGTCCTCACCCCCCTCTCCACGTCCCTCGTTCTTTCTTTCTCCTGTCCTCCTACACATCCCGTCCCTTTCATGTGCAAAGCAGATGGAGTCAATTGACATGCTAATGAGACTAGGGCTGCTTCACAGCAGTCCTGGAGCCACATCACCACACTCTGAAACACCCATACACAAACACGCACAAATGTACGCACATAGACTGGATATCAGCGCACACATTTCAGAGGGTCTGCACATGTAGGCAATCAAACCAAACCACCTATCCACTCATCCACAAGCACAACAACACATTTAATCATTTAGATCGGACTGTAAATGTAGTTTTTTTAGCAAAGAGACAACAGCATTATCTCATGGAGGTCAGACCCCCATCTGTAGGATGTAAGGATCGGTGTGTGGTAAATATCCTGCTTCAATAACAAGTGATGAATGAGGCAGTATTGATAACTGTCAATCGAAGACAAGGATTAAACTTCATTACAAGAAAAGCTTAACCCCTTAGAAACATGTATCTGACCTTCAATTTCCACATACACCAGCTGCGCTGCAATCCACCAGCGAATCGTACCGCAAAGCAAATCACTCCCTCTTGTCAACAGAAGGAGTTCAGGACTTCAGACCGGACCCGGCACTTCCCTGAAGCACCACTCCACTCCACTTCATTGGAGACACACTGCAGCTCTTTTTTCAGCACTGGCCTCTGCCAAACCACGCCAATCCACATTGAAAAGATCGATCCAAAGAGCCATCTAGTCTTCTATAGGAAGTAACAGACCGTTACTTCCTGACCAGGGCTAGATGCTGAAACACGTTGAAGACAATCGTCTTAATCATGCTCTTCTTTAAGAACAGGTCAATTTAATACAGGCTTTTAACTTTTTTGTAAAGACAGGTGCCTTGGTTTTTTTGATTGTTTTGAGGGAATCTGTTTTGTTGACCAACTGATGTTCTCAAGTGTCAGAAGGGACTGAATCACCTTATTCTGGTCTGTTGTGGGGTTAAATTGTTGTTGTTTTGGGGTCAGTACATACTTACACATTATGTGTTTACTGTGTTAATGACAGCCTTTGCATAGTGGTGTCATTCAACACATTCTCTGCCAGTTGAAGCTCTTGATGCCTCAGAGCATCACCGTAGAAAGCTCAGGCTGTTGATGGGTGAGTGCACTGAGCAGCACTTGAGGCCAGATTAACAGGTGACATTTACGAGGGTGTGAGTGTGTGTGTGAGGGGGAGAGACTGGCAGGGCAGGGACTGAGTGATATAAGGCTCTCTATCAGCAGACAGGAGTCAACTACTCCCACTACTCCCCACCCTAAAGGGCAGGCTTTATAGCCACATCTTGATATATGCCCTCGCACGTGGCAACTTTTATTTAGGAGCCCCCTGTTGAACCCCCCGTCTCTGCAGGCTCACTATTTATGAACTTATTAAAAGAATGGTTCTGTGTTATTCACTGGTTAGTTACGTTTTATTGAGAATGTAATGAACTAACTAAATTTGGCCTGCTCCCACATTTCTCTTGTTTTGTAGCCTTTTCTCTCTATACTCTTAGCACTGATGGTCTTTATTTTCCACTGATCACTTATTTTTTAAAAGGAGGAGAGTTGGCATCCCATCTCAGGGAAGATCTCATGAGTAATTTCCCTTTGGGATAAATAAAGGAATCTTTCAATAAAAAAGTCATTAAAGAGAAAAGGGGTGACAAATATTGTAGGCTTTATTCTTATTGTGTTAAGTGAGTTTGGTTCTAAGATATTTGGTGAAATGCAAAAGACAAAAACATTCCCCAGCCCCAAAGGCAAAGTCTATGAATTATTCTTCTACCATTTCACCATAGATGTTAACGTTTCACTTTTATAAATTGAAAAAAGCTGAAATTTGGGATGAATTAATTTTTAAGTTCTGATCACTTATATGGTCCAATGGAATAGGGCTGTTTTCAGGGTTTGAGCTGGTTTCCTTCAGTGGCGATCTTAATACTTCAGCATACCAAGACATTTCCAACAATGCTATGCTTCTAACTTTGTGGCAACAGTTTGGAGAAAGCCCTTTTCTGTTCCAACATGACTGTACCCCAGTGCACAAAGCCAGGACTATAAAGACAGGGTTTGATGAGTTTGGTGTGGAAGAACTTGACTGGCCCTTACGGAGCCCTAAACCTCAACCCCATTGAGCACCTTTGGGATGAACTGGAATGGAGATTGTGAGCCAGGTCCAACAACAGTGCTGACCTCTTAAATACCCCTAAATCTTGTAGGAAGTTTTTCAGAAGAGTGGATGCTTTTATTGCTGCAAAAGAGGGCCAACTCCATATTAAAGTACATGTATTTGAATACAGTGTCATTGCAGTCCTTGTTGGTGTAATGGTTAGGTGCCGAACACTTTTGTCCATATAGTGAAAGTCACGCTAAAAAGACCTCTTCAGTTCACCTTGATGATCCCCACTCTGTTCAGTGAAGTCTACAATGGGCAGTTCTGTGCAGCCGTGTGCCTCTGGAATGTGCATGCGCAAATGCTTGCCATGCTGATGGGGGGCTTAAATGGCAAATTTAGCTTCCAGAACTAGAGCTGCCAAAAACTTGGGTGTGAAGTGTTAGGGTCTATTTGAGCAGTGAAGCTGCTGATAGCTGTACACAATGATTTGGGACTTAGTTACAGTTGGGATGTGTAATCTGTGAAGGTGGCAGAGGCACTTTGCAGTTATGACGGCATGTGTATCAGCATTTTATACCAGAAGGAAGCCAATTTCTCTTTTAAGGTAAAGTCTTATTTCCTGTTACGCATTCATAAATAGGGGTGTTTCTATCAGTTTTGTTGTTGTTTTGGTTGTTTGACTACTTTCTGAGCACTCCTGGAGGGCCCTTTAGCAAGGCACCATTCAGGACATCCCTCCATAAATGCATGCAGGTCATTTTGTGGCCATGTATACTTCAGGCCTAAATGCGAAACATCACTCTGGTTTGAAGAAGAATGTGACATATAAAAATGAACTCTAAGATACTTATTTCTACCATGTCCTCCTTTCCAGTATGTATAAGTAAACACCAACACAAAAATCAAGAATGGGCTCATAACAGGCACTGATTTACTGATCTACCCTCACACTAATCAGAGGGCTTCTTTAAATATTCATTGTAAATATTGGTGGAGCTGTGCAGTGATCTCTTTCCAGGAACAGGTGGAATGGGAGGGGCACGTTCCACGGACAGGGCCTTTACACACTGCCCCCCGGCCCAGCACATGGCTGTGACTCTGCTAGCAGAGATCAATGCTGTTTTATTTATCCCTCTTAGGAGCCTTCATCACAGTCTCCCAGGTTCTGGTCCATTACATAGGCTTTATTTTAAGACATTTTACATTCTCTACTCAACTCCACAGTCAGCAGGAGTAGCTACAATTTTTCTACACCTCTTCTTGATTTATTCTAACTCCCACTTTTTTCTCGTTCTCGACAGCTCATGGTTGTATTTGTTGCCAGCTTCATCATCCTCATCATCTCCATTACCAGTAACAAAACTATTTAAAGTTGAACTCATTCACTGGTCTCCCTTTGAACTACTCAATTACATAGACTTTCCCTGCTGAGTCAAAAAGATCATAGTAAAACTGAAGCTGAATGAATCATAGCTGAGGTGAGGCATCAGTGCATGTGTGTGTGTGTGATTGTATGTGGGGGTGTGGGTGTGTGTGTGTGTGTGTGTGTGTGTGTGTTTTGTGGAGCCAAGTGATTGGATGGGTGAGATGAGAATACAGTCAGGCGTAGGTGGAGAGCATAGGGGTGTTAATTTATGACCAACACTTAGACACAGGATCAATCGCCAGTAACTGTCTATAGGCTCCAAATGGAGAACACTTTATAGTAGGGAAGGCTCTGGACATCAACATCTCAGGAATACTTAGAATAAAAATAAAGATGCATGACTGTATTTCTATTCAAACTTTGTCTGTATGTTATTGTATCGTACTGTTACTGTTTCCCAAAACAACTGTGCCACTGGTAGCTACTAAAAGCCCCTGTGATGGCTCAACATCTCAGTGTCCATTGAATACATACAGCCACACTGTTATTTCAGCTGTACTATTTTGATGACTAAAAATGTTCAATTAAATCAGTTGTTCAACTTTATGTTTCTTTTTTCAAATCATTTCTGACCTTCAATTCTCTTGTTTGTTTGTGGCTGTTCACCTTGAACTAACCAAAAATATTCTTGTCTTTTTTGCACAGTTACTATTGTCTCCTATTCCTTTAGAAATACACACAAAAAAGCTCTGATCATCAGGCTTTTCTTGAAGCTGTCAAATGCTATTTATTGAATTTACTCATTATCACCCTTCTTTGTCACCACGGTTTCTGTGATTTAGTTACTGAAGTTGGAGATTGACAGGATTGACCACATCCATGTAAAACCTTAAGAATAAGTTGCATTGGTATATAAGGATATTTCTGAGGGTCTCCTGGAGAGAAAAGGTTTTAAACGGTCTTCCTGTGTGACAATGTGCATTGCATTCAGCGAAGTCCACAGCATGCATTTTCTATACAGCTGTGTAGCTCTTTTAGTACTTTGTTTTCCCCATGTGAAGTTGCACTCCTGCTAGCCAGCTGTAGTGATGACCTGTCGGCCTATGCTGATAGTTGTTATGTACAGGCACACATTATGCGAGTCTCGCTGCTCACCTACACTGCCCTGTCTCCAACCAGCGGGTTTACTCAGTCAATGCTCCACAATGAAACAGCATAGCACTGTTTTCTTTCATGCAGAATTCAGGCTAATGAATACAAGACATGGAAGCAAGATTTTAATTATGTCAGATTGTGTGCAGAAGGTGATGGTGGCAGCTGTACTTGCTGTCATCACAATACATGTCTCATGTTTTCATTAACATTACATTAGCTGCACCAGACAATGCAGTGCATATAGGAAGGAGCCCACTTTTGTGGACCAAAAGAAAGGTATTTAAAGTGAGGTTTATACATGTCGGTTTCACAGTATTTTAAGCACTGAAACCACTGCCACTTGCTAGCAGATGTCAGACAGATTGATTAAAACCCAGAGCTGGTGAGTAACTGATTATTTTTTTACTCAAATAACTGTAATTGAATTGTATTTTGGGGTACTTTTACTTTTTTGAGTACATTTTGAAATCAGTGCTTTTACTTCTTTTTTAAGATTGATTTTTGTGCCTTTATCAATAGAGGAGGGCAGTGGATAGAATTGGAAATAAGCATGAGAGTTGAGGAGAGACATGCGGGGAAGTGCTGCAGGCAAGACTCAACCAGGGCCACCCATGTATGTAGGTGCGCCTTAAACAACTGGGCTATTGGCACCCCAGTGTTTTTATTTCTACTTAGGATTACAATACTCGTGTACGTCTCCTACTTCTGTTGACTACACAGAAGCACATGGCAAGAATTATTCAGCATCACAACCCAAAACAGCTGGGGTTCTTTTGCTCATGTTTCTGGTGGATTGCTGTTTTTGATGTGTGACACATTTGTACCATGGGTGAAGTTATGCACTGAGTTAGAGATATCGCCTGTGACTTAAGGTGTTGCTAAGAGATGCATAGTGATAATTCATCACTATGCTTTGCCTTGCTATGAGGTTGACTTTCTGATTTATTCTTGCTGGAGAAGATCCTAACCCTTCTGATGATCACACAAATGTAATCATAGTAGAAACTGCATCTTTGGATCAGACAAGTACAAACTTCAATGTTTTAAATGCCGAAATGTTGTTGCACATACTGTGTTTATGACAGGCTATCAATGGTGATCGTCTTTATGAATGTTTAGCCAGTTGAATCTCTGATCTGACTGCTCAGCAACCCGTTTTAAGATGTGAAGAATTTTGTGAGACAATAAAGAGCTGTTGGCAAGCACAATATTTTCCTCTTGTACTTGTGCTCGATTGAATGGACTACATACAGCATACTCTGTACACCCAGTATATCACAATGTGGCAGTTATAGAGTTTGCTGCACACACAGAAAAAAAGATGCATATCCTAGCAGCATATCAGGAAATGAACAGGCTTCAAGGATAAAGAGAGGGGCTGATTGTCATATAATGCCATGCACAATACCTTTTAAGTGGACTTTTAATAAAGATGTATGTGATTGCCACCTGTAGGGTAACAGCTCCTCTCTTCCCAGGCTAGAGTGGCACCACTTTTTTTCTTTCTGCAGAATTTCCCCAGATATGAATAAACTCAGCACTTTCCTGGGAAAGTCACTTTTTTTTCCTTCCCTGGGCTCTGTGAGAACTCTGGGCAATTCCAAACCATACAAACTGGAGATTGTAAGTGTTTGCAAAAGTATGATTTTGTGTGTGTGTGTGTGCGCACAAGTATGAATATATGTCTGAGTGTTTATATCCCTCCCAGAGGGGCGGAGGTCTCTGTTTTGACAGTATCAGGTGTACAAGCTTTAATCTCCCCCGTCTTCAATCCCTCTCCGAGTCATGCATGGTTCCTATGAGCAGACAGACAAGAAGTGAGAAAACTATTTCTGAATAATAAAGGACAACCTGTCCATATCCAGGACTTAAGAACCCTTCCCTTAACATAAATAATCCCTCTCAGGTATCTGTGTCTCATATCTGACTAATGCATGCTATTGTAAACAATCACACAGGGAACCACGATAGGCTCAGGAAACTTCGGAGGAAGAAAGAGAGGCTGAGAAAATGTTTCTGAGCAGAAAATGGGACAACAGAGAGAGCTCTGAACAGGGTCAGTGTTGGATGGATGAGGGGGTAGGAGGGGGGTTGGAAACAGTCAGCCTTGCCCTCCAGGCCACCTCTGACCTGGGCTCTTTAGGGGTCAGGAGTCTTAGTAGATACTTAAACCTTTCCGCAGGATTCTGACCTGTCCTTCCCTCCCAACCCGCCATTCGCCAGCCTGCCCGCACCCCTCCCCGTCCCGCTACGCAGCCCACCAATAATCCCCAGCCAATCAATAGTAACTGTTCTCTCGATAATTCATAACATTAACATACACTCAATGGCCCAGCGGATGGATGGGGAAGACATAGGAGGGCCATCATTCCAGTATTGATCCCCCTTAGAGGGAGTCGATAGGCAGCGAGGTGATGGAGTTATAGCCTCCTGGAGGTAGAGCCACAGCAGAGCCTAGACTCAAATAAAGACACACACAAACTCGCACACACACAGACAGCTATCTTCTCATGCCCACAGACATATGGACAGATAGCGACACAAGCTTCAGTGAGAGGAAAGAGAACATGTACGTGTGTCCCCTGTACATGGGATGTTGGGCCCGAGTGTCACTGGCACAGATAAGAGGAAACTCATTTAATTACCCCCCAGAGCGGAGACCTGCTTTTCTATCACCACTCTGTCTTTTCTATCACATCTATCTGACTCCCTCCTTCCCCTGTCCCCACATCTGTTGTTTTCCCTACACTCCCTCTGCTCCCCTCTGCCACTCCACCGGGTCTCCTGTCCCCCAAGATTTCTTAGTTACCACTTTTACCTTTTGATTTCATGTCCCTGTTGCTCCATACCTCTAAAGCGCACGTATACTCTAATCCCCTCGTGCCTTATTTAACCCCCCCCCCCCCCCCCAAGAGAAAATCAGCTAGCAGCATAACTCAAATCATTCTGCTTTACATGCGGCAAAGTATTGTAAAAAAGCAAAGTACTGTTGGCCAAATTTCCACATGACACTTCAAACTGGGTATTTCTTCATCAATTATACACTAGGGAAGATGACCATTTTCATCCATCTCCTCCTCTCTTAATAACATGGAGCAGTGAACGAAACCTGTGAAATACATTTAAAGGAGTTTATGTTTAAAACTGGCATCTCTCAAGCCCCCTACTGGACAACAGAGATGCAGTTAAGTAATCTACTGCAATGATAGATACCAGTATCAGTAATCCTGATACTGGCATCTATCAGTACTCGTATTACTACAAACTTCCTTTCCTCCAAGAAAAAAAAGCATATCATTATGTATGGAGGAGGTGTCTATTACATAACATTATAGCTTTTAAAACAGGATCACTCACTGTAAAATTTGCAGCTGACATACTTTTAGCCAGATGTTGCCAGAAAAAAACAACTTGAGCACCCAATGTGAGTTTAGCTGACCCTTACTGATAAAGAACAAAGACTGGCTTTATAAAGGCAATGGAAGGTGTGTCCTTTAAACTGACACATAAGATAGACTGTTTCACATTGCCCCTCAGATGTGATATATTTCACATCCATCAAGGCAGCACCCCATAAATGGTGCTTAGGAAGGGCAGGACCTTTTCAAAAAAAAAAAAAAGGAAAAAGAAAAAAAGAAACCTTGGAAGGTGATTGGACCAGCATTCTGCCAGTCACCTTCAATCCAAGCAACAAAACATTCTCTGACTGGGAACAAGTCCACTTGAAGCAAGATGAATCCAGCTGATGACAGACATGAAATCTGGCAAGTCCATCTGCTTTCCAAGTTTTTTTCCTTTTTGAATATTTTTTGCCTTTATTTGGATAGAGCAGCTGAATAGAGATAGGGAATATGGACGGAGAGAGTGGGGGAAGACATGCACCAAATAGTGCTGGGGCAAGGAACAGATTCTGAGAACCAGTGCACTGAGTACAATAGCCTCTGTATATGGACGTCCGCTCTCCCAACTGAGCTAAATCAGCGCCCCGACTGTTTTTAAAATTAATAACACCCAATTATAATGCAGGGCACTGATCTTTGATCTGCATTTTTCTACATAAATGTAGTTCAAATGAGGCTTGGCTGTTAAATAATAATAATAATAATAATAATAATAATATCTTGAATTTATATAGCACCTTTCAAGAAACCCAAGTACGCTTTACAGGAACACATAGACATGGACAAACTATGTGAGGGGTAGGATGAGTGTAAGGGGTGGTTTAGTGAAGACTATAGACTGTGATGAACAGGTGGTGCTTGAGACGTTTTTTGAAAATGTCCAGAGATGGAGTGCTACGGATTTCTGCAGGAAGAGTGTTTCAGAGGGTGGGAGCTGCAGCACTGAAGGCTCTGTCTCCATAGGTTTGGAGTTTGGTTTTGGGCATGGAAAGTAGGCCGGTGTCTGAAGATCGAAGGTTGCGGGATGGTGTGTATGGATGGAGGAGATCAGAAAGGTACTGGGGAGCCAGAGCATGGAGAGATTTGTATGTGAGGAGGAGGACTTTGTAGTTGACACGGGACTTGATAGGGAGCCAGTGGAGGTGGATGAGGGTCGGAGTGATGTGTTGCCAGGGTCTAGTGCAGGTGAGAACTCTAGCTGCAGAGTTTTGGACGTACTGAAGCCTGTCCAGGGTTTTGCTGGGAACTCCAGACAGGACTCCATTACAGTAGTCCAGGGAGGTTATGAAAGCATGAATGAGTGTTTCAGCCACAGAATCAGGGAGTGATGGTCAGAGTCTGGAAATGTTCTTCAGATGATAGAAGGCAGATTTGGTGACAGACTTTATGTGGGACTGGAAGGAGAGGGTGAAGCCCAGGATGACGCCCTGGTTTCGGACCTCGGAGGACGGACAGATGGAGGTCCCGTCCACATCAAGCATGAGATCTCCAACCTTCTGCAGCAGCGCTTTGGGGGCCACAACCATGAGCTCTGTTTTATTGCTGTTGAGTTTGAGTTGGTTAGAGGTCATCCAGGCTTTGATGTCATGGAGGCAAAATAAGACTGAATGTTGATGTTAAAAACCAAAATAGGTGGCACTTGTCTATGAGTTTAAAGGTAATGAAAAACCTGGTACTGAAACCAAAAACTAACACTCTTCATTGCCCATTCCTGCACACGTTGGTTATTCATTCAGTCATAAACAGTCACATGAATTTTTACTGACCTACTAGAAAATGAAAAGAAGTCAAGAAAATCAAATCACCTATCGAGCTGGGCAATACCAAGAGCTTTTCAAATTTCAAATGAAATACTGAGAAAGATTTTTATTGATAAAGCTTGCTGGAGTTGATTAAATAGAATAGAAACCACACCTGTTGTTCAGGAAAAAGGTTGTTTACTGTGAGAGCTACTAACAGTAATATGCTTACTGACCACATGACCGTCAATTTGAGATGTTCTGTAATTTTATTTATTTGATTTTATTTAAGTAACACTTTGAGTTAAACTGCATTGCTGGCAATTAATAAAAGTATCTGTGTGATTACTGGCACTGGGTCCATGTGGGTTTGACTTTTAAATCACTTATCACCTACCGTACATAAAGAGTGAGAAGTACAGAGTCAATACTTGATACTGGCTTACCCACAACTTGAAGTACTGCAATCATTCTTGGCAAAGAAAAGTTGTACCAGAACATCTAAAATGATGTCAGCCACAGCTTTGCCTTACTGTATTCCACAATCCTCTGAGTGTTTGACCTACAGTGTATGTGCCAGCTCTTTTAATCCAGTCATACTAATAGTACTGACTGTATTCATGCCACTCTGTTCTTCTCTCCCATGCGAGACATAAAGCACCCATCACCCATTTCCTTTAGATTCTCATCCAGACTTCCACACTTCTCCCAAAGCCCCAAAAGGGCCCTACTCACAGCACCCTGAAATATAGACTGGTGTAATGGCCCACTAAATTAACTCCTTGTAAGCGTGGTTTAGGAATGGCTGTAATTAGCATATAATAGGTGTAGGAGAGGAGGTAAAGGGCCAGGTCTGCCCTGGGGGCCCAAGGCTGGGGCTACGGCCCTCTCTCGTCTCCATCGCTAATAGCACCGCAAAGTTCAGCCTTATAAACATGTCAGTGAGACGTGTGATTAAACGGCATGGTCATTAGATAATGGATCCTGTACCTGTGGGCTGCCTATCACTTCTCCGTCAGGCTGGCTCAGCTCTACCTTTGCTCAGACTGACACATGCACACATATCTTCTTTCATCCTGCTTATTCGCCACCAAAAAATCCAGATGCAGGACAGAATAAGTAAGAGTGAAAAGAGAGAGACAGACAGGGAAAACACAGCCCTAGTGGAGAACAGCACCCTGACTGATGTAGTTCCAATAATTGCAAGGGCCTGGTTCCTCATCCAAGTGCCTTTTACTTATTTAAACTGTTTGCTTTAAGCGCCACTGAAGCCAATTAGGGGAGGCATAATTCAATGGGGCAGAGAGCGAAGGGAGGAGGGGAGGGAGAAGAGAGGATGCTGCTTTCAGCTGGACCTTCATCATTTTCTTGCTTTGTCTACTGTGTAAGACGTCTTCACTCAGATAAAAAGGTCTACTTCACCTTTTAAACCCTGACTGTGATCAGTCTTTGCTATATGTCCTGCCATGACTTAACAACATGTTAGCGGCTCAAAACACAGTATGTCCATGAAATCATTCCTTTGTGTTGTCTGTTTGTAAGATTTAAAAGGATCTGAGTTTTTACATGCCACCAGCCATAATTTCCTTATTGGATTCAGGTCTGCGATTTGACTCAACCGCTCCAGAACTTACACTTTTTTTTTTTTTTTTTTTTTTTAAACATTTCTGTGTAGCTTTCACTGTATGTTTTGGGTCACTGGCTGGATAATAAATCTTCTCTGAAGCCATAGTTCTGCAGTTGCAGAATGATTAAGACTGTCCCCAGGACTTTCCTATATTTTGCTGAATTTTAATCACCATTACAAGCCATCCAGGGCATGCTGCCGAGAAACATCCCAACTGCATTATGCTGCCCACACCGCACTTCACAGTGGGGATGATGTGTTTGTGATCAGTGTCTGCCAAACATACTGTCTTGTCTGATGGCCAAAAGCTCCATTTTGGTCTCAGCAGACCAAATAACTTTCTTCCACTTCACCATGGAGTCTCCCACATGCCTTCTGGTGAAGATTTAATTTTTTTTTTCTTCAGCAGTGGCTTTCTCTTTGCCACTTTCCCATTAAACTTTGACTTGTATGTCTCAGCTGAAGCTTGAAGAAACTCCTCTTCAGAGTCCAAGGGGCTGAATACTTTTTAAAGGCACTGTAAATCTTCATAGACCCACAGCTGCTGTTGACATGTGGTGAGAAAGTTTGTTTTTTATTTTATAATGTGGACGAAAATGTTCTGGAGAATGTAGCATGTGTCAATGGGATTTTGTTTGAAGAAAGAGAAGGGTAATCTGTATTTTTTAAAAGTACTCACCAATGTGTGGACAAGGCCTTGGACACTAATCTGACATGCCAGATGGATGTGTGAAACACATCCATCTGGAAAACCTTCAATACTAAGCCTTTGGGAAAGGGCAGAGGATTTGAAAAATCTTTGTGTGAGATTGGATGAACGATCTGTCTGTCACATCTTTACGGGCCAATCAGAGCAACAGAACATGTGACGTATAGCTGCAACCGAGGTGCGTGTGCACAGCTACCAAGGAATAACGCGAACTATGGTAACTATAGACATGTCAGTACTCGACTTTTGTCGTTTTTGAAAAGAAAACAACTCACTGCTGTTCTTTGTTCTTCTTTTAATGAAGAAATGCTGTCAAGTTCTGATAAAACTGGAGCTTTAGCAGCATCAATGCTAAGCTCTTCCACCATAATTGCACTGGCCTCTGGGAGCTTTGCAAGATGGATTTGCCGGTGAGAAACACGGAAACGGGCGTATCCTTTTGCTATGCAAGGTTACTTGGACACAACATTTGACTAGAATCGGAAAACTTGGTCAAATATGAAGAGTTTGTTGAAGTAATTAGTATTGCTGATGCCAACAAGCTTGGCAACTTTCAACATGCTAATCACACACATCCCTGGTTTCTGTTGTGGTGAAATTGCTTTAAGAGTATTTTCTACAATGACGGTTTATTAGAGAAGATGGAAGAAATTGATATTAGAATTTAAAATGTGTCGTACCAGACAGGAACTAGTACCCCAATTTTATACCTATATTTTTTTTTTTAACTCTAAACTACTTCCTATTCTATGTGGGAAAAAAGAGTGACGATTTGTTATTATGTGTGAAATACAACTGAACTGCAAATTCACTAAGCCAAGCAATTCCACTTATGTGGCGATGTACTGTAACCCAAGTAAGTTTGCTGTTCGATTAATCGAGTCTTCCACTTAACTCTCCCTCTCTCTCTTTTAATTTAAGAATGGACACTTGGCTGCTGAATCCAACTCTTGGTTTCCTGTCAAGGCTTTCCCCAAAGACGACCTGCTGGACTTGCACAATCTAGAGGGATTTACAAATACTATTAAAGGTAATGGTATTGCTCATGTTAACAAGCCATCAGCTGTACATTTATACATGAATGAAAAAACTGCCCCCCCATGCTTACACACAATCTTAAATGCTTATAAAGTGAACCTCAGTTAGCAGCCAAAAGCTATTCAGTAGCATTCCCTCTGTTAAGAGCACCAGAGTTAAGAAAGCCAACCGAAAAATAGTTCTATAAAAGTGGATTTATGTTTTCACTGAAACGTGCATGCAGAGCTCTAAAGAGAAGCTGGTCTTCTTTGTACTGCACGGAAATCTTGTTTCAACTTTGCTTTTTTCTTGCGTGAGAACCAGTGGATAGATTTGTGGTCAGAGCAGAATTCAAGATCAAGGTAAGACAGTCCGTCTGAAACCCCCTCCCATCACTCCATCACATCTTTCTCTGGCTCTATCAGCGTCAGACATTTATCCATTCTTTGGCGGCTTTCAGATTAATAAGAGCTAAAGCTGCTGGAGCAAACGTGGGGCTGGTCCATACCTTCACTCATTCTAACAGCCGTTTAATAAATGTGATTGCAAATGGAACTTGTCACTTGCACTGGGGAGAGCCGGCCAGTCAATACCTCAGCTGGCAGGTGCCTGGGGTCACATATAAGTCAGCAAGTGATGGATATGTATCCAATAATTGATGTAGGGCAGCAGTTATTGTCAGTTTGGCTCCTGCCTCTATTGCTTATTAAAAGCTGTTGGCCTTAAGTACCAGCCAGCCAATTACTGAGGAAGCGAGGTGACTGTTTAGGAGCCTGGACCCTGAGGCTTTCTGTAGAGAGAAGAAATGAAGTGGTCTATTGTTTTAGAGCAAGCATGCCTCTCTGTATGTGTGCACGTATGTTTGTTTCATATGAAATCATTAGTGTTTATTTTTTCAGTGAACTTCCTCTAAGTTTTTTTTCTGAGACTCCTTTTCATTGTTCTGCTAAAGTGGTTTCCTCAAAAGTACATTTACTGTAATGCAGCACACATTAATCTGATGTGTGAACTCCTGGCTCTCATCAGGTCAAAATAGAACAATGTCCCCCTCCATTGTTGTCATTGACCTTGAAGGTTATGGCAAAGCCTGAGAAAAGTAGAACGTAGTATTTGGCTCTGCTTCACATTGGCCAAGGACCCCTCTGTGCACCGCTCAGTTATTAATGAACTGACATGTTTCATCCTGGTTCAAGGTTAGCTAATACAGAGATGAACTTCTTCATGCTGCTGTCCATTCCTCCAAGCAGGAAACTGTGCAATAAAATACTCACAGGTTATCCTGGTGATCCCTGTGTGGGGTACAGTGATCTAACAGATAATATCTCTAAATGCAGTAACATTTTATATATATATATACCATGGTCTTGGTGAATACCCGATGCTGATTTGCTCTGAAAATTCCATTGGTGTCAATTAACTTTTGATATACAGACACCTTTCTCAAGTAGTCCCGGTCAAGAAATATTTTCACTGTTCCAAATTAATGCACAGCAGCCGTTAGCCGATACTCCGTTAGGAGTAACTATAGCAACCTGAGACAGTCATATTTTCTGAGCAGGGAGTACGGCACTGCCAGCCTAAGGAGCCTCGGCTGGCATGTAAAGTGATCGACCATCACTTTACTGACATAAATAAAATGACAGACTCCAGGTTTAAGACCTGTAACCTAAGATGGTCTGATCTTTAATATCCAACATACGTCTTGTTTCCAGGCTCACCTTAACTCTGAGAGGTGAGTGTTGCAAAAAAAAACTCACGTCCCTCCTGTTCTAACTGCTATAAACTATTGTCAGAAGATTCAAATAAAACAAAGAAAAGAAGCCATTATTTCTTTGTAGAGCCAAAGGAAAGGCTTCTGATAAACCGGCATGATAATATTTGATAAATGTTGACAATCAGCACCTGCAGGGCGTGGACACCTCTGTTTCACGTCTTTCACGTCTCCGCTGCGCGTCGGACGGTTCACACCTCCGCGTCGTCCATTAATCCCTGATAATTGGACACCTCGTCTGACATTAACCCTTACATATATATACAGTGCTTAACAAATTTATTAGACCACCTGTCATATTTGTCTCAGAGACCGTCCAGCATCATTAAGTGCTTTAATGCGGACTCTTTCATTTTCAGTGAGCTCTCCACATTTTACCATTTTGAACAGGAATGAGGAATTTTAAACTGAATTCACCCAAATTTGAGCCGGCTCACTGGGCTTCTCTGAGAAGTCAGAACTGAATCAAGCATAACATTTAACCACTAAAACCCAATTTTTCTGTTCAGGAATGCAAGTAAATAACTATAATTTGACATATTAATCAAGAAATAATAATGTGCTTTACTATTATTTGTAAATCAGTAAATTTGAAAATTCATAGATAACAATAATAATTATATTTTAGCATTAAAAACATAATTTCGGTTAAAGAGCTTTTACATATTGGTGTATTAAACATTGCAGAAACATAAAAAATGATTTTGGTAATTACCAATGCTTTAATTTAGGGCAGCTGTGGCATAAATCTTACTTTAGGCGGTGGTCTAATAAATTTGTACATTTGTGGGATGAGCAGCAGAGCTGAGTATGTGGGTTGTGCCCATGAAAAATTTGCCAAATCTTCTCTGCCAATGCCAAACAGCTTATTCTGCTGTTGCTATTGACTCTTGTTTTAAGCTTCTGGTACCCTCAAGTCCTGCCAATCAGGTGCCTGATTGGCACCTGATTGGCAGCAAATGTGAGCGTGGGCGGGGCTACAGTGGTCAGTAGATGTCTGCTCCAAGAATCGGCAAGCCACATTTGACTGATCTGGATAGGGCCCATGTGATAGGGCAACTTCAAGCTGGTGTTCCGCAAAACCAGGCTGCGGCACTGTTTGGAGTGAGCCCTATTACTATCTCCAAACTGAAGGCCAAGTTCCATATAACGGGGAATGTCAGAGACAGGTCGCAAAGTAGGCATCCCAAAAAGACACGGAGAACGCTATGCTGATTGCTGCACCGATAGAGTAACATCTTCTGGTGGAGGCATTAAGGTGTTAAAGCTGTGTAAGTGTTAAGGCTTATACAGCTGCCTCTGTGGAACTTACTATTTACAGTTAAACTGAGACAGGAAACACATGAACAAGCACTCCTCCTGTGGGTATAATAGGGTAAATGACAGCATTTATTTGGAGACATATCTTGAGGGGTTTAACGTTTGATCCGAAGATACAGTTGCTAATTGAATAAGCAAACAGTGCATGGAGAACTAAGTCTAAGTTGTCTAATGCTCACCACTGGAAAAAAATTTCATCGTTCCCAGGGGCATATATCATTACCGAATGATATCCGAAGGTTTCCAGGGTGGGTAGCACCAATGTAGAGAAGCCGGCTTACCATAGCATCATATCTCCCTAACACAATCTTGCTCAATTCTCAGCAGAGAGAAGACAGAATGAGCAGTGATAGCACTCATCGCCGCAGGCCCTAACCCTAAGACTGTGGGGAGAGAGGGAGGGGAAACTTTGGATGTGACCGTGGCGTGTAGTAATTGTAAAACTCAGAAAGAGCTGCTGAAGCAGAATTCTGACATGTAGCGCTGCTTTTCAGTTCTGATCAAAGGGTCCACCAGAGCAGCAGCTGATAACCCAATCAATTCACTCCTTTTGTTTTTCGCTGAATGATGCACGTTTAGCGTTAACCTCCAGGCAAAGAATGAAGGAAAGAAAAGAAGGTAAGGGGACGGGTGGGGGTGGTGGGGATTGGAGGTATGAAGGGGGAAGGCAAAGAGGAGATTGAGGTAAGTAGAAGAGGATATAAAAGCTGCATTTGAATCCCAGGGAAAATCTAAAAAAATTAAATAAACTTAGTGGATTGTTGGTGAGTTTGATGGATCTATAGAAAGGTATTAAGACGTGCTGCAGGGGATGTGACACACAGAAGAGCCGATTAGAATATAAAATGTTTTAACAGAGAATGGGGTAGAAAGGAAGGGAGATGGAGGGGAGATTAAAAAAATCCCGCCTTCTGCTCTCCTTCTTCAGACTGAGCGAACTCCAGTCTATAGAAGACAATCAGAAACAGAGCAAAAGAAGAGAGAAATGTGCGTTGGTGTCGACAATAAAGAGATAATAAAAGACAAGGAGAAAAGTAGGGAGAAAGATGTTTCTGCATAAGTAGGTGGTCATATAGCTAGAGAAAATGAGCTAATCATGAGTCAGAAATGAAAAGGAGCCTTTTGAGAACTCAATCAATCTATTGTTCAGACATTCAATCAGTCTGTATTTAGAAGGCAGCACGTCCTCCAGACAGGCTGGCAAAGAGACATGGAAGAGACACACAGCTCCTGGGAAACTGATTTACTGAGTATAAGTGGAAAGGAGAAACACAAACCAGAGTGACATCAGAGAACCTCCACTGATGTGACCTGATTCAAGACTGAAGTCTGGCACCAGTCTCTAATAACAACTGCAAACTGGCCAAGATTATGAAAATGATACGTAACAGCCAGTAAAAGAAGAACTCAGTAGGAAATGAGAAAACATAACAAAACGGTAGCCTTTGTCAGCCTATTTTTAGATCATGTTTTCTGAATTTTGCCTAAACTAAAGTTAGTTTAGGTTAGTTAAGGCTAGGGAGGGTTAGTTAAAGCTGTATACAGTAGGGATAAGTTAGGTTAAGTTAGGTTAAATTAAGTTACATAGGGTAAAATTAAGTTTAATTTTCTTTAAAGTACAAACGTACCAAGAAACAGAAAGGGCTGAGAGGCTAATGCCCAGTACTGACAAAGCAAAGTTGGTGAACACAGTTTATTATTTTGGAGGCTCAACGGACATTTCAGACTGGGTGTGCGGCAGCCTTGTAAAGGCTACGACTTGGCCACATTTCATTTTGGTGGGCAACAAGTCAGGGCTTTCAGACAGCCTGTGTGAGCACTGTGTGAAAATATAGGTCTTGCCTACTTTTTTCCACGCACACTTCTTGACCAAAACAGCCAGGAAAATAATACAGCCATATTTACCTTGTTTTAGCAGATATGTATGTTCACATAAGTAGAATATGTCACAGTCAAGATAAACAGCAGGGTTACACATCCACTTGCCTTATTTGTACAGAACGCTTTTATTCTGAATTGACCTAGCTCAGTCAAATGAAATATTATATTGTTTATGTGGTTTGGTCTCTCTGTGTTTTCTGATTTTATGCATATTTCATATTTTTCATTATGTACATATTTGATGTACACTTTTATATGTATACCATCAACCTGCCAGGGACTACAGTCTTGAACATTTACATGTCCACAATCATTAATGTGCTCTGTCCCCTACAGTAAATAAATCATGGCAGGACCAGAATTTGATCCTCCAACCAGAGCGGCAAGGACTGCTCTGAATATGGACACCAGCTTTACTATCAGCACTCTTCCCTGGTTTAGTTTGGCTATATAATGAAATAAGTCACACACAGGGAGATTTATTAAGGTAAAACTTATGAAGGAAGACAGGGCTGTGACAGCAGAGAGACACAGCCAACATGCAGAACACGGGTGTCTGGTATTAAAGCCAGGGTGAGCTGGAGCAGACATGCACTGCAGCTGTCACACAGCAAACACGCACCCAGCCTGAAACAAATACAAGAGCCATTAAAGTCCCTCTGGAGTTAAATGAGACAAAAGCAGAGGCATCAAAGTGACCACTGGACACACCGTATTTCTTTCTCAACAAGATAAAATAAAGTCACTTTGGAAAAAGTTTTAACTTAGTCATATTTTGTGCAATAGGGAAGGCCAAAAAAAAAAGCTAAGAAAATTGTTCAACTGTTGTTGAAATGTGTTTTTTTTCTCTCAAAGTAGGATGAAGACACCATGAGAGAGAATAACCAGATAATTAAACAAATATGTTAGCTTTTAACCCCTTAAAGCCTGTTGTATCATATTTGATACATACTTTAATGATACCTCCTATCTAATCAATATGATCATAAATTACTAAAAAACTTCTGAATACAATACAATCTGATAAATGATAAAAATGCCTTCAAGTGGATAATCATTTACCAAAAACACCTAATGTATCAAATGAGATACAAAAAATGTATATGTTAAATTTTATGGAAATTTAGATTTTTTTTTTTTTATTTCAGTAGAAAGTGAAATAAACATTTAAGTTAAAAAAATTAGAATCTTCTGGCTAAAATGTGTGTTTTCAGGCTTTAAGGGGTTAACTTCAGTTTATGAGGCCACCCAGTGACTCATAAATCCTGATTTAACTCAGCATCTCTTCCTCTGCCTTCTTTGCCAGTCTACTAAGACACTAGGTGTGGGAGAAAACATCTGGATAAAAGAATACGATGAAGTGGGATTGTCAGATTACACCTGGCAGTGGTAAAAGTACAGTAAGTTAATGGATGAAGTGTCAAAAGAGTTGACAGCAAATTGCAGTAAAAAGGTACATGTATACAGTAATTGATCATTTAAGGGCCTTTTATTTTACATTCTTCAGCCAATTTGGTTGATATCACAATGTATCTTCAAATGTGTATCTTGCAATATACCAATTATCACTGGATCACTGTTATCATAGGTTGAATATCGCTTATCGCATCAGCAGTCACCCTGCAGTTCCCAACCCTACTTCACGCTGTAACTTGGACAGGAATTCACAAGAAAATGTTAGTCAGAAAGTCCACTTTGTGTGCTAATAAACTGTCACAGACAAGGGTAATCACTGCATTAGTTGATAATTAAGGAGTGCTATTTGTTTTACTTGGAGTAAGTATTAGCACTGGTGATACAATGTGAGCTGAAGGAGGTCGGTGTTGATATTATGATAAACTGAAGTTGTAATGAGGCTAAAGGACTCACACAAGGAAGCACTGAGTGTATCCACATGTCTCCCCTCTCAAGAGAGTCTCATGTGTGTTCCAGCTCCCTCCTGCCTGGTGCTGGCCTGCCCTGACGGATGGGGATTAAAAGACGCTAATGTGCACGCGGAGGCCGCTGACCTTCCACAGAGATTGACTTTACACCAGTGGAAATGGAAGCCAGTAAATCAGCAGGCTGCTGTGGTGCTCATCCCAACGAATCACTCCCTCTGACACAGGCAGTGGAGACAGGGGCACATTAATCACAAACATAGGCCCCAAACACTGTGCTGTAGGTAAAGGCATGTCCCATCCATTTATCCACTTAGCACTGGATTTAACACACACGTACAATGTATGTGATGAAACAGACATGCAAGGACGAATATTTGTTGACTTTATATAAGACTAGATTGTTTAGATTTCTAGATATAAGGCCTTTTTCACATTCAATGAAGTTCCTTCATTTACGAAATTCTGATTTCAGTCTTGCTAATGGTGTGTTGTCTTTGTAAGCAGAGGATTGCAATCAGTTAGCTTCTGCTTTTTGGTTTTATCTGTGTGCAGAGACAAGTCTTTTGTTTGTAGTCTCTGGCAGCCAGGCCTGCTAAGGGGAGAGGAACATCTGTGATAAATTTCATATAGAACCAAATGAGCTCTGGCACAGCAGAGGGCCCATGACAAACTTCCTGCATGTGCTAATATGAGGATGGATTTGGAACCAGTCAATCCAGAGCTGGCACACTCACATTTAGACACCTAAATGTGCATATGTCATCTCGGGGAGACGCAGCTCTTGTGATGGCATGTTTTAGTTTAAGTATAAAGGAAAGAGAGACACAGCATTTGTCTCTGACTAGAAATAACACCAACAAATGTAAACGAATGTAGGAAAGTGGAGTAAAGTGTAGTGCTCTCCAGCCTGTGTTGGTACTATAATCAACAGTGGAGTTGTTTCACAGTGGTAGTTGATAGAACTCATTCAGTCTTATTGACCAGTAAAGGGCCCCACAGAGACTTGAGTCCCTTTATGGACTGACCGTCAGCTTTACACCATACAGAAGCTGGAGGCTAGCGAGGGCCAGGGGGGCATTAACCCTCCCACAGGTCAGGGCCCCGACCCACAGCAGCCTGCCAAAGCCCACTCCCAAGCCCAAGTGTGGCCCACTCCACTCAATACCCTTTTAATTGCATTGGGATGGTTTGCGACCTATCGATTAATACGTGTATTTATGTCATCCTGGGCCTGGAGGCTACATTGTATTTCTGTGTGGCATATTCATTTATTTACCTATCTGTCCCGCCCCTCATGCATCATCCATATATCTATCCATCTCTCCTCCGAGAGCACTTCAATTCAAGGGCTCCCATAATTACTGCAGCCCTATAATTGAGTGCTTTGATTTAGGATTTTTCTGTTCCCTCTCCCCTGCCACTGCCATCACTCGCTCCACGCCTCTCCCAATGAAAGACAGAGGGATGAGATATGGAAATAGAAAAATGGGAGATGGAGAGTAGAAGATACCCCCACCCTTATGCATACTCTCTCTCTCTTTCTCTCTCTCTTTTTCTCTTATCAGAATCTACTGTTTCTGTCATCCAAAGGGGGAGGGGTAAGTTGATAATTACTGAGGGAGATTCATGCAAATCGATGCCAAATTAAAGCATTATAAAGGCTTTTATCAGCTTTTCCTTTCCAAATTGAAGACGATAAAAAACCATTTGAGAGGCGAGAGAAATGGTCCCCCGTCCCTTCATTTAAGGGAGAATTGTAATTATGTTAACACCAATATAATCCAAAATCTCCCTTTCTTAACTCACTTACTCATTCATAATTAATTAATTTCTCACAAAAAAATGGGCAAGAAGAACAATGCCGTCCGGCGTCTCCTCTTATTTCCCCTCTCTCCCTATTTTCAGGAGAACAAGGGGGAGTGCAGGGGATATTGTTGAGTATTGTAACAGAGGGCTCATTTCCATACCTATCCTTACACTTGGATTCCAGTTCAATCTGCCTCCGGGTGGTAATAAAAGTTGCTCTGTTTTAGAAACAAAAGGTGGGTGGACAAGGACGGGATGGTGCATCTGGCTGTGCAAGGCCTATTGAGACACAAGGAGTAAGAAGGGGGATAAAAAAGAAGTAAACAGAGAGAGACAAAATTGGACTAATGTCCTTGAATGCTGACATTTTCTTATAATTTGTTATTTTTCCATTAACCCGGCCAACAGACCCACCAAAACTTGGAGTCCCCCGTGCATACGTCATAGCCAGTGATGTAGTTCAAGGCTGTGAGTTTAAGAAGAAACATCTACAATACAGAGACACAACAGAGATAAAGCCTCGCAGAGAGAGCGATTGAGAGAACGACTGCCTGACAGACAGTCACCCCAGGGCTGTCTCGTCTGATCTATTAGACATTCTCTCCAGTTATAATGCCCTCAACGTCAAGACTCCTGCTCCCTCCCCCACCTAAGCGCTGTGACGGGGCGGACCAAACACATATGTGGAGCTGGAGACTGGGTGCAGAAAGATAACCTGTCACTCTACGGGTTTTTTACACAAAGCACATGGTGGGCACATGTACATACATCAACCTTTGCATTTAAGACAGTCTGATGCGTAGATGTCTCAACTATCATCCCTTCATGTCACTCAAACACAGAACCACCCACACTATCAGAACAAATTTTCAGTTTGAAATAATCATCAAAATCATCAAAAAGATGGTATATACGATTTTGTACCCACTTTTAATTCTTTGGCAAAAACTTCCCACACAGCTGCAGGTTTTGGCCTGACTGCTGCCGTCTGCATTTTTTTGCTGTTCATGACCTTATTTGGCCTGTGCTCGAAGGGGTCACCAGCGCCAGCCAGAAGTCGCTACGCTGCTAATCCAGGCTAATGTGCTGTGGACAACAGCCCAATTACACATGACTCCTGCTGAGGGGAGAGAGAGGAGCAGAAGGAGGGGCTGGAGACAGAGGGGAAGGAGGAAGAGTTAAAAGAAGGGGCACAGAGCACAAAAAAGGGAGAGTGAGTTGCCTGTGCTTGAGACAAAGGTGGGAAAAAAGAAAAAGAAATACAGCCAACATTCAAAAAGCCAGGTAAGGGGAAATTGTGCATGTGTGTTTGTGTGGTTTAGTGGCAAGCCGTGGTGCTGTGCAAACACAAGCCTGCTGGGCCGAGAGACAGAGGGAGACCTGGTGAGGCAGTGTGGAGCTGCAGGGAGCCTCATTACACCCAGCAGGAGCCTCACTCTGCCTCATCACTTCTGGCTGGATTGGGAACAACCATTGCTTACTACTGTACACACACACACACACACCCACACACACACCCACACCCACACACACACACACACACAAGCACACATAATAGAATACCAGGATGTATGAGCACAAGCAACTGTTCATTTAATAGTAGAGCACCATTCATGTGTCAAAACTCACAATATAGACCAATCTGTGTAACTTACTACATTTGAAAATATGAGGTGTGTAGGAACATATGTTAATGTCATTTTGCACACTAAGGAGCTGCAGAATGAGGAAAGCACTCAACAAAGATGAAGATTTATCCATACATAGAGAGAAGCCTGTTAACTGAATACTCATATTTAACAAAATGAGCTTTTTTCTAGACAGTGAGAAGAGAAGATATATTTGTCTGTGAAATACAGTAAAAATACAGTAAATAGCTATAGCCTTTTCTCAGACGTCTTACAAACAAGTTGTGACCCTTATTTCCTGAAATTCCTGTACATTTTAGAGGCAGCTTTACTAAAATGTTCATAAGAAAGACGCTTGTCTGTCTGAATCAACCCAGGACACTGAGAGTGGGAGTGTGGGGGCACAGGACTGCACAGGCCTCTGAGCACAATTTAGTCAGTGGCTGATACAGATTGTTTTTTTCAGTTCTTTTCTTGGTGTAACACTAAGTTTGTCACATCTTCCTCCCAATGGTACATCTCTTCTCCAAATCAGCAGTTAGGTGTGATTTATGCCAGTATTATATAGGGATACATGATGTCAGCAGCATTTTATCAATAACAGCGGATGTTAGCTTGAAAGCTAATTATCTATATTGGTAGATATGAAATGTAAAACCTATATACTAGCTGTAAATATTAGCCTACATCCACTGTAAAAATGTTCATATGTGTGACTGAGTTTGTGGAGCCTACCTTTGTCACACACTACAGAGCCAGGTTGTGTCAGGCCAGACTCAACAGGCCTATGTGAGCACAAGTCTTTCTTCATCCATCCTCATTCCTTGAACTTGGAAGTGTGTTCTAATGACTTAAGTATGCTTCTTTTTCCATCCTTAAGCAGAAAAGGTGTTTTAAGGACTCAAGATTTAGATCTGAAATATTTAAATTTTGGTATCAGCTAAAATGAATCTGTAAACATCAGGATATTTACAGGTATCGGTATAAATCCACTATTGTGCATCCCTAATACTAAACTAATACCTTGAAACTGATGAAATCTGCTATTGACATTAGTTCATGTCCACATTACTTGCAGATGGCCTATGTTTGTCAAAGGGGCTGATATCTGCTGATGCTGAAGTTAAACTGTTAAATCTTAGCATCTCTACTGGCTGCTCCATATATCTGTGGAAATCCCTCCAAAAGGCAGATATTTCACCCCAACTACACCCAAATGTTTTCCAGACAGGCAAAAGTTATTTGTCTCTGTAACGTTGTGATTGTCACTGATATAAAGTTTAGCCACTGTAAAAACTCATAAGATAATATTCAGGCAAACCCCTGTCAGCAGTGGGACAGGGTGACCCCATTTAAACTTGCCATCTAACAAGCAACCTGTACAATCTTTGCGCATGCAATGAAGCTGCTTCCTTATGTTTTACCTTCACAGCTATGCTCTTCTCCACTCTTATTTCATGTGTGAGACATGCAGCACTGATACAAAGGCAGAAAGGGTCATTATAGGGTTTTACTTGGCTGCTTGCTTTGACATGCATTTGTGAATTTTTCTTTTTCGTGTCATGTTTTCCCTTCTGAGACCCCTCCTCTGTCCCTTCCAGCAAGGACAATCTCCCACTGTGAGGAGCAAGTGTGAACAAGCAAATGAGGAAGATTTCAGTGGCAGCCTGCCTGAAATTTTCCTCAGAAGGAGTCGTAGATGTGCATGTTTGAAAACAGCGAAGAAGAAGTTTTGCATGCGTATAAACATGGAGAAAGTAAGGCTAGCTGCTTCCCACTGTTTCCAGTCTGGCTGCTGCAACCCAGACTTATGTGTGTAAATATGAGGCCGTTTTCAGATATGAACACGAAACAATGTCAGGACAAAGCAAGAGTCCATCTATATTGCTATTAAAAGTGCAAACTCTTCAAAAAATCTCTTTTTATGGTGATTATACAAGGTTTGAGTTTGTTTCAAGTCCTGTTCATCTGTATCAGACATTTCACTTCCACCTCCTTGGGGTGACGTTAACACATACATAGACAATGCTTGAAATACTGAGGTTGAATTTGCACCTATTTGAATCTGGTACAATTAAATATATAAAACATGCTGCAGTAAGATGAAGAATATTGACAAAGTTTAAGGTTTTCTTGAACAAAAATCCCAATTCTAAGTGTAAAAAGGCATCTGCTCAGAGTTATAATGCTATTTTAAAAAATGCCAGAAGTTGGTTAACTGTGCTTACACTGGCTGCTGCTGTAAATTTACTTAGGAAGAAAGAGTAAATCAGCTCAGAATCTTAGAAATTAATGTCTACAATTCTGATGTCAACCATTTTTTCCCAAGACCTCTACCTAAAAAATTTGTCACATTAATGCACTTCACCAGACCAAAAAATGACCGCTGATATAAGTGTGCACAAACCCACACACACAGAACAAAAACAAAGCTCATAAGTCCACCAACAATGGCCGTCCTCAAGGCCACAAATCCAGGAACATAAATCAGGAACGGCAGGAAAATGAGCCTTGAGGAAATGGAAGAAGAGAATGAAAGGCAGGCAACAGAGAACAGGAAAAGAGGGGAGAAATGTGTATAAAAAGAGATAGTGGATAAAACAGGCAGGAAATACAGAGAGGAAGTAGGATAAGCATCAGGAAGGAAAGATGAGGTGAAAGGATGGAGTGGTGAAACTGAGGTAAGGGCAGGGAGGAGCTTTTCAGAGAAAGAAAAGAATTAAATAAAAATGCAATAAAGCAGCCGGTGTGAAATCAATCTGCTTAGAGTTTTGTTTAATAAAAATTCATGAAGGGCTGGTGGCCGAGAGCTCATGAGAAATATTGGTGGCAATGTGGGGGACGTCAGACTTGGAGGGGGAGGATGGAGAGGAAGAGGAAGAGGGGGGAGGTTGGTGTCTCTGCTGATCGTGTGTGTGTAAGTGTGCGTTTGCTTTGGCCTGTTTATATGTGTGTTTGTTTTGACATCAGTGTGAGTTACAGGGCTGCAGTGAGTCCGTGAGAGCGGGGACAAAGAAGAGAGAGTGGATTGAAGGTCTTCATAACAACAGCCCTCCTGCAGCGGAGAGACTCGAAGGAACTGGGCTGTAAGTCATGGCGTCTGCCTCCACGTCAGTGCAGGCATCGTGTGGTGGCGTACATCTTTGTCGCCCTCTCACTCTTCCTCTTTATCTCTCATACTTTCTCGTCAAGGCCTCCCATTGTGAGGCACAGCAGGGTTACACCAACATCCTGTAAATCTCTGTCTTGGGTGGCTGACAAGTCCAGGTTGGTCAGTTGTTTATGGGCCGTGCTGGAGGCTAAAGCCAGACGTCTGTGTGCCACCAGTTTTTACAAAAGTAGAGCCATACTGGAAGAAGCATTATCCAAACTTTAGTTTTGCATAAATCACTACATAAAAAAGGATGTGCAGTCTGTATATCATACTCTTTTGCTTTGAAAGGACATTTCATAATCAGAGTTAATCTAATTTTCCTATTCATCATTGTACAACTGTATTTCAGCTAATTAACACTTCACATATGATCGTACATCTTAAACATATCAATATTGTGACCCATGTATCCCATAATTCATTGTGCCATACAACCCAGAGAATCTGGAGAATTCAGAGAATCTTGAGAAATCTCTGTGTACAAGGGACAAGGCCAAAGGTCAATAGTGGATGCCTATAATCTTCGGGCCCTTCGACAACACTGCATTACAAGCAGGCATGATTCTGTCAGCACAGTTCGCCATGCCATCTACAAATGCAAGTTAAAGCTGTACCATGCAAAGCAGAAGCCATACGTGAACACCATCCAGAAACACTGTCATCTTGCCTGGGCCAAAGCTCTTTCAAAATGAACTGAGGCAAAATGGAAAACTGTTCAGTGGTCACATGAATCAAAATCATGTGTCCTGTGGAGTCAAGAGAAGTGGGACCATCCAGATTGTTATGAGCACACGGTTCAAAAGCCTGCTTCTCTGAAGGTAAGGGGTTGCACTGGTGTCTATGGCAGGGGCAGCTCATACATCCGGCACTAACAATGCTGAAAGGTATGTAGACGTTTTAGAGCAACACATGCTCCCATCTAGGCAACATCTCTTTCAGGGAAGGCCTTGAATATTTCACCAAGACAAGGCTAAACCACATACCACATCCACCACAACAGCTTGGCTTGGCTGGTGTTTACAGATTGCTACAAGAAGATTGGATGCTACACAATAGTAAACACGGCCCTGTCCCTACTTTTTTGAGATGTTGCTGCCATCAAATTAAAATGGGCCAATGTGTGGCTGAATAGCTCAGTGGTTTACATTGCTGATTTTGTTACAATAGATTGGGGGTTAGAATCCATATTAGAGCACATTGGGTATCCAGTTTGGGCTCTTCAGCATGGTCCTCAATGCCTTGAACACCTGTCCCAGATGTGCTACCTACCCAACGCATGTTCTTTCTAAGCCGGGCCTGTCCATTTGACTGTATCTATAAACCCAGGCCTGATTCAAACCCAACATTGTTTTAATAAGTAGGATTTTACAACTACAGTTTTACAGTCTAAGTTGCTTTAATGACAGCAATGTGTTTAGATGAGATGTAATAAGCACAACATGGAAGCATGTTTTACATAAGTACCCTATCGTTTATGATCAAAAGAGTAGAGAAGATCAGGAGTGGACACAAAGACATCATGTGCACTGAGCATGCTGGTGCTTTTGGAGATCATCAGTGTGTTAACAGACGGTCTTATTGGGTCACTGATGAACTGAGTTGCATTAGCACAGATGATTATTTGAATTTGTTTCTTTTCCTCCACCTGTGCATTATTGTGCATTGCGCTCTCTCTTCTAAACTTGTTACACACTGCAAAATTTCACTGTGTAGCCACAGTTTCACTTTTTAACAGCTTTTCCTCCTTGTTTAAATTAAATTAACTAAAAAGCATACATTTTCAGAAAACAGTAATATATACTGTTTGGTACATATACCACTTGGAGTGTAGAAGTAAAAGATTTCTTTAGTCAAGTAACGAAACCTGCAGACCTGGGTAGCTGAACCCAGGTCCCGTCCTGGCACAAGTGTGACAGTCCCAGGCTTAGTAAGAGAATCTCACCTCTAAACTGTGTCAATTCATCATGTGTTGTTCTCACTCTAGGAATTGCTATGTTTATACTTTCATCTTATTTTCTGCCTTTTTCTACATATTTTTGCTTTTTAAACTCTGGGGTCAAGTCCAGCCCAGAAACTACAGAGTATGTTCAGAATGCATAGGCCAGCTTGCATCAGATTTAAGTGTGGACATGGAGGAGCAAATCAACCCCAGAAAGTATCTAGCAGTGTTGCTCAGACCTCAAGATAATTTGATTTAGTATGATTTCAGACATACTAACATGGTGACATACTAACATGTTGGCTTGTATTTAAAAAGTCCAGTTTTAGGTAGAATGACATAACAAATTGAATTATTTTTCAAATGATGTGAATGATTGTACTGACTGACCCCTGATGAATAATTAGGAATATTATATGAGTAACTAAAATAAAATGTAATTTGATGTTTTTATGCATCAGCACTGGTGATCTACAAAAAACAGAGGTTTTCAGGTAGAATGTCAGTCTGGGCCATTCTTGTTAACTCATTATCTCCCGACAGCTTTGACAAATTTTCCTCAAACTCTGCCACCCTGACTCAAGGATGAACTGATTTGATTTTAGAGGCAAAAGGTCAAGCTCAAAACTCCACAGCTCTTTTTCCGGGCCTATGACTTACTCTCACTGTCATCAAATGGATACTTGATGGAGGCATGCTGTAGTAATGTTTTGTACTGAATTCAAGAATAATTAAATTATGAAATAACTTGATAACACAACAAAATATGTGAGAGGTCATTTGGCAAGAAAAATTCTGCAACACACTGTAGACAGGATCCAGCTGCAGGGAAGCTCATGATGAACCCCATCCTCCAAAGGTCAACCACAGCGAATAAACACAGATACACACACAGACGCATACACATAAATTTGAGCTTCATCATTTTTTCCACCGCATTATGCAACAGCTGACTTCAATGGTTAATAGGTCTTGTGTTGTTGATTTTTTTCTGTGAGGATACCACTAGAATCCCTGCAGTCTAATGGAATGGCACAACAAAAGATTGTGCAAAATCTCCAGGATTGCTAGTTGACTCAACAACAGACTGACAGGCACTTCTGAGGGTCAGATAGCAGGAGTCAGAGGTCAGGATACAGTAGTGATTTAGTATCAATAGCCATGAGACGTTTAGGGTCAGGGCCAAGACAATTTAGATAAGAACTCTTTATCTGAGTCCCCTTCCTTCCTTGATTTCCTACGTTCTTTCCCTTTTCAAACAGAAAAGATAGAGGCAAAGGTTAGAAAGTAAAAGCCAGGCCTTGAACTTCCTGTTCTTGGTTGTGGGTTTGGAGCAGGCAAAACTGAAAGTTAGTCAGGACAGTCATAATGCTGTCACATTAGATTTTAAACTTTAATATGACTCCAGTAAGAGTCAGTCTGTTTTGAACAACCAAAAAGTTTTTGTTAATTATTGGCAACTTTCCACTCTTTGTGTTATTTGCGCAGTTTCCTCTTTCACACATGTCAGCATTTGGTTTTAAATGTCTTAGGTTTTTGTAAACTTCTGAGGACTGTTAAGTGTGTAAGTACTGAAATTTTTGACAACCTTATTTTCCAAAGAGCAAATCTGGATCTTTGTTCCTTTCAACTTTTTTCTGAAGAGTACAAACAGCCTGTCCTCCTCAAGGCCAAACTGTACTGTTGATGCTCTCTCTGCACCATGAGTCACTTTATGGTAAGACATGACACATATCAGACACTTGAGCTATCCAACTATCATCCATCCCTGCTATAAGAAAGTAAAAGCTTTGCAGTGTGTAATGAAATCAAGCCGAGGGTCCCACCCATGATCTTGGGAGAATAACTCAAGGTCAAAACGGAAGCTGACTAATAGGGCAGGGCAACATATCATTTTTTCAAGATAACACTGGTATATTTTCAAACCAGATATAGGTTAAGACATTCTTGGTTTTATCTTTAGAGTTTATGTCATCTAATTGAAATGTTAAGCCTTAATGGGATATTATTATTTTATGAGTTACAGTATTTGTTATTTGAGTAGGATTTTTATTTGTTTTTTTTTTCTTGTTGTGCTGCAGTCTGTAAAATAAATAGAAATGAAAGTACCTAAGTAGAACACTGACATTCTCAGTGTCTGAGCATGCAGACGAAAGTCAGAGTCTTTTGGTCCTTGGTCCTTCTGGCCTTACTACACTCTAGTGAGGCCTGGATGTTGACTGATGACCAGGGGCATGGACTCGACTATCACTGTATCATTGGCAAGACTGTGTGGCTAATCCTGACATACCAAGGAGAGCAAGATGGGAAGGATCAGCTGCCTGATACGAGAACAGCAGCTGTGCTTCTATAGGAAAATGGCGTGCTTCCCCTGGGCCTGATCCAGCTCACCGCATGCTGGATGCCTAGGGCTCAGTGGGCTGGCCCACCATCCAGGGACGACCGCGTACGTCGTGGAGGAACCAGCTTGGAGGAAACCCAGAGAGATGGGACATGGGCCTGGTGCAGGCCTGGAGATAGCTATAAAGAGGCCAGAGCAGTACAGGACCAAGGTTGACGACGTGAAGTGCCAAACAGGCATATGATCCCATATATGACTTGACCTGAAATTGACTTAAAATTTTTTCTGTTTTTCTTTCTTTACAGCAAAATTACGGAGATTCTTTGCCTCTGTAAAGTGAAAGATCATGACATGATTTAGGGCCAAATCGCCCAGCTCTGCCAATGAATACTAAGATTTAATTTCAACACAAGTGCTCTTTCAACTTTTATAAAGAAATTATACATGGTAAGACCCTTTTATGGAGTTATTATTGTGGCACTGTTAAAGAGCACATTGCAGTCTTTTGAGAAGATGACGTCGCTGCTTTGTGCCTTTTTTTAAACCTGCTTTTGTCCTTGAAACCGCAACCGTGGGTTCAGACTTACTCTGGCTGTGCTCAAAGTGTCTGTTTGCTTAAATCTCCTATGCTCATGCTCAAACCAGTCTCCTTTTGTTCAGGGTTACTTCCACCTGCATGGGAAACTGCTTCTCTCTGGTTTTCCTTTAAATAAAGCAAGCACAAAAAGTTAGGGGAAATGGTTACACTAAACATTAAAACACACTGCCTATTCTATTGTAAGATACTGAGTTTGAAGTTTCTTTAACAAAAGCAAGGACATTGGTTTGTTTTTTGCATAAAGATATTCAATACAATGATAAGGACCCAGGCTTTAAAAGTGTGTCAAAGTCTGAACAGAGGAAAACTAAATGAAAAATCCTTACACAAGTTGGGAGTTGGTCCAAGGTCACAGGAGTTGAAGTCAAATACTTCCATCCACCTCTCGGTTTCCATGTCATATTTTTCCATTGCTCTATTTCAGTGTTAAACTATTGCTCATGTCTGCTTTTAGTCATGCCTCTGCACAACTCCTCAACAAGGTAAACAATTTTCACACCACTGAAGTAAAAATTACATTTTGCATCTTAAAACTGAAGGCAAGGCTGTGACTGTCTAACAGCATGTAAGCTAAGTGACAGTTTGCATCTATATGTTTCAATCTAAACTCCAGACAAATGAATTTCCCTTCGGGGATAAATAAAGTTATTGTATTGTATTGTAAATAGAGTCCACACTCTGGATTTGGAGGCTTTATTAGTAAAGGTAGTCCTCTTCCTGTCCTGCACTAACTCTCACCACAGTCCGTCTTCTTGCTTCGCTCGGACCGCTCCTGCAGCCTGACTCTCTTTCCTTCCTGTCCTATTGTCAGTGAAGGCTGGGGGAATCCCTGCACTCGGATACAAGCCCTCTGAACGCTCTTGATCCCCCATATCTCCAACTCCCCCTTGCATTTTATGATATTAATATGCTTAAGGACCATGCAGGTGAGGGACAGGGCACCCTTATCTGCCCTATGACACACATGACTTTAATGTTACCAGTACACACCAGGGATGTCAGGACACTTTTTTTTAAAAAATAAAACCCACCAAACTACCTGAGAAAATAATGAGATGACAGGGTTGTAAATAATGTGCAAATTACAGCATATAAACTGAAAGGACTCTGCATTTAGGCAAAGTCCAAAGATTTAAGGTGAGAGAGATAAATGTAGGTCTAACAAAGGCAGAAGGTTGCTCCTAGACAGCTTTAATGAGTAACACTCAATACTATTAATTAGTACAATTGGTGTTCATTAAGGAAATCACTAACAGGGCTTGGAGAGAATGGTGTAGACCATCACTGATCACCTTTTCATAGGACCGTCGCTTCATTTTTTCCTTTTCTCTGTTGTGCGTCTCATTTTCTCCCCTCTTACTTCTAAGGACATACCTGTCAGGGTGATGTTTTTTTCCCCTTTCCCTCCTTTGTCATCCCCCCTCCCCCAAAACAATCAGAAAACCACACTTTCCCTGCCATTAACCAACTCACTGTCCCATCTCCATCCATCCATCTCCACCAGCTGTTCAGGACAGTGTGTAAGCTATTGGTGCTGATGTACAAATAGCAGGAGGGTAATTGTCTCAGACCATAATGTTTGGTGGTTTAACATCAAAAAACAGGACTGCTCAACTACTCTTTCTATCTCCTGGCTCAGCTCAAAGCAGATCAAGGTCTCTAGATTTTTTTTAAGACCATGTCAAAGCAAGAGAAAGAACATTAAAAGGAAGGTTTAGATTTGTATCAAAGAATATTACAGTATTTTTCAGCACTCTTGCTGACAATTTTCTTTGTCCTTAAACTCATTTTGGCAGGGCGACTTCAAGAGCATAAGGAGAAGGAAAGCGGCCCCCTCCTTCCACCTGGGCAATTAAAGCAAGAGCCAATTAAAAAGAGTGTAATAGTCCCTGCTGGGTGAGTTGTTAAACAAGATGGGGGTTATTGTCCTCGGAGGAAATGGCCCAGAACTCAAGACATCTTTGCCTTTTCTTTTTTGTACACCTGCCCCTTCTTGGTCGTTACTCCTCCAGTCCAAACTTTATCCTGAAATATTTCTCTTTTTTAAGACAAATAAAGCAGTGTTTCATATGTCTTTTGGGATCTGTCAGATTTTGTGACTTTTTAAGAAAAAGACAACCCTGAATGTGCTGCAAAACTTGCCAGTTTCAGGCACAGGATGTAAAGGAAAGAGGTCTTCAAAGGTTTAATGGATAAGAGAGGGGAATCTCCCTCTCCAAACAGGCCGTGTGAGTGTGCATGGAGATTACAGGAAGGCCCATCCCTAGCTTCCTCTCCTGCCTGCTCCTTAATGACTCTTATGTAAGCAGGAATTGCGGGAAACACATCTGTCTGAATAAGTTTACTCTAGAGGTATTTATACTCAGTATAAACGGGTGTGATAATAAGCTGCAATAAAACATATTTTCATATTAAGTGAGAGTCTGCTAAGGCAGTTTCGCAGCAAGCATGGCAGAGCAGTAGCAGGTGATTTTTTTTTACTTCTCTTACTAGGTGTGATACCATGTGAGCATGTGTGAATACATCACTCTCATGCTTTAATGTCTCAATCTCAGGAGATTAAGGGCCTAATCAAGCCAGCGTCTGCCCTAATGGGGGGAAATTGAAAGATAGATATGGTACTTTACACAGCTGATTAACCAGCAGACTGTGTGTGTGTGTAGGGGTGTGTGTGTGTGTGTGTGTGAGATTGTAGGAATCTTTCACCGCATGCTCATTAAGATAATGCTGTTTGTATTTCTGCCACACAAACAACAAAATTAATAAAAGAACATTGTATTTGGCTGCTAATATGAATAAATGCTTTTACTATTTGTTTAAATTCACATGTAATAGCATGCTCTTGCCTTTTATTTGGTTTTATTGTGTTACATCCATACAGTTGCTCCGAATCACAGAGAGGAAGCTCTTGCTAATAAGGAAGGGTAAGATATAGAGAAGTATGCCAACATGCCAGTTTTGACGCAGCATTATTATGACCTTCTACATAGTTGGCAGAAATGTGATGAGACACTCAACTCAGTAGACCAGATGAGCTAAATTTTGATAAAAACATATGACTGGACAATAGTCTTTTAGTCAACTGCAAGTCATAAATAAAAAACAATGCAGGCCCATTCTGAAATTGATCAAAGATCAGTTGTGTAATGAGGTTAGGGGTGTCTTGTAATTTCAGGTTCAATGTCAGACTGTCATGGTGGCTACTATTTTGCATCTGATGTTGCGATGTTGCCAGCAAAACCCTTACACAACCATAACATCAGATAACACCCAAGTATTTACCTCTATATTTTTCCTCCATGTAAAGAGAAATACATTTTAGAGACATTAGCAACAATGGAAAAGCATTTGCAGGGTCAGAAAGTACAATTAACAAGCCCCCTAGTGTTGAGTAGGCATGTGCAAAGTCACTCTTTTTTCTAACATGTATCACTTCAAACCTCCTCTGACCCACGACTTCTTACTTTGAGATCTTAATGGCTCCAAAGGCATTCCTGATATCTTATAATTGTGGTTTGCTATGGTAGAATATTTAACAGTGTTACCAGTTTATCCAGCACCAGTTCAACTGTGACACCTATTCTGTGCATCACACAAAATAAATGATAAAAAGTTGACATTGAAGTTCTATCATAAGCCTACAATTCAGGGGCAACCAATGGACTTGGTTCAGTCCAAACCACATCAAAGAAAGAAGAAAACTGTATGATCAGAGTGAGAACTGTGTCCATATTCTCAGGATGAAGTCAAATGCCAGAGCTGTTCTTTGTCACAGATTCTTCTTTATTATTTTCATGGACAGCATCTTGAGGCGCAGATCGTGTGGGTTGGATTCTGGTTTGAGGATCCCAAATGTGATCTGTTTATCACAGATGATGCGATTCTGTGGGCTCCCTCAGCTAGGGATCTCCAGCAGACACTAAGGCTGTTTGTAGTGACTGGATGAGGGTCAGCACCTTTATGTCCAAGTCATAGTTCTCTGTAGGGAAGCAGTGGATTGCTCCCTACAGGTTGGGAATGAGTCAATGCCTCAAGGAAAAGAGTATTTCAAGGTCTTATTCACATGTGAGGGTAGAAAGCAGCATTAGATTGACAGATAGACTGGGATAGAGTCTAGAGTGTTGCAGTTGGGAGGGAGCTGAGCCAAAAGGCAAAGCTTTTGATTTACCAATCAATCTATGTTCCAACTCTCACCTATAGTCATAAGCTTTGGATAAAGACTGAAAGAATGAGATTGCTGCTACAAGTTGAGTTCAGGCGTGGGAGGGAGCTAGAAGTAGAGGTGCTGCTCCTTTGCATTGAAAGGAAGATGCCTCCTGGGTACCCCCCTTTGGATGTCTTCCAGGGATGTCCAACTGGGAGGAGACCTTAGGGGAAATCACTCTAGGGATTATATACCCATTCTGGTCAGGGAATGCTTTGGGATCCCCCAGGAGGAGTTGAAAAATGTTGCTGGGGAGAGTGAAGTCTGGGTCAACTTGTTAAGCCTGATGCCACCGCGACCCGGCCCTGGATGAGCCCGAGAAAATGAACCAAATCAACTTGGAGCTGCATGGCTGAAAAGTCATACAAATGGCTGCACTCAGTCTGAGGAAGGGTTGAAGGAGTAGGGAGAGGAGTGTCCTGGGGGAGTTTGTTTTGGTCTGAGAGACTGTTGTATAATTAGACATTTATTGGATTTAAATTCACATAATATAGCTGCATTTACTTTAATCAAAGTGTTATGAGATTACATTAGATTGATTGAGAAAAAGCTCACCAGTTCCATTGTACAGAGGTTTAACATAAATCCTCTTAAAATACTTTAGCATTTCTCTCAGACAAAAAAGGTTTGGCTGCATAACAGTAAAATCGATTTTTGTTTTTAAACATAACATCACAGCCAGGGGGAAATTATCTGCCAAAATTACTGTTTTTGCTGCATTTATTATAGTTAAAGATAACAAAGTCCAATGTGCCATGGAGTGACTGTTTAGGGCACATTGTAAATCATCAAAAGTAAGGAACAAATCTGAATATGCGTTGTAAGTTTGACTGACAAAAATGCATTTCAAAGTTGTATCTTGATGCAGAGATAACTGTGGTGTCAATAACAAGTGTTTGATGGATTGCTAATAAGTGCTACTGAGCATGTAACAAGTGAGCAGCGGTTGCGTACGTTTCTCTGCAGGGACCTGTCATCCCATCAGCTCCATCAGCTGGGTGAGAGGTCTGCATGGCGTCGCTGAATATCTCTTCACCTCTCGTGCAAACACAGTGGCATCGCAGCACACCCCTCCTGAGGGGAATGTGGAGGGGCTAAAGAGGGGCCTGCACACTTTATGAGGCGAAATAAAGAAACATATGGAAAGAGGACAGGCGAGGAAAGTGTGTGTTTGAGGGTGGGAGTGTGGAAGGGCGAGTGCGAAAGTAGCAGAATGCTCATATAGGTGCGAGGGGGTGCAAAAAGAAAAGTGTTTTGTGTCAATAGGTGGTAGAAATGTGACGGAGTGGGATAGCAAGGGTGCATGTGAGGCAGAGAAAAGCTGGTGTGGGTGCGAGGAGGAGGTCTGTGTGACTGTGTGGAAGAGGAGCGCACACACAGAGCAGTGGCCTATGCAGTGTGGTGGAACTTCTTTCATCTCAGCGCATTTGGTTTGCTCCCATTCTTCATTAACTCCATTAACAGATGAGCCGCGGCGATTAGCGAAGCTTCCCGCTGATTCAGCTCTCACACCCCCCTCCACCCTCCGCCTTCCCTTCTCTACCCCTCTGTCGCTCTGTCGCTGCCTCGTTCCAACACTCCTCCTCCTCATGTCTTGGGGGCTGTAAGACCATTCAAAGTCACAAGGAGAAATGTTCTGTGCGTAAATGAACACACAAACTGGCACACATGAAGAAACATCATGTAAAAATAATGGGTACTGATATTTAATGGCAAGAGATTTCATAGTTTGCCACTTAAGCAACAATAAGTTAAACACCCGTGTGTGCGCAGAGGGTCATAAAGCCGCTCTATCCCTCCCTGCAGTGCCTCTTTACTCAGCTAACAATTTTTACTGCTCTGTGCCATCTAAAAGCCCTCTGCTCCTGCAGCGGGCAGTGCCAAGGGGGCATTCTGCCTGCCGTGCACTGTGCCATTAGCCACGGCTGGCTCTTTAGCCAAGAGGAAAAGGAAAAACAGGCAGCGACTGCCAAAAGGTACTTTAGAAGAGAGAGAGCGAGAGGAAAGTAGAAATAAACAAAGAGACAGACAGGCGAAGGAGATTTTCCTCTTATTCCACAGCATCTGTTCTATAATAGCCCCAATTAACAGATTAATTGGACTCACATTCCTCTATTATCCCTCCTCCCAGCCTCATTCCCTCTCTTGTGGACTTAAACTCATGAGGTGCTGAAATATTTGGGAGCATCATGTTGCTGTTGACTTATTTGTCTGTCTCAGGAGCAGTTTGGCTGTTTCAGGCTGCAGTTCAGATAAAATACCTCCACCTCAGAGAAAAACGACAGCATTTGTCCAGCAGTTGAGTAGTCACAGAAGAATGAGGCCTCAGTTTCTGACTTTTGATCTGACATAAATCATACAACAAAGAAGCTGCCACTCAGAAATCTCTCTTCCGTCTTCCAGCTGAGATCTGACAGGTCGGGGCAACGGTTTGGGCGCTTTGGAAACAACAACAACCACGACAACAAAAAGACTTTAGAATGCATAAACATAGGTTTGTTAAGGGGCTTGGCTCTTGGATGGATCAGGACACACATCGTCATACACCACACTGCTTTTTTCCCCCTCTGTCTTCATCTCTTGGGTTCACATCATGAAATTAATGACCTGCCAGTCGACTGAAGTGAGGAGGTTTTTGTGGTGTGCCTGTACAACTGAAGGCATCTGTACAAATGCTCATTTGCATGTGCCTTTAGTTGTCTGTATGAGTGTGAACAAAGTGTGTGTTCCTGTGTTAACTAGAGCCTGTGCTCCAAGCATCTCGGTGGCCTAAGGATCGCAGGATAGAGCTCTTTCTGCCCTTTCTGACACAAGATACTTGCTATAAATTATTGACACTCCCCACCTATCTTCTCATCCCCCTGCTATCAATCTCTCTGCCCCCCACACTCAACCCCCCCTCCACCCTCCGCCACCTCAACACACAAACACTTAAAAAGCGGGAAATCAACCTATGTTTCCTTCCACGGTGCCATGTGTGAGGCGGGGGAACAGAAGGCGACAGGCCTGTTGTTTGAAGCCTCATTCACAATCGCTCCCGTCTTGTTACTCTCACAGTGCTGACTTCCAGCACCTCACATGGGAAGCTCACAACATACGCGACAAATTAATTTTAACCTCTCCGTCTCTATCAACCTCTCCCAGTTTCACCCCCCTCTACTACATCACTCTTCACGCCGAAGCAAGAGGAGCCGTGCCATCTGGCTGCGTGTCAAAATAATATCATTTAATTTGTTACGTGATTAAATGGCTTCTTTTCACTGTGAAGCTTCAAGTCCTAAAAAGTACTTCCAGGCTCTGTGTGGCGATGTCTGTCACTCGCTGTACTACAGTATGAGTTTTCTTTGTCCCGCTGTACATGACAAGGTGATCCTTTTTGTCTCCGTCCTCTTTGTCTCGTTCTGTCTTGTCTGAGGCCACTTTCAGACACTGGCAATCTAACCCTCTCCTTTCACATGGGATAAAACTATTAGAGATTTAAACACAACAAAAGGCCCCAAGAAAAGAGGGAGGCATACTGAACAGTGGAAGAAAACGGAGCAGGCTTCCATTCTTTCACTGACTTGTGCCTGTCTCCAACATGAATAAGAGGCATGGCTAAACGTGCTGCATAATTTGTACTTTTAATGGCAGAGCCTTCCATTCTTGTGACATGACTTAATCAATAACCAGGCCTGTCGCAGTCGCAGCCCAGAGTCGGCTGGCGTTTTATTAATTTTGAACAGGCACACTAACTAGGCGTCTGCTCGCGAGAGGCATTTCACACGGGATAATAGGCACCCTGGATTGATAGGTTCATTCCATGTATGCTCAAACCCTCATCCCTCTCTTTTTCCCCTATCTGTCTCTCTATCCCCCTTATCTCTCTCTCTCTATCCCCCCTTTCTTTTCCTCTTTCTGTCAAAGAGTGATTTAAGGAGGACTCTGAGACGTCTGCCTGCGTGTAAGCTGGGCGAGGAGGGGGAGATGGATAAATAAGAGGAGAAGGTATAAATAAAGAAGTGGAAAGGCAGACTGAGACTTGCGTTTGTCTCAATAATACAGAGTCATGACCTGCTATCAGTGACCCTAGTATCACTGTGTCTGTCAACTTGAACCTATAGGATGACATATTCTCATATTCTAATTGAGTTCAATGTTAAAATAAAAAGCAGATGGAATAAAATGCACAGCACATCCATAAAACTCAGACGCACAAGCCCACAAATATGCACACAGAATACATCAGCCAGACAGACACCCTAATCTGTCACCTTTTGACACCGATCACTTCGGCAGCGAGTGTGCACGCCCAAAATGGCATCACATGAGAAGAGCAAAGACGCTCCTATCAGCCAAATATGAGAGGAATTAACAAAAGAAAAGGACAGGCAAACTTTAACAACCAGAAAAATGGTTTAGACTTCTGTGGTTAAATGCATCAGACTAATGGTATCTTGTTTTTAGTTGAAGTTCAATAATATCTTTGTTAATGTGTGGCACCAAACTCACAAAGACTCATCACTCAACCTTGTAAAGAAATGAGCTATGATGAATGCCTCAGAGCAAAAGTGAAACAGTTCTCCATAAAGTTTTCTTTTATATTTATCTCACAAGGCAGGATCTCAAAACTGGGAAAAATTCAGCTTAAAAATGGCCAACAGTGATATGGTGTGAATCAGTGTTTCCCAACCACTTTCCCTTGGAGCTCCCCCACCCACCCACTCACCTACACACACACACCCCCACCCCCACCCACCCACACCCACACACACACACACACACACACACATACATATATATATCAAGAAAAGCGGAGCCACCCCAGGACCCAAGAGAGACAACAAAGTGACACACTGCTGTCAAAAATCCACATAGATTTTAATTGTTTCACTGATAAAACCCTAAAAAAGACACATGCGTGCTTTTCTTATCAAAAGACCTTTGTATAAACTACTTAATAACCACTTAATCATGGTTTTGGTCAATATTTGCAAATCTAATTTTGGCAGCCTCAGAGCAGACAAAGCCTCACACCCCCCCTAAGATCTTTGGCGCCCCCCCGGGAGGTCCCGGACCCCAGGTTGGGAACCAATGGTGTAAATAGACAAACCAATGTTTGCCACGAAATGACCCTGCACTGGTATGGTAAGGATGGCAATCCTGTCTAGTCTCATTCTCATTCTGCATGTGTGAAGACTTCTTGTTGATCAGGCAGTGACCATAATCCTACAGTGAAGTACAGGATAATATCAGCAGCAAGAAAGTCACTAAAAATGTTGAAATGACAGCATACAAAGCTTCATTTTTAACTTTGATGTGGCACCTCAAATGGTAGACTTACAGGAGTGGCATGCAGCTGGATGTCTCCATAGCCCATGCAGATGGAGATTACAGAACTCAACAATGCCTGCCGGCTCTTTTTTCAGAAGTATATTGGTCATTCAAATCCTCTTTTAGCTTTGTCAAAATCCTTATATCCTCATTTTTATCTTAACCTGACATTCCAGATGGATTATTCCATACCTCCATTGCTTGGTTATATTTCACATTCATCTAGGAAAGCTCCCATAGAAAGTGTTCGGGAAGGGTGGGAATTCAAAAGATTAACAGAAGGTTACTAGAGGAACATTCTGTCTGTCACAGTCATGACAGGCCAATCAGTGCAACAAGACAAAATGAGGTTGTAAACATGCAAGACAGGCTACCCCTGCTGTAGTTTTTGAATGGCGGGGCTTCTCTGAATAAAATTTATGCCAAGGCCAGTCTGGAGACATGCAGAAACATCCTTACTGTCGAAACAAGCTTTCGGTGTGGCTCTTTGCTTTTGTTTTGAAAACAGAAATGTGATCCTACAGCTACGTCCGAGGTAACAGCTACCGCGGCAGTAGTTGTTGGATACATCAGTTTACAGTACAACTCAACCCCACCTGTAATGATCACAAACCCATGCCGAAGCAGATGAGCAAAAGCATCTTTCCTTTTATGTCGTGAAAAGATTTCAGTGTGGCGACTTAGTAACTACTTATAATCAAACCATGCTGAGTTCTAAATGAACAAAAATGAGAAAGGGAAAATGGGAAACTATACTTGGGTGTCTGAATTTATAAACACATCCTTGTTTGGCTAATAGGTACCTCTACATTGTTTAAATAGGTGTGAATGGGAGTGTGTTTGAAAATTCATCCCTGTAGGTCAGCCCTGTAATTGACTGGCAACCACCTCTTGCCCAGTGACAGCCGGCGTCAACCCCTTTTGCCTACCAGTGCTTATTCCATTAACACACATTCATACCAAACTAGCTATGCCACAGTGAGCAGTGGAGGGTTCAATGACTTACCCAAGGGCATTTCCACACATGAGCCATGGGAGCTGAGATTGAACCTTCTGAGTGAAATACAGCAATAACAACAAACTTTTACCTCAATACTTGCTCTCTACTTAGATACTTCTGGCACTTCAGATGTTATGTGTATTGTATACACTCACCAGTTAGAAGCTAATAGTCTGCAGGCTGTACAGCACAGAGCAGGTAGTATACAATGGGCTTTTAGAGCTTACAGCTGCTGTCTACGGCCCATAAAGATGTAATGAGCAGAGTGAGACTGAACCAAACAGTGAAGTTGTTGGTCGGTCTGCTAAAAAATGAGCTTCAACTCTCTATAAACTCTGTAAATCTGAAGGGAGCTTGAGATTCTCAACTAGAAACACATTTCACTCTAAATATAATTAATCATGAAAATATCAACATTTATTTGAGACTTTCAAAACAGACGACGGGATGCTAATAATCAAAACCTGGCGTTTATTCAAAGATCAAATAGGCAACAGATCACGGCATCCCATCAGTCATTGCTCTTATCTCTCCATGCGGCCTTGAGGATCTTCACAAAATGTCTCGGCTGTGTTGTTGACATTGTGTTTATCTCTGGCCGAATACAGCACGGGACTGCTCACCATGAGGGTGGAAAGTTCCAGCATCATCATGTTTGGTCAGTTTGAATCCCTCCTTGTTAAGCATTTGTGCTAAAAGCAGAGGACGAAACATTCAGGCCGGCCTGTGACTCATTTTGTTGTTGATAGGCCCAAGGATGGAGGGAAAGACAGATGGATGCAAAACAGCACGGTGGGCAGAGGGGGGAGGGAGTGCGATAGATACTGTAGGTTTTGGTGGGAGGGAGGAAGAGAAAACAAGGATCATGTGTTTACCAGAGAGGCAAGAGAAAGAAGGAATGCATCTCTGGAGATGAGTCAATATTGTTGACAGCCTCCCTATTCTCCTCTTTCCATCATGAGCAAACAGCAGACAATGAGGAGCTTATCACACTGGCACTACACAATAATCACACTAATCACAATAGTCAATACTTCTGCTTGCTGCAAACCCTCCATTACACACACTATTAGAGGCCATATTTTTGGTTTGGGGATGATAAAGCTTCTACTGCAACACTTTTATTTTTGAGAAAGTTATTTCTGAGAAGAAGTTGAGTAAAAATTGCCATTACAGAAGTGCATTAGTTCAGAGTCCAAGAATTCCTCTCATTCTTCTGCCCATAGGAGATGTTTGTGACCTTTGTGTTCTGGTATGTTCCACACAAAACACCCACAACTTGCCAACACACACAAACACACATAATGGACATGATTCTGGTCGTTCTGTGCAAGCTGGACTCACATTCAGCTTGTTCTGTTCAATGTGATCCCTCAGTGGTAGAAGACTTTCGTGCTTGTTTCCCTAAATACCTTCCCTGTAATTGGGCAGAGTCAAGATTTGAATTGAATACACAGTACACTCTGTTCTCATCAATACCTGAGGTTTTAAACCCATTGTTTTATTCTTGCAACACAGATTTTCAGTATGAATTTCCACAATTTGCCTTGTAATTTATGCTACAAAATCAAAACATCTAGTTCTTGGTAAATCAACAAAATAACACCCTCCCTACTATGAGCTCAATCATAAAACTACCTCTCAGCTTAGCTATGGACAAAACTAAACAGCTCTCAAAACTCGGTCAAAAAGAAGGATAATACAACAACCATATCTGGCAATGATCTTTAAGGCAAAGTTAATCTCTAAATTGATGTGAAACAAATGTTAAAGACAACTTTTCGCTAGACAACTCTGCACTGATTTGCAATATGTGATTTTATCAGGCTCCTCTTCTTGTGTATTTTTCAATAAATTCAGGCAATAAATCATTCTATATTACAACCCAAGACTCTGCTCTAAAGATTTTCCCTGGGTTAGTCAAGCAGCACGCTCTGGCTTCACAGGAAGCCCACGGCTAGAAATCCCTATATGGACATTTACATTTATGACCATGTGTATTTAAAACAATGAAATTATTTCAGAAGCAATTAAGCCATAGTAGCATGAATCTGAATATGAGGGTGCAACAAGCTTTAAGCTATAAAGGAGGAAGCTGGAGTGGAGGAGGTTAAGCTTTGCCAGCAGCAGCATGGTGAATCAGCATTGATGCAAGCAGGGATTAATGAGAAGTAAGTCACATTTAAGTGTACCGCTGTGTTGACACTTGAATGTTTGTATAGTGCGTTTAAAATCTCTGCTGCTGGAAAAAAAATAATACATCAAACTGGTATTGGACACATTTCAAGTTAAAGAAATTTTGCAACTTCTGCGATCTGCAAATTGCAGCCCGCCATATTGCCATTAAATCTAATTGCCCAGCCTTAGTTCAAAAGCAGCCTAGTTTGAAATTATGTCTTTACTTATGATGGAGTTTGCGCTCTAGAGGAGATGTTGCACCAGCTGAGATTGTTCAGACTGTTTCAGACTGGGTGTGTGTTTGCTGTATAATGGTTGCTAAGTGTGTCTGCTCTGGTTGTGCTATCATGGCTTTCATACGAAGCATGCATGTGCTGCATGTTGGCCTTATCTCCTTATTGTTACAGCCCAGTGTTAATATCTTCGACTAAAACTCTGACTAAAAATGTCTGTCCACAGCCTTTTTTCCATGACAAAAACTAGACTAAACTAACAGAAATAGATCTGTGATGACTAAAGCTGGCAAAAAGTGAGTTAAGTTTTCATCAAGATGAATAAAACTAGACTAAAATGTAATGTAGTTTTTGTCGGACATTCAAAATCTGTGATATTTCTCCACCGTGGATAAATCTGTCAAAAAAAAAAACAAACAATGCAGCTGTAGCTATTCTGCCTCTCAGCTGTAGAAAGCAGGGACCCCAGGTTTGGCAGAGTGCAAGGAACACACTACCGTGATTTGGTACCAGATTTCGGCAATAAAATAAATGCTTGGACTAAAAGTAAAGACTAAAATGTGAGGAGTTTTTATGGACTAAAACTAGATTAAAATGTTTTGAGTTTTTGTTGACTAAAACTGGACTAAAAATAAAAAGGAAAGAAAAGACTAAAATGTGACTAAAACTAAAATGCATTTCATTTGAAGACCAAAACTAAGACTAAAATCATAAATAGCTGCCAAAATTAACAGTGTTACAGCCCTGTATTTCTTCATAAGCTTTACCTCAAAAATTCTCCCTAGAAGTGACTTGTTTTACAGATTGCCTAAATGAGCTGTGAAAATTCAGAATACAAGCATTCAAACACATAAGGGGAGTGTTTCTGCAGGACTGCCATTCTGGAACAGTAACTTGCCTGTGGCACATTGCACTGATGTGGACATAAATATTTGCAAAAACAAGGTTAATATGGCTTTTTATTTATAAAGTTCCTGCCCATTTTGGCCAAGAAACGTATGCATAAGGCGCGTGACACAAAGCTCTCGTGCAAGTCAAGACAAACTGAAACCATTCCAACTACATTTTTTAAGTACTGATAAGAAAATGAACACATTTGATAATTTAACAGTTTAACTTTTGAAAACCCAGTCAGAAATCTTTAACACCCTTTCTTATGCTTTTTTGAAATGCCACTTGAGTTCCTGAGTAACACCCATGCAAGCATACTGATGAACTTTGACATTTTAAGACAAGAAATATCCAACACAACCTGCACTGGCTGCTGTTTTTTCTCTGTGTAAACTGAAGCTGTATGGACTCGAGGCTAATGTTCAGAATTAAAAAAATATATATAAAACAAGATAAGATATTCCTTTATTAGTCCAACAAGGGGAAATTCCAATTTACAGCAGCAAAAAGTAGTATAGACAAAGCAGGCTACTGGTGACAATAACACAACAGAAAAAGAGGAAAAATAGAAGTAATGTTACATGAATGTGTAAACATGGTACTGGAAGCTAACAAGAAGAGGAACTTGGTTCCTCTTCTTGTTGATGAACAAAGCTTTGGTTTTAGTTATTACAAATGGATTTTCCTATTCCAGGCACTCAAACCCTGCAGATAAACATCATGTTTTGAAACTACTAACCGTAAGTGAGCAAATGTGTCCCTTGTTATTTGAAAGGATGACCCTTTGAAGTAAATTGCATAGAAAAGAGGATTTGAAACAGAGTTTGAGATCTAACAGATTCCTGCAGTTCTTGAATCTTGCGGTGAATGCTTCCTTTCCACTTAGCCTTGGTTTGGCTTCTATTTCAATGTGTCCAGGCTTTCAAAAGTTTTGATGTAGTGAACCACAACGTCACCCAGCAGTTCTGAGGCTTCATGTCTTTATTTTAGCCTCACCTGGCCTCTGCTCTGAAATATCACCCCTCCTACTCACACTTAAGCTCTTCTTTCCTTCAACGACCAAACCTTTTGATCCGTCCCCAACCAACCCTTTCACTCTCCATCTCCTTCCCTCCCAACATCAATATTTCATAAACATGCAGTGACAAATTTATTTGAATGCGGTCTCCGGCGCGGACGCAGAGATGGATGGGCCGATCGGGGTGGTGGTGGGCTGGTGAGCGGCGTGGTAGCGAGCAGCTTTACCGCATACATTAGTCACACACTTGCAGACTGCTGGTGGAAGAGAAGGGGGATAGGAGAGAGATAGTGTATGGGGGGGTTTTAGGGAGAGGTGGAGGGGGTATTGTGTGTGAACTGCATGCGTGTCTATCAGAATATGTTAGAGAGAGAAAGAGAGGGAGACAGAGAGGAGGGGGCTACTCGCAGAATTGAAGGAGTAAATTTATCATAGTTATGGCTTTCTCAGGCATCCATTTTCCTCTGGTCTGTTGACAGCTAGTAGTATCTGCATACTACCACCACCACCCCACCATCCCTTACCCCACCACCCTGCATGATTGACGGCACTGGGCTTCAGCCTAACAGGCCTGGTTACACACTTCAGTGCTGGACACACATTTCCACACATGTGTGAAAATGTACACAAAGAACTTGAGAATTCTTTTAACTGTCAGTACTTTTGGTTGAAATTATTGTGCTGTTGCCATTTTGTGTCATTAAAATAATTCAACATTTTTTTCATTATCATAAAAATAGAAATACTGAATTGGTAAGTGTTTAATAAAATGTCCCAGGATTACCTAAGTTCACAACTTACATACATGTCAAGACCAAACTGTATTATACCCATCAAACAGCTGTAAAGGCATAGGTTACACAAACTACACACAAATTTCATCCTATAGGTTGTTTACAGTCAAGTGATCCCACTGATGTGCTGATGCCAGATTGGGGGCAAGAAGTGAAAAACAGCTGTTAGGAATGAATGGGGATGGAGGAAAGTTAGTACACTAAAGCTCAAGATGGACCTGTATGCTGCAGTTATCAGAAATTTTATACAGTCATTAAGTAAGATCCCTGCACATTACAAAAAGTGATTTTTACAACAGGTTAACTGATTTACCTTGCATGGAGGCTGGATGGATGCTGATGTACCAGATAAACCTTGTGGGCTGAATAATGATGTTCTGCTCATGAATGAGCTTGTTCTATGAAACAGTCCTTCAGTGTGAACCACAGTAGCTACATTAGCTCATGTCTGAGCGTCAGTTTTCTTTCCTCTATTTTAGTTTTTATTGAACAAACATTTTGAAGGCAACACTGGTACCAAATGAAGAGCTGTTTGGGAGCAAAAAGACTGGCTCTTGTAACTGAGCTGAACCAAATAATCCAGATCCTTAAAAAGAAATGGATTTCCCATCACAATGGGCAAGGCATGGATGGCATCATCTGTGAAAACACAAGCAAGATCAGGGTTTAATGCGACAAAGTAACAAACATTACTGTACCTACCTGGACCAATTTGTGGAAACGGACCGTGTGACTCTGCTCATCTAGGCTTGAGACAAAGGCTTTTAATTCATGCCTGCTGTTTTATATCTGGGATTTTTTATTTCCTTTTTTGTAGGCTGAATGTGTCACAACTGTTGGGACTGAGAAATACATCAATATTGTTTCTTTTTTGCAATTTTAATGGTTGGCAGAGTCAAAAACAGCACAAAAAAAAAGTTGGTATTTTGACAGCCCTTCTCTGTGCAAATTCAATTACTGCCACCTATCTGTTCTCTGAGGTGATGTGATGTCTTCTGCAAAGAACCTTTGAAGCCAATGACTGCCTGACCAAAATATCAAGGAAAGAAAAGAGTCGAGTTATGGTTTTAGGTCTCAGCTACAGTTTGGTGCCAAGCCAACTGACCTTTGGGAGACAATGCCATCTCCTTTATTTTCAAAGTTCAAAATCCACTTTTTATATTGAGTGTTATAATGTATGTACATTTTTTATTTGTGTACATTTCTCAGTAGTAAGATAGACTAGAATAGGACAGGATACAATCTAAAACAAACAAAAAGTGATAAGATACATTGGAATATGACGTGACGCTATACCAAACTATACCATGCTATGCCATACAATATGATATGATACAATACATGACAAGATACAGTATGATATGATACAGATTCTTTGGCCAACAATACAATATTTTCCAATATCACAAAGTGTGAAATAATATAATTAGGACAAAGCTTTTTCTGATTGACATGTAGCAGCCTCATAATGAGATGGGAGGTAGAAAGAGACCTGCTGTTCTGTTTAGAGCCCTTTAAGTTTTTCGTTTTATGATAAATTTATCATGAGATGTAAGACTATTATTCATGCATTTAAGGAGGCATGCAATTGCAGACCAATTCCTCTCTGTTTAGCTGCAGAGCCTGTATGAGACACCACTCATGATACTTAGGCAAGGGGTGTCAAAACTATGGCTCAGGGGCCAAATGTAGCCCGTTGTCCAATTTTGATGGGCCCACAGCAAATTCTAGAAATAAAATGAAATATGGCTCACATTTTAACGTGACTAAATTAAGACAACACTGTGCATGGTCAACATATTGGCAACCAAAATAATAACAATATCTTGTTTTCCAACTCCCTGATGGGTTACAGCAGGAAATAGTAGAACCAAGAATATTCCAGGGGCGGGGCAAGTCATAGCTCGGCCCATAATTAAAATCAGCTGATCTTACGCAAGCACTCATCAGCTGATGGCCAGCTTTCATGTTGCCTTATTTAAACTGCTCTTGCCTGGCCACGCTCTACTGCTCTCGCTGCTCTGACAACCCTCCTCCACCCCAGCTCCTCCTTCATTCTGGTTCTGAATCATCGACAGTTAGTTGTCATTGATGCCTGCTTTGCTCAGGGTTTTTTGCTGCTTCTCTCCCTGCCTTAGGTTCTCCTTAACTGCATAGGAAGAGCAGGAATGTGTGCTCCTGCTTAATGCTTTCCACGTAGGCTCATGGAAAGGCAGGGGGATCCCAGAACAACCACACCGACAAATATAAATTACAGCAGTGAGTGATAATTAATAACAGCTAATAAAGACATATTTAGAGTTGTAAATTATGTGTGCGTCTTGACAAAGTTCTCCTGACTGAACTAGCCATTTAGGCATACTCAGTCACTAAGCATATCTTAACCTACATTATATGTTTTAACAAACTTTCACATACCTCACTTGTGGATATTAAAGTGGCCCCAACAACGTTATATATGTCTGTACATGGCTCACAGCGGAAAAATTTGGAACACCCCTGACTTAGGCCATCGGTAAATAGCCAGAGGCAATCACTTTTTAGCTCCAAGCAATTCAATATGCAGATCTTATAAGGATAACAATAAGCAAACATGCTTGGCAGTTAAAGGCAATAGGCATGTTCTGTGTAGTCTTTGTTAGAAACATTTTCACTAAGCTCAGAGAGAGTGGATATCTTCCTCATTTTCTTGATCTCAGCTGCTAGCTGTGATTATTAGCCCATTTACCACTAGCTTGCTTGAAAGTTCAGATGGGCAGAAAATGGGTGCAAACTGACAACCAGCCTTAAAAGCACTGATCCTTTGTCAGTAGGGCTGCAATTTTTGATGGGTCCATTCCTCTTCTACTGACCTACAGCAGATGCAAGAGGTTAAATAACTGAGAAAAATGTGTTTCTTCTTTGCAAATTCAAGAAGCAAAATAAATAAGTAATCAATATTTGGGGTAAGGGACAATTGAGGAAATGCTTAAAAGTCTACATAACTCATTTTTTTCCCTTTTTGTACATTTTCACATTTTAAAATTTGCCCACAGGATGTACAGAAAATGGGAGTAATCCAAGAGTTACAACAACAACAAAAGCACATTAAAATCTTACAACAATAAGGTGTAAGCTCATAAAATTTGTGGCACAATATCAACACAGATTATTGTTAGAAACAATAAAAGGCTTGCACTTGCATCTCTTTTGATTTAAACCCAGCACACTTTATAAACAGCTTAACTATCTCTGGTTATGTCATCTTTTTTTTATTTGTGGGTGGTAAAAGAGAAAAAAATACAAGGCAATTGGACATTTGTCAGGATCCTTGAGGGCTGGTTTGAATAATCGTTTCAGCCATTGTCTCTTCATGCTTTTTCTTTTTTTTTTAAACAGGTCTGTTTTTTAGACCTAACGCTCGTTAAAGTATTGACTGATCCTGACTGAGTGTGATGGGATGAGATGATGGAGAGAAACACCTGGCTGAGGGGAGGATAGATGGGGACCATACAGAGCATAATTCAGGCAGCCTGGGGTCGGTTTAACGTGGCAGAGAGAGAGAGAGAGAGAGAGAAAGAGAGAGAGAGAGAGAGAGAGAGGCTAATTGTTATAATAATTATCATGACTTCTGGGAGAGAGGAGAGGAAACTGATTATACCCAAAGTAAGAAAGAGAAAGAGAGAGAGACAGGAAGAGAGAGGAAAGAAGGATTACCTGCCTGTGAGCAGACTGTCATTAACCTCACTTTCCCTCCCCTCTCACACTCTACATCTTGGGTCGTCTCTCTTGTCCAGTGGAGTGCCAATCTATATCCAATTTTTCCCCTTAGTCTCTTTTCGACTCTGCTAATTGAAGGCAATCCAAGCGTGTTTCTAACAGACTTTATTCTCATGTCTTCTTCCTGAGCCAGGATCCATCGAGCCAAACCAGAACATGTATATGTAAATACACAAAAAGAAGAAAAGTTCAATACAGTAAAAGAATGCAGAATATATTCATGTATTTTAGGTTTTTTTTGTCCTTCTTCTTCACCATGTCTACATGCTAAAATTCATTTGTTGCAGCCATGTGATTGGCTTATTAGATATCTGCATTTAAAGACAGTTGAACAGGTATACCTATTAAAGTGAACTGTGAGTGTATATATGTAAAATCATTGACTTGTAAAGCTATATATAGATATGGGGATGCACTCTGCAAATGATGGCCAACATCTTATGAATATATATCAGTTCATCTGTATTTAATATGAAAACAAGTCCCATACAGGTTGGTTAATACACTGTCATGAAGGCATAATAGAGTTGTGGTATTGTCATAATAAGGGTAATATGATTGAAGTCTAAGAAGGCCTGCTGACATCTGACAAGAGTCTGCAGAAAAAAACACCCAAACATGCTTGGAGTGTAATCGTGTGATTCAGAGTCCCAGTGAGTGAGCTTTAGTGAACTACAGGGGACGGGTGAGTCACGCAATATCACGCACAGTCACGCACAGAACCCCTCTCTACTGGAGGAAAGCACTCAAATGGGTCTAACATAAGAAGTTACAGGTGCTTTGGAAACTTAGTAATTGTAAACATACACACTGTGGGGCAAAAATGCCCACACACATGTCTTCTTCAATCAGACAAGTTCAATGGTAAAAGAGTACAAAGTGAAAATTATAGAGGTAACGCAGATTCAGAATTGGAAGAAATAGTCAAGACAACCAACACATTTTCCTCATTATATAAGAGTGAATAATCACTTTCATGATGATATTCAATATGCCTTTGCAGTTACCCTTTTGTCTTTCTAGAATGTGGCATTTTCAAAGAAAACTATTTCGGGATGAAACTTTAAAAAGGTCTTTAGTGTGGGATTAAAACTTTCTAGACCAAATGTGTACAAGTTAACTCTTTTACAAAAGGTTTGAAAGAGCAGCATAAGAAAATATCAGAAAAGAATAAGAAATTAGCTGTGAAGATCAATGGGACATATCAGAGAAACCTTTTCTGCCTTTATTTAGACAGGACAGCCAAAGAGAGTCAGGAAGTATGTGGAGAAAGAGGGGGGACAACATACACCGAACCAGTGTGTCAAGGACTATAGCCTCTGTATATGGGTGCCTGTACTACCCACTGAGCTAAAAAGGCCTAGGTTGATATCAAAGCATCTTCAAATGAAGAACATGCCTTCTCTATATTGATTATCTCAGTATAAAAAGACTTAGCAATTGATTTAAAAAAAATCTTTTTGAGGCAGCAGTGACCTATAGCGGTTAGGTCATGCCCGTAGAACGCCCAAGTTTAAGTTCAGCCTGCAGTTTCTTTCCTATGTCCACATGCGGCACCTATTTAAAGATGTCTTATTAATGTTTAGGCTGCTAAACAATTACCTGCCTCTGCTAACATCTTTAACATTATTCATACTGCACATCAGTAACAAAGGTCACACATTCACCTCAGACTGCAAACTTAAACCTTAATATGCTTTAAAAGAGAGTAAGCTCTCTTATTACAAGTAAGCTATTGCAGACAAGGACAAAGAGATCATTTAAGTAAGCGCATCTAAAATTGTGATTTGACTTTTATGAAAATAAATCTATTTGTAACTGTATGGTTACAACTAAACTAAAGTACCAATCTTCTTGTCAAGAACTGTTCTAAGTTACATTTCCTAACAGTTATGTAATTACAGCCATAATCACTAGGTAATTTTGGGTCCACCGTGTGTGCTTACCAGGTAATTTTCCTAAATTTAAGAGGGAAAGATAAGAAGCACAAATATTATGCAAAGGCAACAATCATACCAAAACAGTCATCCAACCATTCCCTCTATTTTTTCTAAATTATATTTGAGAGTGAAAATCAGAGCAAGAGGCAGACAAAGAAAGAGGTAGACTGTGTGCCTTAGTGCAATTAGAGCGCACGAAAACAACCAGTGTGCTGGGAAATTAACTAAACACACATACACACACAGGAGTTGGACAACTGAGGATAGGCCGCCCCCTACTGACAGACCAGAGCAGGTCAGAGGGATTTCTGCACAGCTTTAAAACTATTTCCTTGATCCCAGAACACACAGAGTAACACAAATATGACATTTTTTTTTCCTTTTTGAAAGGAACTCCCTGCAAGCATATTAACAATGATGATTTCAGTGAGGCTCTCAGCCAAGGGCAGCAGATGAAGGAATGACCTAGAGCTGAAACATATCCTCAAAAGTTCTGTATTTCTTGATTTTAGTTCAGTCTTGAGGTATTTTTAAATCATATATATATATATATTTACTTTTCTCCAACATGTTTTGACCATTTCTGCTTTAAATCGTGGCATTAACTAATTATTCTTATGTAGTTATGTACAGCAGATTGAGTTTATCTATTGTTTTAACCTTTTTGTTCAAAGAAGAGAAGACACTGTGGACTACGTTTCTTCCTCGCCTTGTTTCCAATTTTCTATTTGTCATGCACAAAGCGGCGGTGTCTCATTCTCTAATGGTCAAATAATATCAGAGGGACACAACAGGACGGCCAAGTGGCACAGCCTGCCAACTGTTGACTGTGAGAGTGAGATGGGAAGGGATGTATGTGTTCTTCCTGGACATATTGCTGCATCCCCTCACACCTCTGCCTGTGACGATGATGCGATGGTGTGACTGCTCTGGTGCCAGCAATGTAGGGGTGTTGTGTGGGATGGGATAAGGGTGGGGTTAGACCTTGGGAGGAAGGGGCAAGGGATATTATGGGAGTTAAAAAAAAAAACAGACTTCATCCTGACTTTCAGGTATCAAACATTAGGATGCAGGTAGGTGTGAATACACTGCACTTTTTTTGTTTTGTTTACACATCTTTCTCTCTTGGGGATGGTGACATCACTGTTAATGTAGAGATTCAACACCAGGACCCAGCAGGGATCATGTGCTTAGGTTTGTGTGTGCATGTAGTTGTGTGCAGGCATTCACGTGTCAAGTTTAAGCATGTGCAAATCGATATGAGGCGTCATCACAGGTTCTCTGCTCGTCTGAGAAAATCACACCTCGTGCTCGCTTCCAACCCCCTGCCAGGGACAAGACCCGCTGACAGCCCCGCATTGTTATTTCTTCATGTTTGTCAAACGTGGCGTCTCTGCATTCGTGCACACGCACACGCGCAGATGTTGTCAGCAGTTCCCATCTTTTCAGACACCTCTCACTCCCAAGTGAGACAGAGTTTGTCAACTTGGTGCAGACAACCCTCCTGGAGCCCACACACTCTTTTTCACAGTCCCATCTCTTCCATGCAACTTTCTTCCTAATTAATTTCTTTAAACGATCCTCACTCTGTTAAACTTTTCTTGTTTACTAAACGCAGTGGCAAAATCTCAAAGACCTTAAAGAAGGCGGAGGAATATACTTTTAGATAACCACACACAATCACAGGGTGGAGCAGTTTCTTGAGTCCACCTGCGTTCAGAAAGGCTACCTCCTGTTCCTCCAGCCTGCAGCAGCCTGGCCCACCGCTTGTGTCTCCGTCTGCAAGCAGCCGCCTTTTCCAGCTCAGCAGCTGAGAAAGTGCCAATCCCACAGTTTAAAGGCCCCACTGGCCCTGCCAGCATGATAGATAGTTTAGAAATGAGGACGCGTGTTTAAAAAAGAGAAGAGAGAGAGAGAAAGGGGGGAGAGGGAGGGAGAGAAAAAAGGCACGAAGCAGCAGCAGCTGTCAGACAACACAAGGCCCGAGCTTGGATGACCAGGCTTTTAACAGAGACAGAAACCAGGAGAGGAAATAAAAGACTGAGCTACTGAGAGGTGAGAAACAAGCTAACAGGTACAAAGGAAAAGGGAAGAGTTAAAGGGATGCCAATACTAACAGCATGGCATCTGAAGAGGTTAGATCATCAAGAGTAAATGTAAAGGACGTGTGGGAGGGAGGGGGGTCCTTTTATTCCAAAAAGTGGACCCTTTTTTGGGCTTCAATTTGGAGGGCTGTGCTGGGAACATGACACAAATCAAGCAGCAGCTGACAGTTTTACTGATGGTTTGGACAGAAACAGGTGGTCAAAAAACTCAAAATAGCATCTTATTAATATAAAACCAACAAAAGATGTAAAAAGGATAATAAATGCTGGTTGTAAAAACACAAAGACAAAGCAAACAAAGTCTGACAATTGGACACATATGTCATCCACAACTGATAAAGGAACAATGATGCATAAGAAATGGACTTTCTTTGTTGCAAAAAATATACAACGCAACAAATCTGGCTCATCTGAAGTGTGTGTTCAATTCTCCCCAGTCTAAGTAATCTCTGCTTTGATAAAGCACTTATCCCTGCACAAATGACACAGGTGTAGACAGGAGTGGATAACACACTCTCTAGGTGCAGGCAGTAATGGTTAGAAATCCAGTGAGGACGGGATTAAGAAAGCAGTCCTGCGCAGGGCTCTACTGTAAAATTTAAGACATGCAGCTTAGCTGTGTTGTGTGATACACAAGTTTTAAACACAGTTGTTAATGAAAAGAAACTCAAACGTGGTACTTCTAACAAGATAAAGGGCTTTTATTTGGTTTAGATTCATATTTTGTTAGAATATAGATGCTTCTATCTTAGGGCTGCCAAAATTAATCATATTAATTATGATTCTCTAAGATCTACAATTAGTGCACTTTTGAATCATGATTAATTTCATTCTTTATTGTTGCTTTCAACAAATTTTGTTGTAGCATCTCCCTGCAGCCAGGGTGATGTGAAATAAGTTCACCACTGATCCTTAATGTCACATTGTGGTTAAAAATGTCACAGACAGCTCAGAGGACAAATCAAAGATCACCTGAACCATGTGATATCAAACATCTTCAATCTTCCTATCAAAGCAGCTCTGTATCCAAACTAGAAGTCACTTACCTTTAGTTTAAATGGTAAATGGACTTGAGCTAGTCGTCTGACTACTAAAAGTGCTTTTACACCTTAGGTCACACCTACTTATTTACACATTCACACACTGATGGCACTGGGTTGCTATGGAGAACTGGCCATCAGCTAATACCCTGTGTATGCATCCATACCCATTTATACGCAGCTGACAAGGCATTGGAGCAAACTGGGGTTGAGTGTCTTGACACATCAAACACATGTGACTGCAGGAGCTGTAAAGGGATAACCCACTCTACCCACTGAGCTACAGTCGCCCCAGTTTAAGATTGAAGACGAATCCAAAATGATGCAAAAGCAGTTTAGAACGTGATATATTAGTTGTGATTTACAGTAGAAATCCTGGACCTAATCATGATTAAAACATTTTATCTTTTGACAGCCTTAAAACAAAATAGAGGCTAAAGTTCTATATTTTTTGGTGATGATCTCAGTATCACAGATAACAGGTTTAAAAGGTTAAATATCATAGAAGCAAAAATGAACATCTCTGCTGATATTGACAACCAATATATCAGGTGTAAATTTCAGCCCATATTGGCTGTAAATATTGACAATGTACACTTAAGTTTGTTGACCTATGTTGGCCACCGTCCTCTTCATTGCTCATCCTTTTTCCTAGGTATGTTCTAAAGACTGAAGTTTGTTTCTTCGTTCACCTTTGCAGTGTGTTTTAGGGACTGAATCTTTAGGTCTGAATTTCATTGATGTATTGATATCAATCTCGGCCAGAATGGTCCTGTAAATACCGGCATTTCTGACATTGGTAATAAACCCAACAAGGTGCCTCCTAAAAAGGATTACATTGTTAGCAGTAAAAATACTTCCTTGGGCTTCTTTGGTGAACATCGCAAAGGATGTGTTTTAGCTTACAAAAATATAGAAAGAACTCCAGAATCAAAATAAAGATTAGTAAGTAAATAGGGATGCACCAGTGCATCAGTTTAACATTGGCATTGGCTGATATCAGCCCTGCTGACAGACACCGGACCATCGGCAAATCATGCCGCATGAAGCGATGCCAGTAGCAGGTTAGTATCTGCTGTGTTGTATTAACTTAATGCTTGCAATCTTTAATTCCCAACCGCTGACTCAGAAAAGAGGTTTTTCATCGGACAGAGGAGGTCATCTGGCTAAAATTTGATTTTTTTTCCATAGCCAAACATGAGAGAAATGTGTGCACGCGTTAAAATCTTACACCTAAAGAATAATGAAAAAAGCAAAAGTGGCAGAGCAAGCAATCTACTGAATTATTATTTTGAACATTGATATCAATATCAGCTCTGATTTTTACAATTGGTGCACATCTAGTGTTAAATGCTTTGACATTTACCAGCACCACTAGACAGCTGATGTTACATGAAATGCTGAATGAAACATAAAAACTTCACTGACAATGTTTCTCTGTCATAATTTTTCCATCCATTCTGCTTTGTCTGAAAAATTAAGTATCAAAAACACAAAAGCTTGGAAAAACTGATGAGCAATCTATACCGTGTTTTTCCCCTTAAGATAAAAATCCTCAGATGACACAGGTATCATTCACGTCAGAGCCAATGTATTGACACACATGTATCTGCACTGACTGGTAGGCATGTGTTAATGTACAGAACATGATGATTAGCAGGTTGTTTGAACTGTTACCTCTGAGTAATCTTGACAGACTGTCAAGTTGATTCCTAATGCTCACACCTCTGACACATTGAACCCCCTCCTGCTCGATCACACACAGATTCAACAAGTGGGACTTGATTCAGACTGTCACCTGCCACATACGTACACATTTCAAATGTGTGTTTGCAAATGATAAAGTAACTATTCCAAACACGGTCTCACTGCTTGTTTCTGTTTTGTCGTGGTGATGAGTGTAAACGTGGTCAAATGGGCGCTAATACGGGCCCCAGAGAGTTGGGCTCTATATGCAGATATGTATATGCTTTATTCTTCCACGTTACTCTCACAGGGGCCCTGCCTAACACTTATTAAACAGATCTTAAGAACATCTCCATTCATCATTGCCACCTCGCTCATGCATCAATGCTTGTGTGTGTCTGGAAGAGTGTGTGTGGCCCCCATGAGGCCTTCTGTTGGTTCAGAGAGGGGGTGATGATGTAGGAAGATTAATACTAGTGTGACGGCAGAACCATGCCAGGGAGGAAGGGGTCACTCATTACCCATCTGACCAGCCAGAGAAACACACACAGACACAGACGCAGATGGCAGCTGCAATAAGAAGCTTCTGTAAACTGTTCTGTCTTATTCCACCATCCTCTTTTCCTGCTTTCCTTAACTTTGTCCTCTCCTCCTTCGTCCCTGCTTTTATTGCAACTGATGAAATAAATCGCTTTTAAGTTTAAGAGCAAAATGCCCACGGTGTAAAATGAATTGACTGTCCCAGGCTCATCTTTATGGTTGGCGTGTTGAGGATGTATGGACCGGGAGGAGATGGGACGAGGTGGAGACAGGAGAAGGGTCAAATACTGCAATTACCGCTCAATTGATTTCCATTGGTGTGACGGGGAGAATAAGTGTTACTTCGTCAATGTTCACTCAACCTGGAAGGGAATCCTCCTCTGAGGAAGAGGGTGAGAGGAGGGAGAGAAAGAGGAGAAGCTTGTACAAGTTCATTAAGTCGTTCAATTGATAATTAGGAAATTCATACAATTTTCCTTTTTTCACCCACATTGCAATGAGTAAGGAACAAGGAAACAGGCACAGTAGATACCTGAGCTCAAAGAGTGTTGTATTATGTTGGAGTGACGGAATAATTCATTATTTTTATTCCACTTTCTTCACTCTGCAGAGCTACTTAGCTTGTTTTAGATTGTTGAGATATTTGTGGATTAACAATCTCCATATCATGTTCTGACTTGCGTAAGCACAAATTCAAAAATATTTGGCTCAAAGCTGTCAAATGCTCATCAATACAGAGTGCCACATGTTGGTTTCTCTGCTTTCAACATTAAAGCACAAAATGTCATAATTTTTTTTACAAGAAGAAAGCCAAATTCATAGGGTAGTGAATGAAATATTTAATGGATCCGGTCCACAATGCCTGGCCCTCAAATGCTGTTGAGACAGGGTGTGAAACATCTGAACAACATGTTTGAAGTCCCTGTAAAATGACAAAAAATCTGCAATTTAGGTGTGTTGTACAGCAGGCAACTGTGTTATAAACCACAAGGCGAAATTTCAGTCATGAAAAATATCTCTAAGTTTATCAAATTAAGCTTCTAAATCATGAAAAATGAGACAGTAATATCTTCTCTGGCATGCTGTTGGCATGTTGGTTGAATAGATCCAGGCCAAACCCACTCACAAGAAATACAATGCTCTCAAATTAAAAAAAAAAAAATGCTACAACTTAAATGGTGGAATCATGTTTTTACTGGACTTAGCAGCTCTGTGTCAGCCACCAGACAAACAATCACATTCATGTCATGACAGGCAGACAGTTTAGAGCTAAATGGTCTTAGTTTCATTTTTACCTCTGCCAAGGAGGTAATGTGATCGGGTGGGTTTGTTCGTTTGTTGTGGGTGGATTTTGATGAAATTTTCAGGAAATGTCAGAAATGACATAAGGAAGAACTGATTAGATTTTGGGAGTGATCCAGATCACCGTCTGGTTTCAGGAATATTTTTAAGGATTCTGTACTATTGGGAGATAGGGCTAATGGCAGAGGTCTGCGCTGTTACCACTTTACACCAGGAGATGGCGGACATGAGAAACTTCAATCCCAGCAGCATTTTGGGTGTGTTTCTATTCAAAGTTTTGGAGTTTATAGAGTTTGAAAGACGCATGCCCGGTCGAGGAGAGGAGTCGGTGCGTAACAGAGAGAAAGACAGCGAATTGTTGTGAGAATACTCACAATGCTGGGAGGAATAGAGGAATATTCACCCTCTGCCATGACTTTCAGTCGTCCAGTGAGACCTTGGGTGAGACCGTCAGTGCATCTGTTGGCACCAGCAGGCAATGCTTCCACCATGACAGTCCACCCGTAGCGAAGCCAGTGCTTTGCCTCACTGTGTTTGCACCCCACTGGGGAGGGAGTAATTGCCGAATGCTGTGGTGGGGGGCACATGGGGACGGATTCAGGAATTTTTTAAAGGATTATTCACTATTGGGAGATAAGGCTAATGGCAGAGGTCTGCTCTCTCCGAGTGCTTTTCTAGTCTATTGTCTGACATGCTACCAAACTTTAGCATTGCAATGCTAATAGACAGGAGGGATTGAATTGTTGCTGCTTAGAGAGAGACAAAGCCCCAAACCACTTCTTTTAATCATACAGGACTAAAGACAAGTTATATATGGATGAAAACACACCTTCAGCAGATGTTCGTTCCTGCTGTGACTCATTCAAGGAAAAAAATAGATGAGTACTCCAGCAATTAGCCAGCCCTCTGACCTTATGGTGAACTATCCCCAGAATGTAGCTGCCTGGCTCCTTGCCATAGCAGAGACAGAAGACTGTTTTCTGTTACAAATCTCTCTGTTATAATGCTTTTAATGACCTGTAGACCACTGTGGCTGATAGGTTTGCCAAATTTACTTCACAATGAACAAAAACCCCGCATTCAGCTGGGTGTTAATTTTCAATGAAGGCAGGGACATCAGCTAACAGGCCACTGTTTAGATAAACTTCCTACTGAAAAACTTTCTAAAAGTCTAAATCAAAAGTTCTGTCACACACAGATCTCAGTGTTTTCACATGTTTATAGCAACCTTATCCCAACACATCTAGTGTGTTTAGACACTAATTTTGGATTTCAGTCTACAGGGACAAAGCTACAGGGCATAGAATTGAAATATATTACATTTTGGTTACATTAACAATCAGATTCAAGACTGTGATGCTACTAGTGTGTTCCAATTTATCTTCAAACTCAGATATTCCAAGTGACCAGTCTGATACACCATTGCATATTCCCCCTGAACTCTGAATTCAACTCTGTGATGTCATTCCCGGCTCAGACATCCAGGGAAAATGTAATACAGTATAACTTCTGGTGGTAACCAGGCATATGTTTTAAGGTGGTTAAACACTAATTTAGAAAGGCCTACTTATAAAAGTTCTGTTTCATTTTTGCTAAGTTTGCCCTGCTAAATGCTTCTAGGCCAAATATTTCACACTGTACCTTTAAACATGTCCACTGTTTCATTAGAAATAGATGAGTTCTAATATTTTTTAAAACCAGATGCAATGGAATTGATTGCTATGCTTACAAGGAAAGTGTGCTACTGTATATGGAGAAAAGTAGGCTTATTTTAAATTTGGAAAAGGAGAAAATTATCTCATCCATTGGCACAGGCAAACGCACTTTAGCACTTAAACAAATGACTTCGGAAAGAAGATTTTTTTTTTACAGAGAGGAAAAGAGGACTTATTCAAAGATGCAGAAGGGAGATGGTGCTATAAAGCCAGGCTCATGCTTTCTCTGAGGTTTTACAGAAGGTACTTAGACCAGCTATCATGAGGGGTGAATGAGTGTAAGCTTGTCCCACATACACTTCTAGAAGTTAATACCATCAACCCGCACACACCCTGCCACTCTTCCCGCTCTGCTCCTTTATACTTCTATCATATCCTCCCCTCCTCTCCTCTCAGTTGTCCAAGTTTCTCTGTCTTCCATCCTCTCTTCTCCTGAGTTTCCGTCTTCTGTACAGCTCCCCCCGTCATGTCTCCATTTTAAAAGGGCCAGACTGTGGTCTGTCGATAGAATCAGTGGAAAACCGTTTGGAAACCCAAACCTCAGTGAAATTATTTGATTACAACCTCCCATTACTTGCTGGTTTGGAGGCATTAGAAGCTCGTCGAGAAGTAATGATTTCCATTTTGTGTTTGACTTGTAATACAATATTTGCTGCGGTTTCTTTCTGAGGACAGCTTGCTACAGTTGCTTGATTTTTCTGGTTGTTTGGACTTCTTCAAATTGACATTATCTGCATAGAAATGCAGAACGAATTGAATTGGTGAAAGACAAAAAGATGAGTTGGGCTACCGTTACATAAAAATGGAAAACTTGTGCAGTTATTTACCAAACAATCTAAATTTTCCAAATTACCAGACCAGGCGTGATTGTGATCCTGTGGGGAAAGTACGAGTGAGTCTGCAGCAGTTGACTAATTAGTGAAAAGTCACAGGAATATGACCCTTTATAAGAGCAAGAGAGAGGCGAGGACTAATTAAGGCTTCTTTGTCTCTCACCAGCAATTAAAAAACAACAAAGCTCTGCAAATTTTCCCTCTAAATCTCTCCTTCTCTTTGTTTACATGCAAGACAATTTATCCTTTTCATCAATCTACATAAAAACATGTTCCAACATTTTGGTGACAAAAAAGGTCATGAAAATTACAGTGCTGTTGCAAAGAATTCTGGGATACAAGAGGCTCACATAAAGGGACTGAGTTGAGAGAAGAGGTTAAAGTAGGGGAGTTTAATGACGTAGTTCATGTGGTAGCAGGGATATTTACAGGAGGTTGTGTTTGTACATGTGCATAGAGCGTACAGTAGCATTCGGCTGTGTGTGTGCATAAACATCCGTTTACATGTCTTTGTATGCACGTGTGTGTGTTTGTGCATGAGTGTGTGTGATAGGGCTGTTTGGCAGGTAGAAGGCTGTGAGTGCAGCCTGTCACAGCCCAGCCCTGATTACTCCGCACCATTCATCAAAGTGTCACCTCCCTGACAGCCGCTAATAAATATACTGCCACAGACCCCCACTCGCACCTGGCAGCACTACACGTTCTCACACACGCACATGCACACCACACCCCCTCACCCTCGCGCACACACGTACTGCCACCCCCTGCGCCCCGATGCAGCACCAAACACAGCTCGAAAAACAGCAACACATCCTGGAGCTCATTTGCTAATTGCTGCATTTCCCATCAATTCTGTTTCTGTCTTGTTCAATGTCAACAGGAGTGAGAGGATTTAAATAAATTGATGAATTATATAAATAACCAATGGGGGGACATGTTACATTACTTTCCTCCATATTCCTCTGCCCTGTACTTCTCACTGTCATGCTTTGACACTATATATTTTTCCTAATTTTAATTGTGTCCATTAAAAAAAAACAGCAGCTAACTCTTTTTTATCAGGGTTTCGGATGCTCAGTGCTCAAAACCTTATTGTGTCCACGTTCTTGTTTTTATATCAACATGTGTAACATCTGAGACTTGTGTGGGGATTTAAAGGACTCCACTTCAGTGGTTTCAGTCCTACTTCACTGACCGGACCTTCTCTGTAAACCCTTGGAGATCATTCCTTCTCAGACGGCCACTCTTACAAGTGGCGTCCCACAAGGCTCTGTGTTTGGCCCCTTCTGTTTTTGTTGTATATGTTGCCTCTGGGCTGTTAGAAGCAACCACTCTCAGCCCTCTTGCTTGTAGTGTGTATTGGTCTTGTTGTTTATTTGATGATGCTTTTAAATTTAGTAGATCTCAAGCTTCTTTCAACTGTGGCAAATAAATTAGACTAAGTAATACCATATCTCCTCCTAAATGATTTAGAAAGGGTGATAAATGTATTTAGGGGTTGACTGATCATCAGCCTGGCTGATTATTGAAGCTGATGTTTGGCATTTAGCCAATTATCAGTATCAGCATTTTGTTTTGGCAATAAGTGATAAAATTAATTGATCTACAAGTGCCCTACTTTGGTTCCACTATAAAGTGTGCCATTCCCTCTGGCTTTATTTTCATTCTACAGTCTCACCATATGTCCTGCATAAAACACAATCTGATTGGCTAGAGGTCACAAGTACCAGCCTACTTTTTGGGCTGCTACTGTGTTGCTTTGCGCTGCTTGTCATACTGATAAATCTAGGGCTAAATTGTTTGTCATTTTTATCATGCAATTTTACTTTTGCCACATCATAAAAAAGGCATATTGGTTCCAAATATTGGTTATCGGTATAATAAACAACTAGTTAGCTATATTGACGTCAGCACCGTCAAATTTTAATCATTTTGACTTGGCTACTACAGTTCTTTATATGTGAGCTAGGGCCATTTTTCTGTCAAGCATCTGCAATTAGCTCAAAATGCAGCTGCCTGCCTACTTACAGGCACAAAAGAGAGGTACAACACTACCTCAATGTTGAGCTCTCTCTACTGGCCTTCTGTTTGTAAAAGGATTGAAGATTTTACTGTTAGCTTTTAAAGCTCTTCATGGTTTGGCACCACCTTTTATTTATGTGACTTGATTCATGTTCACGCTCCAGTCACAGCACTGAGGTCTGCCAACCAGCCACTCCTGGATGTGGCCAAAACAAGGCTCAAAACCAGGAGTGATCAAACTTTTGCTATAACTGCCCCACACCTGTGGAACAGCTTATCCCTTCATATAAGATCTGACCCCATTCCCAAACATTTGAAATCATTGTTGAAAACACATTTCAAGATGAGAATATTTTATCCCAACAGATTTAATAGATATTACGATTATTTAAATCAGTATTTCATGTCCTATTTAAGTTGATTTTACTATTTGGATTTAATTCGATGATGATGTATTCTTTTTCCAGGTTTAACTTTTTACTCTGTAAAGCCCTTTGGTTGACCCAGGTTGTTTTAAATGGGTTATATAAATAAGACTGAATTGAGTACTCAGAGTTATCACAATGCAAACATTCAAAACATCTCCGCAGCAAATGTTGTTGGAATGTTTCAAGAGGCCTGCATAAAAAAAGTCAAATCCTCTCCTCAAAAATGTGCATTTGCATGTAATTGCTAGTTTGCGTTCCCTTATTTTACTTCATTTGTAGTCAGTGTGGCACACACACCCATGTGGTCATCTCTGCCCTGTTTGTCTATGATTAGGCAGTACGTGACTGCTGTAATGATTTGCTCTCTTACTGTAAGAGCTGCCTCTCATCTCCAACTCCTGTCTCAGCTCCGGCAGATGCTCCCCGGCTCCCCCTGTTGGGAGACAGATGAAGCGTATGACTCAACAGGGCTGTTTGTGTGTGTGTGTATGTTACACAATGCGTGGGATTTTGGTTTTGTGCTAGCGGAAGCATGGATATCGGTATATCCTGCGCTGGAAGGTGTCCTTGCCAGGCTGTGCATGCGTTAATATGTGCATGTGTGTCTGTGGGCCAGTGGGTGTGTGTGGACGTTAGCCTGAGGGCATGCTGCGCGGGCAGATGGCATTACTGCATCGCCGGGCCACCCTGGCTAACAGGGGGAGGACGGAGAGAAGGTGGGAAAGAAGGAGGAGGAGACGGGATGTGAGTCAAAGAGAGCAATGGGTGAGGACGGTTGTAAAAATGAAAACTGTGAAGGGGGAGTAAGCAGGTTGAGGAGGATGGACACAAAAAAAGAAAGGGTTGATGGGCTGATGAATGAAAAGGATGACTAGAGGAGAGAGAAGAAGTCCTGCCAAGCAACGCCAACTCCTTGCATTGTTACCAAAGTCATCCTCCTACTCGCTTTAGCAAAATGTTAAACTAAAGTTTGTAACTCTTACAATCATGCTTGAAGCATGTCTCTGTGGTGGTCAGTGTTGCCAGCTGCTCTCCAGTGTGTGCTGTGTGAGTTTGTGCTGGCGTGCCCTGCATGCCTGCTGGGCAGGAGGGCTGGGCCAGGTGTGGAGTGGGAGCAGTGGGAAGATTGGGAACAGTGGGCCTGTTAATTAGAGAGGGGTGATTAATGGGACAGTAGAGAAGGAGTACTGTGTTAGGGAGGAGAGATGAAAGGAGGTGGGAGGGGATTAGGGAAGAACACAGGAGGGAGGAGGTAAACTGTTTGGGGAGAAAAGGGAGTTTTTCATAATGTAAAACATTTCAAAAAAGTATCTGCACTGTCACACATGCCAGAGGTTTATCACTGCCTGTACACATGTGTTTGAGTGTCTTTGGTGATGTCCGCCTCAGGATCCTGTGTGTTATTGAGATGTAAGAAGTGGCGTTGTGACAAACTCTCCTCAGGGGATGTGGCATGTAAACACCAATCATTTGGCAGATGCGCTGTGAGCAAATTGGCAGTGTATTCCCCGTGGCCAAGCCACACGCCATTATCAGGATTGAGACTAATCGTGTGCCGTCTCCCATATGAGGAGCAATTAATTTACACCGAATCAAACTGCAAGAGAACAGAGTGAAGAGTCGAAAAGTAGGGGAGATTGAGCGATGGAGGAGAAAAACAGCTATGAATTGTAAGTAAGAGAAGGACAATGTTTAAGAAGTTTCTGTGTAGTTTGATACATTTTTTCTGGAATCAAAACACACTAAGAAATAAATGCTGCTTTTAGTTTTTCTCTGAGCCACTGAAAGAATTCAGTCATGTTTTTAAAGAGGATAAACTTTCTCCTAAAGACTCACAGAGACGTGAATAAATGAAAAATCTGGAGTGCAAAAGCAAGAGAAAATTGACTTAGGTGGGCGTCCTGTGAAGCAGCTGAACATTTATAAATGTGCTTCCACAAAGATCTGACACCATGATAGTTTTACACTATCTGTATTTCTAGAAAGATGACACTTACAAGGAATCATTAATGTGAGGCTTTCCTCTTTCTCACCCCAATCCAGTCTCGAGGCATTGTAGTGGAGAGCCCACACAGCCAGACGCCAAGCCATTATTTCCTGTCTGATTGCTCTGCAGCCAGTGCGATTAAGGAAGAAGACTAAAAGGTAATTTTTCACTATGATGGACAGAAGGAGGGAGAAAAGTAGAGCCGGTCTCAGTTTAATCTCCTGCAGATGGAGGGAGTGAGGGAGGGACAGCAGCAAGAGGAGGGAAGCCATCGTTTCTGGGGATACAGTAACTAAATTAATCGTCCAGCCTGATGGCCTTTTGGATAAGATAAGTAGCATTATAATAAGGAAGGCCATATAAAAGAGCAGACAGAGCTGACAAGCCAAGGCAGCCTATTCAAAATCTCTCTCTCTCTCTTATACACACATACACTGTAAAGATCGGTCATCCTATCTTCTTTATGATTTCAGTGAAATCATTTTTCCCTATTGTACGACAGTTTAAAAAGACAATTGGAGAATAAAAAAGGGAAAGTTGCACAGTGAAAGATTTACAGCCAGAAGAAGACAACACGAGGAGACTTTATGGAGACAGGAAGGAGAGGTCTTGTAATTCATCACCTTGTCACAGGAGAGCCAGGTTGTGTACATAACTTTAAGAGGTGATCAAAACTTCACAGTGGAGGTTTAGCTCAGTGTATTTGACAACTTTGTCAAAGATTTATTTATGACAAGTGTCAGAGAAGATCTGCAACAATTAAAAGGTAAATTATGCAAATATATTCATAACAGGAATGTTTAGAAAATATGTTATGTGAAACATGAAATGGCAAGACTTGTCATTTTGTTTTGTACTTTTTAAGAGACTTTGTGATTTTGGCTTCACCAGTAAATTGCCCTGCCAAACAATTTGTTGATTCATCATCTAGACAACTAAATATCATAAACAGTGAAGGCTTCATAATCCTAAATTACATGAAAAAAAGAAGCAATCTGAAAAAGCAACATGCTGCTTGTTTGAGATGCTGGAAATACGCATGCATAGGGATGTCGATCAAAACCTGGTTCTGCAAGGACCCAGATCTGCATTTTCCAAAACCCAAAAATCAGTGATGTCTGAGTTTAACGATGCAACTATCTTGTCTTAATTTTAATCATATGGTGCAAAAAACATAAATCAGCTCTTGCAAGAGGGAACATGAGCTCAAAGCACATCAGCATTGTGAGTCAAATCAGAATGTGAAACTTTTGACTGTCATATTAAAAAAATGAAGTATGACTCCTGCTGAAAGTATCATGCACTCATAACAGTGAGTTTGGCCGCTGCTGTACAGTTATCCTCCTCTTCTGCTCTTAAAGGCCATGAAAAGTGTTCCCGAACTTTTGTGATTGTTGACTTTGATGGATATTGATAATCTTATCAATACTCCTTATTGATCTCAGTCCTTAGTGACACCACTGTAAAAACATTCTATTGTTTGGTAGAGAAAGAGACACCTCACCTTCTAACATAAATGGTATCTGGTAAACAGAGCTCAAGCTAAAACATTACAATTCCATCTGTTAAATTATTTTATGTGGCTGAAAGGAAAGAACATTTCTTGTCCTCAAAACTGTTTCAAAAACAGAAATTACTTTTTTGTTTCATTTGAACATAATGATTTTTCATTTACATTCAAGTGACACTGATTTTACTGATATGACCTTGAATGCATCATAATGTAACTATTTGGCAACTCACTAAGAGACCCAGTTAACTCTTAAACTGCTACTGGATTAATTCTTTAACTAACAGGAGTTCCCATAAATCTTCTGAGCATCTTCAGCCCATATCTGAACAGATGAGGAAGAAAATGTTCCTTTAGTAGGCAAAGGCTGTTGTGCTCAGCTAAAGTCCTTTTTTTCTTCAAGATGACAATTGAAAATACTGTAATCTGGTGTAATCTGGTTTGATTAGCTGCACAGCGCTGACATGCTTTAAGCTTATGTTGCCCTTTGAAAAACTGATGAATGGTTTTGTTTGTTTGGTTGTTGCATACAAGATAAAATGGCAAGTCCTTATAGAACTGGGTTTCCATCTCCATCCCTAGATGTGAATCCTGTTGGTTAAAAATGCTAATCCAGTGTCGAGATTGGTGTTGAAATCAACAGAATGAAAATTAATTCGTGTGAGCTCTACAACAAACATTCAGGGGGGATTCTATCATTTTCCCAAATTGTTCAGCCATGATTGATAAATGAATAATCACACCCCTACATGTGTAAATGTTGTTTATCAATGTCTAAATAGACTGAGAGGAGGGTCTGTTTAGTAACTTGTCACTTATAGTTTAAATACTTTATTAACACATGATGCTTCGACAAAACTTAATCAGTAATAATTATTGCTCTTAAGTGCTTTAAAGCATCTTTGAACGGATTTAGGTGCATCAGTCAGTAATTTGCTTGAAGGATTTGTGATTGATGCCAAGTTTTACCATCAGTATGTGCTCTGTTCAGCATCATCATTACTAAATCTGCCTGATATCAGCTTTGTTTTCTTAAAACATTAATATCTTTCACCATCGACAGACACCAACATCTTTCCTCTCAGTGCTGTCCTGGCAGTTTAACCAGATAGAGAGGTTTTATCAGCTTGTTATGTCAATCTCTGCTACCCCCTGCTTTGAAGTTTTGTGTGCGAGTGTGTGTCTGTTTAAGCACTTGTGCATATCAGCACTGAACAGAGTCTGTCGGCTCTGTTAGGGTTCTAGTTCTGCCCCTATTGAGTGATTGCGTGTGTGTGTTTCCCACTGAGCAAGCATGTTAGTGCGTCTGTTCTCGCAGTGGGCAAACAGTGAAGGGGGCTCATGAGCGGTGTTAATAGGGAGGAGGAGGAGAGGGGTAAAGGGTAGATTGGGGAGGCGGTACAGGAGGTGAGAGGTGGGATGGGGGTTATAATTTAATGGGGAGCAAGACTTGCATCAGTGCTTAATGCAGGTGCTTGTGTGCGTCATACTCCAGCAGAAGTGCGTATACGTCTATGCGTGGGTGCTTGTGTGTGTTTTTGTGTGTGTAGGGGCCACAGGGCAACCTCAGAGAAACTCCACTAATTGCGACCACTGGGTTTTACCTGAGGGTCTTCTCTGGCTAATATCATTAGCTAATCTGCTGTGTGTTGTCCCCCTTGCCCTCTCCGTCAGAGCGCCCCGCTTTAGAAGCACAACCAGCGGCATCTACCCCCCAAAAAACCCCCGCTTACACCCCGTGCCTGCTTCCCAGAGCCTAGTGCAGACTGCTGAGTCCGGGTTTGTGCTGCTGGAAGGGCCCTGCATCTGGGCTCCACTGACAAAGAAGATTAATACCTCAGCTGCACACACACACACACACAAACATACACACACAAGCATGGGCACACTCAGACGAGTTTGCGCCCACGCAGCAAGGTACCCTCCTGGATCCTCTTCAAATGCACACAAACACACAATCCAACCTCAATCAAACCCAAAAACATCAGCGCGTCCTACCCTCCCTCCTTCATCCTGCCCCCGTTTCTCCAGGCTGTGGACCACTCCAAGTTTTCCTCCCCATTTCCCCTCTGTACCCCCCACACCCCCACTCCACTTTAAATAGAATCTCCAGGCCACAGAAAAACAACTTTCTGCTGATGCGACTACTCCTTCATCCTCTCCATCTTTCCCCTCTCTTCCTCCTGCTATCATCACACACCTTTGGTTATAGAGAGCCCTGAGCTCTGATGTAGACTTTGGATGTGAGTGGGCTACAGTTTGCTCCTGATGCCCCCTGTGGGGAGGAAGTCCACAAGGCAAACATGCACTTACTTCATTTAAAACCAACTGCATCCGGCTAGTCCAAGAGATAAAAGCAATAACACATCTGGGATGGAGAGCAGGCCAGCGTATGGTATCATCAAAGTTAAAAATTAAGGACAAATTCAACAGAAAACATTTGCTTTCATGAATGAATAAGTGTAAAAGTTAAATAAAAGCAAAACAAGATGAGTTATAAAATACTGTACTTGTGTTCGCAGGGTTTACTGATTGAGTTCGTTTAGCAACAGATATTTTCATATTTTGACTGATAACTCTCTCTTTTTTACACCTCACATTCAGTATCTGATTAAAGGCTAAAACTGAAACTAGGTTTAAATCTTGCCTCTCATTTGAATCTAAAAATAAACTGGTTGCTGCCACTTTTATGTCTGCGCTGGACTATGGGGATGTTTTGTACTTGCAGGCCTCATCTCAGGACTTGCCCGCTCTGGACAAATCATTGATCACTAACTTTAATGTCCTCACCCATCACTGGTTTTTGTATGAACATGTGGGATGGCCTTCTTTGTCTATTCCTGGTCTTCTTCCTTCATATCTTATGAACTACATCAGTCAGAGCAAAGGAACTTTTAATATTTGGTCTCAGGATCTGCTCTTACTGTCTGTCCTGAAGGTCAAAACTGACCAGGGAAAAAAAGGCATTTAAATTTGCTGCTCTCTTCACTTGAACTGAAAAACAAAAAGTCTTGGAACTTCATGAACTGATTGTTGAATGCTTTCAAGAGGAAGATGCCTCTGCCTCCAAATAAATGGTAAATACTTGATTTTTAAATTTGTTACCTTGTGTCTCATTTTACAACATATTGCTGTGTATGACCGCTCTTTGTCTGAAACTACGATAACTGGTGAAGGTAAAATAATGTATTACTTCATTATTTAAAGAACAGAACCATTGACTGGTTCGTTCAAAAGCGCCGAAAGCAAGCAAATAACTGGCATGAAGAGAAAGCATGGAAGAACTGCTGAAGAAAAAGAAGAGGGTTATTTCCAGATGCCACTCTTTCTATACCTCACCTCACCTCTGTGTGTTCATAGTGGAAACTCCCCGGTATTCCCCCACTGGATGCTGCCCAATTTGTGGTTTTGCCCATGAGAAAGAGGTAAGGCGGGTATCAAAAGGGCTTGGAGGTATTTACATAACCTCGTTCTACCACATTTACCTAAAACAGCCAGCATGGCTCAAGCACCACACCTGTCTCTGGACACGAGATGTGTTTATATATTCAGATGATTTAATCCAAAAGTGGATTAAAAGAGTAAAAGAGAAGGTGGATGGGATAGAAAAGAGAGAAAGAAAAAAAGAGAGAGGTGCATGAATGTAAAAAAAAAAAAAAAAAAAGTCAGATTGTAGAGCAAAACATCTGATGAAAAAAAACAGTGATCACTTAGGCAGTGACTGCTCTGGCACATCTCTGTGTGCCTAAACGCTTCCCCGTGTCAGCACGTTGGCTGCTTGTCAAAGAACAGACAAAGAGAGAGACAGAGGGATCAACCAAGAGAGGAGAATCAAGAATATCCGTATGGAAATGGAAAAAGCTATCAGGAAAAGCCGGAGCCCTGATGGAGCCGACCATTTATCCGTATGCTACACCAGACAGAAAATGAGTGGTAGAGGTGTATGACAACAGACTACATAAACACAAACAGCAAGCACAAACATGGTTACGAAAATCCTACTTTAAGAGAGGAAATGCTGGATCTTCACATGCATCACAAATCATTACCAGTGAAATATTACAGATGAAGAGAGAGAGTGTGACGGACGTAGTGTGTGCTTTTAAACTAGACTGGCATCAGAAATCCTGGCCTAGGAATTTGACAGCACATGCACAGTAAATGTTGGCGCAGTGTTGAGGCAGAGGAATAATAAATACTGCTTATAATGCATGTTCTGCTTTATATAAAGTTCTTCTATTATTAAAATGAAGAGATGTAGAAGGGTTTTTATATGTCTTACAATCAACTTATATCTATCTTACATCAATTTATATTTTAAATATTTTGATTAAATAAGTCCTGCTCCATTTATTCATCCTCTTCATGAAATAAATTATATTTATTTCATGGAAAATATCTTAGTAATTCACACTGATCAAAGACCAACTTCATATATTGTCCAATTTATAACGAGGTGTTTTTGTTTGCTATGAGCTATGTATCATTTTAATCAACATTTCATATTTTCTGTTTCATTTCTATTTAAGTGTGACTCATTCACTAGAGAGAGTTTACACAGAAACAGAAGCAGACGTGGTTTAAATGATTTGATATCTGGCTTCCCTGGAAATATATCACACTGTCTGTGAGACTGTGTGGGGGAAAACACAGAGAAAATATAGGTAATATCATTTAAACCAAAATAATAAAACACTTTTTCCATGTAATTTTACCATGAGTCATATTTCAATATCAGAATATAAAGGGGGAGTATTTGTGAGCATTATAAAAATGAATAACTACAGTGGGAAGTGTCATGATCAAACTTGTAATGTTGTTTGGGGTTTATTGTAGGTGTATTCTTCCACTCTCTCCGCCCTATCGGACCGGCATTCCATGTCCTTATAAATAATTCATTTTTTAATCTGATTTCCCAGAGCGATTCTCAGTGTGTTAGTCACATATTCAATAACGCTGCGCGGTGAATAATCTGGCTCTGTGTTCCAGTGATTTTCCCCCCGTGTTCTGCGTGAGGGGGGGTCTGTCGGAGTCTGAAAGTGACTACAGAGGAGGAGGAGAAGAGAGGAGTCAGGTGCATCATCAGTCAACATCCCCACAGGTTGACAATGAACAGATGCATGCGTTTTCTACTACACAGCCATGTTTAGGATTACTCGTCTCCGTCATCTGGAGGCTGAACGTCAGCGCTGTCTGCGCGGCGCTCTCGCACAGCCGCACATCTGGAGGGCTGGGAATGACTTGGTCTGTGATTAAACAATTTCTCAGTTGACAACGAGACATAGAGATTTATTCAAGTTTATGTGTGAGCTGGGAAATTATTATGCATTTCATAAATGTAGTTTTTATTCAAGCATATTGTTACAGAAGTCTTGCATGACTAGATTTTCTTTTCTCAATAGAATACACAAAATTGATGAAAAAACTAATTTACAGATAATCACCTGATAACACATGAAATGCATTGCATTTATTCAAATAATTTTAGATGCTCTATCTTTCAGGTGCTTATTACAAAAATTACAAATGTCAGACATGAAGCATTAGAGTTGGATTTAATTTAAGGAGGATTTTTCATTCATAATATATGGAAAGGAAAAAAGGATTTAGACTCAGCAAATGATAATGGGAGCAACTGATCTCTGTGGACAAAGCAGTTTCCAAGCATGCAGAATGTTAAATTTTCCTTCCTCTACTCAGTATTTATCACACTTATATACTAACTTTTGTCTAGACACATTTTTTAAGACAGAAGAAGCTTATTTGTCTTGTTTTGAGCTGCTTTTTTTGTTTTGCTCATAAATGCAGCAACTTAACATGATGAACTTTAACATATGAATGTAAAAAGCTGTTCATTTTACAGTGACACCTAAATCAAAATACTGGGGCAGAAATATAGGGCAAATCTTCATGGGGAAATCACAGTAATAAACTGTGGATGTTTTTTTCCTTACAAAAAACCACAAACTTGAGAGTATGACACAACTATTCCAAGTGGTGAAGGAGTGGAAATGCTGCTCTGGACCATGCTACTGCCCACCGCCCGGAGCACAGTGGGGGGGTTTTTTGTTGTTGTTGTTGTTGTTTTTTCCCCCTCAGCCACACAGTCTGGCCACAAAGACACAGACAAACATGCAGCTTCAGTTCTCCAAGACCTCACAACACAGCAGACGCCATATTCAATACGTCCCTCTCTCTTTAAAAAATATGCATCTACTTTACAACCATACTAATATGATATTTTTGCAGCCACAGGCAAGTGAATCCACAACAAAGGGTCAGTATGGGATTGTGCTGTGTAAATGTAAGTCAAAGGAATAATGGAAAATTCCACAACAAGAGACAGCGTTCAAGCTGTGAACTTCCTATGAGGTGCTTTTATGAGGACAAAGTCACTGTATGTTTCTGCCAAAGGCTGCATGTTTGCAGGACTGATCTATATAATGAAAGCAACACCACAAACATAGGAGTTGAAAGGTAAGCAACCACTGCTTTCAGAGAGTTGAAACTGAGAAAAAAAATCTTTTGGATTAGCTCCATGTATGCATGTGTTTGTGTTCAGGAAATGAAAGCATTCAAAAAGACAGAATTAGTGCAACCTGCTTCTTCCAAATATCCCCACAAATATTTTAAAAAATCTCTCCAACATCCAATTAGTGTGTCCACTCAGCAAATGTGTTCATGTTTTGTGACATTAAGTAACTAAATACAAAATGATGGACTAAGCTCTGGAAAACCTTTATCTATTAACTCTATTATCACGCAATACTTTGTAACTAAGAAACTTAACCTCTGACTGCGCTGTGACAAAAACAACACAGAGGAGTTAATGATAAATTGGTCTTGTGGCAGGATGTGGTTTGAAGAGAACTGACTTTTGGCTTTAGACTTGATCACTCTGTTGACAGCAAGTGCATGACACTTGTACATGTGCATGTACATACACACACACACAGGGTTTAGAAGGAGTGTGAAACCTCAACAGTTGGCTGGACAAACCTTGAGCACCCCCTAGTGTTGTTTCTTATAATCCGCAGGCCCTTCATGTATAGCAAAGAAAAACTGTACTTTTTTAAAATGATAAATAAACATGATCATATATGTAAAGGATGCATGTCAAAGTGAATTGAAATAAGTTATTTATATATAATAGCATGACTGCTCACTACTTTCTCCAACTTTGTCATAAGAGTGAACTAAACAACTTTATCTTTTCTCACTGGAGTTTCAATAACTTAACTATTTCTGATTTTTGATCCTAGGAAACACAAGAGATCTCTGGATTTTCACGCAACTTTCCACAGGCCATTACTTTTTTCCATAGTTCAGTCCTTAGAGATCAGATTTAGACGCTTTATGCAAATCAAACATATCTGCTTATTTGTGGGCAATAACATTCATATAAAGTATTGTACAGCCCCGTAGAGAGGACTGACCTGTATTTGTTCTCTCAAGCAAAGATCCCATTTAGATTTTGGAGGGTTTGAGTATGAAGCAAAGCTTTGCGTGCCACCCAAAGCAAACCCTTGGCTAAACCTTAATGTGTGTTTCCATCCAGGCTCCATGTAAATGTTTGTGATTAAAAAGGGAGATATGAGAGCCGAGGTGTTTCTGCAATCTTGCACATCCTAATTTGGTACTGGGGGAGTTAACGCACCTGCCAGGTTCCTGCTGACGAGGGTGATTTTTTTCGACTGTTGTTGTTTATGCCGTCAGTTTAAGGAGAGACGAAGATGGTGAGGAAAGGGAGAGAGGTCAGAGAGAAATCAGACACACACAAAATACACCTCTGCACATGCACAGATCCCAGGCTGCTGCCAATAACAGGCCATCTGAAAATGTGAAAATGTTGACGGCTTCATGATTGATGGTAGTTATTTGTGGCTTTCTAACCCTCCTCTTTCGCCCACACAGCCCCCCCTCTTCCTTCTCTTTCTTCATCTTTCTCCTCATCTCTTTTTTCTGTTGCTCCCCTTCTCCCCCACTTTCAGACAATGTGAACATGATTAATAATGTGTAATGTTGTGTAAGCAGCCTGCTGTCTGTCACTGCTTTGTGTCTGACATTTTCAAAACCTAACTTGGAGGGTGACAAACTCAGAACCATGTAATGTAGAAAAGAATCGTTTAAAACATGAGATTCAAACGATTGTGTCACCATTCCTGGCGAGGATAACACTGCAAATACTGTGTGCACTGTTTGTGAAAAGATACATCTATATTTAGATGTTTGTATGGGGACAGATGTATAAATAAAGATGTGAATACGGGGACAAATGAATAAGTGGCAGTGTAGTTCTGGGTGTCTGCTATTACTGCCACACTGCCAGCTCGCCATCCATCACTTGCTAACACTGCAGCTGAGTTTGTGTGTGTCTGGAGAAGGCAGAGGAGGAGGATAAGGAGAGAGGAGGAGGAGAGGACATTGGAGGCCACAGTGCAAGTTCCTCATCCATCATTCTGTAAGACTGAACTTCAGAAAGCAAAGGAAAGGCAGAGAGGAAAGGCAGGGAAGAGATGTTTTCTCAGAATGATTCTTTGCTTCCTCGAGTAATCAATGAGGCAAAACGGTGCCTGCGTTGTTTCTACAGCGCAGCCAGGAATTCCTCTGTTTCTTTGACTCACCCTCTTTGGCCAGTCATCACTGGCTTCTCTGCTTGACCCTCTTACTTTTCCTTCAGCTGGTCTACAGACAGACGGGGGGAGGGACAGAGAGAGGGAGAAAGAGAGAGAGGGAGGGAGGGGGAAGACAAGGCAGGACAGGGCCTTTAGTCTAGAGATCATTACCTTTACATTATTAATGTATGGCCAAACCACAAAGGACATTCACAGACAATGAGGGAGAGAGTGACTGCTTCTCTATTCTCTATATTGAAACATAAAGGGAAGATAGATTTTGAACTACACTTTGTGTACGTAGACTGACCACACAAGACCACTCAAGAACAAAACAGTCACTGCAGACTTCTGTATATCTGCTACGATAATAATAATAACATGCCCTGACACATTTCCAAAAAAACACACTGAATTAAGTCAAAATGGGGATGCTACCATAGAATTTAAAGAATGCTGGACAAAGCCTGAGCGGCGTGAGCCACTTGATTACTTCAGGGAACATGAGATTTATTTGAAAAGCTGTCTCAAACTAACTTTCATCGGCACAGAAACAAAGAGGCAAAGCTGGGGTGGGCCATAAGCCTCCTGATTAAGAGTTACACGATGCTGGCTTATAGTCATATCAACCATGCTCCGAATTACCCATAACTCATATCCTTTTAAAGTCTGTACATATACAGACATGAACTAAGACCGTTTTAAAACAGGCTGTAAACATGTTTATTTGGCCAACCTGATCTTTTTTTGTTTTGTTTTGTTTTTTACTGGATTTTAGCCTGGTTTCATTTTTTAACCACAGATGTTACTGCTTGGTTGTTCCTGGCTATTATCTCAACTGTGCATTTGTCTTGTACTTTTAAAGCTGAAAAAGTTAACAGATTAAGCATGTTATACATCATCATGCTGTAAATGAGTAAGATTTCCAACGTGCATTTCTGCAGTAACACTGTGATGAAGCTCCACCATCCTCATCCCTTGAGATAATCATACTGATACTGCTATGGTGTTTAAATGCCCCCCTCCGTCAATCACACTGCATTTTGGCTTTGTACGGCACAGTAGGAGCTCCACATATTCAGACATGCACACACGTAGCACTGCACCCACTGGATCCCACTGGATCAGAGTCATAATGACTTCACAGCTCCGAAAGACAGAGGGGAGAAAATGTGAAAGCACGTTTGGAAAACATCAGAAGCACATTTAATTTTATCAGTAACTTTTATATTGGTGCATATCCACTTACCTGTCATTTGCAAATACACTCACTGACCACTTCATTAGACACATCTATGCAATTTTATGTACACCATTAACAACATTTTGATTTCCCAAAGGTTTCCCAAGCATTTTGTTCATGATAGGGATTTTTTGGACAATGAAAGTACACTATATTGCCAAAAGTATTCACCCACCCATCCATTCGACTGAAATCAGGTGTTCCAATCACTTCCATGGCCACAGGGGTATAAAGTCAAGCACCTTGGCATGCAGACTGTTTCTACAAACATTTGTGAAAGAATGGGTCCCTCTCAGGAGCTCAGTGAATTCCAGCGTGGTACTTTGATAGGATGCCACCTGTGCAACAAGTCCAGTCGTGATATTTCCTGGCTCCTAAATATTCCACAGTCAACTGTCAGTGTTATTATAACAAAGTGGAAGCAATTGGGAATGACAGCAACTCAGCCACGAAGTGGTAGGCCACGTAAAATGACGGAGCGGGGTCAGCAGGTGCTGAGGTGCATAGTGCGCAGAGGTCGCCAACCTTCTGCAGAGTCAATCACTACAGACCTCTAAACTTCATGTGGCCTTCAGATTAGCTCAAGAACAGTGCATAGAGAGCTTCATAGAATGGGTTTCCATGGCCGAGCAGCTGCATCCAAGCCATACATCATGAAGTGCAATGCAAAGCGTCAGATGCAGTCTGTAAAGCACACTGCCACTGGAATCTAGAGCAGTGGAGACGTGCTCTCTAGAGTGACGAATTGCGCTTCTCCATCTGGCCATCTGATGGACAAGTTTGGGTTTGGCAGTTGCCAGGAGAACAGTACTTGTCTGACTGCATTGTGCCAAGTGTAAATTTTCTTTTTTCTTTTTTTTTTTGGGGGGGGGGGGGGGGGGTTATGGTGTGGGGCTGTTTTTCAGGAGCTGGGCTTGGCCCTTAGTTCCAGTGAAAGGAACTCTGAATCCTTCAGCATACCAAGAGATTTTGGACAATTCCATGCTCACATCTTTGTGGGAACAGTTTGGGGATGGCCTCTTCCTGTTCTAACATGACTGTGCACCAGTGCACAAAGCAAGATCCATAAAGTCATGGATGAGAGAGTTTGGTGCGGATGAACTTGACTGGCCTGCACAGAGTCCTGACCTCAACCCGATAGAACACCTTTGGGATGAATTAGAGTGGAGACTGAGAGCCAGGCCTTCTCGTCCAACATCAGTGTGTGACCTCACAAATGCGCTTCTGGAAGAATGGTCAAAAATTCCCTTAAGAGTTGAAGCTGTTACAGCTGCAAAGGGTGGACTGACGTCATATTTTTAAAAATAAATTAGCTTGAACTAAGCAACACTTTCACAGTTTGATTTGTTGCAAAGTGGGGTTTACACCCATGCAAGATTATGCAAGATGCAAGATTTAAAATATGTTCATTCCTTAAATAAAGCTGTTAATTTTTCCTTATATCTTCAGTATATCACATCAAACAGGCTGCACTACAAACTGGACTTACTTCTGCAGAGGTATAATATTATTCTGTACAGGCTCTGCATAACATCAGCAAAACTACAACTCAGTTTGTGTAATAAATGTTACATGTTAATGTGACAAATGTTATAAATGGTTATATAAGTAATTCAAACTAAAGCATCAATTTATGAATGTAAAAAAGATAGGAGGTTAGATTCAACATTTACCATTGGCATTTAAAAAAATCACATGTGTGTTTGTATTTGTGATGCATGTAGCAGGATTGGCCAACACTCCAGTGAAGCTGGGAGCCGAATTAAGGAGTCTGCTGTGTGTTTCATTAAATGCTCAATATATCTTGTGTTTTCTGGATCATTTAAGCCCCATTACAGAACAGTGGCATTGCTTTAATTTCTAAAGTGCCTTTCAAAAGGCATCACCTCAGGCGCTCATTCCTGCTCTCTCTCTCTCTCTACCACATGCACATATACAGTACATACACATACATTTGCATTTACAGTGTGATGTTAGTCACAGGTTTGTTTGCATGCAGATGCAAAAGAGCAGAAATGCAGGTGACAAAACACCTGCATTGAACACATGTACAGTGGAAAAGGTATTCTGAAAGCCATTATGTCATCTATACTACCAATGCCTCTCTATACTTTAGCATGTAAGTATTTTTTCCACATGCTTTGTACACCATGTCTGCTTTGGTTCCTCTGTCTCTAACAGATGACAGCAGCCTTGCAGCAGCTCAGGCTGTCTTGGCTACCAGACCTATTTGACTTGCCAGTTTGGCCGGAGAATGAGCCCCGGGACTAACCAGAGCCAAGGTCAGCTCCTTGGAGTGTGTGAGTGTGTATACAGGGATGCACTCTTCCATTAAGCTAAAGGTGTTAGTGCTGATGAAGACATGCATACTATGTTCAAGTATATTCATGACTCTAAATGTTATGGGGGGGGGGGTCCAGTAGTGCATTTGCAGATTTAACTTGAGTGCTTGCATGTGAAGGTATGTGAGAAGCATGTGCTGAGCCAGCTGCACACTGAAAGGTGCTGGATGTAAGGGGAGTGTTGTTCAGGGCAATTGATACATTGCAAATAGAGTGGGCTTCCTGTCCGGGTTTTGTGGCTAAGGTGCTAAACGTTTCAGGAAACTAGATACACTTGCACATCCTCTAAAGAGATAAAGGCACGGGGAGGTAAAGACGTGAGGTGAACATGAGGGACGGGGAGCAAAAAGAGAGAACTGCATTTCAACTTTGTTGAATGGCACTTCTGCACCTCCTTATAATCTGGGATTACTCAAACAGTTGGTACTCAGCTGCATTAATGGCTGTTTGAAACCAAAGATGTGTTCACTTCTCAGAGAATGCCTTTGTCGTTTGTTCTTCTTCTCCTCTCTAATGAGATGGAATGTGGCTAAATTAGCAGCTGAGAGGCAAAGCTTCATTTACAAGGCAATCAAATGATCCTTTACAAAACACACTCAATATGCATTAGATGTCGGCTTTGTGAATATAGGATGGCCTCCTTATGCACTCAAATGGGGAGGGGGGTTGTGTTTGGATGTTGCGCCGTGGTGAAAATGCCAAACTGAAATCATCCATCACAGTGCAATAAAAAGGCCTGCAGCGCTCTGAGTGGGTGAGAGGAGTGAGATGTTTGTATTGGCCCACTGGGTTTCCCTCTGTGAAGAAGGGAATGTGTAAATGAACGTGTAAATGTTAAAAAATGTTCTTTTTATTAGACGAATTGCATCATTAAATCACATTATAAAAACAAAAAATGCACCATTAATTTCCTCCCCAAACAGCCGTAAGTACATGTCTCCCTGTCCCTGTGCCCATCTCTGTGTACACCCATGGGGCCGCAATTCCAGAGCTATTTCACTCTATTATACAGATCAGTCAGGTTGGGAAGATCCATGGACACATGTTTGAAGCTAGACTGCAAAAAACCCACCAGCTTCTTAATTTGGAGAACACTTGTTTCTCTGCCTATAACCAAACAGAGGCCGCTACCATCAGGTATTGTCTCCTTTCTACTTTTCGCCCTTCCTCCATCAGGACACCAAAGGTAAAATGAATAATAGATGAAGGAGGTGATGAGATCAATCAGAGGCTATCAGTCTGGGAGATAGGAGTGGACAGAGTAGGACGTAGATCTGCAAGGGCCTAGAGCAGCAGACCTGCTGTCAGAGAGTGCAGCCAGAGGAGATAAGCACTCTGTAGACCAGGGACAACTTGGACAGAGATGCCTTCTTTAAAAAAAAAGTACTGGGAAGATTTAAGAGGATAGGAGACTGCTAGAGGCCCCAAAACACATGGAGAAATTTCTCATCATAAACCTGCATCCACACGCATCCCTGCATGCATTGACCCCCTGCACCTCTGCATCGCAGTCTCTCACATCTGTGACAATGCCACCACAGCATGACAAATGCAAACAAAAGGTTCACCTATTCATCACTGTAGCCAAGAGGGCGGGGCTAATTATACAGCTGTGAAAATTATGACTTTCTGTTGTTTTGTTTGTCCTCTAAGAGATTACAATGCTGAGGATGGAGGTGTAGAGGGGGGAAAATAGCCTTACAGCGTCTCTGTGAGAGGGCACACAAAGGCATGACACACAAACAAATACACAGATACACACATACACAAATACAGCTTGTGTCCCTGCCGCCTGTACCTCGTCTATGCTTGCAGGCATGATTAATCCAGTGTAGAGAGGGAAGATTTTGACCCTAAACAGAAAAGTCCTGTTGAGGCTGCAGGAGGCACTGATTTATTTGGGCACCACTCCGTCCACATTAATTATCCCAATGCAGGTGCAGGCCCAAAAATTCCTCTTTCCCCAGCTGTAGTCCTGTGCTAACACACACAAAGTAACAAATAAATAAATAAAGCAAGCCCATGCAGCCTGCCCCCATTACCTTGCTAGGATGCTTATAGCGTCTGGGTGGCAAAGAGAACACTGGCCGTCACAGTGGTGAAGGATTGCACAGCCGGATTTAGCACAAACGTACATAAGAAACCAGCAGCAAACACAAATATAAGCACGCAAACAGTTTGTCCTGAAGCAGCCGCTCTTGCATGGAAGGGTCTCTGCTTTTGACTAGTCTCTTCTATGCTCTTGCTGGTCAGTTTTTATCTACTGTAGGTGCTTTGAGTTAATAGAAGAAAACTAAAGCTTAAACAAATCCCTGCTTTTAAACATTGCATGAAGTAGTATATGTCTAAAACTAAAAACATGACTTAAAAGTAATATGCATGATAAATCGGTGCTGGACAAAGTTTGAATATGATGTTATATTGTTGTCCTGACCATGTAATACTAAAATTGAATTGCTGGTGCCAAATATGGCAGGGATGCACAAAAACAATAGGTTTTGGTGCAGATACCAAGCCTGAGAGCACATTCTTTTTCAATATTGCAGATTCTGCAATTTGCATAATTTTAAAGCATGATTTTTGCCTCTGGTTATGTGAGAATGTAGTCAAAGTTGGAGCGGTGTCTGCAGTTTGGTGATGTAAAATAAATGACGATGACAAAAGTTGCAGAGAATGACAACTAATATAAATAAATATACTGATATATAAATTATAATAGTAATATCTCCATCACTCTCTGCTTTCACATCTGGAGGCTTAGCGAGCCAGCAGGAGTAGGGAGCCCACTTTTCATAGTTGTGTGTTTGTGTGCTACTTCCTCTTCTTTGTTGGTGGTTTAATAGCGGTTAGCAAACACTTCGCAGCATTGCTGCCACCAAGTCTGACAAGCAAACACTCTTTTATTTATTTATTTTTTTTTTTTTTATTGATGGTTCTGACGTATTTGTCATGTGACAATGTGCATGATTGCACCGCCCTCCCCTCACCCCCGCTGGTCTGCTTACACGAGTAACACCTCCTTGTACCTGATTACAGTTGGTTATACATTCTATCTGATACAGAAGAAGGTGGTATAAACATAGTTGGTTTGACAATCCACCATGAAGAACAAAGAACACACAACCACTTGGGGTGACATTTGTTTGTGCATGTTTTGTTCTGTTGTTTTTAAGATGATAACAATGACATTGATCCTGCTTTCACATCTACTGTGCACTGCAAATATGATGGCGTCTGAAAAGACAAAAGATGTTAAGAATTGACTCTACACTTCCACTTGTTGAAAAGCACAAAGTGCTCAAGCAAGGTGGCGTTCACATCTCCTGTGTGCTGTGTCCAAGCACACATGAATCATACCTATGGCCACATCTAGAAGTGGACTCAGGAGCAGTTCTCGAGTACAGTATTCCTGAACTGGAATTTAGGGTCTAGTGTACTTAGAACCAGGTCTGGGTCCCTGTGGAAAACCACCTATCATTGAATAGAGAAGAAAGAGAAGACAGCAGGGTAAAAGTAACTTCAACTAAGAGAAGGAATTCATCCCTCCTATCATATTTCTTTTGTTTTGGGTTGTTGTGAGGTAACTGTCCTCAGATGACACTGGCCTAGGAGTTACACCTGTGTCCATACCACATGTGTGGAACACGCTGCAGCTCCACCACTGTGCAATCCCCAAACAGAGCCTGTGGTGTGATGTGTCACTAAGAGCTCCAGTCATTATGGCCTACATTAGCACCCTGCCTCACCCTGATTAGTCCCCTGCTGAGCTGAAATCCACAATGCTAGTGTGTTCCTGCACGTCTGTGTGTGTGCGATGCAAGGCAAAGGAGGCACAGGGAGTAAAAGAGAGAGGGGGTAGACATTTCTCCTCCTTACCATGAACACTGTCTCTTCATCCAAGTGACAGTTTCCTCATTTCTCTAATACAAATGGCTGCTGGTGTTGGTCGGCATGCATCAGGAGCTTAGTAGAGGGCCCCATCACTGCTGCTCTGTCTCTCTCATTTATTACCCAGTTTGTTTGCACTCTTATCTGCGGCCTTGCCCTACCGGCCCATCCATCAAACACACACAGACACTCTCAGCTTGACATATACACACATCTGCCCGCTGACTGTCAGCACCTTGCCTTCCTGGACATCACCACTCAGGTACAGCTTCATGTTTGCATGAGCACTCCCTCACTTATCTCCCTCATACACAGCCCTACAGCACACTTACATGTGTAATTCAAATGCTGAATTCTTTAAAAGTTCTTTTTTTTCAGTAACTCCACTCTGTCATTGTCTCTTTCTAAGGCATTACGTCATCTTTGACTCTCATTTTATTTTTCTTTCAATCAGTCAAAAATCCCCAAGAGGACGCCTGTGTAAGAGCGTGAATTGATCAAACCCTCACTCATCAATAGAAATCAATGTGCATAATCTTACAGATTAATAAATCAATACTGGTCACATCTCATACTATTCCTCAGGGGTCTGTGAACACAACCTACCTGCAGACACAAAAACAAAATGACTTGAAAACAAGCAGAACAAAAAGGCAACATATGACGTGCAAAGTTTGGCCATCTAAGCAGAAGTTTCAATGGGACAGATCACATTCAATGAAGATCCTGAGAGCAACAATTCCCTGCTTCTAAGCAGAAGTCACACATACAGGGTTATACTTGAAACTACTGGGGCAGCAGTGGTTTAGTACGTTGAGACTTGACTCTACTAGAGCCCATGCGTGTTTTCTCTGAGCCTGGCCCAACCTTCCCCAGCCAAGCCCACTAGCTGTTTTAAAACCCAACATTTTTCATAAGTTGGCAGTCCTAATTCAAGTTTTAAAGCCGAAAAACCTGGAATACAAGTCACCCCACTAAGTATGCTGGTTTCTGAAATCTCCAAAGGGGAAAAGGGTTTAAACTGTCCCCCTACATGACGATTCCCATTTTGTTCAGCAGAGCCCACAGATGCTTCTGAGCAGCTATGTCCCCCGTACTAACTAAACAATAAGGTTTCCTTACATCGCCTGCACAAACTAACTTACATACTTTCCTTGTGAAAGCTTTGCCTATCAATTACAAGAGAGAGAGAAATATATATTTTATCTCACTGTATTTCAACAAGTTTCAAAGATTTTATAAGAGCTGAAGAATTTAACCCCACACAGCTCCACTATGACCTCATTCTAATAGACCCCAGCCCTGTCCACAATCCTGACCAGTTTCTAGCAAAGCCAGGCTTTAACCACTGTGAGATAATAAAGCTTCTTCCCTTGATTGAGCCACAAACAGCAGCTCACAGGATAACAAACACCTTTCATCCTCTGTACGTGAAGAAGAGTGCCAAATATGCGGACAAGTATGTGCCGGGGTTAATCTCACGGCTGATTTAACCTCTCTTATTATAAAACTAGAACACCATACTATAATCTGCTGAATTAATTTACCTTTAATTCTATCTAATGTCATCAAGAAGTGAAATCATGGGGGCGCGTAGGTTCAAATCCGGCCTGTGGTCCTTTGCGACATGTCTCTCCCCACTCTCTCGTTCCTGTTTCTGAGTCACCCACTGCCATACTAAATGTTAGCGCGATAAACAGGCAATCACACCACTGTATGAACAGTGTTCCATTTTCAGAGCAGGGAAGAAGAACCAAGGGACCCACTGCAGCAGCAAAGAAAGGTGGCTGCGAGACAGTTTTTCTCTGAATGTGAGAGCCGCGCTGTCGTACATGACAAGAAGTGACACAGTTTATCAAAAGTTTAATAACTTTTGAACCATACATCGCTGCCTCCCACTTGTTTTTCCTCTTAAAGCTAGCCATTGTGTTTTCCTATTGACGCTATTGCTGCCTTTGAATCCTGTCCGGCAGCATTATCAGCTAGCCTGGAACTCGTGTGACTTTTTGGGGCTTTAATGATTAAATCCACACCAGTAAACCCAATATTGAATTTCTTTTAATCAATTTTAATCGACTTACAATCATTTATGACCACTAGCTCGAATGCTAACGCCATATTGTTACTCTCTGTGAGTGTCGGTCAGCCTATAGCAGGCTGTTCTGTAACCACATGATGCTGGCCAAAATAGCAGAAAGGAGAGATAGAGTTTAATGCACTTGATGATTTATACAACCGTATACATTAAGTACATATATGTATACAACAATTGTTAATATGTGAGTTGTAAGGTTTATATTGTATTTAGAAAAGTGCACTAAAGTTTGTATTAAAGAAAGAGAGCTAGAGAGAGCCTGTGATGCAACCCCCTGTATTATTGTTGTTTTAATTTTTAGCAGTAAAACTCAATAATCAGCAGAAAAACAACTTTAGGGTCGCAGAGATGCTACATTATGATTCTATTAGTTGAGCCATGTTCAACCTTCTGAACAGTCAGTTCAGAAAGTTCAGACTGGTATCAGATCAGTACTCGGTATCGGCCGAAACCACACACCTTGCTATCAGAATGGTATCAGGAAGGAAAACTGGTATCAGAACATTCCTATCACTGGTGGAGTTATTTAGTGTTTTGGAGAAGGATGACACAACAGTGTTGATAAAACTCGCCCTGCAAAGATCCCGAAGAGAGGAAAAAAGTCCTCCAGTTTTAACACAAAGGGTAGTCATCATCCTAACGACGGACTGTTAACGCAAAGCGTAAGTAGCCGCTAGCATTAACAACTAGCATTAGGACCGAGCCAAAGGCTAATACCAGGCAGAGTGCTGATTCAGCAGGCTTTTGAAAACTGCAAAAAGTTTGCCAGAGACACCGCAAAGGCAAATCTATTAAGACAAACCCGGTCTCACAGACTCCTTATCCACCGCAGACAAAACCCTGCCTGCTGTTTGATGTGGTTTCATTCACAGTCCGATCGACAACATTAGGAACAGAAGTTTAACCACAGACAACACTATTATTTGGTTTAACTGTATCATGAACTTTTCTTTTTTACTGTTCTCTGATATGACTCAGTCAGGGCATATTTGGATTTTTATGTAAAACATCGGCTCTCTTTCAGTTCTGACTTGTGCAGTAAAAAAAAAACCAACTGTCTCCCAAACCTCTCCATTTAATAAGCATGACAGCCTGTTGTAACTGATGTGTTTTATCTGTAGAATAATTTGCAGCAGGCTAAGTTCCTTAATTTCTAACTGTGGAATCAATTCTTCTAATTCTGTTTTTAATATTAAATATGTCTGGTTTGACATATGTCAGCTGAATTTTTGTTTAGTTAATTGAAATGGCAGATTTGAGCGCTTGTCAGGATATTTACATTTATTTCATGTGAAAAGGGACAAATCAGACTCTTAAAAAACAAAGTATGTCAGTGTTTGTGTATGTTGTTATTTTTTGGTACTCAAATGTACTAGTTTAAGTAAAACATGAAAAAAAAACAATATTAAAGTCTGAATTGTTCTTTGTTTATCGATGTAAACATGAGTGAAGTTAGTTAGAATTAGTTAAAAATATCTTTATTCACTAATTTTAACCTCTCTTACCCCCAGATGTGCATAAATACATAAATTAAACTTCTTTTTTAAAATCAACCATTGAAAAAGAACATTGGTTCTTATCAGTTATCAGCCACCAGGAGTAGGAAATTATCAGTTATTGGTTAAAAAAAGAATTATTATGCATCACTAAAAAAGTTAAAATCATCAGATCAGTTAATTCAACCCTAGTGTTTATTTTGCTAAAACTTTTAGTTTGGAAAGGGTGAGTAAAAATTGAGTAGTGTTACTTTGATCTAAAAAAAAATCAGGATTCTTAGGATCCAGGCACAGGACTGTATTGAGCCTGGATTAACTAAAGAACTAAAGACATAACTAAAGTGTTTAGATCCATTCAGTGCTGCACATGTACCCAAAAGCAAGAAAAAAATGGAATGGATTTTTTACACTGTCTCAAGGTCGCATCATTGATGAAACCCATCACCTTCCTGTAAAATGCTACTTCTCTTAAGCAACAATTTTCAATTCAGGGATGAGTTAGCCATAGATAATCAATACTGTTAATTGTGTTTACTGGACTCACTTATAAAAGGCATGTCAGCTCAGAAATAATGGATAAATAATGTTTACCAAAACTCTGTAGTGTAAATGACCCATTAGTTTAAAAAAATCTTGTTCATACAAATGAAACACCAGGGCATATGATATTGGTATTTTCACAGACACAACAAACCACTGAGTGCCCACACACACAAAAACACACACAGAGCATGTTTGGGGGCCAGCTGCCAACAAATGAAGGATCTCCCTCCCAATTCACTTGTTATTGTGCTGTCTGGCTGACAAGTATACCTATAGAGTGAGTATTTATTTCCAGAATGTTTTGTTCCGTTTTCCTGCAATGATGAATGTTTCTTTTATAAATCCATCGCTAGGCCTTTTAAACCATAAACAATATTTCTCCAGCCCAGATTCCTTGTGCAGCAGTCTTGGGGAACCTTGAGATTTCCAGGCTCTGATTTAATGGCTCGTAATTCTTGAAAGGCAATTTTTCACCCTCCGACGCTCAAATGCACTATCCTTCCGGCAGCCCACCGCGCTCGGCCTCTGCTCCCCTCTGGATCTCCAGGCCAGTCCAAACGCCAGTTAAAACTACTCGGCTGGAAACGGCACCATACCCCTCTGTCACTGGCATTGGATTATCAGCTATGGAGCGACAGGACAGAGCACCCCGCTACTGCTTTTGCTTTTAAGATTTGTGAGTAACGTCATTCAGGACCAGGTTTGCTCTCAGGTTTGTTCCACGTTTACAACAGTGCTGCACATTTGCTGTTTTTTTTCGTCTCTGTCATCATGAAGAAACATAACATTAAGCTGTACTGTTCCTGCATTTGGATTATTTATTACTAACTCAGTCTTGTTATGACCAAGATATCTCCTGAAAAATATTTTTTTCCCACAAATTTAGCTACTGCAGCCTTAAATTTCTCATTTGTTACTAAGCAGAGCACTGTGACAGATGTAATCATTTCCAAAATTCACAGCATGATTTTAATAAGTGATACCTAAAAACATCAGTCATCAGCCAAATAAAGTGGTATAAACAGATATCAGTTGCCGGAATCATCTGTTGTGAATTGCAGAAGAGACTAGTTAGACAAATTCATGGTCAAACGTTAGAGAACATGTTGGCATACAAAAAGTCTTGCACACCAAGTCTGTTACTTTCTGATGCATTTTTTCTGATCTATAATCCAAAGCTAACATGACACACTCAAACCTTGCACAACGCGAAAATTTGTAGAATGTGGCAAATTGTTTTGTACTGGAAAGATTTTTTTCTTTTAAAGTGACAGACTTTCTGTGGCTCTTTGACACCTTGAAAAAACACACTGGGTCCATCCAACCTGATAGAGATCTTCATACAGTATGCGCTTGCATGTCAGCACTGCGTCAAGTTGGAAGGATGAAGAGCATCTTTTAAATTCAATCTCTGTTATTTGGCTGTTAGTACAAACCTTGGCACACTATCGATTATGCTCCACAGTTGATGTCCACATAAGACACAGGCAAATCACAGTGCTGAAGGTGAGCCCACTTGCAAAGTTACTGGCCATTTGAAAAACTGAACTGCAGGCAACCTGTCAGCCTCATCTGAGCTGCAACAACTTAGGTAACAATGTACCAACTGTCTCCAAAAAGTTGCATTGCAAATCTTTGGTATGTACTCTTTGAGGGTTCTCAAGAATCTTGCAACTTCTCTAAATAAATAAATAAATAAATAAAACGCTGATCCTAAGCCTGTATTCAATCCTACCAAAAGCTGTTTTAAACCTTAACCTTGTTTTTGCCACCTACCTGCATGTCATCTATACACAGAGATGAGGCTTTCAAGTTAATGTTAAAATGTCCAATAAGCATACTTCAGTAAGTCAACTGAGCACAAGGAAGAAACAACACCAAGTTAAAAAAGCAATCATTAGGCCCGTATCTCTAATTGTGTTGCTTCCTCTTCTCATGTATAATCCCTGGTTCCTCGCTCAGCCTTCATTAACAATGGATGAATTAATTAGAAACCTTCATAGGATTTCTGCACAGTGAACCCAGGAGATAAAACACATCCTATCCCTCAGACCTGCTCCTTTCCTCTGCTTTCCTTTTTTTCTGCTCACTCCTCCCTCTGCTCTTAATTGTATTGTTTGCTTGTTGTGTCGATAGCAGGATTAATTTCACTATAGATCAGGATTATTGACCTTCTCGTCAATGTTATTTCATTTCTTTAAGGTGCTAATTATAGGGAACAGGGCAAAGCAAATTGCACTGTAACTTGTCTCACTTGCTTTCCAATAAAACAGAAAGAAAACAACATTAATTCCCTTTTAGCTGCCCTGCGTGGTGAAGTAAATTCCAGCACTATCTCACCTTCCATTTATCGCATACAGGAAGGGCACTGTTAGCGACTGCTTGACAAGATTTGTCGACTTTTTATTTAACGGACTGTTGACTGATTCTGACCCATTCCCCTCCACCAAATGCCATTCTTGTCACACTCGCTCTTTTCTTGGTTCTCTCACTTCATTTGAGGGAGAGGGAGGGCACAGTTCATAAACAATTAACCGGCTGGATAAGTGAAACACTCAAGCGCTAACAGACCTGAAAAACATTGTGTTATAAATTCTGCTAATTGAGTGGAGGGAGGCGAGCATCAGGCCACTGCGTTCAAGTTGGCATTACTTTGCAGCAGTTGCTGAAAGATGTGAAGGATGCTAATTTTGCATCAGTTTTTTGTGAAGAGAGATAGAGATCAACTTTTGAAGGTGAAAGTAGCAGACAGCTCTGTTTAAGTAAGAAAATCACAGTAAACAACTTAAAAAAGCTGTATAAGGGCAGTCATTTGCCACCAGTTATGTCTCTTTTGTGATTGCATCTACTTGCCCAACCCCAGAGAGCCCTAAGACCCTCTTATCCCCTTTTTTCTCCCTGTCTCCACCCCTCCCTTCTCCCACAGTCCTCTAATGAACTGAAAGGTCATAGCACTAATAAAACTATTAGCAGAAATGAATCTCTCAGATGTGTTAATGCACTTTTAATTCCTGTTAGCAAATTTCATCCCCCAGCAGTTTGCTGGCCGCTAATGAGAAATAAAACGCCCCGCTCTGGGGAAGGGGGATGGGGGGGAATGGGTCGATGCTCCGGCTACTCCTCAGCAGACTCTATGCACACGCACACAAGGCATATACACTAGCGTCGTACCTTACACACACCCTGGATGTGCTGGATGTTATTCACGGACCGAGGCCTGTTTTCAGCCCTGTGATTCTGCAGGGTTAATTAAAGAGCACATCTCCATCTGTTCTCATTCAGCCTCAGCTCAGTGTCTTCCAATCAAGCACACAAGACACCCACACACACCAGATCACACTCTACTCGGAGGGACAAGAAAACCTGACAGTGAGGTGTTCACAGGGACACATAAACATGACTTAAGGACATGATCTGGCCTCTCACCCAGCTTGTCTCGTGACCTGACTAATGAGGTACAGACGGGGCGTGACCCTGACGTCTAGCAGCCACCAGAGAATATCAAGCCATTGTAGGCAAGACGTGCGCGGTGTTTGTGGAAGTGTCTGTCAGCTTGCTGTCACATGTGATCTTCAAGGGAAGCCAAGGTTCACAAAGTGTTCTAGGCCAACTTTTTCCATTTACAAGGTGTGCTTGCTAGTGGAAATAGAATCCAAGCACCTTGTAAAATTAATAATTAATTCTGACAAATCCTTAATGTATTAATGCCCTTTGAACTGCAAGCAGTAGATTACAAAGAGCAGAAGTTAAAGTGCAGTAGTCTGATGCCATGAGCATGTTAAAAATAGGTAAAAGTTTTCAACTCATCCACAAAAAGGTGATGTATGAATCATAAATGCTTATTACTTCATGATAAAATAAACTACAATTACACTTCTAGGGCCAAGGCACCTAAGGGTGCAAGGACCTTATTGAAATTGCTTTAATTATTTTCCTTTGAATTTTTATGCCTCCATACCAGAGACAGATTTTTGGCAAACTCTGCAGATACGTGCACCTTGAATCAAGGATTTACTAATTAGACTTTGGAGGTCATAGGTCAGAGTTTAAGGTCATCGTGCCTTATTGTCTTGCCATTCTCGTGCACAGCATACCTTCACAGTGGTTTGAGAATTTTTGCACAAATGTCCACTCTGACTCAAGGAAGAACTGAATAGAATTCTGAGGTCATAGGTCATTGGTCAAGGTCATCAGGACTCATGCTCATCCCATGCTTGAGAATGCAATACCTTAATGTTTCAAGGGCTTAACTTTAAACTTAGCACAAATTTCCATAATGACTAAAGGATGAATTTATTACATTTTGAAGGTCAAAAGCTCAAGGTCAAGGGGCTTAGCAGAAGACCCTGCATCACATTGGACAAAGTCCTTTTCACTAACTATGTGTTTGAATTGAAAAAGTGCTGCCTTGGTGGCTTCCTCGCCGAAGAAAATGTATGTATCAGATTGTGATTTACTTTTTCCTTTTTTCTTGACATGGAGTTCACTGTCGTCAGTAGTGCTTGGGATGGCACTGTTGCAGGATGCTCGGTGGGTTGAACAGTAGTAACTAAACTTTCTGCTGTCTTTTGAATATCTTCTTGTGTAATGTTGGATGATGGGGGACCCCAGGAAGACTAGCTGCTACCCTGGTAGCAACTATCCTTTTAAACAACTATTAAAAATGTTTATCCCTTGCTTATGAGTGGTATCTCTTTGAGGGATTTTCCTCAAACTTCTACAACTGTCTACAGGGTCAAGATCATTTCTTCAAATCACTTTACCACAGAAAAAAAAACAAACAGGCCTTTTCGTGCCCCACCACTGTCCAGCAAGTGTTTACCTCGCATATTACCACCAGGTAGTTCTAGTTTTATCAAGAACTAATAAACCATATCAGGCATAGCATAAAGATTTTTTAAATTCTTGCAGACATTTTGAAACTAGCCATTTATGAAAAAAGGATTCATTATAATCTGTGTTTAAAGGGAAATTTTAAACTTTGAAAGGCTGGCCACACACTACACAGTTTTTAAATCTTAAAAGGTTTTTAAAATGTGGGAAACCAAGGACATAAGGAAAGTTTCAAATGATCTTTGATTTAATAATCCTTCAGAAGCACACACCACAACTCAGTTAGATTGACACCTGCAGTCTGCAGTAAAGATCTTACAAGGATGGTTACATACACACATACACACACATATACACATCTCACAGAAACTTGAATGACCAAATGAGATTTCAGAGAAAAAACAGAAAAAGTTGGACTTAACATTGTTTAGTGTGTGACCAGTTTAAAGGGATTAAGTTATAATTAATAAAGGATTAAGAATAATCAAAAATTACAAATTAGACACCTCTAAATCTCTTGACATATATATTTTATAAATACAGGAAAGAAATTTAAGAAAGGAGAAAACAGTATCTTTTTTGATATATTTACCTTTTCTCTCAACAAGTTGGCCACAGAATAGTGATCATTTTATTTATGGACCATCTTGGAGAATTAAAAGAGCAACTCTTCCTTCCTTCATGACCAATTCATGTAACAGTTACTGCTCCACAATAAACAGTTAAAATAAAAAAAGACTCATCACTGCGGTGAATTTGAGACATGATGAAACATGCTGACTTAAACTGACATCATAGGTAAAAAGATTTGAATTAAGTTGTAAAATTGTACCACTGATTGTAGTTATTTATAACTTACAATTTATACAGCTGCTTTAACACAATGCTGGTATTAGTTTAGTAAAAGACACTCACTGAAAAATCCCATTTCCTTTCATCCTAGGCTAAAAAAAATAAAAGGCAAAGGAAAGCAAAGAAGAGCCCAGAGGGGAGGGCCAGAGACATTCTATTACCAAACTAAGCCTTTTAATCAATAAAGAGATAAAAGATATTTTAATCAAAGACATATTTCCTTGTTTGTCTAATGCCTCTGCCGCCACCATGCACATAATCTTTAAACGCTGAAAAGGATGCATAATGCTCTCCCAGAGAGCCACTCATCCATATAAACACAAAAGCGGAGCAGTCAGCAGAAACACACACCAGCCTGGCCCAGCGCACAGACACTCCATAGACGCCAAATTACATTAGGATGGGCATATTAAGGGGAAATTGCATCCTGTAAACTAGAATATTATTTTTGCACACAAACACGTCTCTTGCACACACGCACACAAACCATTTTTCAACATCATATTCCCTGGCCCCTGTGCTCACTATTCAGTAACGGATCCATACAAGCATTGTTTTTGTGCATGGACACACACAAACACAAACCATAAACACGAAGCACGGTGCTATTAGTGTGTGTGGGCTGTTTGTCGGACATGCAGGCATCCGCTAGCCATGGCTAAAGCGTTCCAATGAGATTAGAGAGGTAACCGGAGCCCTTCCAGGCCCTCTGAACTGAGCTCATGTCGAACTAACAAGTCCAGAGGTGGTGGGCTGGCTGGATCAGATTCCAGGAGCTAATGGGTCAAATACCTACTGACACTTAATTGAGTGATAGAGTGTGCACATTTAGGTGTGTGGGTGGGCGAACGAGTGTGTTTCTAAGCTAGTGTTTGAATAATCTACCTTTACATTCCTGTAATTACAGAGTTTCCTAGTTTTAAACAGTCAAAACCCTAATGTGTATGAATTTAGGTGATTGTGCTTGTGTGTGGTCCAGGCTCCACTCATGGTGCATCAGCTTGCACGTCTGCTGAGCATCGGGGAGCAAACAGCAGCTCCAGTAATGGTGATTCATGCTTTCCGTCAGGCCCCCTGACAGGCCGGGTTCGATCCCCTGCTCAGCGCGCTGTAGCGGCAGTAACAGCAGCCGAGGCGAGCGGACGACCACAGACATCATCATAACTGCTGAGGGAGTGTAGGGCTGCTGACATATTGATCGACCCTCAGTTAGGAGATTTGATAGATTGACCTCCCACTCTTGACTTTAAACAGTGAAAGGAGGAGGGCAAGTCGGGAAGTCGAGAAAACAATCAAGGCAACAGAGTAAAGGATAGAAGACTGCTATAACCAAGGTAGTTATCCATCTACCTGTCTAATAAAGATTAAAAATTATGAGTGAGCTTACTGAGAGGAAAGTGTGGCCCTTGCTTATATGCTCTATATCCCTCAAAACTTGGAATTTTGAACTACTGCAACACAAGTCAGTTCTCAAGACCAGAATTAGAGATACTCATATAAAGCCAAGCAAAAAGCAACAAGCCAACAGAAGATAAAATATCCATGGGGCAGCCTTTCTTCCTTTCTGCCTCTATACTAGCAGTCCTCCAGCCCAGCAACTCATCAGGCCATCAGGCTAAGCCTAACCCCTTGCCTCCTTTGGGGCTCAGGGGCCAGGAAGGAGCAGAGAGGGTACAAGCTTACACTAACGATGGAGGAAACTGTGTCCAGTCGGCTGGAGCCGGAGATGGAGCAGAAGACCCTGCACCATTGTTCTGCCAACACGCTGACAGCCTGTGATTTAGGACCGGGGCTGCCCAGGAGCGCTAAGGGAGGGACAGGAGCGAGGGAGGTCAGAGAGAGGCTCCACAGGCACCCTTCAACAATCCTACCCGAATCCCTCCATCCATGAGATGGCAGAATGAATCATGGCTGACCCAGTGCGAGGCCTAAGCCTGGCCTCCCTCTACAACCCCCTATCCCCTCCATCAACCCCCTCCTCTCCCAGGACAAACATGACAAATCTGGTGTTTATTTACTTAAAAAGACCTGGAGAGAGAGCAAAGGGGGGCAGATAAAAAACAGTGTAAAATCAATACAGAGTTGGTAGTTCTTGCCCTACTGCTGCTCCTTCCTATCTGTGCAGCTGAAGAAACCTGAGCTGAGGTCTAATAAGGACCCCAGGTGGAAAAGGGACGCAGGTGGCTACAGAAAGCTCCACAGAACTTGAAGGAAATGCGGGGAAAAAGGCTATCAGAGTAGAAGATTAGGTACAACATGCACTTATAGCATTATTTACTATGCAGCTTATAAACAATGTTGACCATTTATAATGACCACTAAAACTTTGGGTTAATTACACCAGATGAAGGAGTTGCTCCCATACCATTCTTTCCTTTCCACTTTCCTCATTTTCAGAGTTTCCCTCTGATACAGCAGGAAATTACTGATTGAAAACCATAATTTGTGACTTTTTACAAACTTTGGCAGAGATGGCACTCTCTGCTGGCACTACAATGTAGTTTTAGTTATCCTCAGATTATAATTTACCCAAAACCAGTAGACAGGGGTTGATAAAACATGGCATGTATTGGTCAGTGATACTTGAATGAACACCTAACTCCATGAAAAAATGGGATTCTAATTTATTTTTAACATTATTAACTATAACATTTAATCAATGAAAAAATGGTGTAGTTTGGACCTCAGAAAGTAAAAACCATGCGACAAAACAAAGAAATGGAAAAAACAAACATGTTTGAAAACTATTTCAGATGATTCTTGAATCTTGTTTTTAAACAAGGTATACTTTTCACAACCCAATAAAACTGGCTTTGTGACCCACTTTGGGGTCTCAACCCATCAGTAGAGAACCAGTTCTATGGTTGCAGAGTCATGTGCACAATGAGGATGTCACAAGGGACTAAATACAGACCAGTTGACTGTAGTCTACATTTAAGTAGAATAGGATTGGGTAGTATCCATTTCTTAAAACTGTAAAAACTTGCCCAAAAGTCAGGATTTAAAAATCTCATAAAGACATTCCACCGAAAGTATGATTTGCCTGGACACGACCATTTTGCTGAAAACTCCCTGCCAGAGTTGTACATGTCAGAGAGAAGATGGCCCGGCAGCTAACATAAGTGTTTCACTTCTCCACAACTACGGAGCCTTATCTCAGCCTAACAGTTCATAACATCGGCAACTAGGAGGTAAAAAGTTTGTGCTTCCTTGTCCCTGATGATCACACCACAGAGCTCCTTGCACAAGGTCTCAAATAAGCTCTTCTTGCAGGTTACTGTCCACATATCTGTGCTGGTTCCCAGTACCCCTGTGCTTTAATCAAGTTGTTATAAACCAGTTTACCCTGGTATAGCCTACACACATCTACATTTTCTAGATTAAAATCTCCAAATCACTCCTTGCTATGAGATGCAACCTAACCGCTATGTTGGTTTATATAATGTAAAGCATTATTGCAATAAGGCAGTGGCCACTACCCTGAGCTACAGCCCAAGCTAATTGCTGCTTCAGCTTAGATTAAATGACTGGTAGTTCTACAGCTTACTAACAAGAATGACAGTTTATTTGTTTGGCTAATAACACATACCCCTGGTGTCACCCAGTACTTGGCATACAATCATATTTCTCTCAGTATTAAAAGCAGATTCTGATACTGACATTGGTATCAGAACAACTTCACTTACTGAGCACTGAATGGTGACATAAAGGAGAAAACACAACACTTGTAGGTGATGTATGTGCACAGTCAGTGATTTGTGAGATAAAATTGGTGTCCAAGTTGGAGTCCAGACAGTGGAGCGTTGAATCTGCAGAGCCTCTGCTCTCGCCACATGACAGGGACAAACAGATAAGGCTGGCTCTCAGGGGAGAGGGAGGGTGGCCATCAAGCCAACCCCCTAAAAAGAAATAGCAGCGGCGAGCTGTCAAGGTTTCTGTCACATCCTACATCAAGTCAGCCTCCCGGTCCATCCCGTCGCTGGCAAACCACGCACAGTTGTGGCCAAGGATGAAAGTGCTGGAAAATGGGAGTCATTGTAAACCATTTTCTGCCCTGGAGCCCCCACCGCCGCCGCCACCATCCCCTCCGTCTCCACCCCTCTTCTTCCCGACTCCTCTTGAAGACAAATGGGTCCAGGGCAATGACAGAGTGCCTGGTCCACAAATCACCGACGGCCGGTTTGCTCGTCCACTGCTTCCTCCTCCCCCGCTGCCTCCCCCCTGCACCCAACCTCGCCCCCTCCTCGTCCCCGGCCCCTCCATTAGTCATGTGCACGCAGGCAGCAGCCAGCAGCCGTAATTAGACAAGGACAAATCGCCAACCGCAGACGTGGACGGGTCCGGCCGCTAAATAAGGTCCCGTTTCCATACCGACTGGTGGGCGGCAAGTAGGGCCAAGGAGAGGACCGGACTGTGGGAGACAGAAATGGGGAGGGGTCGGTACTGTCCAATACACCCTGCAATCCTCTTGTCCTGGCCTGGACTAGCACCACCATTTATTATCCTACAGGCCAATGTCTTGAACCTACAGCTCAAAGATACACCCCCAAACTATACCCCTACTCTAACACCAACATACCCCTTAATCCTATTCCCAGTAGAAACCTGTTTTCAGATCTACACTGCAGTTTTTCTCACAATACATTTTCATATAATTATCCCGGACACACTTAGAGTATATGAAATACTCATAAACATGGATATTAATTTCATGAATATTAAACTTCTGTGCTCACTTTTGTCAAACTGCTGATAGTGCAAAATTTAAGATAGTTTTCTATACGGAATATGAATACCACCATCCATCTTTCAAGACAGGGGCGAGACAGGAACCTCATACAAGCGTCCATCACATTCTTGTCAATGGAACAACACTACGTCACTTTTTTGTGAGGGGGTCAAACCAACTCTAAATAAATAAAGTAAGCAAAGTAAATTTGGAGCAATAAAGAGGTTTCAGGGTACATTAGGTGTAACATTAGAAGAATGGAATTAGCAAAAATGAGGGCCGGTAGAATCAGATTACACACGGACAAAGAAATGAGCAGTCAACAAAATATAAATTACAGCCATATGAGGGCAGAGCAGACCGAATTCACAGAGGAGTATCAGTAACAATTGCTTTGGCCGGGTCAGAGCTATAACACTCCCTGGGCAGAAGGGGGTTTGCAAGAAACTGACCACCCCCTCCACCTACACACACAAAGACACAGAAAAACTCTCACACACATACAAACAGCATGCTCCACCAGAGCAAACCTTATTGATCTGCCTCCTAATTTCCTAATTAGTTTTTTATTGGATTTCATAATCGCCATCAGGACACATCAAAAGAAACTCAAAACCCCAGCAAGATTTTCTGCCCTACTCAACATAATTTTTTTAAAACTGTGAAAAGGATGCCATGTTTTCAATTCCAAGTCCCCAGATGTGAGAGCAACCCTGTTTTTTTCTCATTTAACTTCTCCACCAGAACTCCTTGGCCAGCAAACACTGCACAAAAACACCATTTCTCCCATGTGCAGTAACTGATGTTTAGCATTGCACATTTTCTGCATGATCTGCTGCTATTTGTCACACTTCTGCTCTCTCTACAGTCGCCTCTCACTTGTAGAACTTGCTAAACATACAGCAGCATAAGGTGCAGAAAAAAGTGAAGATAAAAGAAAAAATCTTTAATTCTGGCCATTGCATGTTAAAGTGTTTCCAGTCACTTCTCGTAATTCTTTGTGGCCCATGTAACCTCCTTGAAAAGAACAAAATCTTATCCAGATTGTTCATCCTGTGTCACTGCCTCTGAACTACACTGGCCAGTTGGCATTTGTGCTCACCACAGGAAACAGCCTTCTATTTCCTGTGAATAGCATAGCTGCTCACACATCAACATGCTGAAAGACTGAACGGCCAGCAGCAGAGCAGCAGAACTTTCCAATAACTGCAGCAGCTGGCCAGTGGTTACCACACTCTCTAATGTTTTTATAGTGTTATGTATGTGATGTTGAAAGATATACTGAGTACAGAAAGCGGGCAAAGTCTGCGGGGAGTCCAAAAACAAAGAACATCCAGAGTCCTTTCTCGCACACGGGGGCAGCTGGCCCCCTGACATCTGTTTAGGAAGAATCCAATGCATACAAAAACAACAGAGGACATATTCAAATTACTGGAAGGAGTGTCCCTTTGGACCACAGGCCTCAACTTTTCTTTTAGCACCTCCACTCTGATTTGACTTCAAGAGACTCCTTCTTGCACCATCTGGTGTGTAAAATAAATGCACAGAGAGTAGAAAAGGACCTAGGACAAGCATTAGAAAACTTACTACTTACTTGCTACTTAAACTGAACATCTTCTCTTCAAATGCTTAATTTGGCCACCTGAGCTGGTCTGCATGAACCGCGGTCAGTCATGTTGGGATGAGTGAGCAAGTTGCAGCTTTCTTCCATCAGAGCTCAGCAGCCGTCGCTGGACTCGCATCCAAACAGAAACTAATGTAACTGCCTCTACACAAGCTAATCATCTTTATTTTATTTGGGAATTGTTTGAAATGACATTTTTTCTATTTTATAGATCATTTCAAGAGACATTATCATTTTAACTTTTTTTTTAGGTAAAAATAGGAAAAAATGTGCGGGTTTCGGGATGTTTGAATTAGAAAGTAAAGTTAAAAACTAAAAGACTATTTTATTTCTTTGAAAAAGGAAAATATATTTAAAAATATCTTTTCCAAATTTTTTTCAAACTGTTTTCTTTAAAGTAAAATCTGGATTTGAACTCTTGTTGAATCGTATTGTTGAATTGTCATCTTGTTTTTCCATCGAGCAACAGAAAAGTATCAACAGTAGTATTAATCAGGACTCAGAGAACGAGCTCTGGAATAAAAATATGACTTATATATCTGTTTTTTTTTATGACTTTGATACTTTTCTGTCCAATGAAATGTAAAAAGAGTGGAAAATATGTTCTTTTAAAGCAGTGGTTCTCAACTGGTGGGTTGGGACCCAAAAGTGGGTCCTGAAGCCCTTTTCAGTCACGGATGTGTGCCTGGGAAAAAATCGTCTATGAGACTCCATAAAACATGCATATTTTGTCTTGTTTCATTGCTTTGATACACCTTTTGTACTGTCTTAGGCCCAAGCTCCACTATTTTATTATCAAATATTTATGATTGATCCAAAAAAAAATAAATCTCCAAAATATGGGTTGCAATTCTCCTTGAGGAGTTGATGATGGGTCCTGTGACTCAACCAGTTGAAAACCCCTGTTTTAAAGTATGTGGTATAAAAGTATGCAAGTAAAAAAAAAAAAAAAAGGTGACAACCATATTAACAAATGACCTTTGTTAATGCACATTTGATACCTTTTCTCATGTTCATTTTTAATGTTTATACCATGCTGCTAATTTGATTCATAGTGTTTTTAATATCAAACTTGATTAAATGATTAAAAACAATGACTCTGTACAATTATTAGATATTTTACACATTATAACAACACAATAGGAGTGCAGTCATGGAAGAGCTGAGCTATACAGTGTTGAAGATGGGTACATTTGTTCCATCTAATTTCACTCAAGCTAAGAAAAGACATGCTAAAACAACATCAAATACACACACCTGGAGCACACTGGCTCTTTCAGTTTACAGGCTTCAAAATGAAAACAGTTACATCGAAACTAACAAATAAGTGTCTTTACAGCCAATATGGCACACCATTTACCGTTGATAAACAAGGATTATTTAACAGAAAGGAATAAAGAGCAGACACTCTGTATGTCTGCACATGGAAACTCAACAGGTTCAAACAAGAGGCAGGAGGGACTATAATGAACAAACTTTGAGCTCATGTCCACAAACTTACAGAGCTAGAAATGGGGTTTCATAAAAACAGCACTTCAGGACCTTTCTGGATCAGAGCATACCAACAGCCTCTCCCACTGTACCAAGCTCCCTGCTGTACTTAGTGCTTGTTTTTGTGGACCGTCTTCAAACCTTCATAGATTAAACTGAATAAACAGAAGAGCCAAATAGAAATTTCTCTTCAATATACATTTCAGCTCATGCTGGGGTTTTTTATTATCACAAAAAGATGCAACTCATGGTCCTCACAATGTTTGTTTACACACTAAAGTTTGCTATTGAGGAGGAAATCTGAGCTAGAATAAAAAACATTGTCAGCCAGATAACCCTTAAAAAGTGTCTCTTAAAATGATCAAATACCAGAATGCGCACTACCAAAAATCACAATATATACTTGTGAGAGCTGTTTCTTAAAAAATTCTTACATTCATGTTTAAATGATTTTATAATCTCATAAGTTCATAACCTTGCAAAGCCAATAGGTTGGCCAGATTCCATGTCTGTCATCAGACAAATCTATTTTGCAAAGCTCCAGTCTGAAATGATTACTGGGGTGGTAGCTACAGAGGCGGTTTAGTCCTGCTAGAGGCTGGAAGTAATGGCTGGAACCAGTTTAGCAATTAGCTCGGATGTAGCTACATTATAGCAGCAATTTTATCAGAGCTGGGCCACATTAATTTATTTAAAAAAGAGCAAGGAACTGCACAGAAAGATTTTCATTATTTAAAAGATGTTTTGTCCTTCTCCTGACCTGCGTCAACATGAGTTTGCCTTAGTTACACTTGGGTTTTGTTGTACTGTAATTCATTACAATGGCTGCTGGTGGAGCTGTAAGCTTGGATAGCTGCATCTGCAGTTTTATCTGAGCTGGGCCACATTAAGAGCAAAGAACCACACTGACAGCTTTTCCTTTGGGAGAAAAATGTATACATTTTAAAGATAATAATATCAAGCTAGTGCACTTGAGGGTGGAATTGAGAGGCTAAATCTATTTAAAAAAATGTTTTTCTATATACAGTTGCTGATTTAATTTTTTTCCTGGTCTGATCTCCTGATAAAGGTTTTGGATGAAACTAGTTTTGTGCCTAAAAAGGCTGTTATTAACATCAGGAAGCTTTTTTTATCTTTCTTTAATAGATATTCAATTTTATGTCCATAATAAAACACTGACTGTCAACTTAGAAAGGTCAAGTGACCTGCACGACCATCTCTGATTTTACCTGATACTATATTTCACCAGAAAATTGTTGGCCACACATTATCATTTTACCTTTATTTCCTTATTTATGCTGGGATAGTTTTTAAGTTCATTACTACATCATTTATTAATTATCTATTGTATAAAATTATCTATTTGAATAATATGTGATTTAATTTCTGGGTTGAGTTGACATTCTACGGTGATCAACACTCTGTTTTTTCATCTTTGCTTAAAATATATTTTTGATCAATAAAATCAATGGAACAGAGGTTTACTGCAACTGCAGCTTCTGCAGGGAGGAAATATCTAACAAATACCTACAATCAGTGACTGTTTAGTTCAGCTGTTGCTTCACATTATTTACCTGAACACCTCTCTCCTTCTCTCTGCCTTATTAAACGGCGTTTGTGGGTGCAATGAGTTTTGATCATGTTTTAAATCTGCTAATTATCAATACTGATACATTTTTCCTATTCAGTGATATGTCTGACGCTCAGTCTTAGTGATGCCACACTGTGGTTTAATCATTTAAATTAAAGGATATTATCGATATATAAACGTACGCTGACCAGCCCGCGTGAAACAGTGGAAGTGCTTGCATAGGGACAGCCCACTTTCCTACGCCTATCCTACAGCGGTGGAGGGAGAAATGCAGGGATGAGAAAGCACAGTGTTTATCCTTAAAGCCTAAAAGTCTCCACTAACTTGTGTGTGTCTTTAGCTCACACACAGAGGGCGCAGCGTTTGTCCGTGCTGTGTTCATCTGGTGCATTCTGCTGTAGGGGAGAAAATCTAGGACATTTAGGAAACTCAAGGTTCTTTTCTTCTTCTTTGGTAGTTTTGGCAGTGACTCTCAGTGCACTGTTGCTGATATAGCGCCGCCAAATTGTCAAAAATGACATCCACCTGCTGTAATGCTTGTCAGAAAATAACAGTTTTTATGGCATCAGAGCTTTGAGAGCTGGAGGCAGCATGAAACTTGGTGGAGGCAGCTGCCTCATGATTTAATGTGTAGGGAAAACCCTGCACTGATCCAAATCCTGCGTACAGATTCTAGATCCATATAGAATCTACATCTATGTAGAATCTAACAGATACTAAGGCAGAACATTTTGAGTTTGATAAACAGTTTTTACAGTCCTGAAGATGCAGCAAGGTCAGTGCAATATTAAAGGGCAGGTGCAATAAGAACTTTTACCTTTAACTCTCGTTTTTATATCTTATTTTTTATCTTCTGGTACTATGGACCACTGTCTGTTCTTGTGTTTATTTGTTTTGGTTTTTTTTGGGATGTTTTGACTGCAAGCAGCTAAGTTGCACTTTTGTCCATGACATATTTTCCTCTGGGGACAATAAAGTTTATCCTTTATTCTTTATTAAAGAATACTGGAGTAGACATCTTCTCACCATGCCAGACAAAAACAAATTGCCTTTAAGTACTTGTATTTTCTTTAAACTTAAGGGTGTGGAATATATATGGAATAGTACGGGTAAGTCCAGCTCAACAGGCCTCCAAGTGACCCCACCATTTCAATCACACAGACCCATGTTCATATGGAGGTGTGAAAAGGGGGGCAGAGCAGAGCTTAAATCCCAGTGAAGATGTTTTTGGCCTTGATCACCGTGCCCATCGATCCCTGGCTGATTCCTACTCAGATACGTCTTATTTTATTAGTGGCTTCGGCCTTCTGCTGCCCCATTCCGCTGTGATCAATACCAGCATGGGGATGGCCCATATTTTTCTCACTTTTAGTGCCTTAACGCTGTTTAACCGTGTCACCTGATAAACGACAAGCCCTCCCCAAACACTGATTTCCTATTGATTTCTCCCTCATTCCGCCATCCCTCCCTTCGTCACTCTCCCATTGTTTTTATCTCCAGTTATCTCCCCTCTCCTCCCTCTATACCTTCACTCCCATCAACTTAAGTAGAGGATGGACCTGCCAGCTACCTTTAAACCATTCAACCACTGACACCCATTCTGTTAGGAGTCAGCTTAGGTCAGGCGACAGCGATCCTGCATTGCCTCTTTAAATGGCTCTGAATTATCATCCCCAAAAAAGAACTCCAACTATTTCACCTTGTTTCCAATCATTTGTAAAGCAGATATAAATTCTTACCAGGTTTGTGCTGAAATTTAGGTTTATGTTTCCCATTTTCCATCATTACCCACCAAACGGCCTGCGCACTAGCGGTGTTGGAGACCTATCTGTGTGCAAGCAAGCATCCACAGAGCCTGATACAGTGAGGCACCATGCAACAGATGCTGTGACAACCTGGAGGGAGACAGCTCCATCCATCATACCCTGAAGTCCTGATGATCGAAGCAGGGTTTGGACTGTGGAGGAGGATGCACTGGGAGTACCAGCAGGGCAACATACAATCCACTTAATGGGCTTCTATCAGGCCTTAACTGTATAAACACATTTGATATGTGAACAGTGGATAGCAAATTAATTTTGGGAACAGATGAACAGCAATGAGGATGAAATACGGTTATACCCTGGAAAAAGGGGGAAGTATGTTGAAGAAATCTGAGTATAAATTAAATAATCTGTAAACAAATATCCAAAAAATACAGCTAACAGGGAATGGAGGATTGTACTACCTCTATTTTTCCTCTATCTTCTAAGACCATACATTATTTATGCAAAATTAAACCTGCTCCTATTCCTGCTTAGTCTGGCCCATCCACTCAGTTACCTCTTTATTGATCTCTTATCTCAAGCCCTTGCGTAAATCCAGTGTGTTCCTCACAGCCTTACTGCCATTAGTGCCATTAAATATGAGACCCTTATCACCAGAAACACGGATGCTGTCAGTATAAATTGTGTTTTTTAAACTATTTCGATCTCTTATCTTAAAGTTTAAGTTTTACCTTTTAAATAATCTGTTACTTACTTGAAATTTACAAAACACCCCACATACAAAGTCGGGACAAGTAAACTGAAAATGTGAGTATCTGTTGAAGAATCCGATAACGTGATCTGGCATCTTTTATTAGGCCTCTCACCCTTTAACAATAGGTTAAGTGATAAATTGACATTTATAACACAGCCTGCCAAGAAACACTGGGTACAGAACACACTGAGAAACTGAGCATGAAGTAATAACGAGCGAGTGGGCAAGAGCAGAGATTTTCTATTAACACAAGGAGAGAAGAGTTGAAGGGGGTGTGGGTTATGGAAGGACCGCTCTTTAGAGCTTAACTGCCCCCCCCCTCCTTCTTTCACCCCTCTGCAAAGTTAACAGAAATGGGAGAGCTTGAGCACCAGCTAGCGGTAGTTTCACTGCCAAGAAGCCGCACACCAAACACATTAATCATGACCAGGGGAGTGTAAAATTCAATCGGCTCCTTCCATCCATTTCATGTGAAGCAGACTGAAGGCCGGCCTTGTAGTGCCTGAGAAAGGAAGGATGAAAAAAGGGGGGAAAAAAGAAAGAGGAGCTCCCTACACTTCATCAGAACCCCTACTTCATAACAAATGGAGTGTCTCTCTGGCGGAGGAGTGCCATCAGAAACACGCGTTCTCTCTATCCATTTAATTCCGGCAGTGGAGGAAGGGTCAGGGAGGGAGCAGTGGGAGCGTGTTCTGCTCTCCGCTCGCCGCTTCCCCAGTCACACAGTAAACTACCTTTTAGGAATTGTTTCTCAATAAGAAATGATCAGTCCATTTATCTGCACCAGGCGGGCCTGTCTCCTCACCCAGACCTCCAATATTTTTCGTTTGACCTGATCAGGGCTATAAACTAGACCGAGACACTTTCAATTTGTCACCCAAGGAGGCCTCCGCCAGTCCCATGCTACTGATTGCATCCTCCCTCCCAAATGTAAAAATTCCTCCCATGCTTGAAACCTCTCAGATTTTTTTCATGCATACAGCTACTTGAAAAAAGCGCATCTTATTCATGCTAATAAAAAATGTTCAGGGATTATCCACACACCATGTCAGGGACATGATGCTTTTTGGTGTGTTTTGGAAAATATGCTGACAAAAATTACCATAACATCATTTTATAAAATCATTTAATTTCTGATTTTTTTAACAGATGTACACTTAAAGTTTCTCACTAGTTCCTTTTCACAACATATCTCCCACTCTAGTTCTTTTGTAATCCATGAAATAAACAATATTAAATGTAAAAGTAGTTTTGTGTTAAATTATGATAGCCTTTAGGCTCTTTGGAGAGCCATTATGAATACTGAAATAACAACTGACTCAGAGCCAACCAGCGTGCACCTGCTTTTATCTATATGATTTCCATGATCCCAGCATAATAACTAGTTAGAATTACATAGAAAAGAGCTAAAGGTAAGTTTTTGTCTTATCTTATGACAGTTACTACATTAACATTAACCCACTTGTTCAAGCCTGCACTGTGTAATATCTGAATATAATTACTTTCTACACCATGTGCAACATATATTTATCGAGGTGAACATAAAATGACTGCACAGGTCCAGAATTAATAAAAAACTTTAAAGGATTAGGAGGCATCGCTGTCTCTCTCCTCTGCTGTACATAATTGTTTGTGTTTTAATGAGATGATAAAGGGAATTAATGTAATGTGAACCAAACAGGCAGCATGGATAGAGGTTGTGGCAAAGGGCAAAGCAGTGCATACAAGGCACTGCTTCAATACAAACAAAATCCTGTACCTACTTGTCAAGTTGTAAATGTCCCGTTTGAAAGATTTTAGAGCTTTACCACTATGAACAGTCAGAAAATAACATTTTAAGTGTCAGCGTGGTGTCTGTGTCCCTCTCTCGACCTGAATTCTGGATTACCCACTGCAGCATGCTCCTTTCTCTCATTCCCTGCATACTCCCATAACTCTAGGAGTGTCCAACCCATGATCCAAAGATTTTGGTCACATAAGAGCTAAAAGACCATCTAATCGAGGCACTGAGTGGAGGGTGTCAGCCCTATTGAAAACACAGACTGTTTGGCAAGGACTTGAATGTCACTTATTGAAGAGGATCTTTTGTAAAACTACGCTTTCCACTGTTACTTTATGTGGTTTAAACCCAGGAAAAATGTACCAGGCAGTGTTCCCTCATTCTAGACCAGTGTTGAGATTTTGATGATGATGGAAAAAATCTTTTATCCCAGAATGAATATTGTGATCAGGTTACTTTTAGAAACATCAAAAACAATATTAGTACAAAATATCCCTTGAAGACCTACACTGTTAACCAACAATCCAACAAACCTATCAAATTATGCAAAATCTACTGAAAATCTTTTTAGTGCCACAAGCACTAATGCACATTGGTTTGAAACATGCCCTCCTGAGCATGCATTGGTTTGCTAATGAAAGCCTATCATAACCATTTTAAGTAGCATTAAATGAATATAGATGCACATTTATATTTTATAGACTGTACATGCATTCATGCAGATCTATTAAGAAAAAATGATACAGGGAGGCAGCTCTTTTTAAAGGTTGTTCATTGAAGGGAGAAATATTAACCCCACTGTTTTCTTTCAAAACATGTTCAGACTTTAAACAGGGGGTAATTACAAGTCACACATGAATTGCTTTCTCATCAGACTGTTTAAAACAGTTAAACATTCTTTGAAGTGGATGTAACTTGTCAATGATTTTTGGCAGCACAGAAATATGTTGAGTAACACTCAACCTGTTCAAACTGCGAGTCACAAGCACGCAATTAATCACTGATACCTCTGGCTGACACTCTGCATGTATATGGTTGCACAACACTAATGGGCAACCGAGCGGAACTGAACAACACATGGAGAAATTTACCTTTGTCTTAACTTGTGTCCTCGTTTCCTGACTTCAGGTAAGGGAGAGCTTTCTGTCCTGTACGATGACGACAGATGCCGAATTTTTTTCCAATCATTATACTCCAGCAATTTCCTAGAATACAGGATGGACGGCACACATTAGGAGAATTCCATGCAAATATGAAAAAAGCGATCTATGTTAGTGTAACAGAGTTAAGAAAGCTTCAGATTCAGTTCATATACAGGAAAAAAAAGTGGAGTATTTAAATGTTTTTAACTGGCTTTGCAATCATACATTTCAGTATTCAAAATTTTAGCACTTTGTCAAAACATAAGTATTTTTAAGTAATCAAAATCACACATTTCACTCATGACGGTGTGTTTTAATCAGCTTCTGCACTGAGCAGAAGTTATGCAGAAGTTTCTCATTTTTGCTCAAGTTCAGCTGTTTTAAACGGTCAACTACAGTTCAGACTTTTTAAACCCACACAGTTTAACAGAATTAAATCATTCAGACAAATCTTTTGAAACACAAAAAACAGGCTGCAACCAAAGGCTGCTTAATTGCATGAAATCATTGACTGCAGTGTGTGTCTTAGTATGTGAGATAGATTGTTGGAGTTGTCCCAGAAGAAGGTCTATTTCTGTAAACTATTTTGTTACACTAATAAATAGTCATGATTGACTTGTAGCTTGGCAGGGTATTGCACTGGTTCAGGATCTCTAGGAAAAGGCCTGCATTCTGTGCTTAGTTGGATAATAACTGTTACGACTCTGACTGCAAAGATAACTTATTATTTCCAAATTCAACCACTCCAGATAGCCATTCTTGCTCTCTGGGGGAGGTTGTTGTTGTTTTTGTGTTGGAGTTGAGCTGAAGTTTACACTACAGATTTATTCAAAGATACACCACACGTGTAGTAGATCACACTTAAACTGCATGTTTGAACTCAGTGCTGGTCAAAACCCAAACTTCCACCCACTGTGAGATTACTTCCTTGCCCTTCTGAAGGTCAGGAGAGCAGTCCATCAGACCTCAACTAGGTCAACACTCACTTCTTCTCCTGTAGATTATGACTGTGTCATGATGACAAGCAGATTTTATTTCCCTTCTTTTCTTGGAGAACAAAGCATCTCATAGTTATCAGCTTTACAAATTCAAGGAAAAAGGCACTGACATTATGTAAGTAAGATTTCGTTTTTTACTTCCGTAAGAGTATACACACTTTCATGGCCAAACTTGTTCTTCATTGAAGATTTATGTGCTATGCCATTAGCCAAAAAAATCATGAATTTACCCTGGTAGTTTACTTCTGCCCTTACATTCATCAAAGAAGCATTTTGCAAACCTTCTATTAAGATCTGCGTATTTAAAGAGTGTAGCTCCATGGAAACTGCAGCTTAACTCAGCTGGTAGTGCAGGAGCCCCATGTACTGACTTTACGGTCCTCATTCCAGGTTCAACCCTCTATCCTGAAGCTGTTCATGACATTCTCAACTCTCTTTCCCCATCTCTCTTCACTTTGAAATAAAAATAAATGTCCTAATGAAACCTGAACAAAAAGTATAGCTGTGAAATCTAAAGTAACCATACAACTAAAAGAAAAAGAGGTAGAGTTTGCCTTTGGATAAGAGCCTCTAAGTTTGGATAGCAGGAGCATACATCTCTTGAAATGCCCACTCATATCAGCATTCACATATACCCCACTACTGCCCTCTACTGGTGATCTGCGGTAGAATTTTAACTTTCCTCCTTGCAAAATTTCAGAGGTGGACAATTACATGTATGTATGTAAGTAAGTGCTGCTTGCATAATAAAACAACAGTAGTCAGTCTGGACTGGTACAGCATGTGTTTCACGATTTACCCTTGCCTTTATTTTGTCCAGAAGACAATTATATAAATCCTAACTCTCACTGTGCAAGCTTTATAGGAAGCAGCTGCAAAAACCAACAAAAGAGATACAATGCTTAACCTAAATCTTGTGGAGGACAGGAGAAAAAATGTAAACTTAAAAAATACCTTGCTTATGGGTAAATTTTCAGAAACAGTTATCTGAAATAGCCATTGCAAACAACTTTGATGTCATCCTACCTGTCTCTACAAATCTATTTACGTGTACAAGAGAATTTGCTTGATGGAGGTCAGATTCATTCATAGCATATTGTGCTATTGTTTAAACATTCAGATAACTTTGTCTTTTTTTTGTCTGTATTCAGCCACACAGCGTATTAGGCACATTATATGTATATTCTCGAAGACATCTGACCCAGGCCACACTGTCCTATGCCGAGTCTGATATGGCATAAACCTAGAGGATGTCTTGTTTGCTCTGGGAAATAGCTCTTTGTTGTACCTCCTTTTAGCCTGCACATGGATTTTGTTTACAACTCTTAATTCATTTGTCTCTGTAAATGTATTTAACCAGGAAAGCTTCACTGAGATCAAGAACCTCATTTACAGGATTGTCCTGGCCAGGAAGGGCAGCAGCACAATCATCAGATATGACGCATACAAACACAGGTCAACCAGTTCTGAGTCATCAGTCAAAACGTCTACAACCTTGTGATGAACCTTGTGAAACTATGTACTCACTTCAGGTGATCTGTCCCATGAATACTTGTGTCATCTGTATGTTTTGTTTGCTATCCTACAGTTGATTTTCTGATAGTTTGTCCTTGACTTTCTGATTTGACCTATTGCATCTTCCTTGAATATCTGCCAACTGCTTTTAATGTTTTTGTTTTGTTTTGCCCTATTAAGCTATCATAGATAATTAACCAGGTTTCCCTGAGAAAGAAGTATAGCTTTCACATATTTCTGACATGCAGCCGCCTGGCATTACATTTAAAATATGAAAAAGCATCTTTGGTTTTCGCAATTCAAGCTTTAACTGGCTCAGTTACTTGAATTAGCATGCTCCAAGGCCAACAACAAAACATAAGGCCAGGTATGAAACTTAGCATCACTACTGCATGAAACTTTCAAGAATATAGCTAGCAAGTTGGCTAACAGGCTAGCAAGAAGGTACTACACCTTTTAGTGAAATAAGCTGCTGGTGAACAAACCTCTAGACTTCTCAAAGGAAAGTTGTTTCTGGAAACACTTCCACCGACGAAGCACATTCTCAGAGAGTTTGGTAAGGTACCTTGTAGTAACTTGTAGTAAACTAACATGTGACTACTAACAAAGAAACCTCTCCCAACAGTCCATTAGACACACGTGCCCTTTGGTCGCGTGAGCGGTGGAACGCTTGTTTGGCTTTCTCGCGCTCTTCTCTTCCTTGGTTCGTTTTCTGCTTAGCAAGGATGAGTCCGGTGCTTCCACTGCAGGTTGAGATGTATGCTGCAGCAGACTTTATCACTGTACATGAATTACTTGCTGAGCTGAACACTAACCCTATAAAATAAAATAAAATGTAGTTTAAAAACTAGGTTTTGAGACAGAGTATTAATTTCATTAAACATTTGGTTAAATACTGTAAAAAACCTTTAACAGCTGTGTACTGTTTTGTACTGCATGTGCAAAATTGGACTTGACATTTCACCCTCTTGTCTGCCTCAAGTCTTTTGATGCTGGATTACCAGCAGAGATAATATTCCTTCCAGTAATTTATCACATCAGTTTAGAAGTATGTGTTAACAACTTTTATAGTCATTGTTTTCTAAGAGAGCCCTAAAGTATGACTACATAAGCCCCTGTAAAGTTAAAGTCAAGCTTAATCTGCCAACCAACACAGTTCTCTCAAGAACCTGGACTTGACCTGGATCTCAACCCTGCATAATAGTCTAACATTTGTGCCAAAATCTCAAAGCACACTAAAATTAATATTCATGCAAAATCGCCTCTTTAAAACTTATCTTTATGATTTTTAGTCATTCTACAGTTGCATTAATGGTTGCAGATTCTCAGGGCACACCAATGTGCCATTTGAGAACTGAACAGAAGAAACACCTATTTTCAAGTAAATACTTACCATAACAGAGGTACTCACACTCCTAAATGTTTCCTCAAGCTCAGTTATCCCGAGTATGATAGTAACTGATTGTGGTACAACAGTGACACCTCCTGGACACTTATTACATTACTTACAAAGCACATCAGCAGCGAAGTGGAAGAAATAAACCCAATTCAGATCTCAGTGCATGACAATAAGGCTTTATTTGAGGATGTGAGGAAGAAATGGTAGGCGACAGTTTTTTATCTCAGAGGTGAGCATTACACAGGTGGTGTATAGGGTTACTGCTTTGGCTGCATACATACTCAAGAGTATCAGCACAAATGAGGATAAACAAGCCATTTTGCAAATGTTCCATTTGCATTTAGTCTACAAGGTGATCTTAAGTGTCTACATCAGAGTATCGTTTAGCATGCAAAGGTACCTCATTTGTATATCCGTCTCATTGGTTTAATTATCTACTCTATGCTGTTGTTCTGTGGTTTCATTACAGTTTCACTGAATCTACAGTAGTAACCTCAAGAACAAGATCTACGAAGAACCATGCAAGAAGTTCAATTGTGTAATAGTGTTCTTGGTGGTTTAAAAGCAGATTGAAATGACAAAACCTTTAAGTTACTGTTCACTGACACTTTCAGGGCCTCGAAACACAAATAAACCATAAAGTACAAAAGTGAACAAAAGTAGAGGATACATGCTGTCAATTTGCAATGAAAAAATGGCTATTTTCCTGAACACCTCGCTGATGCAGTTTATGGTTACAGGAAACAAAATAGTACAAAAAAGCCTCAATCAAAACTGAGACAATCCCCTCGAGGAAAGGCAAAGAGATGGCTGAAATCCAATAAATGCTACCGTTTGTTTGAGGCTTTGGATGCATGTCTGAATGCACTTTATCATCACTGGAACAAATGGCACTTTTTAGTTTTGATTTCACAGCTTTTCATATTTTAAATGCTTGTGTGCATTTACACATTCCATCTGAAAGGAAATGTGAATTAGGCTGATAAAGAAAACTGGCACAGAGTGGTGACAAGGCCACTATGTCTGAACTAGACTGTGGTAAAGTGGCAATACAGAGTGAAAAACATGGATCAATAAGTAAAGCAGTCTTTTCACAGTATCATTATAGGATGTAGAATCTTAAATTTGACTGAAATAAGATGTTTCTTTCTGCAGCAAACATACATATCCAAATACATTCTGTATGAAAATAAAGTTACCAAAACTAAATTTTAAGTGATTTGAAACAAAGGTTCCCACTATGTGAGAAACAAAGAAAGCAAATAAAACTAAGCCACAAGTCTCTCAAAGGGAAACATCCTCACAGTCCATTGCCTTTCATTGAGTATCATGCAACAGGAAAAATACAGCAATTAAAAAAATAATAAAGCCAAGAACCAGGAGCCGTTCTCTGGACTTGAGCCTGCTCTGACTATTTACAAGAATGAATGAAGTGAACAACATGACTATACTGGGAGGAAACAAGACAGGCACCGCCTGGTCTTGCCTCACATTCATTAGCATTTACTCTTGTAGATCCAAATATAACTATATTTAAGTACAACAGCCGCTTTCAAAAAAAGCAAGTCCCACATCTCAACCACAGTGCTAAAAATGTATCCACTTAATCCCATTCCATCATGGCTACATCGTGGGGTTGTGCAGGTGGACATGGACAATAAATATATATTACATCTTTATATACAATGAAGCGGAGAGGGGCACAGTGGCAATCTAAGAGGGAGTTTCTCCTCTCGGCTCAATGAATCCCCCCGTCTTTACATGGTGGAAGGACGAAAAGACTCAGAGGACCCGGGACCTCTTGCTGGCCAGTGAGCCATGCTGAAAGAGGACAGAGACAGAAGAAAGTTTAATTAAAATAATCCTGTTAGCAGATTATTATAGCAGTGTATGAATGGAGGTGTCAGACGCTCAGAGAATATTATGAACTATCTACAGACATTACTCAGCATGATACAGCAGAGGCTCTAATCATAAAAAACTAGAGTTTACAAAGCATTCAAGACAGTAACAGCCATTAAATATAAAGTGTTCTTCACTTACCTTGGCCTGCTTGTAAAAATGAGGGGCCAATTCAACCAACCAGGATGACTCCACTGCAGTCACATCACGCATGTAGTATTTTGACGTCTGCACCACTTCATTGAAAACAACCCTGGAGAGGAAACGAAGTTCAGCATTGGAAATGTAAATGCTACTCTTAATTTACAGTGCTTAACAAATTTATTAGACCACCACCCAAAGTAAGGTTTATGCCACAGCTGCCCTAAATTAACAGCATTGGTAATTACCAAAATCATTCTTTATGTTTCTGCAATGGGTAATACAACAATATGTAGAAGCTCTTTAACCCAAATGATATTTTTTATGCTAAAATATAATTATTATTATTACCCATGAATTTTCAAATTTACTGTTTCACAAAAAACTGTAAAAGTAGTAAAGCACATTATTATTTCTTGATTAATATGTCAAATTATAGTTATTTACTTGCATTCCTGAACAGAAAAATTAGTTTTAGTGGTTGAATGTTATGATTAATTTCTGACTTCTCAGAGAAGCCCAGTGAGCCGGCTCAAATTTGGGTGTAAAAAGGTGAATTCAGTTTGAAATTCCTTATTTCTGTTCAAAATGGTAAACGTGGAGAGCTCACTGAAAATGAAAGAGTCCGCATTAAAGCACTTCATGATGCTGGATGGTCTCTGAGACAAATATGACAGGTGGTCTAATAAATTTGTCAAGCACCGTATGTAAGGAAAAAAAATAGACCCAAACCATTTTGGAGGTTTCTCTCCATACAGCACAGAGTTGGGGTGGATGTTCAGCTCACGGTCATCTCGTAGAGTCCTGACAGAGCACATGAATAAAAAAGGAAAGTCATTTAGTTTTAAATTTGCTGGGAAATGACAAACATCTATTAGAGGAACAGCTTGAATGAAAATCTTACCTGTAAGAGCCAGAGTGGTGAATACGGGCTGCATTCGCAAAGAAGCCAAAAACAATGCACTTCAAGATCACATCAGGGTCACCTACGCGAGAGACAGAACACATGAACACCCTTTTTCTTCATCGGCCGTAAATATTGTCCTTACAAACAAAAAATGTTTTAGGCTGGACTAACGGACCTACATCAGCTTAATTCTTTCTCTTTGCTCACCATCATTCTATACATTTTAATTTGTTATTTTGTTCATTCTTAAACTTCAAATTGTGTGTTTTAAGGGCTTTAGTTCTAGGTCTAAACTACATTTTAATATTGGTATTGGCTTAATTAAATCTGTGAGTATCTGCATATTGAATATCGGCAAAAAAATCCAATATAGTAATGCATGCCTAATAAAAATACAACATGCTATATTAGACAGTGGAGGAGGAAAGATGCTTGTATCCAAATATCAGAGGGAATGTGGCTTTAAATTTGAAAAATAAATCCAGTTCCATAATTTTCTGGGGGTGAGGATGTGGGGCACACAGAACAACACAGAAGCTGATTTCTCTTTCTTTATCTTCTGTCAAACAACTATCTGAGAAATTAAACTTGCCCAGTACTCATTCCTTCAAGCAATTACAAGCTAGACACTTTTTTCACTCCAGGATACAAAACCTTCCTAAGGTGCCTGATATTTGCATTGCAGATGAGGTTCTTGAAATAAACTCAGCACACAAGGGTCTAATTTCAATAATGTTTACTAAGTTGACTGGTATATGACATGGCCCCCTGAAGAAATTAAAGCGGATGGGGAACAGGACCTAAACCTTCAGCTATCCAGTGATGTGTGGGAAACTGTCCTTAGACTTATTAATACAACATCTTTTGTGCTTGTCACTGCCTCCTGCAGTTTAGAGTCGCACACAGAGCTCATATTTACTCTTTGTCTTTATCCTGAGGCTGTGATACTTGTAGAGTCAGTGAGGCCACCCTTATCCACACATTTTGGATATGTACCATTCCCTGAGTCTTGAAGAGAGGTTTTTCGAACCTTTATAAAAATTCTTAACGCAAGTCTAGAAACCAACCCTCTGGTGGCTCTCTTTGGCACAACTAGAGATGATGATGTGCGCCTGACCCCAGTCAGAAGCTTCTGTTTATATTTTGCCTCTCTATTGGCCAGGCGTGTAGTATTGCTAAGATGGAGAGATGCTTCTCCGCCCACCCACTCTCAGTGGTTGTGGGATATCAAGTCCTGTTTGGATCATGAAAAGACTCACTTGTTGATCAATGGACGCAACAAAAAAATGGACCTTTTTTGGGTCAAATTCAGAATCTCTCACCAGTTTAGTAGCAGTACTCTCCTTCTCCTTGTTTCTGCTTTTACATTGAATTTCTGAGATAAAATTTTCTCATTGCACTCATTTCCTAATTGGATGCACTTTTTCTTGTACTAAGCTGCTTAGGACTTTTTTAACTCTCTTTTATGTCACGACAGGCAACCTGACTCCCAGCACACGTCTTGTACCAGTGGTTTAAACTCAATATTAAAGTAGAGTGGTCTGGGTTTCCAGCCGATAGATGGGTCAGTAAGGGGACTAGGGAAGAGGCAGAGACTTTTCTATGTATCTACTTTCCTTTTTTCAAGATTTTCAGACTTCATTATTTGTTCTAAAACTAATAAAAATATTCATGAGTAAAATTTCTGTATCTTAGAAAAAAAAATCCAGAAGGTCTCAGGACAAGAGACATATTTTGTTTGTAGATTTTCATGGATACAGGTAAGAAAACAAAAATAAAGCAGAACCTTCCCACAATAAAACTCTTTTCAAAAAATAAAAACTTAATTTGGAGTGCAGAGAAAATGTCTTTCAATAGAAAGGAGATGATACTGAATAAACAACACAGATTTCTATACTATTTTAACTTACGTTTTTTCAACAGTTACACTTTATTAGCCCTAATTTGATTTTATCTGTTTCTATACAAGACAAAAAAATAGAGTATTAACTTAAATTAGAATTGAAAAGAGTAAAAAACTAGTATCTCTAGAGTTCTCATTACTCAGATTACTTCTTTGTTTAAACAGGTTGCACAAAACTTTGGTCCTGCAAACCAAGTTATCAAATGGTTTGCTACTTTTCACAAAAGTAATCACTTACTCAAAAATGTCCCCGTTGCCACAAAAAAAAGACAACCTTATAGCATTTCTGTTTTTCTAAACCAAAAAGGTACCCGTGTACCTGTAGTAGGTAAACCTACAGCTGTGTCAGTGTGCATGTTAAGTCAACTGATTCAGCAGATGAGATAGCAGAGACAACAGCATATACTTAAAGGAAATACCACCATTTTGTTTATTTTTGGATGAAAGGTGCAAGAATTGTCCTCATTAAAACACATGGGCCAAACACTGTATGCTCAAGTTCGCTGATAGCATATTACAGCTGTAAAGGCTATATTAGGTCTATTTTTCTTGTTATTAGGCTGTTGAACAATAGACTATGAGACTATAAAAGGGCTGTGCAAAGGTGTAAAGACAATACATCTAAGTGTAGGAATACAGCCAGCTTTGTGACAGCAAGTAAAAGCATCTTAAAGGACTACTCCTACATGGCAGTATTCTTGACAACGCTTACCTTCACTGGAAGTCCGAGGCACCTTAAACTTGTTCATTAGCCGTCTGAGCTGCTCTCGTATAGTTATAGCTCTCAGCAGCCCCTTATAGTTGAGGAAGTGTTCCTGACACCACTGGGAGCTCTTCTGGTGCTGCATGAAAGAGGAAAATGCTCTTTAATTTTTGCAAGTTAACTTTTCTCTGTCTTTTTCTTAGCCATAAGCGCTGTGTTCATAATCACAGACTGAGCTTTACACTGTAGATCTATACACGCACAAAAACACACACTATACCTTAATGAATGCTTCATACACATTCAGCATAGTGAGGTGGTCTCCCTCAGCAACTGCAAATTTCCTGTGCTCTCGAGCCTGCAGGGTGAGATAGCAAAAATTGGATAATTGTAACGCTGACAGAGCATTTCTGCTAAATGCACAACATGCTCCTATTGAAAGCTTGTTTTCACTTACAGCAGCTTTCTTCTGATTGGGTGGAACAAGAAAAATGTTCTGAATCTGCATCATTGCTGCGATGGTGACAATCTCTTTGGAGCAGCCGAAGTTTCCTGACTCCAGGAGCATCTTGGCAAACATGGGGCTGAGAGGAAACTCAGCCATCCGCACACCCATGGGATCAGTCAAACGGCCGTAATGGTCCAGACCTGCCAGCAGACGTACAAGCTTGTTAAGATTCTGCATCATGTGCAAGGACAACTGAGCTTACAGGTGCTTTCAAACACTGCATTGTGAACACTGCTCTTGCAGTTGAAGGACATTTTTCCTTTTATTTTTCCCTCACTGCAGACAAAGTTGTTTCTTACCTCCTAGAGCATAGAGCAACTCCAGAGCCTGCACCATGGTCTGAGCAGGGGGAGGCTGCAAAACAATAAAAGATGCATGTTAAATCTACCAACTACAAATTCACTGTGAAAGACACAAAAAGTAAGAATCTGATGTACATGGAGAAGTCTTGTCCTTACACATCTTTAAAAGGGTGCAAATGCACGATGACTGCATTCATTTTATGGTTTCTATGCATTTTCCCCCAGAGGCTGGGAGCCATTCTGGCTAATTAAAATGTAAAGTACATTTTCTTTCACAGTGCTTGAACACATCACAGCCGTCCCGATGGATGCAAAGAGAGCCACTCACAGAGAGGAAGCTGAACCGCAGCACGTTGTCGATGCCTAAGGCTTTGAGCTGCAGGATGACAGGGGCCAAATTGGAGCGCTGCATCTCTGGCACAGTAGAGGCAGGCAGTTTCTCAAAGTCCTCCTCTGATGAACAGAACAGAGGCAATAAGAAAACACAGGGAGGAAATGACAAAGAGGGACAGGAAATACAGGCAGAGAGGTTGAAGGGAAGGGGATAAGACAGCGACAGTTTGTCATAAATGTTAACGACACGCTGTTCCTCATCACTCCTCAATCTTTGCATGCTCACACATACCAGTGTACAGTCTAAAGCATTTCCCAGGTCGGTTCCGCCCTGCTCTGCCCGCCCTCTGGCTGGCTGAAGCCTTGGAGATGGGAGTCACCACCAGTGATTCAATGGCAGTGCTGGGATTATAGGCTCGAAGTTTCACAAATGCACAGTCAATGACAAATACAATTCCGTTTATGGTGATGGAGGTCTCGGCAATGTTAGTCGCCACCACAATCTGGAAGACACATAGGACAGTTAGATGTTTCACAGTTTCATCAGCTGTATTTCTGTACCAGCACCTAAGATTTTTAAGACGGAATCTTCTGAAACATTTCTTCATTCCAACAATATAAGTATAAATATCTTACAAAGCAACACAAACCATGCAGTCCATAAATTTGCAAAAGATTTGTTCACTCTATGAATGCACAAATGTAGAATAATTATATTAACCTTGCGAACAGAGGAAGGACTCCTCTCAAAGACTTTCATCTGATCGGCGTAGGGTAGACCAGAGTACATGGGCAAAATTCTCAGATGTTTCTTCATGCCATATCGTGACAGAGTTCTTGCCTGGTCCTGCAGAAGGGACACCACCTTCTCCACTTCTTCCTGAGGGAAAAAATACATGAGATACAGTAAAAAAAAAATAATCACAGAAGAGCACACAAAGATTATCAGTGTGAGAAATGGGTTTCTTATCTTACGAACCTGCCCTGTGAGAAAAGCCAGGACATCTCCATCATCCTCTGTCTCGTGGATCTTCATCACCGTCTCCACCGTGGCTTTCACATAATCCGGGACAGGACTGAGATAACAAAAAAGATGTTGCAGTTACACAATAAATATGCAAATCTTTCACCAGTTCCTCAAACTGCATAATTCCTGTTGACTACCTGACAGTATAGAAGACGTCCACAGGAAAGGTGCGTCCCTCTACAGTCAGAATTCCACATGTGTCCTTGTTGGGATCCCCGGACTCATTTAGATTGAAGAAGTCGTGGAATTTCTTCAGATAAACATGACATAAAAAGTTAAGAGTTAGAAAAATATGACACTTTTACTACACCATCCAATGAAAACACTGACGTAAACACTGTCTCCAGCTTTTTAAAAAGGACGTTACAGACTGCTGCAGTTAAAGTTAACAGGGCCGACAGTAGATGTCTGATAATGCATTTCAGCTGATTCATTTAACGCCGAGCGCAGTCATGGCCTGATTGTGTCCGTCTTTCATCAATGTACCGCAGATGTCAGTACAACAGGATCTGACCTGACATCAACTTTTCTTCATCAGACTGTCTGTCTTTGTGTCTGTATTCTGGCCAATCAAGCATATCTGCTCATCTTAATGATGTAGTCACCTTGGCATCCAGAGTGGCAGAGGCCACAATCAGCCGCAGGTCTCGCCGCTTTTTCTGAATCTATGGAAGAATCGGAGATATGGTGTGGGCAGGGAGGAGGGGTCCAAAGGTTGAAATGCAACAGAAAGCATGGTTGTCTCACTGTCTTAATTTCAATGAAAATCAAGTATCATAATAAAGATTCAACTGTTTTAATAAAAAAAACCTACCTTCTTAAGTAAACCAATGGCTATATCTGTATAAAGTGTTCTCTCATGTGCTTCATCCAGCATCAACACACTAGAAAACAGCAGAAAACATAAAATCAATTGCAGCTTTAATGTTAATGTTGAAATGATTACAAGGAGACTTCCTAAAATCAATAATCGTGTTGGAAATATCCTTCTTTTCCACTACCAACTGCTATCAAAGCAGCTGATATTGAAGTCGTGGAGAGCTACAAATGTCTGGGTGCTCTCCTTGATAATTAACTGTATTTCGCTACCTCCAAAAAGCTTCAGCAAAGATCCATCTTTTTCAAGAAAATAAGATTTTTTTAAAATCTTTTGTATTGTTGCATGGTTTACCAACCTAAACCTGTCCAATAAGAATTTTCTTGGTGATCTCGCAAAAAGTGCTGCAAAAATCTCAGGGAGTCAGCAGGCTGGGTTAATGACCATTTAAAACAGGCAGTTCCAAGGAGGGATAATGCTATTCTGGATTGTCCAAATCATCCTCTTCAGAGTGAGTTTGAGCTTCTCAGGTCGTAGTTTCAAGGTTCCTGTGTGGAAGACAAGACGACTCCAGGTCTCATTCATTTACTTAATGGCATTTAGCCTTTATGTTGCTCTTGTTGTTCTAGCACTATGATTGCTCTTTGCACATCTTCATATGGCACTTTACATTACTTGATAGTAATTTATCCATTTTGGTGTGAGCTATGGACAGATTTTTTTATTGATAATTCAGTGTATATTGTTCTTGATTATGTATTTTCATTATTTCTCTCTGCCAATGTTGTCTTTGTGTACATTGTCTTTTTGTGTGCTCCTTCTGCAAAACCAATGTCCCTTGTGGCAAAAATAAGAGAATCTGAATCTGAATCTGAGCCCAGCATGAACTTCCAAAAGAAGTAACATGACCAAAAACCAATGTATTTTACCACAACAGAAATGGTGCCATATAGAAAGATGGCTTATCTGTAACACTGTCATGGCTTACAGGGACTCCTGAATACAATAAATCAAATGTTAATGAAAACAAGTGGCATCAGATCAACCACAATATCTACTGTGTACACTCATCCAAAACAGGATAAATGAGACTTGCATCAATACAAAATTCAATAGGAAGACTTGCTGATGGCAGACATACCGTATATTAGTGATCTGCAATGAAACTGGACTTTTTCATTGTACATTCAACAGCTCTTCAGTTCAGATATGAAAATGCAAAGATACTCTGAGATTTGCTTTCTTAAACAAAAAGGGCTCAATAAATGTGGCACCAGGTAGCCAAACAGTTATGCCGCAGGTGCCACATGTGCAGAAGCCTTGAAGGAAGCCGCACAGGTGCAACTCTGGTTGTCGTCACTGTATGATGCTTTGTTAAAGCTCCACAAAAAGTGCACTTTGTAAATGAGTCAAAAGGGAGTTGGGATTGACACACCTGTTACAGGTGTTAGCCAGAATGGATGGCACTCACTGCGGGTACACGTGATAATGGTCAGAAATCCAGCAGGAGCAGGATTAAGAAAAGAGTCTCATGCAAGACTCTAGTTATAATAATGAAGGTTTGAAAAAAACTTAAATACATTAAAAGTTATCACAGGATGCTTGATTTGATGATCTGCTTATGTGCTGCAGACAGTGCTAACAGTATTGTAAAAATAGAGTTGGCTGTTAATAAAACCAAACTACCTAATTATATCAGACATCGGTACACTTATCACATTATGTGATAAGTAAGTAAACACTGTAAGTTGGAAAAATAATGCAACAAATTGACCAAATAATATCCTGTCTTCAAAACACTGACAATCCCATACCTGTACTTTTTCAAAAGAGGATCAGACATCATTTCCCGCACGAGCATGCCATCTGTAAGAAACTGAAGCAAACAGGTGTAAATAAGTCTAAAAAGAAAACAAGCATAGAGCAGCTGGCAACAAAGACTTGGGGAGAAAACATACCTTGATTCGTGTGGCGTGGGGATCAGAGCAGTCATCAAATCGGATGGTGTATCCCACCTCATGTCCCATCAGTGCCCCCCGCTCCTCTGCTACACGGTTCGCGACCTATCAGCAGGGAAAAGGGGGGAAAAATACAGAGTTTAAATGTGTCCTTCAGACAGTGTGAACTCAATTTTCTTGCAGTGAGATGACATTGGCAGACAGTGACGGAGCAGCTGAGCGTTAACAGAACTTCAGTGCAGGTCTTACAGAGATAGCAGCCACACGTCGGGGCTGTGTCACTCCAATCACCTTCCCCTCTGCTGCCCAGCCAGCCTCCAGCAGGTACTGAGGAGTCAGATTTTAAAAATACAGATGAAGACATTGATGTTGCAGAAAAGCACACACTGCATAAATTACACCCTTGCTGATGTGGTCCAAACCCTGCTAAGAAAAAAATGAGGCCACTTAGCATCAAGGCAAGGTCATGTAAAACCAGTGGGAGTTAAAACTCATGAAGCATACCAGTCCACTGCAGCAAACAACAACTGTCTGACACTCTTTTTAGTACTTTTATTTGTGATGCATAATTAGTCCAACCTGAGGTATCTGTGTTGTCTTCCCACATCCTGTCTCCCCAACTATGATGACTGTCTGGTAGCTCTCCACCAAATATAAGATATTGTTTCTGTGCTGAAAGGGAATAATTAACATAGAAATGTTATTAACAAGCACTTAGACGCATTGCTTTATTAATAAATGTTAAGGGTCGTTGTGAGACCTTGAAAACAGGGAGTTTCTGTCGTTGTTTCTCGATAGAGAGGGCGGTGTGCGGGTTGAAGAAGATGGGGGAGCCGGTGGTCTCTGAGTTGAGCTCGCGCTCCTCTGAGATTCCCGGCGCCTCAGACCCTGGAGCGAAACATATGGTGGAAACAGAGAAATATATATTATTTACATCTTAGCTGGCTGAAGGTTTAAGAGGATATCAGTTGGGGTTTTAGTGCAATGCGTTGTAAGTACACCAAGGACATATAGGCTGCCAAAGTCCTTCGCTGCTACCCTTTCCATAGCAGGTATTCACGTAGCTGTTTGTACTTTTTTGTCTCAGAGCAAAAGCATGCTAGCATGTTGTGTTGTGTCAGGACAATACTTTGATTCCGCAGAGGTAACGTTAACGGAGCTGAGCTGAAGTGGCTGCGGAGAACACGCAGCTGCAGTGAATGCGCAGTCAGACCGAGACTGACTCAACTATGTAGGCACCGGATTCAAAATACATAGACAGTCGAAACAATGAATTAAATGCTCGATTTGTATATTTTTCCGTACTTACCCGGCTTCCAAAATTTCATCGTGGAAGGGGGAGCCGCCATCTTGGACTCTACGTCACATGTTTTTTTTTTTTCTTCAACGAATATGACGTCATGATCTGTGCTTTCTAGCTAAATTTTATGAATGATGTCAGTGCGTTTGAAGTCAGCAAGTTCATGTAGGGTTCAGTCACAAAAGGGTTTCAAACTTAAAAACTAAAAAAATGCAAAAGAACGTATATTAATGTGAAAAGTAAACCTGCATAAATACACAGATTTTAACAATTACAAGCGGCCACAAAACTACATTAAAGTTAAACGCTACAAAAAAAGTACAGTGGCCAGGAAGTGCAATACAAAATTACAAAGTCGAAAACACTTTTCCAAAACTTGCAACAAATTAACAAAATCCAATACAAATTTACAAAGTCTGAAACACTGTTGAAAAATTAAAACAAATTTACAATCTGACAGGAAAAAAGTCTTGAAAAACTCTAACAACACTTTAAATAAAATGTACAAAGTTGGATACAATATTAAAAAGTCTGAAACGTTTTTACAAAACTTGAAACAAATTTAAAATGTCCACTACATTACAAAGTGTGAGACACTAACAAATCTGAAACAAAACAACATAATCTCAGAAAAAATTACAAAGTCTGAAACACTTACAAAACTTGACACAAATTTCCAAAGTCTGACATAAACTTTAGTCTGAAACACTTTGATAAACTTGAAAGAAATTTACACTGTCCAAAACAAAATCACAAAGTCTGAAACACTTTAACAAAACTTGAAACTAATTCATGAAGCCTGCTACAAAATTACAAAGTCTGAAACACTCACAAAACTTGAAAAAAAATTACAAATTCCACTACAGAATTAAATAGTCAGAAACACTTACAAAACCTAAAACTTGGGTCACGTCTGGCATTTGTTATGTTCCCTTTCTGTAAGATACTGTTGTTTTTAAATTTGTTTCAAAAGTTGTAAAAGTGTTCCACAACTTGTAAATTAGTTTCATCTCGTGTAAAAGTGGCTTGTGCTTTGTTTATTTGTTTTGTTAGATGTAAAGAAATCTAAAAGAAATGTTAAAATGCCTCTGTTAGAGGGTTTCAGACTTTGTAATTTTTATATTAGCCTTTTTGCACATTTGTTTTGTAAATCATAGATTTGAAATGTAGTTTTTTTAGATCTTAAACTTGTTTCATGTAATGAACTTAAAGTGTTTCAGGATTTTAATTTTGAATTGGACTTTGTAAATTTGTTTCAAGGTTTGTAGAAGTGTTTCAGACTGTGATTTGGTATTAGATTTTTTGTAATTTATTTGTTAAAATGTAAAATTTGTCTCTTCATTTTTAAGTGTTTTGCTGTCAATTTGTTCATAAAATGTTAAAATGTTGTGGTTAATATCAACTAGGGCTGTGACTTTGTAATTTTGTTTTACACCTCCAGGCCACCATAAAAAAGGGTTGGGGTAGGTCAGTGTTTTAGATTAAAAGATAAAAACTCCCATGAATATATAAATAAGTAAAGGATTTTACTATACATCTCATAACCTGTCTTGAATGATACATTTGTACAATTACTGAGAGCTCATTTCATGCTAATTTAGACATCTTCTCATCCAAAGTTTTGAGTTTTGCCAGAGATCTCGGGGGGGCCGCAAGGCTCTGTCTGCCCTGAGGTTGTTAAAATTAGATCTGCACATATTAACAGAAATCATGTTATAACACTTATAAATTATTCATACAACAGTTTTGGGTAAAAGAATGTGTGTTTAGAGCTACTTTGTTTTGGATTAACAAAAAAATGAGTAAAATTTATGTTAATTTTGGCCACAAAGTATCACAACTTTTTTTGTGTCAGTCCTGGGGGGCTCAAGTTTTCTTAGATAAAAGTAGGGGCGGCTCAAAGGAAAAAAGATTGGGAACCATTGAGTTAGAGGACTACCAAATATTTGTTTTGTACTAAAATACAATCATACTTCTCAAATAGAGATAAAATGAAATTAAAGCCTGCCTCCTAATAAAAGCCTGTGTCGGATAAAGTAACAGCCGAAGTTATTATTTGGGAATTTACATTGACATTTCTTTCCTATTCTTTATACTACAGTCTATAAACAATCATCACTTTTAGATCCTTTACAAAATCTAGATGGCAAATATCATGTTTGGGGAATTCTGATGTGAAATTAGGAAAAATGATTTTCCAGGTTTTCGAGAATGTGTAGGGACCTGAACAGCTTTACTGAAGATGTGGGTTTTGTTTGTTTTTTTTTAAAAGTCCTTTATCAAATATGACAACAGCAAATGAAATAGTTATGACATCAATGAATGTTCTTGAAATAAAGGGATAACTTCCAAGGGGTACGATTAACAATTATGGTGCATGTTTATAGCCTTTTAACAATTAAAGTGTTTTTTTTTCCATTTGTCTTTTCACTGATCTTGTGCCCTTGTGACCAAGGGTTGCTTCTTAATGATTTCTCAAATAAAAGCTGACTGAATGAATGAAAATAAAAACAAATCTGATCTGACACATTTAAATCAAAGATTAAATTCTACATGTCAATAAAAACTCAAATACCGTCTCTTTGAAAATGGAGGCCAAATAAAGCCCATGTTTAATGATTCCCAAAAAATTTGATCAGAAAATACAATCCTCTCAAACACCAGCTGCGTATCTAATATAACAGTATCATAACAAGAACCTTTGCGAGCACTGGCTTTAAAAGTTCTTCACTATAAAATACTGAGAAATATGTTACATCAAACAAGATATAACATAAGTACAAATAAATCTGCTTAATACAAGGTGGATTTGACAAAGGGACATTGTACATAATTTACAGACAAGTTTAAATTAACTTCAAAAACAACAGGTAAGACTTTGATCTGGAAGCTACATGTGAGAAACTAATATTAAATTTAAATTAATCACACTCTCCTTACTAACGCCATCAGTAAAAGACATCTAAATGTACCAACAGCAAGTCATGGCAGTGCACAGATTGGTTTTTAGCTTGAATCTGTGAACATTTGCATCTGAAAATGGCATGCACGTGTCCTCCCTTTTGCTTTGAGGAAAGTATTTGACTTAAGATAGTTATTCATTTCTGACTGAAGTAGTAGTGTTGAAACGACTGGTAGACACTTGCATTGGGATTGGATATCAGCAGATATGTGTATCACCAGCATTTTCTTTCATGATGTTAAAATTAGCACAAGTTACATTTCCGCTGATGTTAGCTGCAGCATTTTTTCATATTTGTTGGGTTTCAGAGCATTTAGAAGAAATAATAGTCTAGAATTTTTATCAAAAAGACTGATGGAATCATATATGCAAAAATATAATGACAACAGACTCCAGCTTTTACAGCTAAGACACATTTTGGAGCCAGTAATGCCAGTAATCATTAGATTCAGATCATTTTTGAAAAAGCAAGTGTGGAGTAAGTATAAAGAACATGATTAGAAGGTGGCATAGTACAGATCATTTAGTTCTATACATCTATCATGGAGCATGTGTCCTTAAATTACAAGGGAACACAGTACTACTGTACTGAACACTGCCGACTGTCTGACAAAGCTTGATTCTATTGCCTGGTTTTATTTCTCATAAATTAGGATTAATACTGATCATGCTTGTTATCTTTACAGTCTAACATCTATACATGTTTCTCTCCTAAAAAGAAGAAACCAACAAATACAAAACAATCCCTCCTTAGATTTATATCCATACAACTGCAACAAATATCAGCAGATTTTGTGTTTTTCAGAGGTGATGGCAAGGAAGTGAGGAAAAAAATATAACAGTTATGAGACTTGTAATGGAGGGAGCTTTGAAAGGAACCCCCCACATTTGACAGATGTACAGTATTTAACACGTTCATCATGGTGGTGTTGCTGGATTTCGCTATTCAAACTAGGATTCCCATGATACACTGCACACTGAAAAGTCATACTGTATGTAGGAGTGATCACATCCCCAAGCCATGGAGTTCCTCCGTCTTGACGATTGACTTCAACAGAAATGTTTGTTTTTATTTTAGTGTCCCATGGGTTCCTTTCAGTCAAAATGTAGAGCTGTGTAAAAGATTATCCACACCACCTTAGAAAGAGAAAAAACAAGCAATTAGACACTAAAGATCAAATCAGGTGCGTCATATGTAGGGATGGGTACCGAATTTGGTGCTTTTATAGGTACCAGTCAAATTTCGTCGGTACTCCCGAGTACTGATTCACATAAAATCAAACGGTACCATGTTTCTGTACCTAAATGCACCCTTATGACTGCAAGAGAATGGAAGAGTAGTCAATTTTCCATGCCAGACACAATGCAGCATTGCACGCACGTGAGTAATGACGTCTGTAGCAGATCACTGAATCAACAAAATAAGCATGGCTGATAGGAAGGGGTCGAAAGTAGCGCTCCACTTTTGAAAATACGATGCAGGTTATGCTGCAATATTTGTGACATGAAGTTCAAGGTTTACCACAGCAAAACTTCTAATCTGAGGAAGCAGTGTGGTGATTGATGATTTAGATCGCCCCCCCCCATACCGAATCCTCACTTTAAAGACCGTGATTTGCCCTTTCAACATGTGGATATCAGCCATGGAAATATCCTAGATAAAGGGATACGTTTGTTCGCTCAGTCAGACACTGGATTAAGGCATGGTACGGACTGCCTAGAGTGAGTGTGTCCTAAAAGTTGCTCTCATCTCTCTAACTTGGTACAGCTGGTTAGTAAAATTTTCTACCTTTATTTATTTAGTTAGTTATTTTGACCCCATACTCTATTGTCCATTTGTTTTAAACTTATTCACCCTCCATGGACCCCAACGCACATTTTTTTAAAGAGGGAAAATCAAAGGAACAGGGGGCAGTGGGGCTGGGTTTTAATTGGTGCAATATAAAGAAAAAACACCGGGTAGTTATAGTAGTTTAGGCTGTCCATATTGGAGTAATTTGTAAAAACACTTTGATGTTACATTATAAGAGGTGTTTGATGTTGTTTTGATAAATTTGATATTCAATAGTGTTTTGATATTGAGAATTAAATATCTAAAATTCAGAAGTTTTGAGGTTTTATCACATTTATTATTGCAGATTTTTCACACACAAAAGTACAGACAATGGGTACCATTGAGTATCATTACTGGTTCAAATGTGAAAGGTACCCATCCCTAGTCATATGGTGGGTTTTAACCAAGTCCTCTGGCTCAATTTGGTCAGAAAGGGATGCAAATTATTTTTTTTTTTAGCTGTCAGAAGGTTGGAAAGGCACTTACATAACTGCTCCATACTATCCTTTTTTGGCACCCTTCTGTTGGGGTGCTAAGTGCACCTATCCAACTCTAAAGAGTGGAGCTAGACATACTGAGACCCGCTAACTGGTTGAAAGTATAAAAAATAACTCATGCTAACTGCCGTTAATTCTCAAACAGCACCGAGTGTGAATGAAAATACGACACTGAATTTTGCCTAGATGATTATTTAAGTCTACAGCCTTAACCCCGAGCCAGTATAAAATAAAAACACTGACCAGTGGTCAAGCTGGTATTAGGTAAGGGTTAATACTCGACGAGGTGTCCATTTATCAGGGATTAATGGATGATTTGGAGGCCCAAAGCGCAGCGGAAGATTATCAATAAATTAAAGTAAAATAATGTTAAGACACCAGTGCACTGTCTCAAACTCGCCTCTTAAAACAGCACTGCTTACATGACACCAGACTAAATATAAAAAATTGTAGGTGACTAATGCTGGTTACTCTACGATTTCCATATTTTTGGAACCATATCTATAATGTTTTTATAAAGAAATTGTTCATTTCTCTTCAAATCCTCACCAGAAACAGAGCAAAAGATGTCATGAAGCCTTCTTTGGTGAGTTCCCACGTGCCACCATACTCCTCCTCATCAATCTGCTGAAAGCTGCTGAAGTATACATACAGGACCCCAGCATTGATGATGCAGAATCTAAAAAATAAACACAAGATGATGCTGACTTTATTTTGTTTTACAATCAGAAATGTAAAAAAATGAAAGATTAATAAAGGTTGTACTTACATGGCTATTCCAAGGAAACCTTTCAACGGTGCGACACCCCATATCACACCAAGGATTACTGCAATAATTTGCCGAAGCCAGTATATGACATCTAAAAACTCGTCCTGAAAAATAAAATGTTGATTAGTGCTTCATTTGGATAATTTTAATAAGGGTGTCTGTGGTGACAGGTGGAGTTCAGGTTAAAAAATGCCTGAAACGTCAATGACTTATTTGTTTGTACAGCTGATATAGGCAGATTTTTACAGCCAAAATGGCAGTTTTAAATATCATCAGAAATTGTCATATCAATAATATTGTGCATAAATTGCCCAGTCCTAATTAAAAATCAACACATATCTGAGCAATTTGAATTAATCTGACAACAATGTGTTTTAGAGTACTGTTTCTGCTAGAAAGTACCTTTTTATTAAAAAAAAAAAGAGTTTTTTTTTTTTTTATTTTGCAAGATATTACCAGTGTCAAGTTTAATAAAGAAAAAATACATTTTTCTATACACCCACACAGCTTCCACATTTAAATGTTTAATTTATATCTTTAAAAACTTGGAATTTTTTTAATGGAAGCTAAACTCTTTATTCAGTCTGGCGACAAGTATTATCAAGAGTCAGTGTTCTATTTTACTCTATTTCTTATTTTATACACACTTCAAGCTTTTATTTAGGATTTTCAGAATTGTATTTGTCTTTAGTTATAACCATCTACTCTTTTTATGTCCAATTTTATAGGCTTTTAAATATTTGGGAATTTCAATCTTTAATTGTTGTTTTATTATATCTTAGTCAGATTCTTCTGATTTTATTAATTATTTCCTTCATTTTCTTAGCCTTCATATCAGTCTCTTTTAATTTAAAATACCTTTTTTTATCATCCATCTTTAAACTATTGTATTAATTTAATTCTGGTGTGCATTAGTCTCTAAATCCATTTACCATCTTTGTCAGTCACTTTTGTACTCTCCTGTAAAGCACCTCGTACTGCAATTGAAATTGTTTATTAGGTGCTATATGAATAAAGCTTGATTGTCTGCTAATTTAGTATTGTGAACCAAGCATCTTGGCCTTTTACCCCCAAAAGACAAAGTCCGTCAGTTTACTCAGAAAACAAGTTACTATACAACAATTAAAGAACATTTTCCACTTTTCAAAGCATATTCATTGACTTGACCCCTTGATAAATAGAAATGAAACCCAGCACCATTAACACGAAACGTATTTCCTTGTTAAGTCTTGATTACTATCGTAATACTTAATCGCAGAGATCTCCTCTCTATTTGACAGCTAACAACTGTCAAATCTGATTAACCATTAGCCTTAGCATAGCAGCTAGCCCAAAACCGCCGTCTTCACAACACCTCACACCAGTTTCCCTGCTTACACCTCTGACTGCAACAACCTGACAGCTGAGCAACATTTGGAGAGGACACCAGACTGACCTTCTCTTCCCAAACTGCGTTACTGTTGAAGGCTTTGCTCCATGTGGACTGTTTTACACCCCCATTCAGCAGATGACTTTCTTCTTTCCGCTTTGAACTGCTCGTCATTCTTGGCTGTTTTCCTTCGACCACGGACGTCCTAAGTAAGAATATCACTCGGATGACACCTGAGGCTTGGCTCTAAGCTCGAGCTTTCAGTCTGGGACGAAACTACTGAGAAATATTTGAAGGTATTAGGGGAATGTACGCACCGCTGATCTGACAGATTTCAGACACTAACCAAAAAAAACCGACTGCGCATGCGAAGTATTTGTTTGACCCCGGCTGTAGACGGCCAATCAGAGAGTGCGACGTTTCTGCACCGCTGTTGTTAGACATTGAGGAAATGAGACAGCGACCACCAGTGTTCAAAGTAAATGCTTTCGTTTGTAACTTCAATCAAGTACAGCAGGGGTCATCATTTCTTTAAGGCCCAGATTTTGTTTTTGGGGGCCAGAGTTTCAAATTAACTAAAATTAAACAAATATTTTGGTCCAAATAACATAGTGTTATATTAGTACTGGTACTTTCTTTTAAAATGTAATTTCTAAGCATTAACTGTGAGATCAGTCCCTATGGCCCATGTGAAATCAAAATATTTTAGCTACATATTTCTAGGACTGCTGTGTTGTCCATCACTAGGTTTTACGCTAATATGCTGAGTCCCGATTGGTGAAAAAAATTGAGAAAACAGGTCTTTTGTTTTCATTCACAGGCAGGAAAATCTCATTCTCCAAGAGCATGAAGTGTGAAGCTGACACATTCACTGCAGATGTAATCAGGACTTGTTTATCATGAATCACTTTTACCTGTCATAGCTGAGAAGTGGATTGATAGCTGTAGGGATTTAAGGACAAAACATAACCTAAAAACACATCATTTTTCCCTCCTCACACTTTCAGAATTTAATCATCCTTTTGGGGTCAGATGAGGAGCAGTGGAGGGGTAATAAAGACCCCGGGCTACCAGTTGATGATCACTGAAGTACAGTGTTATCATAGTTGGATAATGTTGAAAATAAGAGCAATGGCAAATTTTGTAGAAAATTATGGTTTTCTTACTGCATATATGCAACACTGTCAGAGCCAATCGGTTTGTAGCACTGCTGGGGTGTTATGAAGCCCAGGGTGCTCTGATGGCAGCCTTCAGCTTGTCTGTATTGTCGAGTCTGGTGTCTCCCATCTTCCTCTTGACCTTTCCTCTGAGATTCTCTATGGGGTTCAGGTCAGTTAAATTGGCTGGCCAATCAAACATAACAATACCCTAGTCAGCAAACCAATTTCTGGCACTTTTGGCTTCACTGTGAACAGTTGCTACATCCTGCTGGAAAAGGAAATCAGTATCTCTGTAAAGTTTCTTAGCAGATTGAAGCATGAAGTGCTCCAAAATCTCAGGGTAGGTGGCTGACAGAGTTGACTCTGGACTTGATAAAGTACAGTGGACCAGCAGCAGCAGATGATATGGCACCTTAAACCATCACTGGTGAAAATTCTGGACCTAAGCGCCTTGGATTCTGGGCCTCTCAAATCTTCCTCCAGACTGTAGGACCCTGATCTCCAAAGGCAATTCAAAATTTACTTTAATCTGAAAACAGGACTTTGGGCTACTGAGCAACAGATCAGTTCTTTTACTCAGCCCAGGTGAGACGCTTATGACACCTGTGGTTCAGCAGTGGCTTGGCACTAACATTTATAGCCCATTTCCTGGACCCATCTGTGTGGTGGCTCTTGATTTTTTCACTCTAGCCTCAGTCCACTCCTCATGAGGTCCCCCCAAAGTTCTCGAGTCTGATTTGTTTGTCAATCCTCTGAAGGCTAAGCTTATCCCTGTTGCTTGTGCACCTTTTTTTTTTTTTTACCACATTCTCTTTTCGAGTCAACTTTCTATGAATAAGCTCTGATACAGCCTCTGAGAACAGCCTGCCCTTTCAGCAGTGACCTTCTGTGGCTTACCCTCCTTATGGACAGTACTAAACCAGAGTGAGAGAATGAAGCCTTGGGAAACCTTTGCAAACTGGACTTCTCCAGAATATTCTAACATTTTGAGATAGTTTTTATGAGCTGTGAGCTGTAGTCATCAATATTAAAACAAAAAAGTCTTGAAATATGTCACTTTGAGAGGAATCTAGACTATATGAAATACATGTGAAAAAATATCTTACATAATATTCAATTCTTTGAGATACACCTGTATGTCTGACTATGGCAGGACAGTATCTTGAGGTCAAATTTGATTCAGACATGTACCTCATGAAAAACGACCTTTAAACATACTTTTTAAATATAAAGACTACATAATTGCTTTAACTAATGACTTAATATTTTTACAGTTTGTTTTTTTCCCCCTTAATGTTTATAATTTCATTTTTAGAACCATCATTCAAACACTGGTTTACCTAGTTCACAGTCATACAAGGAATGTATGACTTTTATTTGCAGTGCTTGTATGAGAGATTGTTAGTGCTTAACAAATTTATTAGACCACCACCAAAAGTAAGGTTTATGCCACAGCTGCCCTAAATTAACAGCACTGGTAAAACCAAAATTATTTTTTATGTTTCTGCAATGGTTAATACACCAATATGTAGAAGCTCTTTAACCCAAATGATACTTTTAATGCTAAAATATAATTATTATTGTTATCCATTAATTTTTAAATTTACTGATTTACAAAAAAACCCTGAAAAAACAGTAAAGCACATTATTATTTCTTGATTAATATGTCAAATTATATTTATTTACTTGCATTCTATTTTTAGTGGTCGAATGTTATGCCTGGTTCATTTCTGACTTCTCAGAGAAGCCCAGTGAGCCGGCTCAAATTTGGGTGTAAAAAGGTAAATTCAGTTTGAAATTCCTCATTCCTGTTCAAAATGATAAAACGTGGAGAGCCCACTGAAAAGAAAGAGTCCACATTAAAGCACTTCATGATGCTGGATTGTCTCTGAGACAGGTGGTCTAATAAATTTGTTAAGCACTGTATTTATCAATAAAACGTATTAAAAAATACCATAACATATTTTTTTCTCATATTTATTTGTTATTTTGTTGTCAAATTCGTCAAGTTTTTGTTTTGTGTAGGCCAACAATATCTCAAGAAACAATATCTCTACTAACACATTTTAGTAAGCATGAAGCAAAGAAAAGCCCTTTGTATTAGAGGTGCATAAAGGGGTTGTACTATGATCAATATTTTCCAGATGTGTTATGTGCACTATATGGGGTACTTGATTATAGCAGTAAATTGGTTAAACTTTTCAAATAATTTTGCTTTTTCTGTCATCCTCTCTGTTCTCCAGCAGAGGGCCTCCTTCATAATGATGCACTTCAGTCCATTTAATGATCAGCTTATCTTGCTCCTGACCAACACTGTTTAACACAGCTTTAATGGATAGATAACACTAAAACAGCAAGCCTTATATAGTGGTTTGGCCTATAATGGGGTGACAAAAATTCACTTTGTGCTAACAACAAAAGTTTTTTGGAAAAAAAAATAGGCCACTGGTATGATATTCTAATAACTGACTTCATGAGAAGTGATCAGAAAGAAGTAAACCTCTATGAGGTTAGAGCTTAAAACACTGAAGAAAAACTTGCTCTGACTTTTTAGGATTTAATGAGATCATTGATGAAGAGAGAAACTGTAAATTTAGTAAGATTATAATAATTAGGAATGGATTTTTGCTGATATCCAATATGCAGATATTCACAAATGTATTTATTTCAGCTGTTACCAGTATTAATACCAATAGATAAATGTAGTTCAGATCTGAAACTACAGTTCTTAAAATGCACTTTAATGTTTAAGGCTGAACAAAGAAACAAACTTCAGTTCTAAGACCACACGTTAACATTTAAAGAGTGAGGACAAACAAAAGAAAAGACTTCAGCTTAGTTAAGACTATTGGTACTGCCTTAAAGTCCACAAATGTATTTGTACATATAAACAAGAATAATACACGCCATATTTATAGCCAATATATTGGTTATAAAGATAACTGTTAATGAACTCTTTGAGCTTACATCTGCTCATAAGAGTACCTATAATATCATGCATTCCTAATTATAGTCATAACTATACAAAGCTTAGTTCTGACAAAGCTGTCTCACTGGACAGAAGTAAGGATATACGAAAAGAAACATTACTTGACTTTTCTTTGTGCAGTATGTTTCACACCGCCTCAACCTAGAGATCTCCAAACTTTAAATGCTTTTACAACTGAGTGTTTAGATTAATCTCATTCCTCAGAATCACACTGCAGACCCTAAATTTAATAGTTTTATGATAAATCTAATTTCTTTTTAAAATATAGATAAATGTTCACACAGGCCTGCCCACAGAATTGGCTGGGCCCCTGAAATCCCCAGACAATGGGCCTACCCCATTTGTGATTTACTGATGATATTAAGGCATGCATGTTTAATGCCACTTTGCCATTTTTTGTCCATTTTTGCCAATGTTTAGCCACTTTTTGCCACTTCAAACCCATTTTCTGCCTATTCATGACACTTGTGCTACTTCTAGCCTTTTTTGCCCCTGTTTTGCCACTGCATGCCAATTTTTGCCACTTCTGAAACTTTTTGCCCATTTTTACAACTTCTTTTACTACACCAATTTTTGCTGGTTTTCACCAATTTTTGCTAGTTTTCACCTATTTCTTGCCTCTTTTCACGATAATATAATTATTTTCCATTAAAGTTGTCTACTTTTTTATGCTTTATTTTCTGCATCCTGACATTTGTGCACATCATGGCTTAGTTTTGAAGTCTGACATTACTTCCAAATAGTTTAGTTCAATGTGCCCTTCCACATTGTTAACATTAGCAATAAAAAGGTTATTCTGTTTTAAAAAAAATGGTTTACATTATGAAAAAGGCTTGACTGTAACACAGCACAATTAAATACGTGAAATTCATTTTAGGCTGCTCTGATGAGAGTGGTTATTTTTCCCCTATAGATATAGGAAGTTTAGTTTTTATGGCATGTGCAATATGCAACAATAGCATAGCTATTAAATAAATGAACTGTTAACAGTAGATATGGGAGCCAGTAGGTAAACCTCAGCTTGTCTTTTGAGTCTCCAAACTGACCCACTAAACATGACTCACCCAGGAAGCTGCAGGATGTGTCATCATCTTTAATTTGAGACTAATTACATGCATGCATAATAAACACAGCCTAATGGAAAATCATTCAAACAGTTTTAGCATAACTACGGGTTTTCAATACTCAGTGCTTAATTCATAGTTGCAGGGTGCAGCTTCATTCGAGACTGAATAAATATACTTATGAAAAAGGATAGAATATAAACACTATGCTCATCTAAGAGGGCAACAGAGTGATATTTTAAATTATTTTTGGACTGTTTTCACTTTATTGAACAGGACAGATAAAAAAGCTCTTAAGACTTAAGGATTAATGCATGGTATCAAATCCTGATTTTGCTAACTGTGACAGCCATTTTGCCATTGCCTAACTCACCAAAATTAGAGGTATGGTTAGATGGACAGCTGAACCAGGAAGGAAGCAGTCACTGTTTTGAAAAATGGCTAAGGAGAGCCAGTGTATCCATTACCTGAAATCAAAACTGTATGGATGTAATCTTGCTATAAACGGTATGAATGCAGCCTTACTTACTGTATGATAGCAACTCTCCTTACTGTATGAATTCAGCCTAACTGTATGGATGTAGCCTTGCTATAAACTGTATGAATGCAGCCTTCCTAACTGTATAAATGTAACCTTTCCAGCTGTATGATTTCCACCTTCCTTTTTGTATGGATGCAACCCTTCCCATTAAGTGGAACACAACCTTCCTATTGACTGTTTGAATGCAACCCTCTTAACTGTATGAATGCAACCCATATGCAGCCTTCCTTTCCTTTCTAATTTGGCAATGCTATTGGCTGTATGAAAGCATAGCTCCTACTTTCAGCATGAATGAAGCCTTCCTTTTGGTCATTCGAAGGCATTTCTCCTATCAATTGTATAAAAACTGACCTCCTTCATGCTGTTCTAATGCAGCACATCTCTTGACTGTCTGGAAGCCGGGCTCCATCCGGCTGCTTTAATTTAGCTCTTCTATTTACTGTATGATTGCAGTGATAATTTAGCCAGTACAGGGTTTAGCAGACCCCCAAACTTTCCATTTCAATACTAATACTTATGACAATGTCAGTTAAGAAAGAGCAAAATGACAGTCACCATTAGCAAAATCATTATTTAAAAAAAAAACAAGCTTAATGCTTTTCTAATTTAACATGATTTTTTCAGAATTTATCTCATTAGACTTTTCAAATTAAAACCAGGGCTTTTTCATAGCCTTTAAAGGGATACTTCAACATTTTGACAAATTTGCCCATTGCCACAATTCCTATAATCTCAGTAATAGGTTTGTTTCCTTTAGTAGTCGGTGCAAGCTGTTTTTAGATCTGGGGGGACTGATATACCAGCTGCACAGCTAAAACTATGGAAGCAGACGGAATTTTTTGCTTTCCCTCATCAAACTCATCAAATACACAATCCAACAACTCCAAAATGCTCTCGTGGACAAGTTGTGACCTGCATATTCACCACGCTATGAAATATTAATGTATAATTATGTAACATTATGACATATGAAGCAAATACTCTGAACTATTTCTTGAGTAAACCACTGGGCGGAGTGACACAGTGCAGCAGCCATGTCTGGAGTGTAGTTCCTGCTTTGCATTTAACTTTAAAACATCTCCATCTCATAATGTTCCATGATTATTTCATAGCGTGGTGAATGTGCAGGTCACAACTTGTCCAAGAGTGCGTTTTGGAGTTGTTGGATTGTGTATTTGATGTACGACGGCGTATTAGGGCCAAACGAAGAGAAAAACAAAATAAAAGAATTATTATTATTATTATTATTACTATTATTATTATTATTATTTACATTCCGAGAATAAAGTCATAATATTACGAGAATAAAGTTGTATTATTACGAGAAAAAAAATCGTAACATTACGAGAAAAAAAGTTGTAATATTATGAGAATAAAGTCGTAATATTACAAGAAAAAAGTTGTAATATTACGAGAATAAAATACTACAAGAAAGAAAGTCTGCCGGGGCAGCGCCTCCATTAAAATGAGCAATGTTGAGCATGTTGTGAATATACTTTAGTATCGGTTTCACAAATAAGGAAATACTTTATCTTTTGGCACATCAGCATCAAATTATCAGAATCAGGACAATACTCCGTCATAGATCCAAGGCGCCACGGCAGACTGTCTTCCTTGTAATATTACGACTTTTATCTCGTAATAGTACGACTTTTTTCTTGTGATATTATGACTTTTTCTCATAATATTACGACTTCATTCTCGTAATATTATGACTTTATTCTTGTAACATCAAAAAATATACATATATTCTTTTTTTTTCTCTCTTCGTGTGGCCCTAATACTCCGTCGTATTGATGAGTCTGATGAGGGAAGGCAAAAAATTCCATCTGCTTCCATTGCGTTAGCTGTGCAGCTGGTATATCGGTCCCCCCAGATCTAGAAACAGCTTGCACTGACAACTAAAGGAAATGAACCTATTACAAAGACTATAGGAGTTATGGTAATGGGCGAATTTGCCAAAATATTGAAGTATCCCTTTAAGGTCTAAGGTATAAAATCTCAGATTTAGATTTTTTTTTCCTAAAATTTCTAGATTTGTGGTGTCCACTGAATATGGCAGCAACTGCCATTTGACTTTTTTTTTTAATCAACAAATGCTATCTTATGTTTTTTTTATGTTTTGTTTTGTTTCTTTTGCAGGGAAAAACAGTGTACATTCATGTACATTCCAAGGATGTATGCTTGACATGAACCTTCTTTTATCGATATCATTATTTCACTTCTTGATCGACATGCACTATGAATATCCAGTATCTACCAAAACTTTGCAAAACTAATGCAGCCTTTTAAAAAAAAATTAAGACTCAGTAGGGAGTTTTCCAGGAGAAAACAGTAGGTTGGTAGGCGACTTTTGTCTGTGTTTGTGAATAAAAAGGAAAAACAACAAAAGTAATAATAATTGAAAACAATAATATTTTATAATAATAATAATAATAATAATGATACCAAATTTCATCCAGAAAAGTTCAATGATAATGACTAAGGCAAATTAAAGGTCATATTTAAACATTTCAGTGATTAATGTGATCACAAATAAAGTGCCCAGAGTGCATAAAATACATTTAAAATAAAGCTTTTTACTCAAAATCAGGAACAGAAACCCCCAGACCCCCTGAGGTCTGGGCTGTGCCTTAATAGACCCAACGGCGTCCTTATATATTTTCACTTTGAAGACATCTCAAATCATCAACACTGAATTCCTTTTCTAACATTTTAAGAAAAAAAATCCTAGGCCAACATTCGTGAGTAAACCTCAGTAACTTTCTCAACTTTCTCAGAGGTGATGAAGAAGAGGTGCTGGGGGTGTGGAGGCACCAAATTTGAATCTCGGCAAGGGCACTAACATGGCTAGAGCCGGCCCTGCTTTACATTTTAATTAAAGTATGGGCCAAGAAGGCGCTAAGCAGACATAAATCTTTAGGTAATCCTTTTTACCCGTTATTATGATAAGTTCATGTGTGAAATCTTACCAAATGTCTGGTTGATGTAGCATTCAAACATTGAATCAATCTGAACCATCATATTTTCATAATATGGCGTTTAAGTTTAATTTTAAGCTTTTTTCAGTGTGTACAGTGTGAATGGATAAGCTGTGAGCTGATGCGGTAAACTTTTGACGTGCTGTTTTTAGGCTCCTATCTCTTTAAGAGAGGTCACCTGGGAGGGGGACAGGTGTGAGCCGCTGTAACATCATGTTAACCCGGGACAGGAGATACTTCTGCTCCCCTCTAAAAAACTTCACCACGACTCCCGTGTGCTGTTAGGTCAAAGTCATGATGGTATGTCTGACTCACTTCTGCTCTGTGCACGGCAGAGCTCGAGCTCTTCACGCCAACTCCACCGTCAGTGACGTCTGCGTCACGTGTCCGTCTCTTCCCTCGGTACGTCCGTCGTATTTTCCTCCCCTCCACTGCCTGCTTCAACACTGAGAGCCACTCGAAATAAACAAGCGAAAAAAGGGGTCGTAGAAGGGACCGGTCTCGCTCCTGTGTCACGCGTATCACCAGCCGATGGACAGAGGGGGCTTACACCTATAAGTTACCATCAGTAAAGCCCAACCTCCCGTCAGTCTGAGCCCATATCATTGTAAACTTTTTTAAACCCTCCGCCGCATACACTGCGCTCCGACAAAAGCGAGGTGAGTGTGGTTTTCTGATACACCTTTTCACAAGTGTTTCACCTTTCCCAAACTTGTGTGCGAGCTATTGTGGAGGCTTACCTTTGCGGGCTGCGCTTTGGCTCAGCAGTGCTGGCCAGCTGCATGTCGCCTGCTTAAAATGGCGACAGCCAACGGGGGGAGAGAGAGGAGTTCTTTTGGGCTAGGGGCTTGCCGTCCTCTCAACTCTGAATTTGCTCCGATGTTAAAAACCTGTCATATAGGCAAGCCCATTAAGTTGGGGCTCACTCCTCCTAACTTGAGCGGAAGATGAACACGCATCATTTTCGTTAATGTTTGACGCTGCTGCGCTCAGGGACTAGAGCTACAGTCATACCACTTTGTCTTGAGGTTATATCTCAGAATATCTCTGTCAAATCAAGCTTTTGACAACAGACATGTTCATTTAAAACTATTAAGTTGTCAGTGTTTTATTTTAAAGCCATAGCGTTACGATATTTTTTGTCAGCATCCGGCAAATTCCCCCACTTCTTCTATTATGAATGAAGACGTTAAATCACTTTCACCTAGTATCAAATAACGACTGAACTTGCTTTTTATAATCACCCTTCGAATATAAGAAGTTAATATGGTTATCAACAGCCTCGTGTCAGTAGACCTATTATTATAGGTTAGTGTGTCTGTAGGCTGTGCTTCAATGCAGCAACACTTGATAGAAACCATAAACAGAGTCTAGGCTATTTTCCACATTGCCCAACAGTCTGTTATGAGTTTGCAAGCTGTTGTTGCCTTGGTTATTTATCATGTCAGTGTTGTCATGAGTGTGTGACTCCAGGGATTAGAGCAAAGCTTTCCCAGACAGCTAGTTTGTGTCTGATGTGTCCACGTGAGTCCCAGGCATAGACAAGCAGCTTAATCCAGCTATCTATTTATCAGTGTTCACCTTAAACTGTCTGTAAAGGACAGGCTCCATGTTATTGATCTTAACTATACAAAAGGAAATCACTTAGTTTCAGCTTTGATATGAACAGTGATGCATGCCAGATGTTATTCATAGCATTATAAAGTTTGTTGACATTAGGATTATTCTCAATATAATAGTGTAATTATGCCATGAGTTCACTGTTTGAGCTGTGTTGATGCTAGAGCTCAATGGATGTACACTGAATAGTAGCACTCACCCTTCCAGTCACCTCCTCCCTTCCACCCCTATTTCTCCCCCTTTCTGTCCATCAGTTGCAGGTTTGAAGCAGAATCAGGGTTAGATGCTTAGCATGAAGGGGTTTATCACCTCCAACCCAAATGAAATGTGTATATTTCTCTTTCCTTAGCAGTCTGTTGTTTGTTAGGCTTTCTTCATTTAGAAGATGAGCATACCAGAGTGTCTCAGAACTCATTTAAATGTCTTTGCGGCAGCAAGTTTCATCTCCTCTCTGTAATGACAATTTGTTTCCAGATCTCCTCCAAGAATGACCGCAAAAACCGACTCAGCTGCTGCTTCAGAGCCTTTTCTCGCAATCTTCTGGGCAAAGCAGCGCGATCCAATCACACATCCAGACAGAGTGAGCAGGTTCGGGTCAGCAGCAATAGCAGCCTCTTGCTCTGCTTGGCTGGGTAACAGCTTGTTAAGTCAGCCATTTTAGGTTGGACAGCACAGAGCATGGTGCTCCGCCATTTTTTTCTCTCCCTCCCCTCTCAGCAACCCAGTTTTAATGCATGCACTGGCAGTGGCCACAGCAATGCAGCCATCTGCAACCCACAGAGCCATCCGCTGCCTGACCTAAGATCAGCCCAGGAGTAGAGACACAGGCACTGAGGGTTTGATTGTAATGATTGAAATCATGCTCATGAGAAGTCTATTTAAACAAAAGGTGTAGCTGTGACCGTCAGTGAAGGTATGACTGAGTGGAGTTGATCTAGAGGTTAGTTGGAGCCATGTCTGGCTAAGATGGGAGCACATTAAGTCACTGCCAATGTGTTTGTGTATAAGGTAGGGAGAGAAAATGGCGAGGGATTTCAGTTTGGGCACAATAAAGGGAAAAAACACAACAGGGTTTTGGCAGAGAGGTTCATGTTTTGGTGCAGGCTTAATAATTAGCTTCAGTTCACTCAGGAATACAGGTACTCCATCTGATTGCATCTTCCAGATTTCTCAGCCTTGGTTATGCATCCATGCCTGTGTCTTCTACAGTGAGAACAGAGGCCCCTGCAGGCCTCAGGCCCCTGTAGACCAAACACAAGTGCCACTGAGAGTAAAGAAGAGAGCTGAAGCTGAGGGAGATGCCTGGACAGGGTCTCACACACTGAATGAACAGGAAGAGACATCAGCAGCCAATAGAGTGACTTGGTGACGGCGACCACACCTAGCCTGGAGACATCAACACCGCGTGAGAGAGGCACTGAAATAGGAGCAGGGCAGGGACTCTCCAAATACCACTCACAGGGGTGTGTGGAACAAACAAGGCCGACCAGAGCCAGGGACTGGATGGCATAGGAGATGTGTGCACGCTGGTGTAGGCCTGAGTGTTTACCCACACGCATGTGCTTTAGAGAACCGAGCTGGTGGGAGAGAGAAAGAGAGATAGAGCGAGGGAGGGGGGATAGGAGGTGGTTGCCATGGGGACAGTAACACACCAGTGGCGCTGCCGACCTGTCTCCCTGGGCCAAACTTGCTGGGAGAGGGAGGAGAAGAAGGAACGGAGGGAGGGGAAGCAGAGGGCTCAGAGACGGCTGGAGAAGGAGGGGGAGAGGGAGGAAAGAGGAAGCAAGAAATGGAGCAAACTGCTTCTGTTGTACACCTTTTTACAAACAACACGTAGAATATTAACGTTACACCTGTATTCTCAGCTAGGTGAGAGGAGGAACATGCAGCTATGCTATGCAGCCAAACTGGCATACACCTAGCGCGTGTGCTATTATTGGCCTGCACTCAGAGGATATAACCCAGGCCTAGACAAGAGTCAGACCAGGGGATAAAAGGAGGTCACACCGTGCTGGGCCAATGATGAGGCCTACATAATATAGGTTTTGAATCAGGAGGATGAAAACATTGTCTTTGTGTGTCACTGGCAGATCTCTGACGCTCACAAACAGGAAAAAACTGGCAGCCTCACTACCTCAGTAAACAAGCCTCACACAGGCATGCAGGCAGCCACCCCCGCACGCCACATACACACACACACACACACACACACACACACACACACACACAACACGAGCACTCAAGCGCCCCCACCCACCCCACCTCCCTTCTCTCTACTCTCAATCTCACAGGAAACCCACACATGCAAACGCTGACACACATAGACACATCAGCACAGGGTCGGCCAACGTATGTGCAACATCGAATTAAAGTTTCTGGCCGATGAGTCGACAGCGTTGCTGAGACATGAGCTGCCAATTCCGTCCTGCCAATAATAGCTTGACTTGTGCATTGTGTCACTCTCACCTGTGCAAGGCCTCTGGGTGTTTGCTGGTAGCTGCCCTTGTTCAGACACAACTTTTGTCTGCAGATGTGCTTGCACAGTTCTGGTTTTGTGGCTTTTTGAATGCAATCAGTGTGAAAGGTTGATTGTGTAGCCAAAGATATGCACAAACATGATTCAATACTGCAAGAGAACTTGAGTTTTGGGTTCATTTTGGTGAAGTTGTTGGCATGAAATGCATGTAAGGGCACATGCAGAGACAGAAGCTGAACTTCAAGTTGTGTCCACTGACTGAAGAGCTCTGGTTGGAACATTCCAGGCTTTGCAGTGCAGCTAAGAGGGAGGGAGGGGAGGAAGGACTGTGTGATTCTAGTTAGGAGCAAGAAGGGGGCGTTGAAGTGCGGGGGTTAGCTGGATGGGTTGGTGTCGGGGGGTATCGGAAGAAAAAATTCCACCCTGAAACACCTCAGTGCTTCCTCCACGACTGTTAACACCCCTCCTCACCCCAAACCGGCTGCCCATCCCCCACCAACCTCTACCGTTCAGCTCTCCTTCTCCTCTCCTCTCCTCTGCCCACCCACACCCAACAGCACCACGTGATGGATGGCTGAAACTGCCCACCCATAAGCCTTTGTGTTGGTCATGTGACCAGCCTGCCTTGGCAGAGCCGTGCCCCCTGATGCATAACTGAATGGCAAGGGAAAAGGAGGGGTGCACCACAGCACTTACTGAAGGGCAGTTACTCTCTCTAGGGGGTGCAGGGGGGAATAAGGGGCATCACGTTCCCTGAACAGTAGCAAACTTCATTAGCCTGTTAACCCCTCACAGACCTCTCTTAAAACAGACAAAGATGACCACCTTGATATCAGCCCAATTGAGCTTTTATTATAACTTAATGATGCTGTTTACATTTGGTTTAAACTTGAAAATTAAAAAAGTTGGCCAGTGATGGCGACTGACAACAACCTGCAGTTACTAAAATCCCTAGAGCGACTCAAAATAGAACTGAAGTCAAAGGCTTTCACCTTTAATGAACTTGTGTGTGAAAATCTGTAACACCCCAGTCCTGTGAGGGTTAACCGGGCCATGAGCTAATGTACCGTGACCTGCAAGGCTGTATTTGAGTACAAAAGAAGTTACACATGGCTTGAGAGAACTGGCTTTGTTGTGTGATGACACTGACTTGGAGTATGATGCGTACCTGACAGCAACAGGGCAGCATTGTGCACAAAGAATATATGTTTTGTCTCAAACTAGTCCTTGACAACTTTGAAATTTTCATGGGAATCCTCTGTTTGTGCATAGATTATTTCACATTTAGCCTGCCGACCAAAAGCCTGGGTTTGGTTTCAGTTGCAAGGGAGGTATCTTTGCAAAAGGAGGGGCTGGATTTTAAAAGGTTTTAAGGTTTTCCTGTTGAACTTTCTGGCTGCTCCAAGATTGAGGTGTAATGTTGGTGCAGAGTGATCTGGAGGGTGATTGTCCTCAAGCTGTTCTCCAATACTTTATCACTACCTCTGTGGAAGGAAGGGCGGGAGCGGAGGAAAAAGGGAGGTGAAACTACTCCACAGGAAGCTTTGCCATTTTGAAGAGAAGAGATGTTGAATAGAAAATCCAGAGATTATTGCTCTTACTCTGTTTCTATCTGTGCGTCCCTTTCGGCGAAAACACCATTTTTCATCGGATCCTCTGTCAAACCACCTACTACGACAACTATAAAATAGAACCTATCGATTACAATTGAAAATTTTGTGCTAATTTCCATTTAGGTGTGCAGTGAAGCTGCATAGGCCGAGTTGGAAGAAAATACAGAATGTGCTCTCTCTGTGGGGGTGTGTCTGAACGAGGGGAAGTGAGACGGAGTTGCATGGGGGAGGGGAAAGAAGGGGGTAGGACAGGAGCTCTCCCAAAAAGCCTTTGGTGAAGAAGCAGACTGAGCTTGTTTGAACACCACTCATAAAAGACATATCCTTGAGTTTCATGGAGCAAGAGAGATGGGGAGAAGACTTTTAGATTAGAGACTTCAAAACAACATCAGGTATCCTTTTGCAAGGTCTTATCATGACTTTTTTTTTTTTTTTTTTTTTTACCTGTAAGCATCCAGTAGTGCATTATTTTTTGTCCAACTGAAAGGAAAAAAGCTTGCTTTCTCTATTTGTATCCTATTCAAGATTAAATGTAAAAATTCTGTCTCGAAACAAATTCTCTCCAAGCATTCACAGATGTACAGTTTTGCATATTGACATGTTCTCTTCCATTTTCAGATTTTCCTTCACAACTCCTGCAAGAACCACAAGTGGACCCATGGACATGATGTGCTGTCCTCCCTTCTTCAGCCCTGGTCTATAGTCATCTACAGACGACCTTTTTTCTCACTCATTTTGTACACGAGCCATTTGACCATCCTGCCCCACTTTGTGGTCAACCATGGCCAGCAAGAGGAAGTCAACGATTCCTTGTATGATCCCGAGCAAGATCGCCCGCCCAATAGAGGAGGTTGAACGGGACTCCCCTGTCTCTTTGAGTCAGTCAAGGATTTCAAGTGGGGGCAGGCATAGCCCCCTCGATCCAGGAGATTCTTACAAACCAGACACAGGGGACGCTGTAAAAGACAGCGCTGGCACTTACACCTGCAAGCCTTGCAACTTTGAAACCCACGACCTTAACTTGTTCTTGGATCATGTGTACTCTGGGCACCCTGACTTCCGTGCGGACCCCAGCTTCTTTTGTGTTAACTGCGGGGTTTCTGCACCCAAGTTCGAGGGGCTGGCCCTGCATAATGCCAGGGTTCACCCAAGCACACTGAACACGACTTTGCAGCTGAGAAAGAGGGACAGGAGAGTAGTAGTGGAGCAGAATCTGGTGAGTGGGGGGGACAGCGAGATTTCCATCACAAAAACCCCGATTATGAGGATGCTGAAGGGGAAATCGGAACCTAAACGGATAGTTGTGTCGCACACAGTCTCAGATGAACCTTCTTTAGACCCACACTCTATCTCTGCCTCGAAGGAAAGCGAGAGAAAAGACACTGCACCAGTGACTGTCACTCATGTTCCCACAATTGTCCACAATGGGACGACAAAGGTCACTCTTCCCTCGGCAATCCAGATAGTCAACGGCTCTGGAGCGTTACCGATGCTGAAGACTCCAATCACACAGGTTGGTGGTAGATCTTGGTTTCTCTTTGTTTGTATTTTTGATATGACTGAATCTGATTCTTGTCAATCACTTTCCTACAGGTGGTATCAGTGGTTCAAAACAGAAGCTTTAATCAATCAGCATCAGTTACAGCCTCATCAAATGCTTCCTCTACTCCTTCGCCTTCTTCCTCCAAAAATCTCCCCAAGGTAGATGCTTCGATTTATATTTGTGTATGTTTTTTTTGGGTGATTTCAAATAGTTTTAGAACCTACTGCTCATTTTCTCCTTTTTCCTCCAAGGTGATGATTCCTTTGAGCAGCATCCCTACCTACAGTGCCTCTATGGATTCCTCTTCCTTCTTGAAGACCTCCTTTAGTAAGTTCCCATACCCCACCAAGGCTGAGCTCTGCTACCTGACCGTGGTCACAAAGTTCCCAGAGGAGCAAATCAAGATCTGGTTCACTGCACAGAGACTCAAACAAGGCATCAGCTGGTCACCTGAGGAGATTGAAGAGGCACGGAGGAAGATGTTCAATACCATCATTCAGACTACACCCGCCAGCTCACAGAACCAGAGTCACTGCAGCCCTGCTCAACACACTATCACAGTCCTGCCCGCCTCACTGGGGGCTGCTGGGATCCCTCACATCCTGCAGGGCTCTCTCGTCAGTCAGGGAGGGGTAATTGTCACGCAGCCGGTAATGGCGAATGGCATCCAGGTTAGCAGTGCTCCTGTGGCCTTGGCTGTGACACCCAAGCCCCAGGCAGCAGCTCGCCCCATGATGCAGGCCCGTCCTGCTGCGGCTCTGGTGGCAGACAAAGGTGTCAGCATGGTGGTGGGGACAGTGGGCAGCAGCAACACTGGCAGCAACATTGTTAGCAGTAACAGTAGTAGGAGTGGTGGAGGAGGAGTTGTTACTACGAGCAGTCAAGGTAGTGTCATCAACCTTAGTGTTGGAAGCAGTAACCATAGTAAGGGGAGCAGTGTCAATGGAAAACACAGAGGGGCCAGTGCAGACTGCAATGACAAGAGCAATAGTAATGTTAGCAGCCATGCTAATGCTAAAAACACTGATAGCAGCAAAGCCAACAACACCAGCACTGTGCAGAGTAAGAACACAGAGAATAAAACCAGCACAGACAGAAAGTCTAATAACAATCACAGCAGAGCAGGCAGTGATGGACAGAAGAGCAAAAGTACCGATGGAAGCAGCGACAAAAACAACCCAACCAGCACAAGCACAGACGACGTAGAGCCCCCCATGAGTGACTCTCCAACCATCAAACTGGAGGATGCCCCTTCCCCTGCATCAAAGTCCTCCTCCCCAGCTCCTTCGAGCAGCACGTCCGGCTCTCGGACTCCCGTTAACTCATTTCTGGACCCAAGTTTCTTCAAGGGCAAGAAGTCTCAGGAGCAGCTCACTGCTCTGAAGGACAGCTTTCAGGTCAGCCAGTTCCCCGACCAAGAAGAGGTGGACCGCCTCATCGCTCTGACCGGGCTCACAGTGCGAGAAGTCCGCAAGTGGTTCAGTGACAAGCGCTATCACTATCGCAACATCAAGGGTTCACGCACTACAGGTGGACAGAGCAAATCACGCTCGGCAGGGGAAGCAGGGAACGGTTCTAGCACACCAGGGAGTGGCGCTGCTGGCAGTGCCAATCCAGTTGATCTGTCTGACAGCGGCAGCAGCTCTGGTTCAAAAACGCCCCAGCACACCTCTGCACCCTTGAGTCCAACTGCATCACAGACCCCCACATCTCCCACTACACCATCCCGCCGACATACCAGAGCTCCTTCACCTGATTTCACAGCTATACGCTACAAGGAGAGAGAACCACATCAGGTGAGATCCTGCATAAGAATGCTAAGCAGGGTTCTATGGTCAGCAAATTTTATCATGCAGAAAATGTGTGTATCATTGTCTATCTTCTCTTCTTATAATGGTTAAAACATACACATGATCATTATTTCAGTCTGACAGAATCAGACAGCTGGGTTTAGGTCTTCTTTTCTTTTTGCACGAGAAGCCTGAGTTAATTGAGAAGTTCAAATTCAGCCTTGTGGTACCTGATATCTCAACTATTCCTTAAAAGTTAACCAAAGAAAGATAGGGTATGTTGAGCTCGCTTTGCGGTATACCCCCTAGTTAACATCACATACGTACAAAAACAGATCGTTTATTCTTCTTCCCACTGGAATGGTTTAATGCTTTTGTTATTCTTTGTTTCTCCTTCAAGCATCTAAAAGTAAAGACAAAGATAAACAGTGCCTGCTGGGTGTTGAAGTATTAAAAGTCTAAAAATCTGTGTAGAAAAAAATTAAGACTTTTAAAAAGTATTTAAAAATCTTGAATGCAAAACCATAAAGTCATAAATTTTGTAGCTGCATTCACTTTTTGTATTATCAAGAGGTTGTAGGCTAGTTTTTCTGCCTTTATTTTTACATTTAGTTTTAAGTAGAATTTAAATTCCGATGGAACTCCACCAGATCCGGTGCCAGTCTGCATACTTCATAATGTTTACATTTTTATCTTACAAATTGAAGATGCAATGGTGTCTTAAAGTAAATTGAGAGATTCTTGAAAATGTCTTTAAAAAATGAAATTTGATGATCAGTTTTCTGTATATACTTTGACTTAGATCAGGGACATAAAAACAGAGTTTCAAAGAAGCATGCCCATGAATTCCCCTGCATTCTCAGTTTTTGACCTCAGTATTTCTGAAACCCTGTAAAACTGATGAGATTTTGGATGAATGGGAATTTGCATGCTTCTTAAACTGTTAAAATCTAATCAAGTGTAGTTGTCTGGTTTTAAACCAAAATAGATCTAATTGCTCTTACTTTGAGCCAAATGTAAATTAGAATCCAGTATAAAAATCTTGTTTTAAGAAACAAAAGGCAAAAATAAGATATTACACAAACAAACTTGGTTGGATTTAATTTTTTTCGATATTTACATTAACCACCACTAGCATTACAATCCTGGCTACCAACTGAACCAATCCATACCCTTTAGGCTGAAAAGATTATCCTGCTTGATCTCACTTTGATCTTGATTTTGTTCCTTTTCATTCTTCCCTAAAATGGTCTTCCAGCAATGTTCTGGGAGTGTCATGATTGCTCATGTAGGGGATTGTAAACACTGATAAATGCTATCTTAATCTCTGAATGTCAAACTGGTTTTCTTGTACTGAACCTTCTCCACTCCTGCGTTGTGTTTAGGTGAAGGCTCTTGAGACCAGTTTTGCCCAGGACCCTGACCCATCAGGAGAAGAAGTGGACCGACTGCGATGTGAGACCAAGATGACCAGACGGGAGATCCACGGCTGGTTCGCTGAGAGGAGGAAGAGAATGGCAGCTGAGAAAAGGAAAGAGGAGGCGGAGCGGGTGTTAAGAGAGGAGGAGGGGGAGGTAGACGGGGAGGAGAGACAGAAAGAGGATAGCTCAGGAGAACCTAAAGTTAACCCCATTAAGATCAATCTGAAGATGCTGAAGGTGACAGAAGCCAACGGCAAAGCAGAGGGCGAAAGCTCCAATAGCCCCGCTTTACCCCTTCAGTCCAGCAGCACATCCACATCTTCCCCATCCACTACTCCCAAATCCCCCCAGTCCTCCACCTCGACGCTCAAACCCTCCAACTCCCCAAAACTCACAGCCATGCGGGGTAAGAAGACGGCAGAGCAGCTGCAGCTGCTCAAACAAGTCTACGCACGGACACAGTGGCCCAGCGCCACCCAGTACGATGAACTGATCTCAGGAACAGGACTGCCCAGACCTGAGGTGGTACGCTGGTTCGGGGACTGTCGCTACGTGCAGAAGAACGGACAGCTGAAGTGGCTCGAGTCTCACCAGAACACGGCTCTGGAACAGGATCTAAAGAAGGGGAATGAACAGATTCTCCAAGCCCACCTGGACGCCCATGGTAGACTGGAGGAGCCACAGGTAATCATGACCACCAGTTTGTTCACAAATAACCCTCTTAAGTGGTTCAACAGCTGTGAAAAACTAAAGCTTGAGAACCATGTATAAATCAGTGCTTAAAGATATTACAAGATGTGAACATTTTACCAACTTTTTCTGCAGAGGAAAACATTCTTACATCCTATGAAACTGTCCGTGCTTAACTGGGCTTTGAGGAATCCCTGTTCATAACTTCTACAGAACATGTAAAGTAATTTATCTGTTTTAAAAACCAGATATGTCATGGACTTTCATCCAAATAACTTCATAGCAGCACACTGAAAGACAGTCACTTCCTTATTGAGTTAAATTGGCATTGGGGACTGATTAGCTTATTAGAAATGCAGCTCAGGAAGCAAAACTGAACCTTTCAAGTGATTGATTTGTATAAAAATTGTGGTTCAGTTGTATTTATATTTCAGTTGCACTCTGGTGTTTGTGAGTTGTCTCCAACTAAGGTTTTACATAATCAAATCTGATGGTCAGATGAAAAACATTTTTAAAAAAGTGGCATTTATAACCACAGCAAAATCAGCATTTACTAACAGCTAAGTTTAAACACACCTTGGATTTGGATGTTTTAAGTTATTGTGAATTGCTGTAAATTCAAGGAAATGTAGAATTAACAATAAGAGTTAGGTCTTCCTATTCTTCTGCCACTTAAAAAAAAAAAAAAAAAGTGAGGCAATTCTACAAAAAATTATATTATGAAATAAATTGAAAATTAGGCACCGATGGCCTGGTATTTACCTCGTGCCCCATGTATGTGGGCTGCATGGGTTCAAGTCCGGCCTTTGGCTCCTTTCCTACATGGTTCTCCCCCACTCTCTCATCCCTGTTTCCTATTCTATCCACCGTACTCCTCTATCAATAAAGGCATAAAAAAAAACAAATTATATCCTAAACAAATAAAAGTAAATCATTCCCTGGCTGTTTTGTTCGATTTCTGTTGCTTTCTTGGTGTATTAATTGAATAAATGCAAATGCAAAATAAATCAAAATTATGGGAAAGTGAGTCTTAATTATGAGATAAAAGTCTAAATCAGTGGTACTAAAAGGATCCGGCCTTAGGACCCACCACATGCTGTAATGTGAAGTAGGGACCCAAATGTATGATTTATGTTAAATTAATTCAACAAAATATGCAGAAATTTGGACCTTGGAAGGAACACAACAAAAGGCTGAACAAAGAGACTGGGAGGACACACATGTAAGCGTTTGATTTCACTGTGTTTTACAATTATCACACATTTTGGTTGTTTTTTTTGAAAGGTGACAAGACATTTACAAATTATTATAACTTTCTAAAAATGTTTCCGTATTAAAATACCAGGATAAATAAGTGAAAATGTCAAACAAAACAATCAGGATTTACTCCTGCACAATAAAGTAGTAATATCAGTGATATTTTGCCTGTTTTTTTTCCCTGAAATCGGTTCATGACCCACTGAAAGACCCACCAGTTGAGAACCACTGGTCTGAATAATGCAAAGTTTGTCATAACTATGAGATGGAAAGTAAAAAATATTAGAAAAATTTAAATGATCAGTCATCATTTTGAGATAAAAAGTCAAAATTATGAAAAGGAAATAATGATTTTGAGATTGTAAATCCGAAAAATAAATGAGATTAAAACTCATAGTAATGAGACAAAAATGTGAAATCATGAGATAAAAAATTAGAATTATTTTAAAAAATCAGAATTTTCAGATATATTGTCCTAATAATGAGATTAAAAGTTGAAATTATTGAAAAGGTCAAAACAAAAAGAAAAAAAGTTGAATCTATGAGTGAAAGTCAAAATTTTGAGAAAGTAAGTCATAATTATGAGATTGTAGATGAAACCATGAGGAAAAAAGTCTTTATGATTATATAGTCATATTAAGTTCAAATGAAGACAGTAGGTCAGAGTTATGAGACACAAAGTCATAATTTTGATTTATAATCTCTTAATTTTGAGATTTTTCTTCATAATTTAAATTTTTCTTCATAACTGACATTTTATCTTATCAGTTCATCTTTATATATCGCTGTAAGACTATCAATCATAATTTTGACTGTGACTGTTATTTCAGAATTATGATTTATCGTATCTCATAATAGTACTAACTAGCCTATATCTTACAAAAATGAATTTATACATTAAAATTTTGCCCTAAGATTTTTTTTAAAGAACTGCCTCATTTTTATATTTTTTCTTTTTTAATTGGCAGAAATGGTCTTCCATAGATTCTTTCACATTAACATGAAACAAACTTTTTTGCCACAAAGTGATGAGCAACAGCAGCTTTTACATGAGTAGTGAATAACCTACAGCAAGAGGTGGCTGTGTAATTTAATCTAAAAGACAGCTAATTACTAATATTTCAAATGTCAACATTGATCTGATAATTTTAGGTTGTAGTCAGAACAGAAAATGTTTCCATTACATTAAGATAACTATAAAGAAATCTTAATCTACTAAAGAGATGAAAATATTCACATCTCAGCCCTGCACATCCTCTAAGTCATAGCAGAGCACTAGAACTGTCTCTTCTTGATCCACAGTTGCGGGAACTGTCCGAGGCAAGCGGTCTAACAGCGGACCTGGTTCGATACTGGTTCTCTACTAAGTCGTCTTTGAAACAGTTGGAACAAACTGCCACTGCTCCAGTTGCTCAAGGTGCTGCAGCTGAGCCACAAACAGGATCCTCCCCTCTGGAGCCGCAGCCAGGGGGTGGGACGGAGGAGAAAATGGAGCAGTCGGTGTGTGGTGTCTCAACAGAAGCGGAGGAGGTCAATGCTGACGAGACTGTGGATCCTACTGAAGGTAGTCTTTGAGTTGAGGAGTCTGTAGGATGTGTCATACAGAGAGTGTTCTTTCAGGATACACTAAACATGGCGTAAAACATTAAAAGAGATCCACTTTGAGTTTATTTACTCAACTTGTTAATCTGTCATCATTTTTATATCAGTCAATACAAAATGGTCAAAAATAACATCCACAACCCGGATCAGTATCTTGGATATGCTTCTTTCTGACTGGGTAAACCCTTGAGATGTAAAATTGACAGTGTTTTTTAAAACTTAATCAGTAATTTCACCATTAAAATGGTTTGCACAATCAGTCAATTTTTATTCAGATTTCTTATATTGTCACACTGAAATGTTTCAGATCATCAAACAGATTTAAATGTTAGATAACGATAATCCAATTGAATACAAGATGTAGTTTTTAATCGATGATTTCATTATCAAGCGAGTAAAGCATCCAAATACTAGCCCTGTGGGAAAAAGTAATTGGCCTCAACAACTGCAGGTAACTGGCCATGAGTCTTCACACCATGGTGGAGGATTGTTGTCTCACTCCTCTTTGCAGAATTGTCTTAATTCAGCCACATCAGAGGGTTATCCAGCATGAATGGCCTGTATAAGGTCATGCCACAGCATCTCAATTTGATTTACATCCAGATGTTGCTTAGGCCACCTCAAACCTTCATTTTGTTTCAAGCCATTCAGAGGTGGACTTGCTGGTGTGTTTTAGATCATTTTTCTGCTGCATACCCCAAGTAAGCTTGAGCCTGAGGTCACTGATGGCCAAACATCCCCCTTTAGGATTTTCTGGTAGAGAGCAGAATTCACGGTTTGATCAGTTAAGGCACACCGCCCAGGTCATGAAGCAGTAAAGCAGCCCCAGACCATCACTGTACAACCAACATGTCTGACTGTTGGTATTATGGTCTTGTTTATGAAATTAGTTATGATGGGACACACCCCTTCCAAAAACTTCAGTTTAGGTCTTGTCAGTCCACAGAATATTTTTCCAAAAGTCTCGGGGTTCATCAGGATGTTTTCAGTCAAATGTGAGACAAGCCTTTGTGCTGTTTTTTGGAGCAGTGGTTTTGGCCTCGAAGCTCTCCCGTGGATGCCATTTTTTCCCCACTTTCATTCTTCTTATTGAATCACAAACACCAACCTTAACTGAGTCAAGTGAGGTCTGCAGGTCTTTCGGTGTTGTCCTTGGGTTTTTGTAACCTCCTGGATGAATTGTTGATGTGCTGTTGGAGAAATTTTGATAGGCCGAACAGTTATGAATGCCATGATTGTGTTGCTTTTTGGGATATTGTAGCCTATTTCACTTTGTCAGACAGGTTCTAGTTGAGGAAATTCTTGATTCAGGTTCCCAAAAAATATGGTTAATAACAGTGAATTCATGATTTCAAAAGGGGGGCAATTCCTGTTTCACATAGGGCCAGGTAGGTTTGGATGGCTTTTAGCCCCATTATAATCACAATCTTCATTTTTAAAACTAAAACTTGTATTTACTCGGGTTCTCTTTGTCTAATACTAAAATTTGTATGATCTAAGACATTTAAGTGTGACAGTATGTAAGAATCAAAAAGGGGACAAACACTGTTTCCACAGCACCATAACATATGGAAAGTATTTAGTTTAATGATTTAGTAATAGGGCAAAATAATAGAAAAATGTCTTGGGTTTTGAGATTTAAGTCATAATATTGTAGGAATATAGATTTGAATTTACAGGAATAGTCATGAGAAAAGAAATTTGTCATATTATGAGATTTATATTGTAAGTTATCAAGGTTCAAATTAACATGCCTGATGACGATTAAAAAGATTAAAGTTAAGAAATGCAACATTAATGTTTCATAAATTTATGACTCCAATAAAATTAGTAAAATTAATATCCTAATCTCAAAATCTTCTCTCTAATATTCATTTTAATTTGTTTTTTAATTCTGATGGGGTAAACTTGATGTTAAATGAAGATCATTGTAGATTAATCGCAACCACACCATGTGTAATTGTCTTTTAGATGGAGCAGGCAAATGCGCACAGATCATAATTATAAGTAACAAGGTGTGCTGTGACTGAAGCATGATGAGAAAGACTTATACATGTGGAGCTTGTTGTCATGGTGATGGATTTTTAATTTCTTTTTTAATTACAACAGGAACTGAGTGAAGAGGCCCTTTGTCTGAGGATTGGGGGTTCACAACGCAGGTGGTCTTTGTGTCAGCAGTCTGAGGGGAAAACGGCAGATGCTGCTGTAACAGGATCACTGGATGGACCTTGAAAAACCATCCTCACCCATCCTTACTCACCCTCCTTCCTCTACCCCTGGAGGTAGGCATGACCTCCCCCGCCACGTGAGATGGACGCTAAAGCCACTAACCCCCACTACTTCTGCAATCCATCCATCCATCAGACACCACACCCAGTCCCTGCCCTCCTTTCTCCCGTTCTGTCGACTCCTCCGCCACGCTACACAGACCTTCTCCTGTATCCTCCCATCCGCCATTTTCCCTTCAGAAGGAAGTTCCAGCCCAGACTGAAGCATGGATGTGGAGGAGGGAGGAGCAGCGTTTCTCTGACGTGTTTGTTCTGTCTGTCTGCTGGGATGGGTGTAAAGGAGGAAAAGAAGTAGACTTGGAGAAAGATGAGGAGGGAGAAAAAGGAGAAACTGAGACCATCAAGAGTTCTGTGGTTTAGGTTTGGACACTTACCAACCAAACTGAGATCAGTCGAGGATATCGGGGAGTTAAAACCATTCTGAGTTTGTTTAAGGGTACGAAAACTGCTCTGCTTTGCTGCAGGGTGCTTGCCTTGGCCTTACAGTAAATCCATTTATTTTTCTATGGTGTCATTCTCATACTCCTTTCCCCATCAAATTGCACTCACACTTTGACTTCATGCTTGCAGCTTCCTCTAGATGCTATCCAGGCTGCTCATAGTGTCTTATGTGAAACACAGCACTGATCTTCATTTGACTTTTCTTCTTTCTTTTTATTCTTACCTGTGCATAATATTTGGACATTTAACAGTCCGATTTGGAAGAAAAACATCCAAAGAAGGCAAGCACCCTGCTGTTGAAACGAAACAAAAAAAAGAGAAACAAGTGAAACACTTTAGTAGAACATCTGGAACCTGGTTTGTGTTTGTAGCATCAAGTGCTTCTTTACGTCACTGACGTGTTCGTTCGTTTGTATTTATGGGACTTTCCTATGAAATAAATCTGACTGTAAAAGAGCTGTGAACTTTTACCAGAGTTCCTTACTTAGGCTTGATGTATAATTTTTACAGGTGGTATTTGCAGAATAAACAGAATGTAATAAAGTTGTGGCTTTGAGTCGAATGGTGTACATTAAAGATGAGGATGCCTGATCGTGAGAATGACTAAAACAATGCTTTGGTTATGGACAGCATTAATATAGTACTGTGTGAATCTGATAGCTGGTTTAGTTTAAGTTGATGCTTTGGGGTCACTGATGCAAAAGGTGTTGGGCAAAACATGAGTAAGCCAATATATCATCGTCCTAACACGTGAGAAAGCTATCAACTCACTGGTGCCAAATATCTATTTATAGAAAAATGTGACTCCCTATGACTTACCCTGAACTTCAACTTTTCAGGGTATTTTTATATTATTTGGGGGTGTAAAATTTGCCTAATTATATGATTAAAAAAGCAATATGTCTACAAATGCCCCATTTGTTTCTTCCTACCAGGGCAGTTAAAGTAATTTTGAGGCCTTACCAATATGAGGCCTCTCTCATTTAGATAAAGGCAATCTGCAAGTGAATCAAATATTTTGAAGCATGTTTTCAGGTGACAAAGTCCATGGACTACAGGAAGTACCTGCATGTGAGATATAACAGCCAATAATACTTCATCAGCTCAGAGAAGCAAATACTTACTCAAACTCTCTTTATTGCTTTATTTTAACATCTGCAGACCAGGTGGGATATGTAAAAATTAAAATATCAAGCATTTAGACCCCCTTCACTTTTTCAAAGTTGGTATTTTGCAGCCTGATGCCACTTTTTTTTCTCAATCTACTCATATATATTTCCATAATTTAGTCTTAATCTAGGAACATCAGCATTTTTACACTTGATTTGTTTTTTAAAAAAATCTAATTTTATTCTTCTGATGTGAAACAGTTAAGTCAACCTGCTTTGAGACTTTGTAACACGTCTAAGACTTTACATTTCAGTATTTTCCAACTATTTCTGGCATCTAAAACAGTAATTCCCAAACCTTTATCCCTAGAGCCTCGCTACTTCCATCCAAGAAAAGCTTATATGAAAAAAAGGATGCACTGCTGTCAAAAACCAACATCAATTTGAAATGTTTCCTCTAAAAAAAATTCCTAAGACTGTGGGCCTACACATCTTCATATTACCAAATGATTTCTATAAACAGGTTTTATCTTGATTTAAGTCCATATTCGCAAACCTAACATCCAGAGTAAAAAAGAAAATAAGACAAAGAAGTGTAAAGTAGTAAGTATTTTATTTACTTTTCAGGCTTGAATATGTTTCATATGAAAGGCAAAATTAAAATGAGCTCTTTTCCTCTCCATAGTTTAGGCACATTACAGAAAGGCATTTGTAAATGACACCATGAGGGACAAAAAAGAAAAAGTAAAAAAATGATGACATAACTGAAGGGCCCTGCACACCCACAGAGAAGCTCTGAGTTATTCTGGTTTCTAAGACCTCTGAACACCTTGTTTCAGACAGTAAGAGTAACAGCAAACTGAGCAGAAGAGTTATGAGGAGTTCCTGACTGTCAAAATAAGACAACACAGCGGACTGGGTATGGCATGGCTGTGCAGGTATCAGAAACCCAGTGGTGGCTGAATGATGTGGCTTTAATGTGAAGTGTACACAGACGGAGGCACATAGACGTTGGCTGACAGATCAGCTATAAGAGCGATGCAGCGGGGGGGGTGGGGTCAATGATTACCATTCGTTAATTAAGAGGGAGCAGAAAAATAATTCAAGGGAGCTTTGAGGTGCAAACACAACAAGATGCAAAAATATTTTCATTAAGTCCCCTGCTTTTACCTCAAGACATACCATATGGCTTTGGCGCATCTCAGTGCTCAAACACTGACTGAAATACTGAATTATATCATAATGTCATCACAAATGAGCAGAGAAAACACTGTTTCTGACCCAAACCTGGAAAGATTACACCACAGACTATATGTGAGAATTCTCTCAGATTTAAAAAACAAACTCCCCTCTCCCAGGCACCTCAAGGAAATCTACAGCTCCCGTCACACCACAAATGCAGGACTGAAGACCTGAAATTTACCTCCAGAGAAGTGTGAATTACCAAGTTAGACTAACATCCATGAGACTGAGCCAAAATGAGAGGCTGGATAAGGGAATTCTAAACCGTAGCCATCAGCCAGTTGTTTACACAAATCTGTTTATGCGCAGTGGGAATCTAACTTTAATTCATGGCAGTGTAACTTAAAATTGCCCCAGTGGTTTATGGGAAGCCTGCTTTGTACAACAGAGCAGAGGAAAACTCCAGGATGTTCTTAACGTCTTTGTAGAGGAGTTACCAGCACGGTGTAATCTGCATGTTTTCTTCAAGCATGCTTTCATTCGTGGTCTCTATTCATTGACAACACTGAATATCCTTTCAAACTTAGGGGACAAATTTATAAGTAAAGATGGCCTTTTGCAACAAAAACATCCTTAAAAAATACTGAAATTAAGTAGCAACATTTTTTATACCGAAACATTAGCGCTGTGTCTGTTATGGTCAACTAATAAAACCCTGAATTTAAAGGGCTGTGAATCCTATTAAGACTTGAAATGTTCTAAGAATAATCACACTCCAAATCAGTATTCTATTATGATTATTGAAACGCAGGCCTTTTAAGTTAAAGGTGTAACAGTAAAACCATATTAATTCCTGGAATTATAAGTATTATAAGTCAGCAACTTTGAAACTCACACAATGTTGGCATTTAACGATGTCTTTAAAACTGATCATATGATCAAATATTAATGTGTTCTTTTTCCACGACCTTGCAGCTGCATGATCCATCCTTTCAATGTGAACTGCCAGTAAAAAGGCCTATAAACATCTAAGTAAACAAAACAAACAAACAAAAAATGAGTCCTACATGGATCCCTGGTCTTGCTTTTTCACATTGTGGCATTTGATCCAGACATGATCATATCAAAGAGTAGGAAGACTGTCAAGGGGGGCACAAGTTTAAATGTGTCTGGCATGTAAAGGCGCCTGCGATGCAGGAAAGTGGAATGATGTGCCTTTTTTTTTTTTTTTTTTTAGGAATGTTGGTTTAAATTAAAAAAGCATGCATGTGAGTTTGAGAATGTAAAAGTCACATGATGCTGCCTGCTCTCTTGCTGCTTTTAACACTTAAAGGCTATGACTTCTTGATGTCATCAAAGAGCAAGAATTACATTTCCCTCCACGTAATGAGTGTGAGTTAGACTGGAGGAGCGTTATTTCCTCCTCAAAGCAGAGAAGAAACAGACAATAAAATAGCCGTAGAGAGCCCTCGTGTTTTACACATAAACATCTAAAAAAAATAGTAAAGTCACATTATGAATGTTTAAAGGTTTAAATAATTATAATAATTAAAAACATGGAGACAGAAGCTCTTTGAGAGCAGGTCAGCTGCTGCTGTTCTCTGGCCAACAGCACAGCAGGAATAAATACATATATTCATATACGCCAAATAGAGAAGAGCAAAGAAACCTAACTGGAGAACAGTTTCAAACTGATACCTTTAAGAACACCAACTCTCTCTCTCTCTCTCTCTCCTCTTAGCCTCCACACCAGGTAGCTGCTGTGCACACCTTAGAAACACATGAGAGGACATCTCGCCTCCCAAACCTCCAGTCCAGAGCTGGAATTTCTTCAGCTTCTCCTGTGAATGTCCCGTTTCTTCTTCCTGTCTGCAGCTTCCACTTCCTCTCCTGCCTTTCTCACCCCCTCTTCTCTGATGTCCGAGTCTCTCCTTCTGGAGTGGTGAGGAGGCTGGGCGGCAGGGGGGGATAGAGAGGGAGAGTGAAGGAGAGGGATGGGGAGCAGTTGGGAGAATGGAAGGGAGGGAGAGCTGCCTGAAATGTAGGCCAAAGCGGTGGTGGGCGTTTCCATGGAAACAGTGTTCACAGCAGTCAGTGACATCATCAGTACGGGGAGAGGTGACTGGGTGAGGAAGGGTGGGAGGGTATGGGTTTAGGGGGGTGCAACAGAAATACATCCTGATTGGTTTGGACTTAGACGCGGTTCTCTCCACCCACTCTGGTCCTCCGCATCCTGAGGTGAAGACAAAGACAGGAGGAGGTTTGAAATTTAGAAATACTACACTGCACATGCATGAAAAACAAAAACCCACACAAAGCACATTTACCTTCTGTTCTGTGCTTCTATGTGGTCCTGCAGTGTCTCCTGGGACACCCTGAAGTCGTCTATCGGGGACTGGTAGCGGGACTCAAAGGAACCCTCCCTCCCTCTGTAGGCCATGGCCTGAGCTGGCGACTGGGGCAGAGGGGACATCGTAGAGGAGGTAGAGGACACTGAGCCCAATTCTCCCAAACGTTCCCGTCCTACTGTGGCTGATGCCGTCAGCGCTGTGGCCCCAGCTGCAAGGAACGGGCTCAGGACCTCCCCATTTTCATCCTGAACAGACAGGGAAAAAAGTGCTTTGTAAAAGCCATTTCTTTAATTAAATGTCAGAGTCCTGTTTTAAAGCAATACTCGGATTTTTGATAATGATTATGTCAGGGAAACATATCACACCATAAGACCCAGATGGAAAAAAATATATAAACTCAGTTCCTATGTGAGAATTTCTACTGTCTTCAGCACTGTTCACAGTGTACAGCTTTTTGTACAGCTCTTTCCAGTACCCCCTGCCTTTTCCAATTAGAATTTGCAATCCTGCTAGCAACCAGTGTGATATTAGAGCTCTCTCAGCAAATCTAAATGGTGACAACTGAGAAGTCAGGACACAATGCCTGTGACAAATTTGCCTAGAGAAGTGTTTCTCTACCTTTTATTTCTCTCAAGGCAACCTTAAAATATCTGCAAAAAATTCCAGTCCCCTTTTTCAAAATGTATTGACAAAAGCAGAAAATTCTGCATCCCTCTGACTTCAATTAATAGGGATGCATGGTCTAATCTGCAAGGGCAGATGTCAGCATAAAAAATGACTTACCTGTATTGGCAGAAATGAAAATTTCTACCAGTATTTTGGCTATAAAAAAATTAGCTGTAAATATGGGCTATATGAACAAATAAGTTAGTGGATTTTTAGGCTGGACCAAATATCTGTATAGATAATAGTATCTGCCAAAATTTCCTTTTAAATATTGGCTTCTATCTAATATCAGCAAAAACCCAGTATCGTGCAATTCTCTGACAGTTGACAAAATAAAGCCTTGTCCACACAGAGACGAAAATGATATACATCCGTTTCATTTGAAACCGTATTCCGTAAACACAGGATTGTTTCAGGAAATATCCGCATAAACATGGAACCACTGAAAAAAACTGAAAACACTGTAGCCTGTAAGTGGTGCTGTGAGGCTGCCACGGAAATCCACCAAAAAGAGAGAAGGAGATTACGGAGCATGCATCTTTTGCAGCATGCCACCATTGATGTTTTGGCTGGACCTGTGCATGAGGCTTAAGTGGGCTATGCTATGTGTGAAGTAATCGTTTCAAGAAGGATGTGGGTGGCTGTCCACACGGAGACGAAACAGTAGGCGTATAAAAAAAAAAACTTTTGCATATGCTCCTAAGTTCAACCCCATGTGGACAGACCTAAATCTCCAAAGTTAACTCATAAAACAAGTAAAATGCCTTCCAGTGGTCCTGTAGACCTTAAGAAAATACTGTCAAAATTGGGCGGCAAACTTCACAGGAAGTTAAGAAGACCTTAAAACACACTGTAATGCATTTCTCACTCCAGGAACATCAACTGCATGATAAACGTGCAGTGTGTACTGACATATATGCCTTTCATTTGTCTGACCACAACACTGACTTGATTTTTGCTTATTTACCCCAGGATAACTGATCTGCACATTCATGGTCATTCTTGGTTAAATTTCAAGCATTTTGAAAGCACCCCAGGGTACCCTGGTATCCTGGTTGAGAAAGGCTGGCCTAGATTTACGTAAGGCACCTTTGCTTATCTCTTGTCTTTTCATTCAAACCAGCACTCCACAAAGTTTATTAAACACAAAAAGTGTACCAAAGTGTTCTTTAAAGACAGGATTATGACCCAATAGGGAATGAAAGCTGTTAAAAAGTGGTGCTACAAGCCTAATCCAACTTAGTATGGGTGTCTTTCCACCAGGCAATGCAGTTAGTTCAGCATGGTTCAGTACAGTAAGCCCTGATTCGTGCACACACTTCACAGCTAAGCAGTCATTTGTAATGCACAATAAATGGGGGCGAATCCTCAGTCATGTCAGGTCACGTGAATAGATATGATGCTGCATATCTCAGCATTTTATACTTGATAATATATAGGTTGAGCCTTTATATAGAATACAGACAACTTTAAGATGAATGAAGTCATTGAAAGTATGTCTCATACAACATGTTTTACAGTAAAGTTTACTTTACACACGCCCATACTCAAAATAAAAAGCTTCTGACAGTCACAGGTCTCTTACAGCTCTGACTTGTACCATATCTTGACTCAACTTCCTGCAGTCATGTGAGGTTGCAGCTAGAAAACCAGCAGACACTCGTTAGTAGTACTATACCTCTTTGAATGCAACACATATTTTTCAACAAAATGTCACTGATAGTTGGTGTGCCTACAAGTTGTTTTCCATTAGTTTGGGCCTCTGTAAGTTTTCTCTGTTGATGTCTTTCATGGCAAAAAAGATCATAAACATCACGAAGGAGTGTAAAAGAAAAGGCTGCTCACCCTGCCTGTGATGATGTCTATGTGGATCAACAGAGAAGCCAACTCCAAATCCTCGTTGTAGCTGTTCTTCAGAGGTACTGAACGGTAGCCTGTTGTCACAAAGAGACACAGATTTAAGGCCTGTATTAAAGCTCTGATCAGGAGGGGAATTGTAGAGAATGTCTGAGTGTTCAGCAATGATCTAAATACCTGTCTTGAGGCTGTGAATGGGGAATGTAGCCTGAGCTAGAAAGTTTTGGTCATTGAACATGTCGATTTCATAAACCACAAAGCGCAGGAAAGCGAAGGCAGAGTTGCACACTGAGAACTGGAACGGTTTGCGGGGCCATGTTGGATTCAGGCCGTTATCAGCTGGAGAAGAGGGGCAAAAAAGAGAAGATGGATAACTTGTAAAGAGTAGCAGATGTTCAAAAGAACTACCATTTGGATTTCTAGTAGTTTCATTTACTTAGACACACTGTGTGATGAACATGATTTCTTCATAGTTTAACTACAACACACTGCCAGAAAACATCTGTCGTTTACAAAGAATTCTGTTAGACTTAGATCATTGTTATTTGCTCAAGAGTCAGAGTACCAAAGAGAAATATATGAATACAAGTCACATGCTGAAGAAAACCGCATCCTTATAATGACATGACACAACCTAAAAGCTTGGCATATCACTGTAAAAGGGCCAAAAGCAGCAAACCTAAGGAGAAAATCAGTGAGATCACCCTCATGTCAAACCAACTAAAAATCTCACCACTTTACAGAAAATACAGGAAATGTGCCTGCCAAAAAGGCAACACCGTTTTTCTCTGTGAAAAACACAAAAATCCACAGGCTGGGTCACTTATAAAAGGAACAAAGGGACTGAGTAGTGGAAGAAGTACAAATACTTCACAATCTTGAATACTAGTTATAAAAGGCAAAGTGATTAAACTCAAAGGAAAGAATATTAAGAACACTAATATTACGTTTTCTTGCTTAAAAGGAATGCTTAAAACCTTCTGGGGTCTGTGCCAGAACTACATCCGAGAATTTCTTTTAGTATTCCCACACATGGCTTTGTTGTTTGTACAACTTCCTGTTTTTCTAGGACGGGACAGGAAATTTCACAAGGGTAACGTATCCAGTAAACAGTAACTATTCATTCACTCAGTTTTGGCTAAAGCACCTAAGGATAAATTTAGAGCAGCGCTCACCTTCAGAGTCAGTTTTTTGCTTGGCGTTGTCATACTCTGCCCCACACACCTCGATCTCGATCAGAGGGCAGACTATGCCCCGTCCGTGCTTGGGCAGGTGCCGGGCACCTAAAACCTTCAAAGGGGAGGAAGAATAATACAGGTTACTTCTTTGAAGACCAATTTGGAGGCGTTTTCTTTCTGTATAAACACTAAATCAAAACCTGATAATAGCTGCTGAATTAGTTCATTCTTAAATCTTAAACAAGTGACAACAGGTAAAGGCACAAGTTCAGGGTAGACAGCGTCTGTTGTTAGTAAAGCAGCTTAAAATACTTTTCCCCCTCTCTTCATGACTTGTTTTGATGTCTTCTATTGGGGGGACGGTCCTGCTTTCAGTTACTATTATCTTTATCTGGGGGTGTGAACTGAGAGTATATTGATGATATGGTTAGTAAGTTAGCCACAATTAACTGCAACAATAACTTAGCAACTTTTTTGGCCTTGAGCAGGTCAGTTATTGATAAATTGGGGGGGGGGGGTGTAGAAAGTAACTATTTCATTTACTCAGATTGCTGTAAATGAGTAGTTTATTTGGCTACTTATACTTTTGAGTACATTTCATATCAGTACTTTTACTTCTATTTAAGTGAGTTTTAACAGTAGTAACTGTACTTTTACTTGAGTACAATACTCAATACAATACTTTTCCATCCCTGTTGACAAAATAGTACCACATAAAGAGAATAATTCTTCTGCATCTCTGATTATAAAGCATTACTATCACATCATGTATTCAAACAGATTAAAATCTTCACTTCATTGTACCTCTATTTCTAGAGTGAATTGCTCTAGGCCTCTCAAAGTGTGTTTGTCAAAGGGGTCAAAGTTGTCATCTCTCATGATGAGTGGCTGAAGGACGTAGCCACTTCTTCCATTTAGCATAAACAGAGCCTGGTTCATCTGCATGGGCTTGTCTGCACATAAAAATGATTATAAGTAGAAACAAGGAAGAACCAGATTATGACATTCCTGAATATTATTTATCTGCTTTGAGTTGAAAGGGTAAATACCTGCTGTTTGGAAGTTGAGTGCCACCAACTGGGAGCCACAGAGCCACATGGGCAGAGGGTCATAGTTGGAGGAGTCCAGTCTCTGTCCTCTGGGGTAGATCCTGGAGAGCTGCAGACGATTATACTGCAGGAACTTCTTCCCCTTGATTTTGTTGACGTACTTCTCTGCCTTGGTCTCAGGGAAAGAGGACATATCTCTGAAACAAGCTCGCTCTGTGCCGATCTCTACGGGAGGCAGAGAGAAAAGACAAATCTGACTTCCTGTGTTGATATTTTCTGTGGTTGTAGTTTGTTTTGTTTTATTTGTATGAAATCAGTCAAAAATTTATTGAAGATAATTTGTACAGTGTGTGCATCTCCCTTACTGTCTTCATCAAATGGCACAGGCCTACAGTAGATGACCAGGTCTGACAGTTCCAGTGCAATCTTCTTCCTCCTTTCCATCATCTTTCCCTCCTCCAGCTAGACACAGGGACATAAACTTTTAAATACAGCTGCACCAACAGAAACACACCAGAAGTGTTTCCATACCTCAACAACAAATGCTTGGTACTGGTAATATAAGCTTAGGTGGTGATAATATAAGCTTCCAAATATGGAATGTATTGATCCATGAGAGTTTGCTCCTGTCAAACACCATATATGTTCAGTGCTCAGTCACTGCTGCCTCTAGTTTATGTGTATCATGGGGCAAATAAAAGACATGCATAGTCCCTTTAACTGTACACTGGACATGAGTGTGGTAGGAGTTCTGCTCTGTATCCTTTATCAGACATTGTATAAATGACAATCTGCAATATAAGTTGTACTAGTAGACATTGCCTGTTCGGGTGGGGGGGGGGGGGGGGGTGTCTCCCAGAAAAAAAATGTAAACTGTACTGCAGTGTTACCATTTTTAACAGGTTCAGCAAAGTCCAAAGCCCACAGTTTCTGAGCAGTTTTGTAGCTCTTTTAGTACCATCTGTTTTCAACATGAGGAGTTTGCACTCTTCTTTGCTACAGGTACGGTCATTGTGCTCTCAGCCTACGGTGATAGTTGTAAAGCACCGTCCCACAGCCTGCAAGTCACGTTGCCCGCCTCCACTGGTCACTTGTTTTCTTTAACTGAGAAGTCTTTACAATAAAACTGCAACAGTATATCAGCATTTTGCTACAATGTATGATGATGACTAATAAGGGTAGAAAAAGCTGTATAAAGTGGCAAAACCAGCCTGGTCTGCATCTGTGAGTATTCTAGTATATTAAAGCAGTGTAGCAGCCTCTCAAAGTTCTCAATGATTGGGGGCAAGATTTTAAAATTGATTCAGGTTGTGTTCGGTGGGGGTGGAAGCTTCACATGCATTAATGGCAGTGCGTTTCTCAGCATTTTATACGTGTGTTTTGGTCTCAACAGTTTGTAGGATGCAACAATTTTTGGGATTTAAAAAATAGGTATAAAAGATGCCTTTTATGCTGTGCAGCCGTGCACAAGTTTCAGGCATACATGGTGGTAAGTATTCATCGACAGACCTGATGAGCCACCATCTGGGTTTGGAGGGTGGGTCAGGCTTGACATGAGTCCACACAACTGTGTGTTGTTCGGCAGCCATGGTCAAGCTTGACAGAATTTGTTTTCTAAGGCCTTTAGACCCTGGTGGTTTTCAGGCCTTTGGGACATCCAACCAGGGGCTTGTGGCTACCCTCCTACTTGCCCAGACTAGACCTGAGGCCCTGCTCACTTGCCACATTGACCCCCGACTCTGCCCTAAAGGTACATCCATTATTATTCTTCAAACCGATTTTTTCCCATGCCCCAGATAATATGCAGACATCCAGAGCACGACCTGGGTTGTGTCAATCCTCCTTCCTGCTTGATGGGGCCCTCAAGCAGGGTTACTCACATTACACGCGCTACTTCTGCCTCAATGTTTGTGGCCCACACATGTCTTAAAGTTCTGCACACTGTATATGCATGTGTCTAAACAGTACATATTTAGATGTAAAAATGAATATTTACTTTGGCTTCTGAGGTCACAGCGACGTCACGGATCTTCATCACCCATTCTTTGAGTTCTTCTTGGCTAATAGCAGCCACATCTAGCACTGGGCCCGCCCGCGTGGAGGCATTTTGCACCAGGGAGAAGACATAAGGCCGACTGCCCTTTCCTTCAGGACGCACAACTAAAATCAAAACAGAGAGAAGAGGAAGAAAGAGGTGTAAGTAAAGGATAAAATAGAAAAGTTGGAGAAAATGATTAGTAGTCCTACAATTTAAGATGAGGGTTTCTTAAATTATCAACCGTTCACCTTCTGCAAATATCAAAGGATTTTAAATGATGAAAATCACTGGAAATGGCATAAAAATACACACAAAGTAAGGAATAACTACATCTAAAAATAATACCATGGAAACAGAAATATCAGACATTTCATGAAGAAAAGCAAAGAATTTTCTGAAAACTCAACTGATTTGTTTTTTTTATATTTAAACTTACTTTACCACCATTAAGTAAAATGTGGAAATGTCAACTTAAACTCAGTAAACTGAAACAATTTAAACTCCCAAGCAGCTAGCAGGCATAATGGCCAGTAGATTTCCACATCCAACAACAGCCAACCCTCAGGGTGAAGCATCATCACTTTCTCCAAAGCAAAACAAAGGATTCTGTCAGTATTCACATGGGGAAAGCCTTGGAACAAAGTGTCCAAGATGTTCAAGAAGCTTCCAACATTGCCACTAGATGGAGCCAGAGAGCTATCTAAAACCACAGACACAAGCTCAGGTATTAACAGTGGTTAGTAGAGACTACAACAATGCATGGTTGCATGTGCCAACACTAATGGGGGTGTATTGACTGAACTGCAGAGTGTCAATAAAATAGTGGAAACAGTGCTGTGAAGCCCAACTCATATAAAATATGCAAAAAAGGAGATAATTATGATAGAAAAAGCGGAAAACTGCTGAAAATTACAGTAATGTAAGGTGACTGCATTGTTATGCAACAAGACAAGTATGGCAGAAATTGTGTATCTGCATATATGAAACAAAGAAAGAGTTTGCCCTGTGGCAAGGTGACAGCCTGCTCTGCCCTGCAGTACATAGTTGAACAGGAAGCTGAAGGCCCTCTCACCAACATGACAGGAAGACACGTCCATACTTCCTCTCAGGAGATCTCCTAGTGGGCTGTTTTCTGTCATCTCCTGCTTGAGATAGAAAAAGAATTTTAAAAAACAGTCTTTTTTACGCAATCATCCAAATTACACATGCATCTATCACAGATACACAAATGAATGGAGGTATCTCTGCAAGTTTCTGGGTTTGATCCTCACTGTTCTGTCAGGCTCTCCTGCTGATGGACTGATCTCCTCCACGTAGTTGGCAGGAAACCACAGCTGCTTCTTCCCTCCACAGTCCCCCTTCCACCTGAGATGAAGACAACAACATGGGTTTAAAAGAACAAAGGAGGATGTGGTTCTGTTAATATTAATATCTCTGTGGCTTTAAAATCATCTAAGCATTAAATCACTATCATAACATAGCCCTGTCCGGTAAAATTTACGCTGTCATGGCTCAAATATGATTTGTCTAAATGGATAATTAAGAGCTACTTCCTGAATAAAATGTAATGCAGGTCACTCACCACCCTCCTTCCTGTTTGTCCACATTAGAGATAATAGCATTCTTAGTGAAGGAGAGCTCATCATCACGCTGGGCTTTATACTCATACATGGCTTTCACTGTGCACTGGAAAGACAAAAACAGTGTCATAAAACAAGAAGTCTCTGTCTTCAAAAATCAGGAGCACATGAGCCTAATTTGCTGGATATTCACCTTAAATGTTGGCATTTGGTTAGCCTCCACATAAAAGCCAGGATTCCTGCCCTCATAAAGTGACCCGTAGTCTGGCTCCTAATGAATTAAAGATCTTATGTTCAGAGCGTAGCCTTTGAGCCTTTAAACCACTTTTTCTTTACATTTTATAAACTCAGAAAACACTTGGGTAATCTTGTGCAAGTATGTCATTAAAGGTGGCACTCACAGCAGTGCCTATCTTCTCCAGTGTGTCCTCATTGATAGGATACCGCAGTTTCATTTTGCGGTAAAGAGGGTGCTTCTCGTAGTAACTGATGAGGTCTACAAGGCTGTCAAACTCTGAGGTGCCCAGCACCACGGTCTGACCCTCCTGCTGCACCCGACAGTGCTTTATCTTTCCCTCTGCTCTGTGACAGAAACCAAAGACATTCAAATTCATGCCTATATTAAAGATTAATTTGGATATATCCTTTACTTGGAGAAGTAAAAAATAAATAAATAAATAAAAGAAATAAGGTATGATTCTTTGAAGTAATAGGATGAAGTTACCTAAAAGAAATAGCAAATGAATTGGGTTCGACCCTTTTTCTGACAAGGAAAGCCCCATCACGAGGAACCCTCATCAGCATGTTCTCTGCATGGCTCCTGGTGAGGTTGGCATGGTACCACCTAAGGCAGGAAACAGGACAAAGACAAATGGTAGATGAAGTCATAAAACTTTTATTTCACTTCCAGCCATGAGCTGGACTACCTTTGTTCCATTTATAAAATGTTATTTAGCAAAGCAGTACAGCTCAGGTTCATGAAAAGAAATGGTCAAAGGACAAAAACAATCACCAAAGATGGCATCCTTCCAGAATCAAATCATTTTGATTTTTTCTGTGTATTAATGCAAAACAACACTCACTCTTTGCTCTCATGAGCATTGGTCTGAGGCACAGGCTCTGTCAGCTTCATCTCAAACTCATTGCAGCGCAGCGCCACCTGCTGGTAGTGGTTGATGAGAGCAAAGAGTGTGTCGAAGACCAGGTTGTCAGTCAGGTAGAACTTGGGGCTGCCTGCCTCCTGACGAGAGTGGATACGGCAATGCTGCACCCGCCCTGAACGCCTAGTGATGAAAAGATGAAAGACGAACATCTTGATAACACTTCTAACTCCACTCATTTTTTAACTGTTGTCATGGCCACCAAGTTTAAACTTTCATACCAGGAAACACCTCCCCATTGTTACAGTATAACACACTGCCTTCTGACTATCTGACTGAATTTTCCATGCACAGTAAATCATAGACATTGATTGAATTTGAAGTAACTATACTCAGAGCCCTTTGAGAGAAAGTAAATGATCACACTTCAGATCGTGACAACAACCCATACAAATCAATCATAGAGCAGCTAACATTGATTAATCTGTCAGCATGCCACTGTTGATTTGTACATGTTAACCCTACAGAACACACTGCAGGAGCTAGTTCTGCTGCCATATGGACAGTTTCCCTTTGAAGATGACTCGCTGTTAACTATGTGCATGCACACACATCATGGTGTCAGCTCTGCATGATCTTAACACATGGTAGTGTAGTGGTAGAGGAGGTTTGACAGTCACACAGCAGCTGAGACAACGATGACAAAGTTTTAAAGATAAAACCGACACCACAATTTCTCACATCTAAATGATGTATTATTGTCACTGCACAGGAACAAACACGTCTGTCAAAAGAGCTGTAGACAGAAAAATTCTATTTCATGAGTCAATGTTTAAATCCGCAGTAAAGCAGATTTAGAAAACTGTAAGAGTTATGGGGAGTAGTCTGGCAGTTGTAAGAAGATGCGCTACATTTTTACCTCAGTTTTGCATCTCCAGAGTTGTACAAACAGTTCTCACTCACTTGGATAGCTGTCAAGCTGCCGTGTGCATTTCATCCAGACTTAGAGGAATTACAACTAGTCCAGGATAGGCTGGCACTAAACTGTGATGGAAGAGCTAACATTGATAAATGCACGTAACATTAGTTTGGTCATTGGTGAAAGAGGATAATCATTTCTCTGCCGTCTTTTTTCCAGGGGTATTTTACACTCCCACTCACATATACCAATTCAGGACAGTGCACAGTCATGTTTAGAGGTATGAAAATATGGAATAGTGTTTGTCTGTGTGGACCCCAGGAAAAGTAGGTGCTACTTTGATAATGATTAATGTGAATCCAAATACTTTTTTTTCTAAAAAGGATCAGCATTACACTTCAGCTAGTGACCATGAAAACAGGTGACTTAATTAAAGTTTTTTTTTATGAAATTTTCTATTTATTTGACTGAACAGCTGGAGAGACACAGAACACATTGGGAGAGAGGATGGTTGAAGGCATGCTATGAGACCAGGAAGATCTAATGGCCAGTGGGTTGAGGACTGCAGCCTCTGCTTATGGGCTCTTGCTATACCCACTGAGCTACACCGGCACCCCAAACTGGTGACTTTCAAGTGCGCTTTTCAACGAACATAACCTGTTGAATATATGTTGACAGTAATGAGTCATTCACAAGGACTCTTTCTGTTTTCATCAGCTGCTATAATGAGGACATCTAAGTCTGCTATAAGTCACCAGTTAGAACAAAGTGGAGACAGTGTGTTCTGTCTGAGCTGATGTAACCACTGATTTTTGGTGTTACTATAAAATGGGTTCTAGGCTCTGAATTAAACTATAGTAACCTCCTTAAATGTCTCCATGTTTGTAGTTTACACCCAAGCGGCAACCTCCGGTCCTGAAAAATGAAGTCAATGCGGAAGTGCAAAAAATTGCAATGCAGCTAGTGTCCGCTTGAGGCTGGCTGCAGAAACACTGGAAGTCCCGTCTGAACACCTGTTTAAAATCCAGTTTTTACATTAGAAATAAACTGGTTTATAGCCTTGTTCAAAAAGCCAAATGTGTCTTATTAGCTAATGCCTTCATGTGCTTTCACTGTACAGGGGGTTGAATTTTTTTGTACCAGAATGGTTTAGATTATATTTAGGAAAAACCTCACTGCGCACTGATTGCCACTTCTCATTTGACTGACATATCTCAACAGGCAGAAGCTATGTTTCTGTCAACCAGAATGCTAGCTAGCTGACAGGAAGTCAAGCTTAGTGGGTGGCCGTTAGGTTAATCCAAAGTTCGGTTGAGACTGCGGTTTTAATATGGAAGCCGCCGCGGATTGGCTTCCAAAGCAGTTTGAGTCCGCCTATTGTAAGCAACTGCTGACGTCACACAGGGTTTGACCAATTCTTTCTACCTGTCTATGTTTACACCCCACACATCAGATAGCTGTATAGCTCTGGTGTGCCCACTAATGGTATCCTCCAGTAGGATGTGTCACATACAAGCATGTATATTTACAAAAATGCTTTTGACGCAGCTGGATGCATACATAAACACAATGTGAATAGCCAAGTATACCTCTAGCCTAATGCATGCTATTTGAATAAGGTAAGAGTCTGAGAAAGCAACAATTTCATTGTTATATAAACCATGTCAAAGCACTTTGTAAACCTTTGTTTTTAAAAGTGCTCTCTATATAGTTATTATTATTATTATTATTATTATATGACTCAGTGAATTGCTGTGATTTATTCTCCTTGTTGATAACAAACACATACCTACTAAATGCTTATTTTAAGCTAAAGTTCTTAAGATAATATCAAACAGGTTAATGCTAATGATTTTCTAAAGGTGTTGAGGCCCATATGCAAAAAAGTTTTACATACTATGAATGCAGACTGATAAAAACTTTACCAGAAAGACAGAGTGTAGTCTCCCACAAAGGTTTCACTCTCGCGGACCAGGAAGGAGCCATCAGGGGCTCCAGTCTCCACGCAGTACTCAGACAGCAACCTCTCTGCTATCTGCCGCCCATCCCGCCCTGCGCCCAGCTTCCCGTGGAACCATTTTTCTGTCACGTGTTGGTCCATACCATTGGACACCTGGAGGATGGGAACAGAGGGAGAGATGCCAATTGATGGATAACACTACTTCACAAGCATGGGCCTACATATGCAGCCCTAGCTTAAACTGTTCTCAAACTTCTTATTAAGAAAATATGTGTTCCTTGTACTTAATGTCAATTGTGTACAGTTTTTGATGCTTTCCAGGCATGCAAGTACAAAAAAAAAAGTTCAAATTAGGGCAGTAATTGCAATCTCTGTGTATTTACACAGCACACCAGGCCTGCTAACCTCTCTGTGCTCCTCTTCATCATCGTTACCCTGGTTACTGGAGGTCTCCTCTGAGTAGTAGATCTTACTGCTAGTCAGGACAAAGAAATGAGGGTACCACTCCTGGGGAAAAAGAGAGGGACAGAGAGAAGATGAAGGGAGGGAGACAAATTAAATATTCACAACATCATGTGTTGCACTAAAATGTGGCCAAAGTAGGCAAGGAGATTTCAAGCTTCTCATAGAGCATAAAAAGGAGCACATGAAAGTTAAAAACATCTGAAACAAGTGTCACTGGATTTTTTAAAGGAATGAGTGGCTAGCTGTTAGAGGGAGAGTTTGCTTTATTCATAGCTTTAACACACAATCCCCCTGCTTACATGATTAATGGGGTCTTCCAGGTACAGGATACCGTTCTTGATCGAGTTGCTGATGTCATTCTCTGAGTAGGGAGTGGAGGTGGACACCTCCTCATAGGCACTGCCTTCTGCAAGCTTCTTATGCTGCAGCAGAAAATCAGAAACATTACAGTTAAGAAAGCTGGAACAAATTATCTTATCATACTCCATGCAATAAATGCAAGATATCTTGAGGTGCATCTAAAAAAAACATATTATCATAAAAAAAGTGTTTTTTTCCTCCAAAAATTTTATTCACATAGTGAAACTTCCATATATTCTACATTCATCATTACAGTGTGAACTTTTTCAAGATCTTTTTGTTTTAATGTTGTTGATTCAGCTTACAGCTAAAATAAATTTTAAAAAATCAACTATCTCAAAATATAAGAATATCACAAAATACCAGTCCAAAAGAAGAGTTCGCAATGCAGAAATGCTGACCTGCTTGAAAATGATGCTCATTTATTGCACTCAGTACTTGGTTGGAGCTCCTTTTGCACAAATAACTGCACCTATGCCAAATGGCATGGAGCTTAGGAGTCGGTGGCATTGCTGGGCTGTTATGAAGCCCACGTTGCTCTGATAGCAGCCTTCAGCATGTCTGTTTTGTTGAGTTTTATGTCCCTCATCTTCCTCTTGACATTTCCCCAGATTCTCTACGGGGTTCAGGTCAGGCCAGTTGGCTGGCCAATCAAACATAGTAACACCATGGTCAGCAAACCAGTTTCTGGTAGATTTGGCTTCACTGTTGGCAGGTGCCAATCCCTGCTGGAAAAGGAAATCAGTATCTCCTAAAGCTACTCGGCAGATGGAAGCATGAAGTGCTCTAAAATGGACGAACACCAGCAGATGACATGGCACCCCAAACCATTCTTCTTAGCCCAGTTGAGAAGTTTATAACATTGCCTGTGGTTAAGGAGAGGCTTGACACTAAGAACATCACATTCCTGGACCTATCTGTGCGTGCTGGCTCTTGATCCACTGACTCCAGCCTCAGTCCACTCCTTGTGAAGCTCCCCTAAGTTCTTGAATCTGCTTTGTTTAACCATTCTCTGAAGGCTGAGCTCACCCCTGCTGCTTGGGAAACATTTGTCATCCAGATTAAAACAAAAAGTCTTGAAATGTTTCACTTTAAATAAGATGAATCTAGAATATATGGAACTCAATTTTCTGAAGCAAATCACATGAAAAAAATGAACTTTTACAGATTTAGATGCACCTGTACATTTATAAAACAGAGACTAATGACCTTAATGAGGATCTTTCTCTTAAGCTGGTTTGGTGAAGGCAGACCGTCTGCAGCGATATCCACTGCTTTGGTCAGCAGCATGTCTCCAAACACCTTCTTAAAATGAGTGGCCATATTCCTCTGCTGCACAATACTGCAGTGGTCCTCAATGGACAAGATGATAGGATAGCTGTAAGAGGAACACAGGTAAGCATCCTGCGCAGTGCAACCTCACAGATATCATCTTTATCTGTGCTATGGTGTGATTGTCATTGTAAAATTTTGTCAGACATGAATGTCATGAGTGATGTCACTATGGTAGTTCTATATTATCTTCTGTAATTGCTTCAGTATCTTTGTCATGTGTCTTCCTTATGTAAGTTTTACTGTAAAAAAGAAGGGTGTTGCACTCTTGGAGACTCACTCGGACGTAACAAAGGCATGCTCTTTGATGGTGGTCAAGACATCCCAGAACTTAATTTTAGTTGTGAGGGTGTGTCCGTGGTAGATGACTGGCATTCCATCTGGACCATCCCAGCAGTCCACTGAAAAAGGATCATACAGGTAATGTAATCTCAATAACAATGTTGGATAAAGTAATTATTACACATTATTACAGATGTCTTATACAGCCTCAGGAGAGCTTTGAGGCCATCAAACGTGAGGACAGTCACACAAGTTTAGGTCATGTTTGTTTATTTTTGTTGAGGCAAAGTGACCCTTTAACCCACTATAAGCCGGTCCTATTCATGAAAACCTGCTCGACAAGGGTCTGATGTAAAGGCCATGTGAGGCCCTGTTGTGTAACAGTAACAGCGTGTCTGAGTGTGCGGGTGAGGGTGTGGCGGCTACATTAAAAGTAGAACTGTATGCAATAAGAAGCAGGGGTTTGTTAATTATGAGGTTTAAAGTCAAGCGGTGGTGTTTGACTTTATGAGGTTCAAACTGTAGTGAGTGAGTGTGTGTTTACCCACATTCAATACAGCGGCAGCCCATCCTCAGACAGCGCGCGTATGCCTCAAGGGACGATTCACTGGAAAACTGGTCTCCAGTCAGGTAGCTAAAAATAAGCATGTACCGTCAAAGTATGCACACGAAAACACACTCACACAAAACCAGTCTTTCAAAGGTCTTTCACACATCAGAGACTCCGACATGAAGACATACTCTTTCGATGGTGGTAGCAAAAACATACTGATACTGGGATATAATAGGGTCCTCTCTCTTTTGTTGACCACCGTAAACACTTTCAGTTTGTCAATTCAAACGTTATCAAAGCTACCAGGGAAGTTTTCATTCTGCTGCTACAGTGAGTATTGTTCCACATCTAGTGCAGAGGTTATCATTTCTACTGCCTTTCACACACTTTTCAATAGGAGGAAAAAATATTTTCCTACAAAATAAACGCCTGGATATCATTCTGGAACATAATTGTTAAATTATACATTTTTTATCTGATGTATGGGGCCCAGTTCAAAAGCTCACTCGGGATAAAGGCTTCAAGAAAGGATGCCAGATTAACATGTTCCCAAGGCTTTAACACAACTAGTCTAATTTGACAGCACATGTCATAATATAATGCCTGAATGAAAGCTATGAAGGCTTTGTTCTTACGTGTTGTGTGAAGAGGAGATCCAGTAGTGAGACAGGGGGTTGTTCATGTTATCAGGACACACTTGGTCCAAGGAGGCATCCCAGACGGTATTCTCTTTTGAGAATAGGTATGTCAGGAACTAAACAGGAGACATATCAGCAGAAGAATGAGGATAAATTGAAATGTTCCCTTCAATGACTTCAACATCAAGCTTCTGGAAAGATTTTATAAGAGTACAGCTGCCCAAACCTCTCTGCAAAAGTCTCAAACTTCACAAATTTTTGCTCAAGTCAAAGCAATATAATAAAAAGCAAGAAGAAGCTATCAGGGAGAGGAAAGCAAAGAAGAGAGGAGCTTTAATACAGTGTGGAACACAAATGTACCCTTGGGCAGGAACAGAAGACTGCCTGCAAGCCACACTAAGGATCTGATCCCACACTGCTGCCTGCTCCATGCCATTTCTACATAAATTAATTAGTGTAAAATCTAAAAGCGAGACAGCTTTGGTTTGAGAACTGTTCTCTCAAAATAACACATGTATGATAAACCTCTATAAAAACTTTGATATATGAATTCACCTTAAATACAGGCAGATATGTCAGTAAAGACACACATGTATGTGATAAACATCTTCTTGGTGAATAATTTCAAGTTCTAATATGTCAGCTAACAAGTGGACACAGTATTAAAGGTTCTTTAACAGTTTCAGTCAGTAAGAACGCATTTATTAAGAAGATCTGATATTTATATAGAATTTATGGGGTTGGGCAAAATATTCATACCACAAAATATAGTAGCTGCATATCTAATGTGATACCATGATCAAAGTGCTAGTTTCATACATCACTTCTTCAGAAATGCAACACTCTAAACAGACTGCCTGTTTGACTCCCTGGGTCACCACTACATGACTTCTCACTGCTGTGCTTTTTCTATGAATGAGGGTAACATGAACAGGACTTAATTGGCCAAAGAGGAAGTGGGCAGCGGGAAACCACAATATATAGCTGCTGCTTGTCTCGTGATGCCATTATCTAAATTCTGGTGCCGAATGGCTGAAGAAGGCAGCTATAATGTCTAACATCAGAGGAAAGAATCTAAATTAGATAAAAGGTGAAACTGACACTAAACTGCAGTAAATAAAAACACCAATCCTGCACTTTACCTTTTTGAGGGGCATGCTTATTAGACGTTGTGATATATTGTTGAATAGGTGCTTTGCAGTATCTAACCTATTTTTGAATCACTATACAGTGATTTTATGTTCACATCAGTCACATACACATACCTGATATCAGATTTTGCTGATATCTGACACGCTAATTTCCACACTTGCTTATGCAATGCCAATACCTAACTTTGCAAAGCTGAAAGACTGTCCAGATTCCATGTCCATCATCAGGCAGATCCATCTTGTAAAGCTTCAATGTGAAATGTTTGTTCCAGGTCCAAGAATGAACTGACCAGTCAGCCCCATGGTGGACGGTAGCTACAGGCAAGGTTTAATTTAAGGCAAACTGGTAAACAATGGCTGTTGGTGAGGCGACTGAACTTTTACTGAAATCAATTTCCTAATTTAAAAGCAGATTTTGCATGATGATTCCTAAAGGCAATCATGACAATGTCCTTAAGTTAAAAATAAAAAACAAAATCTTCTCATAGATAGAGAAAAAATGCATGACTGAAATTGCATAAAAATTATTTGTTCATTCTGCAGATATGTACAGCTGATAAACTGTCTCTAAATATCGGAAGAAACTTTTTTATCTGCCAAAACTGATAACTGATTTCTTTAAGATTTAAAGTGCTTAACAAATTTATTAGACCACCCTAACCCTAACCAAAGTAAGGTTTACGCCACAGCTGCCCTAAATTAACAGCATTGGTAATTACCAAAATCATTTTTTATGTTTCTGCAATGGTTAATACACTAATATGTAGAAGCTCTTTAACCCTAATGATACTTTTAATGCTAAAATATAATTATTATTGTTATCCATGAATTTTCAAATTTACTGATTTACAAAAAAACTCTAAAAATAGTAAAGCTCATTAATATCTCTTGATTAATATGTCAAATTACAGTTTTATTTACTTGCATTCCTAAACAGAAAAATTAGTTTTAGTGTTGAATGTTATGCTTGATTGATTTCTGACTTCTCAGAGAAGCCCAGTGTGCCGGCTCAAATTTGGGTGAATTCAGTTTGAAATCCCTCATTCCTGTTCAAAATGGTAAAACATGGAGAGCTCACTGAAAATGAAAGAGTCCGCATTAAAGCACTTCATGATGCTGGATGGTCTTTCAGACAAATATGACAGGTGGTCTAATAAATTTGTTAAGCACTGAACATATTTTGGGCTTTTTAGGCCTTTATTTCTAGAGAGGAGGAGAGTGGATAGAGTCGGAAACCGGGATGAAAACGGGGGAGATACATGTGGAAAAGGAGCCACAGGCTGGACTTGAACCTAGGCCACCTGCGTAACATGGGGTGCTACCTAACCACTTGGCCATCTGCACCCCACTGAAACCTAACCAAGTTATTTTCTGATGATACCAATATCATGCCAATAATTTCATGCATCCTGGCCAATACCATACACTGCATCACACTGCATTGTATCCCAAACTATCATATCATATCCATATCGTATCTTGAGTGACCCTGCTAAACCCTCAAACTGGAGAAGGTTTGCTTTCCTGCAATTAAGAAAATATGAGCAGAGGCTTGAACGGTTACGTAAGTGTAGGAGTGATAATGCCCATGCCAAAGCATTGTACAAAACATATAGATATTTATACATAATGCTTCATTAGACTATCATTAGCAAGAGGCACTGAAGAAACAAGGCAGGCTAAGTACTTGCATTCATATTCTTAACACATGACCAAGGTTTAAAATCATGTCTCAGAGAACATGTATCTCAATGAGTCTTTATGTAAACTTGAACCTCTGCAGACTTGACATTGCAGTGAGTGTCTTAGGCTGTGCATGGTATGTAAAAACATTTGTATGAATGAAGAGAAAGAGTTCAGGCTTAAAAAATAAATCTTTGAATTCTTTCTCAAAATAGTGTCAGCACTGGGATTTTCCTCTGAAAAAAAGAATACCCAGAAGCTCTGCTACTGTCATTTTTCTGCACTCAAGCCTTTTGTAGACTTCCAACAAATAATAGTTTATCTAATTACCATTTTCTCTGTTTGAGTTGTTTTTCTCAGGATGGCTTGGGCATGCCATAACATTATATAACCCAACACAGAATGACATACCAGCTCTCACAGGCTGGTCTGCACCAGCTTCCTCTTGTCTTGGGTCAATCATGTCTTTATGGTGACCACAAAAAAGCATTCTTTATTTCTGCAGAACTCTCATGAGCACCACAGTCAATAACCTTTCTCTATCTGTGTGGGAGGAGGTGCTTTAGGCTGAGATCACAGCTATCCATGTCAATTTTAATGCATCCCCACCCCCATCGCAACACAGTGAGGGGCACTGGAAACATCACACAGAAAAACACCTATATATTTTTTCCATTAGTGAGCAAAGACCCTAAAATGAGGGGAAGGAAAAAGTGGTATGAACTTTTGTTAACCTCATCTTGGTGAAAATAAGGCTGCTCCACTTCCCTCAGGGGGTCTTTCAGGTAGCCGAACATAAAGTCTTGAACCTTGTTGCTGTCCGATGCCCACATGTCCTGGATTCACATGCAAAAACAGACACATTAGAGTGCTGAAGAAAATCTGCAAAGAACTTAATGTTCAACTGCCGGAATATGTTACCTTTTGAGACTCCAGGAGGAAGTTCTTGAAGTCGTCAAGGGAGATCCTCTGTTCTGGTCTGTCAATGAACCTGACAGTGAAAAGAAATGGTCCGCTTCAGTACACAGACAACTGTGACACTGCAGAGATTCATTGTTGGCGTGTTTAGTTTTAACCTACCTTTGCAGAAACGGGATCTCCAACTGAAAGAATGAAAAAATAAGTAATGAGAGTGAAGCTCTTTCAGGGTATCCTATCAGTTATGTAGATTGACAGATTGGGGGGGGGGGTTGCTAGATCATTTTGGGGGGTGGGGGTGGGGGTGGGGGTGGGGGTGGGGGGGTGTGCATGAGGTCATCCATTTAATTTGACCCCAGTCTGCCTGCCTGCCTTCTCATCTGTGTGAGCATGAGTTAAAGTGTGTGTGTGTGTCCTAATGGCCTCCAGAGGGGTTTGGTGGGTTTTTAGCTGGTCCATATTGATCCCACAGCCATTTGAGAACAGACAGATGGGCGGTGAAGGGTGTGCTGGCAGGGAATCAGATGGAGTGGAGGGGGGAGAACTGTCTGTGCATGCATAAAATCACTGCACTTACATTTTTCTGAGCGTCAAACATGAGGCTGCGATAAAGTTGCGCAAACTGGCTGAAAATCACATCTCCGTTCCTCAGTTCTGAGTCCTGTAAATCAAGAAGCAAAAGGATTGTTAAAAATAAATCATAAATCTTTAGCCTCTCATAACATTATAGTGAAAGGGAAGTGGGCAGGATGACAAAGGGGAAAGGGGGTCTATGATAAGAAGAAGCTTACCGGAAGTTTCTCTCTGAGGAACCTCATGTTGGGCACCCTGTAGTTGACCTGGCTCAGCATGCTCTTCAGATCCTTACAGGATATCCTAAACACATACAAGCGTTTTGTTAAGGAGTGAAACACAAACATGGATACACACGTACGATAAGGTTTAGTTTTGCACAACTAGATCCTGCTGAGGTGCAGAAATATCACATTAAACCTAGAGAGGCCGTGCGAATCTCTCATATTCTGCCAAGTCCTTTGGGATTCACTTTTCTTTCACAACCTGGAATTCTGGCCAGAGAGGACAATACCCCTGCAGCGTAACAAAGGCTTGTGCTTTCGTCAGGGATGTTACAGACAAACATCTCAGTACATCTTCTCCATCCTCTGCAGTCTGTTTCCTGCTGCAGGAAGAGGTGCTGGTGTGTGGCTGAGGGGTTAGTTCCTCCATAACACCTCAACACATCGCTCTCTCTCTATCTCTGAGACACCTATGAGCCTCCTGCAGCGAGCCCTCTTGCTCTAGAGGTTATACTTTGGAAAGGACACAACTGGTGCTCCAAATAATTGAGTTATGCCTGATGACACCCATTTCCTGTGAGGCTGATGGGATTAACGTTAAATCTTTTCCTTTTTCTTTTTTTTTTTTTTTTTTTTTTTTTTTAAGAAGGCCGGCCACACACTACAGAATTTTAAGTCTGATTTAAAGCCCGTTTCAGACTGGGAGCGTGACACGCCTGGATTTTCAGTTTGATTGCATGTTAACTAGTCAGGGCTTTCACACTGCCTGCTTGTGCGGCGCGTCTCGCGTGCCTGATCCGTACGGCTCAGGTGCAGAGAGTTTAGATTAGATGTCACAACTGTTTTTTCTCTGCACTGCGTGTGGCTATGGACCAGACAGAAAATGGAAATGATAAATGGAGAGCCACATTTACATTGCTGTAGCACATAAAATATGTTTACAATGTGTTTCTTGATAACCTTGAGGAAGGCCACAAGCTTAAATGCGTCTGTCTGATAAAGTTGTTCTCTGAAGATCTACTATTAGTGAAACTTTCTGTCTCCACACTAGTAGAATATGTCACAGGAAATTTAAACACAGTAAGTGCTTTTCTGGTTTGTGCTTTTCAAATTAAAAGCCTGGTTTAGCATTTCTGTAGAGAAACTCCTTTCGCTTGAACAGAATGCTTTTGTTTTTAATAGTTCCTGACACACTTCCTCTATACACTGAATCAAGTAGCTTGTAGGGGGGTTTATTTGGGTAAAACTTATGAAGAAGGACAGGGCTTTGAGAGCAGGGAGATGCAGCAAACTTGTGCCCTGTGTGAAAGCTGCACCGGCAGGAGCCGGAGCAAACAACACACGCAAGCAGCAAAACACGTTCCCAGTCTGAAATGGGCTTAAGGCAAGATTTGCCTCCCCTGACGATCATGGGGACATATCCCGAGTGGAAGAATTCTCGTGTGTGGTGTCAACACAATTGCTTTACTGCTCCAAATTGTGTCGTAGCCTCCCAGACCCTGAATTGTAAATATCAAACACGTTTGGTATCTATGATTCTAGATAATAGACCCTGACCGACCAAATACCCACAACAACCAATGAGAGTGAAGCGACGGGGTAGCGTCACCAGCCATATCATAAGTACTTTCATCACTCAAAACCATAAACACAACTGTAGCTTCTTTTCAGCGATGATTTCATTCTGATTCTTTCACATTGTTTTCTGATTTTTGCTGCACCTGTAAAACATGCCAGGGCAGCCTGCTGTGGAGGGACAGCAAGAGGGTATCTTGACTGGCATCCGTGGTTTTTTGTTTTTGTTTTTTGAAGTCACGTGATCACCCAAGGTTGTTTGCAGGTCGGCAGGTGTGTGGTCGCCAGTGATCTGACAGCCTGGCTGAGTTGTCTAGTGGGTGCGTTCAGAGGATTAAAGATGAAAAATCTTTAGTAATTGTTCTCATGTCTGTGGTCTCCCACAGTTTAAAAATCATTTCAGATTTAAAAATCGTCTAGTGTGTGGCCGGCCGAAGCAGACTTACCTGTCTTCTCTGTTGCGGTCAACAGCATAGAACTGCTTACGTAGCCATCTAAAAACAAAAAAATAAAGCTTAATATCATGTGCGACCTGTTCACAGCACTTTACAAAAGCTTTAAGCTCACCGAGTGTAAAGTGTAAATGAACCATCTACCTTTCTATCTGAAGCGGTGTTGGAGACTTGAGCGTGTCTGCCAAAAGCGAATTTAACCCCTTCACCCACATGGTCATCTCCTCATCAGAGGTTGCTGTGAGAAAGGAAAAAAACAACAAATAAATGCCTAAAGCAAACATTTCTGACAGATTCTGTCTTTTTAAAAGATTTATGCATCTCTTAGAATGTGTGGTGCCGTGTAGGGCGGCAGTTACACATCCTTCTAAAAAACAATTTAGAAAGTGATGTTCCAATAATAAATAGACAACTTTGTCAAACAAATAGCAACAACAGTGACTAAAATGAGCAGGTTATGTTCTTAATTAGGTTTTGTTTGAACAGACATTTCATCTAAATTAATAAGATTATCAAATACTGTCAATAAAAGCAAAGAAATGAGCAAACAATCACTCTGAGGCTCTTTTCGTTAACAATAAACTATTGATAATGTAATTGATACGGTTCTTCTGCACCACTTAAAGCCCTTTGAAGGCAAACTTTGAACTGTGACTCTGGCTATACAAAGACAACTTCTTTAAAGACCCTGTAAAGTGAATATGAATCTGTATTTAGGTTTACTGTATGACATGTTATGAAACCCTAAATCAAATTTCAGTCAAATTCAACATCTCTAAGTTTATAAAATTAAGCTTCAAAATTTTGAAAAATGAGGCAGTAAAATCTGCTCCAGGCTGGTGTAGGCGTGTCTGTTGGATGAGCTGAAGCCACGCCCACGTAATACAATCCTCTCAGATTTAAAAAAATGTCAGAATCTGAATGAAGGAAAGTTCTCACATCATTATCCTGACCCTTGACCGTATGAACACAGCACAGCTGCCTGGCTCTGTGCCAAAGAAGACAAAGGGCGCATTCACACTAGGCCATCCGTACTATACCTGGGCCCTGTACCTAAAGTCCGGTACGTTTGGCCAGTGTGAGTGCAATCGTTCCGTGCTTCGCTTCACGGCCTCAGCACGGAAGGACGAGGTGGGCCTAGGCACGGCACGGCACGGGTGCAAATGAAGGAGCACAGGCACGGGAATGTGACGTAGCGTGAAGTTACAACAAAAGACCCACCTCAGAGCGCAGAGAGCACACCAGGCAGCAGCTGTATGCTTAGAGACAGCAAGATTTTTTTCTAGAAAGACAGCGAGAACTATATATTTGGTCTCACTGTAGTTCAAAAAGTTTTATCAGAGCTGAAGAACTTAACTTCACACAGCTCCACTATGACCTCGTTAGATAGTTAAAATAGCCTACTGATCTCAGGTCAGGTGTAATAACTCCGGAGTCAGATCAGATATCGTATAAATCTGTTGCTATTTTATAGCCAAAAAACAATACTTATACATACTGAGTCATCAACATTGTATAAGTTCATCAACGGTGGAGGCTTCATATGATGACGCTGGCGCGTGATGTATCCATGCCCAGGCCTGGATGCGTTGAGCAGTGCGAGTGTGGGCCAAAGGGGGTCGGGGAGGGGGGTCATATGGGCTTCAGCCCGGTTAGAATACGGTACTGTACAGATGGCCTAGCGTGATCATTTTTTGTCTCAAAACTCTGTTATGATGCTTTGAATCATCCCTAGACCACTGTGGCTGATAGATTTGGTAAATATACCTCACAATGAACAAAAAAAACAGCATTTAACTGACTGTTAGCTTTCAATAAAGGCAGTGACATCAGCTAACAACAGACTGTACTCAGATGAAATGCTCTGTGAATTTATATTCTAGGGTTAGAGGGGCAGGGTCATTCCCCATCGTGTGCTCATGACATCACAAGCCCACATATTGGCCCCGCCCACATTAAATCCAGCCAGGAGAGAGGTGAAAAACTTTCTAATGGTCTAAATCCAAAATTCTGTCACATGTAGATCTCAGTGTTATCACATGTTTACAGTAACCATATTCCAACATATATAGAGTGTTAACACAAAAACTTTGGATTTCACGTTACAGGGTCTTAACTGGGGGATTACAGCTTTCTTGTGAACAAAGCAACACTCCATGTTCAATTTAAACACAGTGAGGTAACAGGACCAACTACATGAATTGGACAATGTCTGCCTGTTAAAGCTGGAAGAAAATTCAGTCATACTTGGGTTCACTTGATAGGCTGATGGATGAAGATATTCATGCGTAAAAATGTGAGAAACTCTGTTACATGTGATGGGATAAACAAATGTCTCAAGGCACCTGCAAGGCTGAGCGATTTAAGACGAAATTCTGTGCCATACAAAATGACAAAGCAATGAGCCTGGTCCAGCCGAGCCGTAGAGTCTTCCACATAGCGCTCAAAGTCCCGTGACTTCTGTCCCCAACGAATCTCCTTGATCTCCCGAATATCAACTGGAGAGACAAAGACATTTACAACAATTATCGAAACACAGAATGTACATTTATTCCATTGCAAAGACAAAACAATCACTTTCAATATGCCAAATACCATGAATAATGTTTATTACCACACTCAGTGTTCCTTCATATCACTAGGCCTGGGTTCAAAAGATTGATTCTCCAATTCACATTGATTCTTTTTTTAAAAATCCGATATCGATCCGTAAAATCCAAAGATCCATCTTTTAATATATGCCTTTTCCCCCTCCTGTCGGCTCCTCGCGCTACCAGTCTCAGACTTACGTCACTCACGCAGCCTGAAAGTTGACCTGCACTCACTTCTAAAAGCGTTTGGACTCCGATTCAAGGTTTAAATCTCATGCCCAGTTATCTAATTTTGGATTTCTGGGCGCATTATCAATACGAGCTGCGTATCTCTTCCTCAAACGGAAACCTCCGCTGGTGCAGCGGAGCTCTACAGGTGGAGAGCGCTTAAGCTGCTGCAGCTACAGACCTGGTACACTCACACACAAAACAGTGATCATCTGAGATGCTACGTTTAAGAGGAGCAAACCCAACTGATTTGTGAAACCCCCGTATGTGTTGTGCCATACAGTGTGCTTTAATTTACGACCCCCTATTCCTCCGTTTCACGCGCAAATTACGCACAGCCCAGCCATTACAGCAGGGAAACGACAGAGCGCTTAGTCTAATATTTAGAACGATATGAGTAACAAACTCGCATCTCATGTAGCTTTTCTATCAAGTTAGCGTAATATAACATTTACAACATACAATATACATAATATGATAGATAACATGGTGCATGTTTCTTTATATCAGCACTGTGGGTTCTGTCTTTAATTAAAGAGCATAGGTGTCTATGGTACACACCTCACACACAGCAGACAGACAGATAAACATTAAAGCACCACACTGTATGCACTATATCTAAAAATGTGACTATTACTACTAGTACCACATTATAAGCTTCAGTGAAATCATATATCATGGACCTAATCAGATTTAGTTAAAAATAATTGATCAAATTTACTTATTTTTATTCATTTAAAAAAAAGAGTTTCAACTTGGACTTGCAACAAGTAAGTTATCTCTTTAAAAAAAAAAAACACGGTGGAGCCTGGCAGCTCTGCTCCACTGAAGGAAGCGCCAAACTTGACTGCATTTTAGATTTAACGCTAAAAAGACAGTGGCAAATTGGACAAAGAAGACCATATCCAGGGTGGGCCACATGGAGGTAACAAAAAGTGATGTAAATACTTCTAGTTTAGTTTTTAATGCAAACCCTGGAATTTTTAATAATGTTCCTAGTTGGAACATTTTTGAGCTATTTCCAACTTAAGTTCTCTGAGAATCTCTTATATGTAGAAGCAACATAGGATTTTTTCCTAAAATATCTCTGCATGGATCGATATCGAATCAAATCAAGAATTGAATCGAATCAGCGCCTTGAGAATCGGAATTGAATCGATTCAGAAAATCAACGGCAATACCCAGCCCTATCACTATTATTGTCATGTACAAAATCACTTCTATTCACTATCATCATGGGGTATAATCAGTGTGGAATTTAAAAAAAAACTGAGCCTCTGTCTGACCTGTCCATACTACTGTCGATACTGCCTTTACACCAAGCTTACTCTCTAACTTAAATTATTGTAGAGTTGCTGACACATAGATGATCCTCTGGTGGGCCACTCAAGTATATTTGCTGACCATTTTTTATTCTTGATTAAAAAAACATCTATAATGACTGTCCATGCACAGTAGTTGTGTCCGGTTATCAATACCCATAACAATGTTTCAAACAGAATGATCCTACACTCTGGTGGTAAGGGTGGCAAAGGGTCATCCGACCTCTTTTCATAGGTTTATTTTCTGTGTCTGTGTGAGTGGACACCTCTCCCGTCCATTGATAGTGATAATATATGAACTAAGAGTTGACTGAATATTTTCCTGGCCAATTATTAAGGCCAATATTTGGCATTTGGGTGATTATTGGGAACTACATTTTAACATTTTATTTTAAAATTAATTATTTTAAAAGTGTGCTACTGTGCTCATCCAAACTCTGAAACAGCTAGCAAATAGTTATACCAACGATGTTGATACTGTAAAATACAAATAGTCCACAATGGAAATGTTCATAAAGAAAGATATAAGAAGAAAACACCAAAAGGCAATCAGTTTAAGAATATAAATGCTTTCAATAAGAGTCCCGGTGGGATTTTTTATTTCACCTATATTTGGTGCTCTTTGGTTTTACTCTTGTTTGTACTGTAATGTTGGAGCAACCGAGCAAAAAATGTTCCTTTTCTCTTTCTTATCTCAAAGTAGCATAATCCTTGATAATACACAAAAGGGGGGTGCTTTAAATTAGCTGTAATTCTTAAGATGTGCTAAAAAAAAAAAAGTTAACTAAAGTTTTTAGGTTTTCTTTTTCAGTCAGCATCTTATTTTTGATCTGAAGTCATTTTAAATTATCTGGACAAATTGATGAAAATAAATGCTAAAAATAAGGAACAATAAAAATCACTGAAGCCCTTTCCCTCTGATTAGTAATATTTTGTGGTACACCAGATTTTGTTTATCTTTTTGCCTCAATTCTAAACGCTAACCTTTCAATGCACAGACCAACACACAGCATGAGTATTTCAAGCCCCCAGACCACATAAAACACTGAAGTTGAGGCCACCATTTAAACCACATACAGGTTTACTTAAAGTAAAGACATGCAATAGGAATGCATTGTTGAATGTGAAAATTAAATAAAGATGGGGAGCTACACCCGTACATGCAGGTGTCTGTGTTACCAAATGTTTCGTTTTAACAAACTAGATTTAATCAAAACAGAGGTGCATGTGTTTTAATCAGGACAGCCAAATCTCCTTACTTTCTCAGCAAAGAGAGCTGGTACAATCTTGTCTTGCCTCCTTTGGCAGGCAGTGAGAAACTTTACGAGTGTGTTGGCTGTAAAGTAGCTCGACAGGCTCCTATCAGCGTCATATTAGCAGCAGTTAAAGACCTACAGCGAGGACTCTCCTGCTTGACACACACAAACACACTTCTTTCAGCTCCTGCTTCTCTTCCTGCCCCAGAACCACACATCCTGTGCTTTTGTCGCCTACACACCACATCTGTGCTTGCATAAAGGTGAGCATGTGCTCGTCCTTTTTTCTCAAGCACTAAGACTAAAAAAGTTGTGTCTTCTCACGCAGAATTTCACCAAGCCGGGCTCTCTATCGTTCATCATATCTCAGTTTATTTTACACAGCAGAGGAGCCAGCAGACTTCCGCTGAGAGCGAGGAGGCTCTGACAGGCTGATCTGTCAGAAAACACTTGAAGTAGTTTAAGTCAAAATATTTGTAGTCTGCCTCGGACAGATGCAGGAAAAAAAAAGAGATAGTCAGAGGTGTAACCTCAGTGAAGGAGATGAGAGGAGGTATCCTACAACACATTCCCATACTTCCTGCTGGGCTCTGACCTGCCTGCCAAACCATTTCTGCCTTTTGTTTTCACTTTGCATTTTTCCTTTCTACAAGCAGCTACATTTTTCCCCCCAGAATGTCCATGTTGAAGACTTTTTTTTACGGAAAGTTACTGTTTTTCTGTCATCTAACAAAAGAGGAAAAAATGGATCAAATATCTAAATACCAGATGTCATATGGTAACTTTGCCAAAAGTGTTCACAGATAACCTACACCTAAGATTGGTCATCAAAGAATCTTTTTACTATTTGTTGATCTTTTCCTTTTTCGGAATGCAAATATAAATTAAAAAAATACTTTTAAGATTATTTTTGGTGCCTTTATTAAGAAAAAAGGGCCGCAGATGGTGTCAGACACAGGGATGAGAGAGTGGGGAATAACAAGAGGTAAAGTGACAGGGATTATAGCCTCTGTACTCAGGACACGTGACACAGCCACTAGGCTAAGACTTATTTAAGACAATATCATGTGCTTGAATTTGGATTTTTTACAATCCACATTGTATGAGGTACACAATTGTTTGACTAGAGTATAACTAAAGGTGATTTTAGGGTTGCTGTGTACTTCTATAAATCCAATTTAAGACTTTTTAAGACCTTTTAAGGCCCATACAAAGAAAAAACGTTTGCAGTTTTTGAGTGCATGTGAATCATTAAATTAAATATGCTGCTCTGGATGCTGCTGTAAAAGCTGCAAATTAACTTTTGAACAAGCCATATAGAAACACAGAGCAATAAATAATCAGATTATGCTAAACAGACTGTAAAGTTTTGATGTTGGATTTATTCAGGTATGCCTTAGTCAAAGTGTTATATGAAATATATGGCCCCTCACATAAAAAAGACTTTTTGAGCCATTTAATGACCTTAATGAAAATCCAGACATTTTAAAGATTTGCCTGTGATTGGATATTAAACCAGATATAGCTACATCTTCTGAATTTTTCCATGCATCAATAACAACACACTAAAAGAATAAGTAAACGTGACCAAAAATACTCTGGGGGTTTAGGCCAATATTTTGACCACATACAAAAAAAAGATTTTAAAAAATTATCATACTGACGTTTAAGAATCTCAGTTCAATACTTTATGTCATTTAACACATAAAGGATTTAATTACAACAGAGTTAGTTGTGTGTTGAAGAGGAAAGAAAATTAAAGCGTGTAAGTCATTAACAAGCATGCAACTGCTTCTTTGAGCTCCTATAGTGTGACTTTTTCTACTTTAAGCTATCTTTGCATTCTAACTGCAATTTCAAAACAGAATAAACTTGGATTTAGGCAGAAAAAACATGTAAATGTTTCCTCTCTCGTTTAAGAAAAAAATTGACACCTTATACTGCTGGAGACAGATCAACTCATAACATAACCTTTTTTCATTGTGCATCATTATTCAATATAGAGAGTAATTACCAGAAGCAGCAATTAATTTACAGCCTATAAAATTAATAAAAAGCTTCAAAGAATATTAATGCTGAAATCAAATTTCCAGTGCTCGTGCAGAACAGAGTGTGACATTGTTTCCGTGAGCACTCACACATCAGCTGATCCATATCGGCTCCTTTCATATCATGTCGGGTAAAGATGAGTGCAGGACTTTCCCCCTGACAAATATCTGTCATGCAGCTGCATGGATTTTGTTCCTTTTTCCAACACATTGTAAATATAGCAGGCCAACTTAGGAGCTGAACCTATATTGCAGAGACAAAGTCATCTCTTCCACATTGCTTTAAGACAGCCTTAAGCAACTTAACAGGACACAGAGAATAATTTGCTGGTACAATTGTGATGATCTGGAAGTGTGTGGCTTTGAGGATAATGTATGCACAAGAAATTACTTTTGAGATCTGAGGTGAGAAGGCATGTACAGACTCTTTTACAGAAGTGATGAAAAAAGAAGTTCAAAGAGGTGACGGTTCCACAGAAGTGTGCATGAAATTCCATGCATACGCACATGCAGACAGCACAACAAGATGATTTTTTTCAATGGCTACAAAAAAAAAAAAAAATCCAGAAAATAACAGACAACATTTGAAGCTGAACATACGCTTTTCAAAAAGGCATCCATGATACTCCCGACATAATATCAGCAGATAATTGGTTCTAAAGATATTTATTGATACGGCACATATGAATATTTCAGCTAATATCTAAAGCTGATATATTAGCTTAAAAATTAGCAGAATGGAAAAAAATATGTTCAAGTTGAGCCAACAGACGTACCTTAGCTGAAGTTTTTCTTTCACTGTTCATCATTTAAACTTAACAGTGTGTTCAGAGGACTGAAGATTTAGGTGTGATATGCACAAAGTTGAATTTTTAACACTTGGGAAGAAAGTGTTTTTAAGTAAAGCCAATCAAGTTGTCAGGTTTGTCTTGGAACGATCCTGCAAACCTGTTTAAAATGAAGAGCTAATTTGAATTTGACATGTTAACTTCATAATAGGGGGACTATTTTCATTTTATACAACTGAAGCTTGGTTTTACCATTACTGTAAGGAAAACATCTGTCACAATATGTAAAAATAATCTAAATAAATAATTTAATGTTTGTCTTTCTTTAAGTCTGTTTCAAGCAGACTACAATAAGACAAGATACTAAAAGTAACAGGTCAGTTCTGGCACTTGAGAGAACTGTTTTTCTTTACAATTAAAAAAATATTTATATTAATATTTCTATCAGTGTCAGGAAAAAGGAGTTTGGAGATACTAGCATCTTGGATATAAGCAGACATCATGTATCCTTATCTTCAAGAACTGAGACTGGCAGGCCCTTATCTTAAAAATGTTACTACCTATTCTCAATCACAGTCAGCTCCATCATAAACCATAAAGTTTACAATTTTCTCTACAAAATTATGCACACATCATTTATTTCACTCACACTCAGCTCACAGTTTAAAGAAGGTAAATTCATTTTTCTAGAGATTCAAAAGCTGTTTTCTTAATCTGTTATTCTGTAAACCCTCAAGGAAAAGAGTAAAATATTAATCCAGCTTTGTTCTCAGAGTTCAAGGTGACATCTTGCAATGTCCGGAAATTCAAGGACTGCTATATTGATCTTCATTCACTGACCACCTGTTTCAGGGCTACTTTGAATTATAGCTATAAAGTCAGATGTGTTCAGATTTACTGTAATAGAAGGACATGCATGTGCATTACAGATCTACGGCGAACAATGTGAAACAATCTAGAGTTTATTTGTTTGTGTCCACAAAGGAGATGAGGTGAACCTGACCATACAAACGTCCAAAAGAGTGGCAAATGTGACTTCAAAATGTGAACTACATTCTGATCCTCTGATGAACAGAACAGTTACGTGTTTATTTCAACACAGGCAACATCTCCAAGATAAGAAAAACATGTGATTAAGGTGTTGTGATAAAGAAAAAGTGATAAATGAATAAATAAAACTTTATCAGCTACAAGTCTGTCTATGCAAATCTACTGTTCTTCATGTTGGACACGCAATACCTGTGTCAGTAACGTGTTTACTCAGGCCTCGATCCAACAGGTGAAGACTTAGCATGCTTGTTTTTGCCCACCTCAATCACATTTCTGAATACTGTTTTTAAGGCTGTATGGGTGCAAAGCATCATTATGTTCTTGTATTCTCTTATCTTTTCCCTTACTTATGTTATATTTTATGTCAATCTTTCCAATATATGTCAAGTGTAATAATATAAATGTATGTTCTGTGGTTTTCTTTTTTGCAGTGGTATATACTTTTCTCTTTACGTTGCGGATGTTTTTATTTATTCATTCTTATATAGATGATGAAAATGTGTGAAACACCCTCTGGTGTTTCTCATGTTTACATAGGCGCCAAATAAAATGCCCTACTAATGTCAATTAAATGACAGATTTCTCTTAGTAAGGCATGTTGGCAACTGTTAAGTCAAGGTTAGACTACACATTGTCAGCATGATTGTAGTCCATTCTGACAGTTGTAGGTTTTTGGGACCCGTCTTCTCTAAGATGTGTTGTTTCATATTGTGTAGTGGAGGAACTTGCCTGAGACACCTCATGTACTCCTGGCAGAAAGTCTAATCTGTATAATTTTTCCCTGTTTTTTATGATTTCTTCTACAGAGTACAGAGCACTCTGCATGCACTGCTGTCACAAATGTAAACAAACCAAAAGGCAAAACAAAAGAAGGTTGAAGAAGTTTGTAATGTGAGATGGAACTATGAGACAGAGGAAAAGTTTGACAAGCTCTACAAACAACACCCTTGTCTTTGAAATGTGTCATAGAGGGATGACCAGAAAACTGACTAAAAAAAAGAAACGGAGAAAAAAAGACACACTTTGGCACACTGGTTGGTAACTGTCGTTAGCGTTAGCATCAAGCTAGGGTATTAATCATCATGAATTCTAGACAAAGAAAGAAATACAGTATAGTCCAGTAAATACTGAATGTTTGTTTACAGTCTACTTTCAAGGCATGGTCTAGCCTCTCATTTTTATCAGTCAAGTAATGACACAAATTTATGGCTCTGTGATCATCTAATCCAGTGATTCCCAAACTCGAGCCCAGGCACCCCTAGAGGGTTGACAAAGATCTCAGGGGGGATCCATCTGCTCTAATATTGTCAAAATTAGATGTACATACATTTCTTTAAAATCATAATTTGAAACGTAATGTATGACAGTGTACTGGGGCCAGCAAAAAGTTAAAAAACAAAGAAAAATTAAAAAAGGTAACATTTTTGAGATTATCAAGATGTACAAGAAACCAAACCCAGCATTTCTTTGTTTAAAACATCATAAATTCAAGGGAGAAAACCTTGAAATTTCCATGTTTTAAAAAAGTGTAAATTTTGACATTAACCCAAAAATTTTACGTTTTTTAAGTCATAAAGTTCCGACATTGTAGAGTCAATCAGTTTAGAGGAACCAACTTAAAAACAATGGGTGGATAGTCGCAGTTTAGAGAAATATCTCATCTTAGTCCATATGATAATGATAATGTGATGAATTTGGGATAAAATCATGAGTACTTTCTTATTGCTCAGTTGCAGTAAGAAGTATCTTTTGATTAGGCGATCAACTGCAAGCACTTGTGCAAGGAAAACCTGCTTCATGTGATCTAATTTTCTTCTAGACAAACAGCTTTTTTGGACTTTATTATCTCAAATATATATACACATGACTCTTAAAATTTTAAAATTTTAGAAAAACATACTGATATCCATTGAAATTAGTGATATTTGGACTCAGCAAAGATCCATACTGTTTCCTGGGCCTTGGACACTGACATGTATGTGGACCTGATTTCATGTATGTGTAATGGACACATCAGCCAGGGTTATAAGTGATGGATATAAAACTGAATTAATGGAGAAGTTTTTAATTACAAAGCTTTTGATCACCTTTTTTAAGCATACCAGTGATTCATTTACTCGGTTTTACTTTTGGTAATCTGTTTAAAGATTGCTCTGTAGTTGTTTAATCTGTTTGCAAGATATTTCAAAACTACATCAATTTATCCTGGCTGTCTTTCTCAATCTAGATTTATTTTAACACCTGTTAAACCTTCATTTGATTTTTTTTGTGACAAATGCATCTGTATAGCTCTCAACTTCTATATCATGTTTTATAGAATGTTCTGGCATCATCGTTCTGTCGTCATTATCGTCATGTATTTGTTTGGTTGTTTGTTTGACTATATGTATTTAACTCTCTCCTCCTCCCACATCCTACCATATCTTTCGGAATATTATCATAGGAATCATTTCTTTTCACTGACACCATTATATTTTAGATTTTACAATCTTCTACTGTAACTCTTATTCAAGATCTACTTGTGTCATTTTCATTTTTGTTATTTTTCCTTGTTATATGTCCACATTATGATCTTCCCTTCGTGTTTGATTTTTACAGAGCTCCTATTCTGCTCTGATTGCTGATGTTGTTTTTGCCCTTGCTGTGTGTAAAACACTTTGTAAACAACTGTTTTTAAAAGTGCTATATAAATAAAGTTATTATTATTATTATTATTATTATCATTATTATCAGCTATGTTCACTTCATGAAGTATTAACAGAATTTACTTCAGTATTTAAACAAATAGAATCATGGTAATTTATGAAAGCTACTTTATTTATGTGATAAATATCAGCAGACTTCACAATTTCTTGAGTTTTTCCCAATAAGGCTGTGTTGATTGGACTTGGTAACACTATATGCACAGCTAAAACCCATAAGCCATTGTACATAGATGCCTTGCCTTTAAATTTAAGACCTTAATTTTCCTTTCAGATAATAGGAAGGGTTGCCTATATTTATCCCTAGCTGAAAGCTTGTTGTAGCTACCGCAATAGCTTAGCTTTGTCTTGTGTCCCTACGAACATCCTATTACAGCTCCAGACATATCTATAAACATATTCCATCATCTGAGGGACTGTACTGACCACAGTGAACATAACTAAGATGTAGTTATTAAAATAACACTTTTCAGCTGAAATAAAGCCATTTCTAGCTTTCTCCCTACTTATTTCTGTCCCTGCTTCATGCTTTCTCGTGCTGCCTGTGACGTTACATTCATACCATTTACAGTCTACCTACCAAGTTAGGGTACAGGTGTCTGTGCAAACGCAAACTGTTTTAGGGTTTACCATACCAAACTGTACTCTATCAAACTGGACCACTAGGTAGCTGATATAATCAAAAGGCTGGTACCCCACCATGACTGTCACATAATGTTTTGTTGTTTTTTCATGTGACACTTTCAATTTTTCATTATCACAATTGCAAAGAAACAATTTATGTGATGTGAATGGTGATGAAAAAGCTAGCAAAAGGCATTACTATCAGATAGCCTCAGGTTATCCCAAACCTGGATAGGTATTGAGAACTACTGACACCCAGCAGCTTTCCTGTTCACCTTTACTAATAAACATCTGCAATAATGTATAAAAAAATGTATGACTGGACACCTCAGTTATATCTGTCAAAACAAAATCATCGTAATATGGTCGTTCTTTTAGTTTGCATTTGCAACATTGCTAAAAGGGATGTCACTTCACCCAAGTTTAAAACTTCAATATTATAATAAAGATCCTATGATATCAAAACTACTGCACAAAAATAGAAATTCTCAGTACCAAATATCGGCCCAAACTGCACAAACACATGAACGTTGCCAATGTATTTGTCAACTTCAGAAAGTGTCCTCTTGCTAATGCCTACAGTGTCTTCTGGTTAAAACTATGACAGAAATTCTTCAGTGTTTTTGAAAGCTTTGGTCCTTTTAATACTGTAAGTCACTAGAATAGTGGAGTGCAGTACTGTCAATAGCACAACACAAGCAGGAAAACTAAAAGGAATTTCTACTACATAGAAACACAAATGGTTAAATTCCTGTCATCTCTGGGTATATGGATCCCATCGTATTCAGTGAAAATTAGAAAACCAGGCCTCTGTGATTTGTCTTTGGAGAGAAATTGAATCTAAAGTTCCCAATTTCAGTGATTTAGGGCAAAACATGTTTACATTGACAGGATCTAATGCTGGGGCCATTACAAAGAAGAAGGATGGGACTTTTTACAAACAGTACACAAAAGTTACGCCACAGAAAATATTAAAATAGGTGTTCATTCACATAAACTTATCAGTGTCTCAATTAGTTAAGTAAGTGTCGAGACACCTTCACTCTCACTTTAACACTTAGTTAAGCAAACAGGATTCTGATAGCGTTGTTTTTCGTTTTTATCAGCAACAAATTTAGAAGTAAGATATTCTCAGAATGATCTCTATGAGACCTAGCGTTATCAGTTGTCAGCAGTTTCATATTCCACGGTAAAAACTATGATGCAACAGTCACTTTAGTGTCAAATCAAATCTATACACTTGTGTAAAGCCGAATGTAGAGTTTGAGCAAACTTTATCAGTTGAAAAACAATGACATGGCCTGCTTACACCTCTAACCAAACTGTTACTGCCATTTCTACTTAAAGACCACATCCTCCTCTGTCCTACATCTTATGGCACCATAAAAGGAATTTATGTCCGTCACAGCAAATACCTTTTGCATGTTATTTTTTTAGCAAAGAACATACATGAAACAGCAAGACAAGAAAACTAAAAACAAATCATCTTAGGAGCACAAATCTGCTAAATTCACTTCAATCAAGAGGAAAAGTGTTTTGCTTTTTATATTTATCAGCCAACCAAAGTGCAGTTTCCACATTTATAATGGGCATCATTCTCTTACAGCCATTGATAAGAGGTAAACACAGCTGGCTCAATCGTTCCCAAATGATCGCACACTTCCAGTAAAAACCCCTCATATTCTATTTCTGTAGATTAATGAGCCACCCAGGCCAATTTCACCTCTCCAGGAGTATCAAATGGCAGCTGTAAGCTCACATGTGGGTATGAAACCCTTAATCGTGGAGAAGACGATATTGTTGGATAAAAAATCATCTAAGCTGACTGTCTCTTTTTTGTTATTGTGTGTGCTCTTCTTGCAGCATCCGGAGCAGAGTGCAGCTGTGCACAAGGCATCCTGCTACCCAAGAGACAGACGACTTAATGAGACACTGAAGGCCTGCATGGGTCCTCAAACATGCCGTTTTGTTGAGAATAACCTGAATGTCAGCTTCGTGGTGAATTAGTAGATTTACAGCCATGACACAAGCTGTTTGCGCTTATGTTTAACCATGAAGTTCAACTTGAAATATGACTTATATGCTGCTGGACAACACCGGTTCCTTGAATTCTGACTTTCTAAGCAAGACTCAGTGTGTTTACGTCAACTGAGGAAAAAGCAGATTTATTGTGTTACAGAGACCGACTTTTAAAATAAACATATTAGTCTGACTGAAATTTCAAAGCTAGACTAACGGATCAATTTGCCTTTTACTGTACTTTAATTAGGGCTGAACGATTTGGGAAAATAATCTAATTGTGATTTTCTTCCCCCTGTATTGCAATTGCGATTTGATATGCGATTATTTCTTAAGTTCCTTACATTATATTTTTTACCAACAAACACAAGCAATACATCATTCTATATAATAAAAAAATATCTAATTGTGATGATTGACTTGTACTGAAAATTGGATAGGAATGTATTGAAGAGAGTTATAATCTTTAAGTCATCCTCATGTTTAATAAGAAAAATGTCCAAAAAGAAGTATTTTTGCAGACTATTCAAAAAAAAATACCTGTGGATGATTGCATGATATGTAAAGCATAACATCTCTGCTGCAAAAAAAGTTTTTAACTGCTATTTGACACAAATTTCAGGCTAAAGAAATATTGCACTCCCTGCAATTTGAAAATTGCAGCAGGCCATATTGGGATTTAATCTAATTTTCGAATAATTGCCCAGCCCTAACTTTAATTGGACAAGGTTCTGCACATTCTTAACAGTCTACACATCAAACATTTACACAAAAGTTGACAAGGATATGATAATACCCAATCATATCCAAAATGTAGTCCGCCTTTGGATATGAGCTAGGGAGATGGCATGCATCGCTTTTGTGCCAAAAGAGCCTTGAATACGCACAAAATATTAGGGACGCACAATATTATCGGCAGAAAATTGGTATGGGTAGACTCTAGCACATAATACAATTATCAGTATCAGCAGATATGAACATTTCTGCCAGTATTCAGGCCGTACATATCAGTAGGTTTTACAAATAAAGTTGTGCCATTTAACAAAAAACTAATGTTCCTATTTCAGCTTGAGTTTGTTTATTTTTTCATCCTTGTTTCTTAAACTTCAAAGTTCTATGTATGAAAGGTGCTATACAAATAAATAAAGTTGAAGTTGAAATTAAGGACTGAAGTTTAAGGTCTGACCTTTAAAGCACTTTGTCAAAAATGTCTTAGTGAATCACAGTGCTATTTAGATAGGGATTAATTTCAATAACAGGTCAGTTCTACTGTCTGAAAGACTTGGCGTTTTTTACAATAAAAACTTTGAGTATATATATCGCTATTGGTATCAGCTATGATTAGTTAAAAAATATCAGCAAAATTCCAATATCGTGCACCCTACAAAATCTACAGAACTGTTACATATTTCCACGTTTTCACCATTTACAGTGTGAACGTAAAATATCGCCTGACACCATCAACATTTTTTTATCACAACAGACTAAGACGAATAAGTGAATGCTTTTTAAGCCACGTCACATGACCATTAAGCCATGAAATAACAACGATAAGGGAGTGAGATTAAAGACTCACATTAGTATTTACGGGTCTCATTTTGTAAATGTTGCAGCAAAACCTGAATGATTGTCTTTTTCTGTCTTTGAGGAATGCACGAAGGCTAAGTCATAGAAACTGTGTTGTTATTGGAGTGTTTTTACTTTGTAAGGAATTCTTTGGTCTGTTTCACTTTCATTTCCACATCATCCCTTTTTCCAAATTTTCTTGGTGTAATTTAGCAACATATTTTGTATTCAGTATTCATGCTTTAAATCAAAGTCTCATTAAATTCACATTTAAAAGCCACACAAATAGCAATTGTGTAATCAAGAGGAACCATCAAAGTACCCCACAATGCCATCATATTTCTGAATACATGTAAACCAAGCAGTTCTGGCCTGCATTCTGTTAGTGTGCGCTTGTGTTTGTGATGCATACTACTCACTCTCTCCCTCAATTTTATCCGTGCCTCGAGTCCAGATAATAGTCCTGGTCTCCAGCTTAACTTGAAATGTCCGTCTCTCTGGCCGCTGGGACTTCTTAGAATAAAACAGTGTTAGCACTGTCCCGAGCTCCAGGTCCCGGTACAGGTTGTTCATCTCCGTGTCGTTGTCCATCCACGGAACAGGTCCGTTGGAAAAGAAGCTTGAGGTCCCAGCCATGTTCACTTCCCCCGTTTGTTGTCCGTTTCCTCTCAGAACAATCTGCTCAGTCCAGGCCTAGACAGGGATACCTACAGCAGCAGAGAAGGGGGGGGACCCATGAAACAATTCTCTGAGGATTTCTAGTGTGTCTTTGCTGTACAAAAATAAGACAGCAGTGGAGAGTTGACACTGTCAGGAGACACGTTTGAAATATTGTGTATAGTCTGTACATGAAAATTTACCTACAGATCAGCCATCAGTAGTGGATGAGAGCATATTCAGTGTAAAACACATTAAGTCAACAGTTTGCAATTCATTTGCATTTCTTTTAAAAGCCTTGATATGTGGCTACTTATAAAATAACAGATGGACAAAAATCCCATTGATTATCTTGGCATTTTATGCAGCAAACGTAAGTCAGACAAAAAAATAATGATTTGTAGTATTCCTGAAAACAACAACAAAAAGTTGTTCACATAAAAAGGAAAAAACATATGTAATGCAAAGGTCTACAGTATAAATATGAAGAGTTTGCATTTTTTTTAATTTTGTAAATTGTATTTCATAAATGTGAACTTTAGTTTGTTTTTTTATTTTCAACATGATGATATAGAGTTAAATGTAAGAACAATACAATACAATCTTATACTGTGGTAATAAAGCCATTTACAACAGATAATTAGTAGCTTTCTTCAATAAAATACACTAGAAAGATTAGCCAAAACTGCAAAAATAGACCCACTTTTGGCTCACTAAATGTACGTTTTTATTGCTTTTCCACAAAGGAAAGGCTCCACTCAGTTCTGTGTACCACCTGAACTGAATTATGACTATCATCAACAGTGACGTGAATAAAATGACAGCTGGATTTTCGAAACGTGTTGATTAAGATAATCACGACGGATAACTTTCTAACGTGATAGTACCGTCAATAAGACAGGAGGGAGGTTAAATCTGAATTAAACTGTTTTTCAAAACTAAAAAACAGGCCTGTAACCTGCTTCAGTCCGTCCCAGAGGAAACGAAAGTTTTCTTTGGATACAAGCAGATTATTGGAAATACAACTGGTGGCGAATGGCAGCGGAGTGGGATAACAAGAAACGTCTGGCTATTTTCACAGCGTGGAAACGGGGCCGGTATGAGCTAGCATTTCTGTGGGCCAAAGGAGCAACCATAGCTGGGTTCACTCGTGACAATAAAAGCTCAGGTAGCAGTAGTTTTTTTCCCCCTTGTTCTCTTTTAGCCTTACCGTGCATACAACAATCAAGTGGAAAACAACACGTCGCAGGGACTGCTGTGCTGTACCTAGCGCCGCAATCTCGGCCCAAAAAGCACATCTCCAACGGCTGCTCCTCTCCTCTCTCGCGCTCCCGTCGTCTCTCTTCTTCTCCGTTTCCCCCCACACCCCGAGTTTTCCGTGATTAAATCATCTCCTGGCCCCAAAAAGGCGCAGCGGTCCCAGCGACAACAATCCCTGTTTCCTCTCTTCCCCTCCAGCCGTCCATAGAGAGAGGCAGGCAGTCCGCGAGAACCGTGGTAAGACTACGCAAGTTTGTCTACTCTCAGCTCCAGCCAGCACAGGCCCTTCCCCCCAGCCGACCACCAGCTAACTATCAAGCCACCAGGAGTCAAATCACACTTCCGCTGACGACTTCAAAATAAAGGTCGTGTCAGAGAACTTATACGGCGATTTACTATTGCACTCCTAAAGCAGGGGTCGGCAACTAAGTTTGGTCTCGGGCCAAATTTTTTTCTGACCAGCTCAATGGCGGGCCAAAATTACATCTTCATCAAGCAAAACTTGTCTTTTCTACTAAAAAAAAGATCTTATTTCTCTCATCTGTACTATTATATTTTGTACAAACACGTAAATTAATAAAGTTATTTATTTAAAATCAACGAATTTGCTACAGGCTGTTATTATTTATTTATTTGACTCTTTAGACAAGCTTATTATTTGTTTTAATTCAATGAAACATATTTTGCACTTTGTCTGTTACAGTGGCACACAGAGAGCGATTTTTCTTATTTTCTCCTTTTCCTCAGAAAGCACATGTGCCGGTTAAGTTCCTACCTCAAGCCAGTGAAGTCAAGCAGATGCTGCTTTATTTTATTTTATCATATTTTGTCATGACTTTTGAATAAATGTTCTGAAATCTGTGTGGAATTGTCGTTTTTGTGATAGCAAATATATAAATTTGTATATTTTTTAATCAGTTTTTTAATCAATGTCATCTGGTGGGCCAGGTATTATGGCTGCGGGACAATTTTGGCCCGCGGGCCACCAGTTGCCTTCCACTGTCCTAAAGCCTGAACTGTCCATGCTGTAATTTAGACAATGTATACAAAGTTTCAAAGTTCCCGGTTCGGAAAAATAAATTATTAATTCTTTGCTTGCTTTAACTTTAGAATCACCATACCGAAAACTTACCAAACAGTGACTTTAGGTGTCCTAGGTATGTACCAAACTGAAAGTTTTCTGTACCGTTACACCCCTAATACAGATGCATACACATCTTTAAAAAAGAGAATATCAAGTAAAATTTCTTTTTTAATTTATTTTTTAAAGTGATTTACTTCAGAAAGTTTAATTCCATATGTTCAAGATTCTTCTCATACAAAATTAAAAATTTCAGGATTTTTAGAATAGTTTGAACCTTGATGCTCACGGCTGACAGCACAAGAAATTCAAAAATCCATTATCCCAAAATATTAGATTAAAGCGGGAAAGGCTAATTTGCAAAGCTCTCCTGAGACTTTGTCTCACTCTGGCTCAGTACACACAACCACATTCATGAAGATTGCTGACTTGACCAATATCAAGAAGACAATCATTGATGCCCTCCACAAGGAGGGTAAGCCACATAAGGTCACTGCAGAAAGGGCAGGCTATTCTCATAGTACTGTATGAAAGCATACTCATGGAAAGTTGACTGAAGGGAAGAGTGTTATAACAAAAGTTTCACAAGCAAAAGAGAGTGGCTAAACTAAGAAGATTCAAGAACTTAGGGTGCTTCACAAGGAGTGGACTGAGGTTGGAGTCAGTGGATCAAGAGCCACCACACACAGATGGGTCCAGGAAATGGGCTAAGTGTGGTGTTCTTAGTGTCAAGCCACTCCTGAACCACAGGCAAAGTTAAAGCTTCTCACCCACGGGCTAAGGATAAAAAGAAAATGGACCATTGATCAATTGTCAAAAGTTCTATTTTTAGATGATATTAAAATTTGTATTTAATTTGGAAATCAAGGTCCCAAAGTCTGGAGGATGATCAGAGTGGCATAGAAGTCCAGGTGCTTGAACTCCAGTGTTTTCAGTTTCCACCATCAGTGATGGTTTGTGGTGCCATGTCATCTGCCGGTGTTGGTCCACTATGCTTTACTAAGTCCAGGGTCAACACTGTCAGTCATCTACCAGGAGATTTTGGAGCACTTCATGCTACCATCTCCCGGGAAGCTTTATGAAGATAGTACTTTCCTTTTCCCGTAGAACTTTGCACCTGCGCAGTGAAGCCCAAACTACCAGAAACTGGTTTGCTGACCATGGTATGACTGCTTGATTGGCCAGCTAACTGGCCTCACTTGAACCTGAGAGACAATACAGAGAAGCTGAAGGCTGCTATCAGAGCAACATGGGCTTCATAACATCCCAGCAGTGCCACTGACTGATCGGCTCCATGCTATGTGGCATAGATGCAGTTATTTGTAAAAAAGAAGCTCCAACCAAGTAGAGTGTATAAATGAGCATGATGTTCCTGAAGGTCAGCATGTATTATAAGCCTTCTTTTTATTTTTGTTGTAAGCAATAATCATCAAGATTCTAACAAAAAAGTCTTATATTTCACTTTGTATGATATCTGTCAAAAACATATGTACATTTTATTTCTTGAATTAAACACAGGAAAAATGAACTTTTTCATGATATTCTACTAAAATAGATTTTTTTACCCCAGCATCAGTAAACAAAAGTGAAGGGGGATGTGGGGCTGAAATATGAAATTGTTAAAAGATCTTAAAAGACTGTTTCTTTACTAAAAACATCACTGATAAGATCAGGCATGGCATTATGTTACAAAGGAATTTGCTTAAACAGTCAATTAATTACCACACAAATAAATACAAAAGAAGTTGAGGACAAAGGAGCAAGGTTGATGTTTTATTTTTAAACTACAAAGCTCAAAACAAGCATTCAACCCACCAGACACTGTGTGATAAATGACCAAATAGCAAGAAATATAAATGACAAAAGTTCAGAATATCCATTCACATTATGAAATTAGTAAGGGCAGGACATGGCCTGCTTTATCACAGCAATACAAAAACAGACATCACACTATAATGATAGACTTCTGTGATTATTTTTGGCAAAATCCACCACCCTCTTAGAAACCATCTCTGTTGTGGACTCTTTTGGCTCTTACACACAACACATTAGGCAATATTTAAAGTTTTTTTCAAGTAACAAAGAGGAATGTCACGTCTTGTCCATTGCAAAGCTGTGGAAACAGACACTGGAATTGCATATGGGCAATGAAGAGCTTCGTGTTGAAAATGCATAAGACATACATGAAAATAACACCCTTTTAAAGGAAATATAACAAAATATGTACATCCCTGAAATAAACAGCAAAATTAAATAAACGGAAAAACAAGATGACATTCTGTATGCTAATAAATTTATGGGCATAGTGCTAGGGTTTCTATTTTTCACACGGTCAACAGTCTAACAGGCTCATTTGATTATATCAATCTATCACACTGAAATCCAACCAATTAAAATTCATCTTGTTATCACTCATGATGTTCCTCACAGTCTCCCACACAAACAATTCATTATTCTATGAGAATATAGAATTTCTCAATTATCTGATGGCTTACAAATCTCATTACAGTCATATCTTAAGAAAACATGATAGCACTGTTTTCATTATTGTTTGATCATGGGCAGAAAGCTGCAGCTACATAAACACTACTGTAATTTAATTTAATTTTTCTGCAGGTGGGTCAAATGGGTCAGGAGTTAAATTCATATTTACACAGTCAAACCATATATACAGCACAATTATTAGTCCGTGATCACAGCTCTGATGAAGTTCTTCCTTCACAGCCCTGCAGTAACCACACAGTGGAATCATTTGACATCAACTACAAACCACCTTTACAATCAAAGGCATGGATAGAAAAGGTCAAGCGTGGAGTGTGTTTAAAACTCATAGTCCTTGTCAGCCATGTCAATAGCCCAGGCAAACTTCTCTCTCTGGGTTTTGTTGTAGATCTTCTCAATGGGAACTCCCCATTTTTTACACCTGAAGAGAGAAAAAGGGATAGAGAGTTTAGTCAAGGGACAAAAATGACTCTGCTAATCTACTCAATTACTGTCACAGAGGTACTATCAGGAAGATGATTTTGAGTTAGCTGCAACAAAAACAGGTTTGAGCAAAATTTTGTAAACAATAGTTTAGTTCTATTAACTTTCCTATCAACAAATGTCATTGATTCACCATGCAAACACCCACTAAGAGTCACACCATATGCAAGTTCAAATGTAGCCTAGCTTGAACGTAAGTTTATGGTCTACTTACATTTAAGGTGTTGCACACAGTTCAATTAGTGCTGATTTATAACTGAAATCTAATTCTGAGTGAGTGTAAAGTCCTTCAGAATATGGTAGTTGTGGTGCATCACTTTAAAGGGTTGGAAAGCTTGGAGGATGAGGAAGAGCTGAGATGTTTCACAGCTGTTTGGTGTCAACAATGCATGCTCTGTGAAAGATTACATCCCTCAGAAATGTACTATAATTTTTCTCATCGCTGTCTTTGAGTGGAGATCATTTCTACTGTCCAACAGCTGAGCACAACTAAAATACCTTATGTTGTCTGTGATCTCCACTGTAGGCCAATTCTGTTTTAATATACTGGCTGTAGGTTTAGGGTGTAGGCTTTAGTCATCACCTAATTATAACGCTTTAAATTATTTCACATACATTTTGATAACTGTTTGTTGATTAATATAAATTAACATGAGTTACTTTCAGCCATTAGTGTCCTAATTGACTATCTGATATGAGAGGCAGCTCTGTAACAAGTGCTGCTTTTTCACAGATTGGTTAAATGAATTCACAATGTCATATTTGCAACAGTAATTTGATTAGTTTGGACTTTAGGCTCTACTTGTTAAGATAAACCTTATGTCTACTGTGGTGCAACCAAACAATGACACAACTTAAGTCATAATTATGGCTGGGTAATTAATCAAAATTTAGTTTTAATCGCAATGTGGCCTACTGCATTTTTCAAACTGCAGAAGCTGCATTATTTCTTTAATGTGTAAAAGCAACAGTTTGATAAATTTTGTTTGCAGCAGAGATGTTATGCTTTACTCATAATACAAACAATAAAGTTTAATCTCTTTAAATAGTTTGCTAAAATCCTGCTTTTATTATTTCTGTATGTTTTCTTTTAAATTTTTAATGAAAGCCTATTTGCCTTTATTTAGATTGGACAGCTGAAGAGGGACAAGTAACATAGGGAGAGAGTGAGTGGAGGTTAGACATGCACCAAACAGCATAGCGACAGGGATTCGTTCCCACAATCAGTGCATTGAGGACAATAGCCTGCTCTACCAACTGAGCTGAACCAGCGCCTTTCTGTATATTTTTCTAATTACAAATGAGAGTGACATAAAATTGGTTATTCCCTTTAACACAACAACTCAAATTAAATGTACAATTTGAGTCAAAATAATCACAATGACAGTAGGTACTTTATCAAAATCATTCAGCTCTAGTTTATTCTATCTAAAACTATGTCGGCTCTAATACTGACTTTTTTTTGCTTGTGTTTATTAGAAAATACATGAAAATAACTGCATATTAAATCGCAATATTGAGGAAAATGCAATAACATGATATTTTTCCAAGCTGTTCAGCCCCAGTTAGAACCAAAATTGTTCCACAGTGGGGTTAAGAGTGGACTCTCCATCGTATCTTCAGACATAATTTATGCACAGCTGCTGTGACTGGCAGCAGTTCACTCAAACTGGCTAATTTCAATGTAATGCACTTGAATATCATTACGTTCTGTTTAACACACCTGAGTGTCTGCACTAAAAGGCCAACAGATAATGTTGGATCAGTTTCCCACTGACATGGCTCCATGATGCTTTTGTGTAGCACTTAAGCTTTTCCTGTTAAAACAGACAAGACTCTGTTCCTATCTTTAGTCAATTATTTGGTCAGGTAAACTCTGTAGAAGCTGACGCTTTCTATTTATGTGGGGACTTTAGTAGTCAATTCAAATAAGGACGACTCTATGTGAGGTATTGAATTATTTGAACATGAACAGTCATCACCCACTGAATTTCTTAGGGACAGCAAATGCTGTGTCCTGAATGTCAGAATAAGTCCTGCTATAGAGAACCAAAAATCAATCTTATTTCAAGGAAAAATTATTGTGGATTACATAATAACCCCTCTAGATTGCTTAGACACCTGTGTTGACTTCAAGCGATCATCCCATCTGAGCTGTAGGACAGTAACTCTGACCCTCCTGACCTTAAAGGGTTGAGGTCATTCTAATATCCAATTTCTACAGCACCAATCTATATGTTTACAGCATGGTTTGAACATTTCTTCATCTGCACACACCACATCTGTGCTGAGTTTTTGTATAACTGGTCCATTTTGATTTTATAAAGGAAGAGTTATACATAATTCTGGGCACGGCTGATAAGACCAACAGGCAGTCGTGTGTTCTGTCAGAAAGCCAACCTCTGCTTTAGCTCTTTGCCTGTTCCAAAGGCTGACTGAAAGTTTGCTTGAGACAGCACTTCCAATATGGTGACCTCCCCCAATGAGCTTAGAAAGTCCTTTTCAGCTTGATTCTCTGTTAACTATTATAAATCTTTTTTTATTTTCCAAATAGGATGAGGACAATGCACAACATATATCTACCAGAACTGGTTGAAACCATGGTGTGGAAATAAGAAGCAAACAGCAAGTTTTGTCTTAGTGAATAATTTAAGAAGCTAGCTAGCAGCTAACTGGAAAAAAAAAATCCAAAAGCTGTTAAAATATTTTAAGGCCCAGTCACCATGTTGGAATTGCTAACTTCACCTAACTTAGCATCAATCTAGAAATAAAGAAAGAGGTGAAACTGAGGCCAACCTTCCACTTAACTGCTTCAACGTGCCCTCCAGTCAGACAATGTAGTCATGCCCAAAATTGACCCAAATGTATGTGTAACTTTTCATCTAATTGGGAATCCCTGGCTTTTGTAGCAATCTCCAAGTGGGCACTCGAGGAACTGCATGTTCTACACTGCAATTTGACTTCATTCTTCAACACTTGAGGTTGGCACAAGCAATTTTCCTGCTCGATTGTGGCAGGTATGTCATACTTTTTGTAGCCCAGATAGCATTAGCTCGACCCTAATCAGTGTTTTCATCTCTGTTACATATACAATCACACATACAACCACAGAGCAGAGCAGGTTCCCATGCACCACCCTACAAGTAGAGACCCCATCCCTTACTCCTTACAATCAGGCAAAACATGGGGCATTCCTGTATCCATTGTGCTTAAGGAGGAGGCTCTCCATAAATAGCTGTAGGGCATGGGTTAGAAGGAGCTGACCGCTGTTTCTCCCTCCATGGCCTAGCTTACCATTCGGCCACAGACAGCTCCTCACTGACTTCACACAGGAGGAAGGAGCGCTGTTTGGGGACGCTCCCTGGCTTTCAGAAACAAACCCCATTGTTCCTCACGCTCACACGCTTTTCTTCCTCTTATTTTCCCTTCTGCAGCCGTTAGCTTTTTTGCTTGGGCTGCTCCTTTTCCTACTATGCAAGAGCATTTCCTGCCTTTCTGTCACCAAGGTGGATATTCACCCACCCGACCAGAAAAGGCAGGCCTATTAAACAGTAGGCGGTATACTCACTTGAAGTCACATTTTTCATAATAAAGACATCTTTTTCTAACAATAGTTATGTGTTTGCTGAAAACCACTAGTGTAGTGTATATACCATGCAACTGAGATGCGTGGATCCAGGTAGTTGAGCTTGGAAGTGCCCAAAGCGATCTGCTTGTTCTCTTCTCGGTCTGTGGCCTGCACTTGGAGTTTCATCAGCTGCTCCTCTATCCTTTGGACCGCTTTACGCTTCATCTCCACTGCTCTATATGACACACAAAAACAGAGGAAGAATAAACGTAGATGGAAACAGTCAAGGAAGACAAAGTGGTTGAAGTGAGTGACTGATAAAACTCTGACAGACTCTTGCACTGGCTCTTACTTTTTGCTCTTGTCATCATGGGAGGCCTTGTGATCAGACTTAGCAGCCTTCAGCTGCTTCTTGGCTGCTGAAAGTTGACTCTGCTTCTCGTCAATCTGCAATCACAACAAAGAGTGATAAAAACGCCTGCATCACACTCGGAGAGAGATTATCTTTAATCTTCTAAATGGGTAGAAAGAATCTAACTCTTCTCCAAAACAATTAAAACATAATCTAACAGAGAGGTTTACCTTGGTCTGAAGGTTCTGCATAGACTTCTCAAATGTTTTGGGAGGAGCTCTCTGGTGGTTACAGAGGATTGCCACTGCGCGATTGGCTCGGTTGTATGACAGGATTTTGGCTGGGATGCTGTCATCAGCTACATTGCCAAGAAATGACAACAACGTGGGTGAAGCAGTTCTTAGTAACTGAACAGCACATAACTTGTCATTTTTATCACATTAAATCTGCAAAAATGTCTATATAAAGTCACAAAGTAGTCCTCCACTGTTGATTTGTTTTCTATTGTTTTCAGTTGTGTTTAAACTGAAGAAATGTTTTCCTAGATGAAGCTTCTGTTGAATGAGTTGCCCCTATGAGGTGTTTTACTTGACACATTCCATGAAATTTTTAACCAAGTTGCTCTTCCTCATATTCAAGTTATTACACCTTTAAAAACAACATACAGTGGCAACCACATTCTGCAAAGGATTAACTTAATTAACCACAACAAACATGATCTCCTGGACTACCAAAACTGGTGAATTTAGCAATTTTCAAATCTTCATCCTTCACATCAGAAAGGCTCACTAAACAGTAAACACAAAGCAAAATTTGACTTGATGCTAAAAGTAAAAAAGCAAAAATAAATAGGACTTTCATAAAAAAAAAAAAAAACATGTATAGGGCCTACCTTAAATTGAAGGTTTCCTCTGAAATAAATTTACTAATCCAGTGATTAGTAGTGATACTGCTCTCTGTCTGTAATTTATATATTCTTTTTCTTATTTAGGTTGTCAGTCAGCAGGGTGGGATGATGAAAAATTTTAGGGACCAGGAGACATTGCTGTCTCCCTCATCTGCTCTATGTCTGTAACAGACACTAATATTAATGTGTGCATCTTTATAAGATGCTAAAAAGGTAATCTTTAAAAGTGTAAAATAAAATTTTTAATTTTAAAAATCATTAAAAAAATAAATAAAATAAGATATTTTTCATCCATCCCCTGACTTACACTTTTTCTGAGTTGCTTGGAGTGTTCTTTTGTCTTCATTGTGTAATAGTAGCCAGGAATATTGATTAACCCGTGACTGAACCTTCTAAACACAGGTGTCTTTATCCCAGTGGTTCCCAACCAAATTAAACATCAATCTTAATTGCTTTCATTCACAAAATCAAAACATAATAGGCCTAAATACACTTCTTCTTGACCAAAGATCTATTTATAAGCTATCTGTTATCACCTCGGTCTAATAGGACCACTCTAGAAAACACAATACTAAAGAGGAGCTGTTTATTTTCAAGACAAAAAAGTACTTTTTAAACTGTCAGGTTTAAAAAGTTGTTTTTTTAGGGTAACCCTAACCCTTATGAGAAAAAACAACTAGAAAACTATCACTTTAAATGTAGTAAATGTACATGATCCAGATTACGATGTTACATTTTTTTGAATTATGATGAATTCTGAGTTTGCTTTCTTGTAAATAAACAACTTCATAATCTCAAACATTTTGACTCAGGATTTTTTTTTTTTTTTAAATATATGCACCGAATTTGGACGGTCAGAGCAGACAGGGTCCCCACCACCCCAGAAATCGAAAAAGTACTTTAGTAACAAAACATTTAACAATCTTATTTACTATGCTGTCATAAATCGTTATGAATTCCTGCAAAAGCATCATGTGGACGCATCAGTTGAGTTTGCCTAAAGTTTTCATGATTTAGCTACAGTACTTTTTTGAAACTATCAGCAATTTAATTCAGATTCAGAGCTGGATTCATGTCTGTAAGTACGTTAATCATTACTGTTTCAAGTAAACTTTTAAACTAACTTTCATAAAAGACAGTAATTTGACAAAAAAATTGTAAAAACTCTTAAAATAAATGTGTCTCTGTTAGCGTCACTTCTGTTACTTGAAATCAGTTTTATCATGTGTAATACCAGCTATGGAGGGAAGAGAAAGAAAGTTTGGAAAAGATGTTGATATATGTCACCACAATGCGACACCAGTTGCCACTGACTTGCATTGTAGGAGATGGCAAAGCAAAGAATGCGTACCGGGTTGACCCACAATCTGTTTACATGAGAAGGAAGTAGGATCCAAACCTTGCTCTCACATGGTAAGATGGATAACAACAACCTGAGCAAGAGTATTTTACCTCCTGTAGTTTAGCGAGTTTTGAATATGAGTCAAAATTCCCATCTATGCCTCAAGTGTTTTTATTAAATGTTTCTTGACCTACACGAATCAACCTACTTAGAGAGCACAGCCAGGTAAAGTCACTGGTGATACATCAAAAAAGAAAGAATATAATTTGTAGGTTTTCAGTACAGACACTGTTGTGCCTCAGAAATATGCAGAGCTGCATTTTTTCAGTTACTCACAGCACGAAAGTTCCTTGAGTTGTTGCTGCAGGGTGATGGAGGCGTTGTAGGTACGAAACACCTTTGCTGTCAGGCCATCCATCAGCTCCTGTAAGTGCTTGTTCAGAATAGACGTCTGCAGAGAAGACACAGAGCATTAAAAAGTGAAAGAGGGTACAGTTGGGGAGAGGGAAAAGGATATGCAAATCTGGAAAAGTTCAGTTTAACTGTAGCCTTGTAGTTTGATTATATAATTCTTACATTTAGTCTGTCAAAGAGATCATCTTCAGGCTGCTTATTTTCCAGAAACAGCTGCAGATTTTTGAAGACCTGATTGAGACAAAACAGCGCAGATTTATTGAGCAGCAAACCACTTTTATGTAATATTTCAGACTTACAGTGTTTAAGGCTGCACAATCACATTTCTGCCAGCGGGTGGTGCTAAATGAATTCAGCTTACATGACGAGTGCCTCTGTTTCTATACAGTTGAACTCCTCTTTTGTCTGCACTTTTATGTTTAAGAGATAATGCAGAGAGAACGCATAGCCGAATAGATTGTGCCTGGGTAGGCTGTAGAATATGTCAGCTAAAACAGAACATATCTAGCATGTTTTTGTATGTGCCTTTGTGTGTCTGAACGCTCTGGTAATAGCAGGAAACGGACCACCCTCTGAGGCAGTGCTGACGGAAAGCTTTTAGTGCCTGATCACCTGTCTGCACAAACATCCTCCCCAGCATAACAACTTCTTATCTCATTAACACTGAGCTCACGTGTGTCAAACACCATGCACACTAGTCTCATAAAATCACATAAAATCATTGTGCTGTGCATCTGGGCTCTGGTAATTCTCATACTCCTCTACCTCATCTTTCTTACCCTCTTCTCCACAGGGATCTTATTGTAGTAGCGGATTGAGTCCTTCCCCAAGAAGTCAAACTCCACCACATACTCCTGATCGTCCAGTTTGGGATACAGTTTGATGTGCTCTACCCGCAGCGAGCAGCAACCGACTGTGTCGGCCGTCTCCCCTTCCTCCTTTTCATTACCTGCCCTCAGTGCAAGCTGTAGAGGAAACACCACACGTGATCATTTAAAAAGGCTTGAATAGAAATCATAAAAAGGGGGTCAATGTTGACATCTTATGGATTACCTTGTCAATGAAATATAGTGCAACAGCTCTCTGCCTGATCCTCATCTCTTTGGATTTCCAGTCCTCTCTATACTGGGCACGTATGCGATCCACACACTTCTTTAACCGCCGTGCAGTCTCATATTTCTGCCAATCTTTCTCCCCCTGCACACATACATATAAACTGTTCACTCAATAGGGAAAAGTTAGATTTTTTTCGTCTTTAACAGATAGCAACTAAAAATAGTTTGGCTTTATAAGGGGGAAGGTGTGCGTGTACAAGTACCTTGATCCTGGAGCTAGGATTCAGCATGATGTACTTAATGGAGCCTTGGATATTCTCGGTCCAAGATGCCAGCCAGGTGACCTTGTTGTCATGGCGGACTTCCTTCCATTTTGTCCCCTGAGGAGGTTTTGGATGCTTGGAGTCCCTTGGGAAAAAGATGTAGTATAAATAGGTGTTGGCGGCTGAAGTGAATGGTTGTTGAATTTCTTTAAGCAGAGTGTTATTTAACACTGAGACTACAGTCTTTAAAATTAGTGACTTAAGCCCTATTTGCATGGAATTAGCATTACCTAGGGACCTCTGGTAATTTGTAACAATTGTCTGTGTTTTTAATCCCATGCCAATTGACCTAATCTGTAATGTGCGGATTAAATGTTCAAGGGAAAATTGCCTAATATATTCCACACACAGAGGTCCACATGTAATACTAATCCTGTGCGAGTCAGCATCTCTGTATTTTAGTGTGGTAATTATGTTTTTTTATGGTCTGTGCAGCCTTTAATTGCTCCCTTCTCTGATCAACAAAATAAGAGGCTGTGTAGGGCATTGTCAAAGTTTTGGCTCATGTGGGTTAATTATTGTGCTTTTTGGCAGTTAATTTTATCTTGTGTTAAAAAATGATTTTCTTTTACTTATTTGAACTCTGCTGTCCAATTCTATAAGTGCATACTGCTGCTCTCTTGATATGCAAAGCGCTTCTTTTTCAGGCTCTCTTTATAGGTGCCTGATCTATGTTAGAATAATTTAGTCGTAAATTCCAGCAGAACATAATTCATATTTGGTAATGTGTTGCTCAACATTCAGGGATTAGGGTGATCAGCTGATCTGCCCCAGAAGGGTTGTTGTTGTTGGTACGTAATGATCCCAAATTTATAGAGTGCAGAATTATATCCACAGCATCAACTGCATAAAAACTATTTAAAATGACAGGAGAGGTTCATATTTAACACAAGACATCTCACTTCTCTCATACATTAATCAGAAGGATGCTTAGCTTTCTTCCTCTACCTTTCTGTCTGATCAGCTGAAGATATGCACAGGTCCTCGATGCATACTGGAAGCGTAATGGCAGATTGTTCAAAACTTTATCGGACAGCTTAGTGGACAGAATGCAATGCATCAAACACTGATGTCGGGGGTAATTCATGAATTATCAGAAGTCCCCAGGTAATACTAATGCTGTGCGAATAGTGCTTAATTTTGATATTTTGGGTCATTTTCATCTGAATTGGCCAGCTCAAGCCCAACTTGACACTGTAAACACCACAGTTATAGCACAATAGAGTGCATGGAAATACTGTAAGCAAAGCTGACTATGAGCTGTATGTGGGGGTTGACATGTCCTCCCTGGGCTATGTTATTGTTTGCACACACAGCGTACTCTGACAGGAAGATTACCTTTGACACAGTGCCGGCATGTGTGTTAGTACATGTCAGCAATACATCTGACTCAGAAATCACTTGTTGCCCTTTAATTTTTCTGTGAAAGCAATTTAATGCTGCAAATTCAACTTTCTGTACACTTTCTCTCTCATATAAACAATCACACTACCTTAAAGGTATGGAATGACAAAGATTAAAAGTGCTGGATGCTCACAAATGCATCCTGTAATATGATGTAAACAAAAAAATTAATAGAAACAGAGGGACACAGAGGGAACCAACACTCATTTTCATACCTGATTCTTATCATCCCCTCACTAGTCCCATAACATACTGTCACATAACCTCAGCTAAGATGGTTTGACAGTGCCACCCTCAGGTAAAAACCTGAACTGGTCATAAAATCATCAGCACACCTAGACTACAACTCAAAAAAAGTCATGGCATGACCATAGGGAGGTTACCTACTTGCTACAGTTAATGATGATGTCCTCAGGTCTGATGCGTCGTTTCAGCATGCCCATCTTCGGATGATCCCCTCGTCCACGGAAGAGGCCTGGTGGCTCGATGCGGAAGTTTCCAATCCTCTCTTTGTGGTTGTCCATGATGCAGAAACCGTACTCCTGGAGCAGTCTCTCGTTCTCTTCTTTGATTTTCTACAGAGTGAGAAAATTATAATGAGAGATTTCCTTGTATTTTAAAGAAAGGAAGCAATAACATGAATGCAGGGATACCTGTTTCTCCTCTTTTGACATCTGTTTCCTTGCTTCTGATTGTGCCTTGAAGTACTCGCTCATCTCACTAAAATTGCACTTGTTCAGGTCGGTGAGTTTTGACTTCTCCTCTGATGTCATTTCCTAAATAAAAGAGAGGGAATCTGAGGCATGAGCTTGATTAGGGCTTAAATACACACCAGGGGCTTGTACTATGAAGCAGGATTTCCCCTAAGCAAGGTAACTTCAGGCTTGACTCTGGGTTTTAAGGACTGTAGAGGTGATTCACTTCTTAGATAACTATGGTAATGAACTAGTCTTGTAGTCATGTGTAACCCCTAAAGTCCACATACTCAGCCAGCACTGCGATCCAGGTGCACAGCGCTTTGCTTGACCAAAGGCGAGCCACCTCTCACAGTGGAAGTGTTTCCAGGATGCACGCAGCCCTGAGTAGCTGGAGATCACAAGATCACAGAAGAAATGCGAGTTCACTTGGGAATAGTATGTAAACAGTGGTTTGTTTAGACTTTCTGGGGGTGATTTGCAGTTCATTTCAACACAATTACATGGTTTTATTGCTTCGCCATGGGCAAGTATATTATGAAGTTAAATAGTGTAGCTCTTCTACAAAGAATGTGTGGTTTTATGTAAAATTCTATGGTGTCCACCTCAAAAGCTGACTTTTCGTTTATGGTGCTGTAAAACTTCTATGACCCACGGAACTCCTGGCAACCTGTAGTAGCTTGTGCAACAGGATGCAACATGATGTTGATATAGTGATGATTTACAATCTTGTCAAAGCTGACCAGATGTTTGGCACATTTTTATGGCTGTTTGGATCACCCACTCTGTGTGAACTTACACTGTTTGGCAGCTGCCAGAGCCATATGCTGATGCGTATCCCAAGAAGAGCAGAGTGGCGTGGCACTTCTGGGACATGTCAGTTCAGTTCCACTGCACACACAATTGATTAGAAAGGGGGCGATTCGCTTCGCAAGCGGGTCGCAGGGCAGGCAGAGTTTGTGGATATATTGGAGATAAGGGTGGTGCTAACAGGGGCTGTTTTTTAGATGTATACATACTATTTATATGTATGTATGTGTGATGTATGGTTACAGGCTTATACCACACAAACACTGATTCTGGGCATGTATGATGTCGGATTTTTGCCAATATTTCATTTTAGTCAATGCTGATACCAAAACATACACACCTTTTTTTTTTTTTTTGGAGAAGATTAGTGTCTCCTGTGCAAAAACGTAGCTGAGAGAGGAGCAGGGAAGTAGGCAGTTAGGTGTTTTTTTTGTTTGGGGCTTCATCAAAAGAGCTAAAGGTGGGCCCTCCTGAGAGTGAAGTGCCTTAGGCAAGCACCTGTACCTGATGGTACGATTGTACATTTTGTTGAAATTTAAGGACGATATATGTATGACTACGATATCAGCTGTAAAATAAGCAGAAATTTCTCTATCTGCCAAAACCAATATTTAACTTTGTAAACTAATACCTGTCAATACCAATATGATGCTGACAGTACTGAGCATCCCTAGTTGATTTTTACTGTAGTATATTTTTGTTGAGATTTTTTACAAAGTAACTGACACTAAAAACAGCTTAAAGAGTGTGCAGGTTTTGCAATGAGGAAGATGGGCCCAGGTGCATTTGTTTTTCTACTATCCATATCTGTGGACTAGTGTATAAGATTGTCTAAAGCAACTAAATATTTTTTCTCAACTTACTAGGATTGCCCCTGGTATTAAATAATATCATTATCCTGATCAAAGCACAATCACAAGTAGATTTGAATCTTGCCTTCATTAAAAATGAGTACAATGCCAGCACCTTTGTGAAAAATTAATTGCTACAAATGCTACAAAAGTAGCTTCACATAATATCAAATGGGTAGAAATTGTTTGTAGTGAAAAGCTGGGTTAAATCTAACCCCTGATATGCTCTTCTTTTTAAATATAAAGTATTTTATGTTCTGATACCCATGCCAAAATTCTGGATGGATTATGGATTTACTTAACCTTGCGAAGCAGAAGGATATGCCTGTTTCTGTGTTTCTCACTGGCGAATCCATCTTGCAAAGCTCCCGTCTGAACCATTTGGGTCTGGTTAGAAAGTGACAGGACCAATCAGCGACGAGGGGCAGTACCTTTGGGCGCGGAAACACGGAAACGGGCGTATCCATCTGCTTTGCAAGGATACCAATGCCATGCTTTAGTACTGTTTTGTGTAATTTGTTGCCTGTATGCATTAATGAGAGTTGTTTGCCATCTGAGTTTCATTTAAAATATTAGTGTTAAACCCTCAGACACACCACATTTTAGAAGATAATTAATTCAGGGGAAGAAAAAGCTCTAAAAAAGTACTTTTAATTGATCACACTCATATAATGCCTGTGTTTATTTATTGAACTGACTTCATGTGACTGTTAAGTGACATTTTTGTTGTTAGGGGGATTTAATTCAGATTACTAGATACCTTTGGTATGCTGAGCCCGCTTTGTAGTATTCAGGCCCCTGAATACATCACACCTTATACAGTGCTTGTCTTCTCTCCTTACCTTTCTCCAGTCTTTATAGAAGTTCTTCCTGAAGATGTCTTTTGTGGTGTACTCGTGGTCCAACATCTTGGCAAAAAACGTGGCGACTTCTTCAGCTGGGGCACTAAGTTTCATAGGCTTACCTACAAATACAGAAAAATCACATGGTAGGATTGAATGCAAAAGTATTAAGAGCATATTCTTGTTTGGAAGAAAGACTCACCATCATAGTAAAATTTCACTTTGTCAGGCAAGGGTTCATACGGAGGTGCGAACACTGGACCCTTATGCTCAAGGAAGCGCCATTTAGAGCCATCAGTGTATCTTTCCTCCTCCCACCTATGAGCACAAACAAGTCATTTAGAGGAAAACATAAAATCTTCTCCTCATTACCATTTGTAACAGGTGACTGTATTTTTGTCTGCAGTCTCCTAAGAGTAAGAATTATTGTTCCCCTAAAGTAGCTCACCATTTCCACTTTTCCTCCTCTTCTTTTTTGGATTTCTTTCCCTCTGTTACTTTTTTGTCTTTTGACTTCTTTTTGGGCTTGTTGTCCTGGAACATATGATGACTGTTAGGAAAAGAAACAGCATGTCGCAGAAAATCAGAATATATTTTTAAAAATCCACAAAGGAACCTCATCATCCTCGTCCTCTTCATACTCATGTTTTCTTTTCTTGGCCTTTTTATCTTGTTCCGTCTTGACTTTTTTGGGCTTGTATTCAAACCTGTGGAAAAAAATATTGATATTGTCACTGCATCTAAGATGACAGAGTGAAGATGTGCTTCGCTTTCTAAGGTACCCACTCTTCATCATCATATTCTCGTTTGGAGGTCTTGTGTTGGGGTGAATGGTAGAAGCCGTTGTCTTCTTCTGGCTCGCTCTTAATGGCAGCAGGGCTTGTCTCTCTAAATCAAACAGAGCAGACATTATACCGTGTATTCGTAAAGCAGAATGCCATCAGAGCTCCTGTGAAGAATTTTAGCTGGCTGTAAAACCGACTGAAATTAATATTGATGTCTGGATGTGACCTAAAAAAGCAAACAAGACCAGTATTGACCTTATTGATTATTTCTGATTATGTTCAGCTGTGAAGAGTCAGCAGGATGATTTTTTGTTTAAAAACACAACAAAAATATGTCCATGGCACAAAATGAATCAGTCCCTCACAGGAGCTTCAACTAAGAGCAGACAGTAGATAAGTTTGAGAAGAGTACATAACAACGTGTTTCATTATGGGAAAAAGGAAAGAAAGAAAGTGATACTTTTTACCTTACATATCCATTTTCTTTCTCCTTTTTGGGCTTGTCTCCATGGGATGATTTAATCTTTGAACAACGGGAAAAATATAAACACAGTTATTCTTTTCAGTTATCTTTTACAGCAGTCTTAACTTTTACTACATTTACTAAAAAATTCTCAAAATTTTCCCAGTCAACCCAGTTGTACAAGTTCCACAATAGGTCAGGGTGAGCCAATTAATAACTGCAGTTGGAAATATTCAGGAAATATTATCAGAAGCTAGTGGAAGGGATTGTGTATTTATATTCTGCAACTAAAAAAGACAACTTTTTTTCCTTTTCCTCTCTGCTCTTTGTTTATACTTTGAAAGTCCAAGAACTTGTGGCTCTGATAAAAAGGCGGAGCTGTTATAGGGTCCAACCTCCTGAGACCCCCTCCCTCCATGTTAGAGAGGGAAAGCTCCCTGCTGTGAGGGATGTGTGTGAACACGCATCCTAAAAGGCTGTCTTATGAAGAAAAATTCAGTACAGCATACGAGTGAAAAAGCTTTAAAGACCTCAGATCCAACATTGATCATAAAATGCCCTTTGTATTAGTGTAGCTGGTCCTGAGTGCAGCCTTTGATTTGATAAACCACAGAATTCTTTTATAAAGACCATAATTTTATTGGAATCTCTGGCATTGTTTTTAACTGGTTTAAATTTTATCTTACAGACAGATAATTTTATGTGAATACTTGGGATTTCGCCATGGTGAAATTTTAGGCTCTATGCTTTTTTTTAATCTTTACATGTTACTGTTAGTTAATGTCATCAGGAGAGACAGCATAATTTATCACAGCTATGCTGATGACACACAACATCACTGTGTGTCACAGGGCCACTTAATGCCCTTTTTACCTGCATTGAAGATATTAGATCATGGATGGTGAAGAACTTTTTACAGATCAACCTGGACAAAACTCAGGTTTTAGTTATTGGTACGGAGGCCAAGAGAGAGAGAGAGGGAAACTGGTTAGCAAAATCCAGCAGGTTGAAAAACTAGTTGCCATATTTGATTAGGAGCTGAGTTTTGAGCCGCATATCTGTGATATTGCAAAAATAGCATTTAATAATTTAAAGAACATTTCCCAGATGCAACTGTTTCTCTCTAAAGCCAATTCAGAGACTTTAATTCATGCTTTTATAACTTGTAGAACTAATAATTGTGAATTGTGACCTCCTGAATAAAGAATATTTTACAGATGCAGTTTCTCAGTCTGGTCTTTAACTAAAATTCTATGTCTTCCTTTTAATTTGTTTCATCTACTATTTTGTTCCCAGGAGGATATTTGAGTAATATTTCTTCTTATTTTATCATAATTAACCGAGTTCTCTTAGAGTGTTTTATATTCTTATTTTAGAAAAATATACAGTTATCTTTTAGTGCTTATGATTATTTCGGCATCTTTTTTATTTATTTATTTTTTATTAATTGTATACCTACAGTGCTTAACAAATTTATTAGACCACCTGTCATATTTGTCTCAAAGACCATCCAGCATCATGAAGTGCTTTAATGCAGACTCTTTCATTTTCAGTGAGCTCTCCACTTTTTACCATTTTGAACAGGAATGAGGAATTTCAAACTGAATTCACCTTTTACTCAAATCTGAGCTGGTACACTGGGCTTCTCTGAGAAGTCAGAAATTAATCAAGCATAACATTCAACCTCTAAAACTAATTTTTCTGTGCAGGTATGCAAGTAAATAACTATAATTCGACATATTAATCAAGATAATAATGTGCTTTACTATTTTTTTCAGTTTTTTGTAAATCAGTAAATTTGAAAATTCATGGCTAACAATAATAATTATATTTTAGCATTAAAATTATCATTTGGGTTAAACAGCTTTTACATATTGGTGCATTAACCATTGCAGAAACATAAAAAATTATAAATTGGTAATTACCAGGGCTGTTAATTTAGGGCAGCTGTGGCATAAACCTTACTTTGGGTGATGGTCTAATAAATTTGTAAAGCACTGTATATTTAAACCTAAACGTCAGGGTTTCCTAATTTTGACTCTGAAGATAACATTTCCTCAGTTCGTAAGTTCCTGCCCCAGAGTGTCCTTTATTTATGCCATATTTCCAGTCAATGTGCATGGATAGTGCAGCGGGGTAAGGGGAAGTCTTCTTTTCTTTTCTTTATAAATTTTCTGGTTTGTAAAACACTTTGCGCTGCATTGTTTTGTATAAAAAGTGCTAAATAAATAAAGTTTGATTGAAATAAACACCAATGTCTTGTACCTCCTCTCATAAAAGTCAGACAGACAACCTATTCACAAACCTTCTCTTCTCTCCTCTTCTCTTTGTCCCTGTCTTTCTCTTTGTGTTTTTCGCTGTGCTTGTCTGAGCCGCCGTCGCTGTGCTTCAGCTTCTCTTTGTCTTTGTGTTTCTTCTCAGAGTGGTCCTTATGTTCACTGGAACACAGAGGCCACACAGGTCAGAGATCAAGCGCAAGGGGCAGTTTGTCATCCAGATCTGATCCCATAAAAGATGCCACCAATAGAACACAACTATAAAAATAAACCACTTTAAACAAGCATGGTGGACGACTGCCAATTAGAAGAGCCCAAGTTGGGACTCTTACAATATCCTGTGGCCCACAAGTGTTTCAACCAGAGCAAAGTGTATGAATGGTTCAAATTACAAATGTGCTGCAGATCCAGTTCATAAAAGTGGATTTCATGATACATGCTTGCAAGGCATGGGTCTGTTAGTTTTAGTATCAAGCCTAAAAGAGCTCAACAGTAGGTCAGGTAAGGGTAACAATGGAACTTTCAATTCTTTTAGACAGTGGTTCCCAACTTGGGGTCTTGGCACCCCTAGGGGAAAAAACTTTAACCAAGGTTTTTTTTATTATATGAAAGACTGAGATGAAGCTGCAGGAATCTTACCTATTGCTGCGCTTTATTTTCTCCCGTTCCTTGTCCTTGTCTTTCTTGTGGTCTTTGTGTCTGTGCTCCTTGTCTCTGTGCTTGTCTTTATGTTTGTGAGTCTCTATGGTACAAAGTAGAGTTGAACATGCATTACAAAACCACATTTTTTCATATAATACATGAAGATTTCTCATTTACATTTGTAATATTTTGGAAAAATGACAGGTGAATAGCTACAGTGCATTCAGAAAGCAGTCGGACCCCCTTCATTTTTTCAGTGTTGTTGTGTTGCAGCCTTTTTCACACTTGAAATTTAGCTCAGGTTCCTTCCATTTCTTTTGATCTTTCCTGAGATGTTTCTACACTGTGACTGGAGTCTGCCTATGGCTTAATTAAATCGACTGGACATGGTTTGGAAAGGCAAACACCTCTCTATAGAAGGCCTCTCAGCTGACAATGCATATCAGAGCATTAAACAAGCCATGAGTTCAAAGGGAGTTCCTGCAGAGCTCAGAGACAGGATTGTGGCAAGGAACAGATCTGGGAAAGCTACAAAAAGCAAGAAAGTTGATCTAGAGTCTGGTGGTCACTCTGACTGAGCACCAGAGATCCTGTGTGGAGACGACAAAATTCCAGAAGGACAAACATCACTTCACTGATCTGAGCTTTATGGCAGAGTGTGATGCAAAACACATGAAAGTCATTTTAAAGTCTGCAAAAAGAAAAAAAAAACAAATGGGGTATGAGAGGCTACTTTCTGAATGCACTGTATCTAAGATAACAGAGAAAAAATATATATATTTTGAACTCTGCTTTCATGCAAATATGTAGCATCACAAAAATAGATCCTTTCTGAAGATATGCTTTCATGGGTGCAAAAAAAAAGTTTCTTACTTAGGACTTAGCAAAGAAAGTAAGGACACTTGTATTTGGTAGATTATACAGTTGCAAGAAACAGTATGTGAACCCTTTGGGATTTCTGCATAAATTGGTCATAAAATGTGTTCTGATCTTCATCTAAGTCACAACAATAGACAAACACAGTCTCCTTAAACTAATACCGCACAAAAAATGATATGTTTTCATGTTTTTATTGAACAAAACATGTAAACATTCACAGTGCAGGGTGGAAAAAGTATGTGAACCCCTAGCCTAATGACTTCACTTAGAGCTAATTGGAGCCAGGAGTCAGCCAACCTGGAGTCCAATCCTTGTGATGAGATTGGATGTGTTGGTTAAAGCTGCCCTGCCCTATAAAAAACACACAGCAGTTTTGAGTTGGCTGTTCTCAAGACACATTTCCTGATGTGAACCATGCCTGGCACAAAAGAGCTCTCAGAAGACCTACGATCAAGAATTGATGAGTTGCATGAAGCTGGAAAGAGTTACAAAAGTATCTCTAAAAGCCTTGATGTTCATGTGTCTACGGTAAGATAGACTGTCTACAAATGGAGAAAGTTCAGCATTGTTGCTACTCTCCCTAGGCCTGTTCGTCCTGTAAAGATGACTGCAAGAGCACAGCGCAGAATGCTCAATGAGGTGAAGAAGAATCCTAGAGTGTCAGCTAAAGACTTACAGAAACCTCTGGCACATGCTAACATTTGTGTTGACAAATCTACAATAAGTAAAACATTAAACAAGAATGCAGTTCATGGGAGGACACCACGGTGGAAGCCACTGCTGTCCAAAAAAAAAACAATGCTGCATGTTTGAAGTTTGCAAAAGAGCACCTGGATGTTCCATAGCACTACTGGCAAAATATTCTGTGGACAGATGAAACCAAAATTGAGTTGTTTGGAAGGAACACACAACACTATGTGTGTGAGAAAAAAAAGAAGGCACAGTACAACAACATCAAAACCTCATTCCACCTGTGAAATATGGTGGAGGGGCCATCATGGTTTGGGGCTGCTGTGCTACCTCAGGGCCTGGACGGATTGCTGTCATTGATGGAAAAATGAATTCCCAAGTTTATCAAGACATTTTGCAGGAAAACTTAAGACCATCTGTCCGCCAACTGAAGCTCAACAGAGGATGGGTGATGCAACAGGACAACGACCCAAAGCATAGAAGTAGATCAACAACAGAATGGCTTCAACAGAAGAAAATACACCTTCTGGAGTGGCCCAGTCAGAGTCCTGACCTCAACCCGATTAAGATGCTGTGGTATGACCTTAAGAGAGCAATTCACACCAGACATCCCAAGAATATTGCTTATATGCAATCAGGTGCCTGATTGTCATCACTGGAGGCAATACCAATACAAACAGAAATCAAGATGAGATTCTGCAACCAGAACCCTAGCAGATTTTATCGGAGACTACCTACAGAATTGAGGAGTGGAGAGGATGGAAAGGCTTGCCAACAGTCCTGACCTCAACCCCACTAAACACTTGGGCGTGCTGTCCATGCCAGTGTTACAAGCACAACCACATTGGCAGACTTGTGAAAAAGTCTGGTTGAAAAAGTCTTCAAAATATTTACATATTTACATAGAAATGCTTGTGCCTTATTAAATTGACTGATAATTAACCATTATTCAAAGCAGTTCCTGTCTGCAGTGACACAGAAGGTCACATCACAGGCTCCCTGTCTCTTTTTCTCTCCATTATGATCCTCTCAGGCTCTCTCCTTCAGTTTAAAAGTACACATGCACTGTTTCGTAAACCATGATGTGACGACAGAACAGCCTGCCATTGGTTGTCACAGCCCATGTGACATCTGTTTTGGGAACGAAAAATGGTGGCTAATGCCACGCTAGCGATAGAAACAATCGAAAATGGATTAGAAAGTGGATAAAAAGATGTTCAGCGTTGGAGTTAAGGGTGTGGATTTCATCTTTAAAAAACACAAAGGTCACCAAGGTTCCAGGCAAGCTAGAAAAGCAACTGTAAGGGCTACAGAAGCATGGATAACGTCATTAGAACAGCCCAACAGAGGACTTCCAGAGGGAAAAAGGTAAATGGCTATAACTTATGTTTCAAGTTAATTTTGTGTGTGCAGATGTTTTGTGTTGTTCTGTTCTGCCCACCATGGATGTGTGTGGGTAGGTGGGAGAAGGGGAGTTTTGCCTGAACTCTCCTACTGTTGTTTTAATTTCCAAATATAAATGAAGTATTGAAAAAAAAAGTTATTAAAATTTTTGTAACCCGTGTGTCTCCTTGTTGTATACCACAGCCCTGGTCTCAGAGGGTTAAATAAATAAATTGCCAGCATGTCTTGTTTCTTCATATGTCAATCATCCAATCCACCAAAACAAGAGTCAATGGCAGCAAAATAAATTTTTTGGCATCTGCATTGAAGTTTGGGAAATTTTTCATGGGCACAACCTACATACTTAGCTCTACTGCTCATCCCACAAGTGAATGCTCCTTACATATGTGGCACTATTTAATTAAGGTAAATAAACAGGCTTTCCAACTAGTGATGGGTCATTCATGAACGAGCCGGTACAAAGAGCCAGCTCTTTTACTTAGATGATAAGAGTCAGATCCTATTTGTTTTATATCATTATCACTATTATTTCCATTTTTTTTATGTATGCGGTGTGTTATGTGATTGATTAGCAGGAATGATCTTTTCCGCACTCATTACACCATGCATTAGGGACACAAGCATGATGGTGTAACATTAATGTTTTACATCAGGTGTGACATACAGCCCAGCCAGTGAGCAGATTTCATCTGGCCCACAAGGTGTTTTTGGGGGACAGTCTGTTTTGAAAAACAATAACACGATATTTTCATCAATTGATAAAATGACCATAGTTGGACTAAAATACCAGCACAGATATTAATATTATGTCATGATGTTGCTAAATCTGGCAGGTCAAATAAACCAAGCTGGTACCCAAATGAAGAGTCATTTGGGAGTCGAAAGAGCTGACTCTTCTTGCTGAGCCGAACCAAATGATCCAGGTCACTGAAAAGATCCTAAATTCCCATCACTATTTCCAACAATAAAAGATTTATTGCCAATGAGCAAAGAAATTATCTACCAAAACAAATTTCCTTACTTTATGTGCTAAGTTTAATAAGACTGTTATAAAAAAATGCCATAAGTCCTCTCATTAAATTGCTTCCTGCTGAGTGAAATCCCTCCTGAGGCAGACCTTACTTGGCTTGATCATCACCTCGTGGCGCCCTGTTGTCATGGCAGTTTATTAACGGATATTATCTGCTGTATGAAACAGTAGCACACATCCGAATTAAATTATTTCCAGAGACTGCCTTGCCACCATCACAAAAGGCAACAAATTTGGCCATGAACAAAAAAGAGCTTCCAACTCCTAAGAGGTAATTGATACTCTTGAGTCGAAGCTTGAAATACATTTAAAATGTGACCCCACAATTAATTTACTTTAACAATATAGAGCAACTTCTTTTCAGAGACATAAAGTTTTAAACTCTAGTGCGAGCAGACCCTGTTGGCATTGCAGATAAATGAATTCCGTTTCGAGCTCAGAGATGGAAGCAGCTGGTGGTGAGATACGGGCGGGGAGAGGCGATAAGCTCCCCGCTCTCGCCTCCATATCACGGCAGACAGTTGGCTCTCTGGTCGGCGCCCTGGCTGCTACACAGAAAAAGAAAATGGCGCAGAGACTAAGTCCTCAGCCTCATTTCTGCCACTTTCAGCTCCAAAATTCGATATAATTGCACGTTCGTATTAACAAACCAAAGAATGCAAAATAAACACGATGCCAGGCCCTTTCGGAATACCTCGGCAGATGAACAAAACGCGGGCCGCAAATGTACATTTCAGACCCCCTTTTTGAACAATAGCCGCAAGAGAGTGGAGCAGAAGGGACTTAGTCTCTGGGACGCCATTTCTGTCCTTTAAAAACTAACAGTAGACAGACCATGATTACGATTGGAATTCAAAATCAATATGAGTAAAAATTCCCATCAGAAGACCTACCGCTTCCTTTGGATCCAGAATTGACCTAGAAATATTGAAAAAATATGTTTTTAATATTTCAATTTTGCAAATGCCGGTAGCACGGTTATTCAAGTGTCAACTTGCATACAAATGTAACACATAAGTGTAAGTATTTTGCTACATTGATAACAAAAAACTCAACATAGTTTTACAGCTTTAATGAAATCGACAAACAACAATGCAACTTATTACGCTTGCAAAGGTCACCAAAACGTAGTATTATTTCATGACGACTATTTCCAGCCAGTAATATCATTTTATGCCGAGGTATTTGAGACAAACAGACCGAACAGATTAATTATTGACCGAGAGGTACCTGAGAGTCGCCTTCTCCATGGTCTCCGCTCATTGTGAGTAGTTTTTTGTTTGCAAAGCAGGTGAAGTTATCAAAGCAGACAGCTGTTCAAAGATGCGAGGCTCAGGGAACCCTCAGTGACAGACTGGAATGGAGTCCCAATGTTTTCTCACTGCGCATGCTCACACCAACCACATCCCCGAGAGAATAGTGTGAGTAGTACCTAACTGTCATGACAGTTATCCTCGTCTTTTTAACGCACTTCTATGAATACATGTAAAGGCTATCTCTTAGCTGGAGTCCAAAATGATCACATAACATCCTTTTTCCTACTTCTGTTAATCATTGTTGTAACACTGCCGTTCTAAATCAGCTTATAATGATCATAACCTGAGGATCTTCATTGATTGTTTCACAAAGTTTCACAGAACAAAAAGCAGTAGAAAATTTAATTCAGTTTTACAACATAATACAATCATGACAGGCTTCCATTATCAGTCTTCACATGAATAATCCAGCATTTAATATAAAAAGCACATTCACACAAAACACACAAACATACTGTATGCACACATTCTACCTACAATCTCATGTGATAGCATGGACTAAACAATAGCATTATTCTTTTTAAAACAATCTGTACAAGATTTCTTCATCCAGTGAAATTCATAATCTGGGACACTGAAACCAATTTCTATTGATTCACAGTGGAAACAAACACATTTACAGTACATTACAGTACAATTCACAGGCTATTTAGACTTCCTTCGTTTTGCCTGGGTCGGGCTCGCTCCAGTTTCTGTTAAATAATAGAGTACAAGTGTATTAGAGAAAAGGTTGTAATGGCATGTGTTGAACTAATGTGTCATCAAATTGCTGGCTTGTTTAAGTCTACCTTTTACAGCAGCACTGGTTCCAGGTCGAGCTGATCTCTTCCTAATGCCACTGTCCAGAACTGGCTCCTCCTCCACCTCCTTCTCTGCGCGGGAGCTGCGTCTACTCGGTCCCTTGGGCTTCTCTACAGCAGCTCTGGGAAGACCAAACAGAAAAACAAGCGACAAAGAGGGAAGGACAACACGAGGATGTGTTACTAAAGATGCATGAGTGTGCAAGAACTCTGCTCTACTCAGAGAAACAATTAATACCACTCAGAACTCTGCTGTTTTTCCTCGTCTACCACAGATACTGTCCGTCTTCATCCCGACAGCATCCACTACGTCGACATGATCACTGCTTGTCATTTTGCAGCCTAAACATGTTCAAATACATACCTTGGGACTAAGTTGATGGGCGTCTTTCTTTTCTTTGCCCATCTGTGATAGAAGTGGAAAAACAGCGGTAAACTATAAACTGTGCTGAATAAAACCCAACTTCCCCACCACATTATGTCAATCCTCAGGAAAAGAGATACAGCTATAAAAGGTCAAGTGAGTGTGCACAATTTGCTTTGTGATTGGCTGTTCTGTGTTACAAATACTGTCATGCATTAGTAAATTTATACTGCAGCATGCTAATCATACATACCAAGTGCTGAGGCCACGTGGTTTCATTGATTTCACCATGTACCCCCTTGGCCAACCAAATGAACTGCCTGAGTTTCAGTAGAGTTAGAAATGTCTAAGCATTTCTCCTTCAAGAGCATGGGTCTAAAGACTATGCCAACTTTTGAGAGATCAATACGAGGGAACACCTTAAAAGACCCCAGCACAGGAATGATTGCAGAGCTAATCAGCAATGAAGCTGTTTAAAGGATTGCAAATGTCTTGAGGACTCTTACCCTTGCTCCGATCCTGTTGAGACCTCTTCACCTTAATAAGGGAAGGAAACAAGAGTTATAACTTGGCCACTAAATTTCAATTCTCAGATCATTTGAAACTGTCCTTTTCTATTTAAAATTTAAGCATCATCATAAATCCTTCAAAGAAAGACAACCAAGTGTACCTGGCTTCTCACTTGGAACAGGCTCCTGTGATTGTGGAGCTTCTGGTTGATTAGATGCTGAAGGGAAAGAACCGATTAGTGCAACTGACTGGTTTTACTATATGAAATGATTTTTTATTAAGCAACATACAGATTATTCAATATATCTAATCTTATAATGCAATTTTGATAGAAAAAAAGAGAATTCTATCTAGTGATTTGCTTACAATTGTGTGTTTACCTTGGATGGTCTGGGAGGTTTCAGCAGGTGCCGCAGCTGGCTGCAAAGGGGACTCCACAGTTGGGGGTTCAGACTGAGCTGCTGAAACTCCACTAGAGTTAGCAGCTGGAGATGATGTGGAAGGAGAAACATCCTGAACAGTTCCAGGCCCAGAACAAATTGGAACAATGGATGACACAGGACTTTGTTCAGGAGTCACTGAGGGAGGCAAGGGCAAGGTAGCAGTAGGGGTAGTTGTACCAACTACAGTCGCAATAGGAGCTTTAGAAGTTAAAACCTGGGATGAGCTTGTAACTAAAGCAGGTGCAGGCAATGGGGCCTGGGTAACAAATTGAGTAGGGAGAGCAACTTGGCTATGAATGGGAATTGAAGAAACTGTAGGCAGTGCAATGTTGTTTGGGGCAGCAGCAGTGGTAGTTTGGGGAACTAGTGGTTCAATCTGTGCAGTGGGACCCTCAGGAGGATGACAGGTTTGTGGTGGCAATGTCCCCACTAGCCCTGCAGGCCTTTCTATTGAACTCTGCTGTACATCAGCTGTAGCTGTAACAGCTGCAGTAACCTGGGCAGGTTTTCCTTTAACTTGGGTAGTTGGAGGTGGAGACATAGGGCTCTTTCTCATCGTGTTTACTGCCCCAGGACTGGAGCAGGGTGGAGGAGAAGCCATGGGTGGCTGAAAGGGAGATGAAGCTGAAGGGCTAGGATGGGGAGAGGGCTGCCGTATTGGTGGACTCGTTTTCTGAGCAGGACCCACCTCGACAAGATTTTCTGTTTTGAGAGTCCCTGGGTTATTTTGAGGAGCTTGGGGATTACCAACCGGGACTGATGAGGGCATACTAGTGGCAATCTGCATCTGACCAACAGAGCTTCTATTAGGCTGAGTGTAGGTCATATTAGCTGTTGATGACTGGGCGGAGCTCGGGGCAGGGGAAAGTTGGATGTTTGTAGTTGATACTTGGATAGGCCCGACCATGGTGACTGACTGGGATACTACTGTTGTATTAGGTGCAACAGATGATCCTGGTACCTGGAAAATTGGGTTGATGAACACAGGGGTTGTGGCAATAAATTGAGGTCTAGGGACTGGGGTCTGCTGCCTGATGTCCTGAGGTCTTATATTCTTGTTGGGGACAGCCACCATGGTAGAGACCATAGATGTAGGTGCCTGGGGAGTAGGGGCTGAGGTAATGGGGTTGGAGGTGACAAATACAGTGATCTGATTGGGAGGTATGGTGGTAGAGGAGGCAGGAATTTGTATGACTGAGTGAACACTTGTTACAGGTTTGGGACTAGGGCTTGGGCTTGGTTTTAGAGATGAACTTGGTGGGTTTAAAACAGAGTTGGAGTTAGAACTAGTACTGAGTGTTGAGGCAGGACCGCTCTGACTGGAAATGGCTGGGTTGGAGCTTACACTCATGGTGGCATTAGTGTTGGTACTTAGGGTAGCAGTAGGGTTTACATGTGGACTTGGACAAACACCAAGAGTGGGAATAGAGTTTTGGCTAAGGCTGGGGGAAGTATTTGAGGTCATGTTAATGCTTGGGTGTGAGCTGGGGATTGAAGTAGGTTGCATATAAGGATTGCTGGTAGGATTTGAGGCAGCAGATTTAGGTTTAACTTCTGATTCATTAAAAGCTGCAGTTACTGAGACAGAGGCTGACATATCTGTACTCTGGGATGTACTGAGGTGTGGTCTCTCTGGGTCTAAAGCAGATTTAGGGCTGTCCTTTCCTAAAACATCCCTAACAGTATTACTCTGCATGGGCCGAAGAGGCATGTTTGGGATACCTGCGTTATCCAGTAACTGGTTGAGGGAGGTTGGAGCTGTCCTAAGAGTTGGTGAAACCTCAGAGTCCTGTGAAGGTTCTGCATGTGCAGACTGTCTATCAACTGTGCCTGCCTGCGGTTCCGAGTCAGGTTTAGACTGTTGGGGTAAGGGGAAACGAGGACTTGCCATTCTAGGAGCTGACAACTCCCTCATAGACTGTGGCTGGGGTTGTGGCTGAAGAATGTGTCGCTGTTCTGCAGACATCATTCCCTGGCTGTCCCTGACTCCCTCAAGAGGATTTCCTTGCAAACCATGGAAGAGATTCTGGGGCTGCTGCGCCTCCATGCCCCCACTGACTTGGGAAGGCATTGACACTGGGCTTGGGGGAACTGATGTAGGGCTAAGCATCACTGTTTGCCCCTGGTTGTTCATTATCTGCTGCTGGAGGGCAGGGCAGTTGTTGGCCATCTTTGTTCCTTTCTGTCTTCCTGGGCTTGGGGTAGCAGACT